>NC_056736.1:707146734-707776734 GCF_019279795.1 Protopterus annectens
CGGTTCAAGTTCCACTACAGCACATATCATTTTCCATGTGGAATGTGTATATGAACATATTTATGCATCCTTTTGCTGTATAACCTACATAATAACATGTAAATGTGAACTGGAGTACTGCATGAAATATTTAACTAATGTCATTCAATCAAAGTGGTAGTGTCATAATGAATAAGGCACCAGTAAGCAGGTGTAAGTACAAATAAGCGGTAGTAAACATTTATAAGTACCAGTAAGCAAGTCTAAGTGCGTTTGTGCGGGTGTAATCAGTGCTCACACACAGTAAACATAGTAGAAGCTAACCGAATTTAACAAACTGTAATTGGAAGATAGCACAGCCTACCATTGCGCAAACATGCACACACCCGCTCACAACTGCTTAAAAGTGCTTTAATCACTCTGTATCCAATGGCCCTTGTTCTGGCAGCAACAAAATAAATGGACTCTGCAAAGGCAAACCCAGGACCCTGCACACCACAGCCAATGTGATTTACCACTAAGCCATGGCAGATATACATAAATCTGATGTTATCACAAACATATCATCCAGCACAGTCATGCAACAGCATAGGAAATGTATATAATTATGTAGATGTATGTGCATGTGTATGTACAGATATATAATATATATATATATATATATATATATATATATATATATATATATATATATATATATATATATATCTATGAAGAATGAACGTCGTGACAATAAAGCATACAAAAAGAATGAGAAGGGAATCAACAGCATCTCCATTATTATTTAGTGCTGTCAGCTTATGTCATATCAAGCTGGGCAGGGGTGAGCAAATCACTGCTACTCACACCACAGGCAGGACACTACCAGTGGGAGCAACATTGTTGATCTGCTAAGTCTGCTTTACAAACAATCACAGGGTAGCCCCTGCTGGGACTACCCAAAAATTGCTAGGCGGAGTGGACTTCCAACCATTACACAAGCAAGGGCAGGTCTGTTCAAGGACCAAATGGTGGGAGAGCCTGATGATACATGGGTTGGGACAACATACGTGTAGGGCCTCTAATGCTGGGGAGAGGGCAATGTGTGGAGGTGTGTCATGGCTGTGATAGCAACCAGAGAATGGATGGTTTGCATGTATGTCAAACTCGGGTGGGGTGGAAGAACCATGGATATGAAATTATTGATCCAGGCATGTCAGGGTTGGATGACCTGGTTCTAACTGGACCGCCTCGTGGAGGTCAGCGAGTTCGTTATAAGTGTATATGCATACACACATGCATACATGTACATGTAGAAGTACAATCCCTGTAACACATGCATTCCTTTTGCAGACATAAATAACATGAAAGTTCCCCTACAAACCTTGACAGTAGATAGAATAATAGGTTGTGCATAAGAGGGAAGGGACGAATCTACAAAAATGCAGAAGTGTGTACTTTGTCCGAAGTCAGTGCTATTATCAAAAAATAAATTGTGAGGACTGTCTCACTATGAAATAGTGGAATCATTCCTGTGATCTGCCTGCTACGGCAACGCCAATCACTAAACCAGTCCTATTTGTAATATAATGTTGCCGAACTCGTACATTACTAGCTCTCATGTGTAACGTGTGTGTTACCACATAGTCATAGTTATTAATTTATTGTAGTGTCTTGTTAACAGGAGTAATGATGTAATGAAGTATAGAGTCTAATCTTGAAATAAAGACATGTGTGTCCCAGGTGGGACAACCCAAAAATTGTGAAGTGTCCTATTGGTCACTCATTTCACCAATGTTTGTGGACTAAAAGCTTGGGATGTCTGAGGATACGTGGAGTGAGTCATCCCATGGGATGGGTCTACAGGAGTAGGGAGTGGCCAATGTGTAGCAGTGTGGATACACCGTGTATCCAACTGGAGAATGGATGACTGCTGTATCAGTGAAGTGTTGGGGTGGGTGTTTGGGGAACTAGGATCCATGTGTATATGGGTATATATGCAAATGAAGCAGCACAGCAATAGTGTAGTGGTTTAAGCATAAATAAGCAGTAGTAAGCATATATAAGCACCAGTAAGCATGTTTACGTGCGTTTGCACAGGCGTATGCATTGCCTACACAGATTAAGCAAAGTAGAAGCTAACTGAGTGTAAGAAACTGTAACCGGAGGTTACAGACATACATATATATATATATATATATATATATATATATATATATATATATAAATATATGGATCTAGGATGTTTGCTCCAGTGAGTAAAAGGCAAACCATGGCGGCATACTTACGTGAAAGTGATTTTCACCGAAGAAGCACTTTCGCGTAAATATGCCTGTTGCCGAGGCTGTACTACGGTGCGGGTAAGGGAAATTTCCTATTTCCCCACTGTAGTGCGGTCTTGGAGGGAGAATATTAAAGTAGGGAGGGGTGTGGTGGGCACAGCCCCCCACATGGGGGTGCAGGGGGACGAAGCCCCCCTGCTAAAATGTTAATGTAGTGTTTTATTATTTTTTTTGTAACACACTTTAACGAAAGTGCTTTCTTGATAAAAGCGCGTTCGTTAAAGTGTGTTTGGTTATTATGGATTTGGAAGTTTGCTCACTCGAGCAAACATCCTAGATCCATATATATATATATATATAGATATATATATATATATATATGTAGATATATATATATATATATATATATATATATATATAGATATATATATATATATATATATATATATGTGTGTGTGTGTGTGTGTGTGTGTGTGTGTGTGTAGATATACATAGATATACAGCTATGATATGAAACAGCACACAAGAATGACATATGTTTACAGGCTATGCCAATGGAAATGAGGGGCCCAAGCAAGAAACATGTAACACGTAGCATGACCTCCACCCCCCCAGCCGGACAGAGGAAACATACACACAAACCAACAAACAATGTAAATAGTCCACTGCTCCCCAGACCACAGGTAGGATAGAACCGGGAGGGTACAGAGTGCACCCGTGAAATCTAATTTTGGAACACAGACAGAAGCGTCCCTTGCGGGACGCCCCTGAAATTGATATATAACCAAAGGAAGCTGATATGATGACCATTCTGGCTGGGGTGGGTACATACCCGGAATACAAGGGTGGGAAAGCCTGATGACCCATGGGTCGATACAACGTATGACATAGGTCCCGTGAAGTGGAAAGTGGGCAGCGTGTAGTGGTGTGTTCAGACCCGACCTGCACCCAGAGAAAGGATGGGTGCTGTAGAGGAGGTGCGGGTGAGGGAACTATGGGTAGCTAGTTATGGGTCTAGGTGTGCAGGTGTTGGCTGATGTGGGTCTATACGGACAGCCCCAGGGATGTGAGCAAAAGTGTTCATTGGGCAGAGGCATCACCCAACGAGCAGCCATACCCGCTACAAGTCCCACTGCAGCAAAGTCTAATCTCCTTGGCAAAGAACAGAATAACCAGATGTAGATGTATATATGTAGAGGAATGTGTGTGTATATCTACCCATAGCTACATGGAGATATACCTCTCCCTCTCCATAGTACAAATGTACACATACAGAGACAGAATACATATACATACCCACATATAGATATATACATATGCAGACACCCATACACCCATATGCTGTTAGATATACATAGACAGCAATATATAAATATATACATGTATGCATACTTATACAGATATATCTGTATATAATATATATATATATATATATATATATATATATATATATATATATATATATATGTGTGTGTGTGTGTGTGTGTGTGTGTGTGTGTGTGTGTGTGTAAATATACACATGTAAATAGCTAGGATATGATACAGCAGTTATGAATTACATATGTTCACAGGCCCTGTAAATGGGGGTGAGGGGTCCATTCAACAATCGTGTAACACGTAGCATCAGCCACCCCCACCTAGACAGGTGAAACATACAAATACATGATGCAAGTAAACACACCACTGCTTCCCAGACCACAGGCAGGATACTACCAGTGGGAGAGACCTGCCAGGTCTAATTTTAAAACAAAGATATTAATGTCCCTTGTGGGACACCCCAAAAATTAATGATCATCGGAGTCACTCCCTGTAATAATTCATCCAACCAGGCTGTATACGTACACGGACCAGTAGGTTGTGCAAGCCTGATGACCCATGGGTCGACACAATGTACGACATGGGTCCTGACACGTGGAGAGTGGGCAGTGTGTAGTGGTGTGGTTAGACCCCACCTGCACGCACAGTAAGGATGAGTGCTGTAGAGGAGGGGCAGGTGGGGGAACTATTGGTATGCAATTATGGGCCTAGGTATGCAGGTGTTGGCTGGCGCAGTTGTATTAGGACTGCCCCAGGGATGTAAGTAATATTCTGAAATGGGCAGAGCTTACGCCCATACCTCTCAACCCCTAAGAGCAAAACCACTGGACAGAACATAAACTGTTGGGGGAACAAATAGGGACAGAAAGCACATATTCCACTTACAACCTTAGAAAGCTGATAGAATAATAGGTTATGCATTAGCATGACTCGGCTGAAGGATGTGGAGTCCTAAACCCAATTACTTGCCTGTATTTAATGGTGTCATTTCCCAGGTATTTGTCAGACAGGTGCAGATTGTAAGAGGAACACACCGATAGTATTATGTAAACTCTGAACAGGCCGCGGATTCTGTACAGTCGACTGGCATGCTTACGCCTAATGGGCAGCCATTCCTGATATGGGTCCCACCGCAGCCCAGTCCAGTTTATATGGCTAAGTACGGTATAACCATATCTGTCATTGCATAACCCACTACACAACACCCATGAACACATGGTCGCAACACCCAACTGTAGGCATGTAAGCCAATGTAATAGGCATCACAAGGTATTATTGTAGTCCTTACCCCTACCCAGGGGTGTGAGTGTCTGATGCAAACACCAAATGCAGTGCATTTGCAAGTGTGGGAGCAAGTGGGTGTAAGCCTGTTTGGCCACCGGTATGTGAGTACCACGCTGGTGAAGCAATGTAGAGGCTAACTGAGTGTAAGAAACTGTAACCAGAGGTTAGGATTGCTTAGCTCCACATAAACCCGTGCACACTCACTCACAACTGCTTTAAAGTGCCTTAATCACTCTGTACCCAACAGCTCGTGTTCTGGCCAGCAACAAAATAAACAGCCTCTGCAAGGCTAGAACTCAAGACCCTGTAAATCACAGTCGCAGTAGTTAACCACTACACCATGATAGCTATACATATAAAGGAGGTATCAGCAAACTAATCCTCACCACAGGGAAATCAAATCAAACATGTGAACTGCATCTATGTACAGTGTAAGGTTCTATAATCCACCACAGACCATAAATATGTGAACTGGAGTACTGCAGTAAACAAAGAGTTGAGGTGTCACTGTAATAAAGTTATGAAGTCCCCAGGACCCCATACAGTGTATGTACACATGAATCACAGATACCAGACACATATATAACCTGTAATGAATAAGACATAGCTTAGCCTTTTCAAAACCGGCCAATTACGGAAAAGTGCAGGAGCCCTACTTAACCGAAGAGGCAGGAATATGGATCATAACTGGTTGTAGCATCCCCCTGCAGGCAGAATGGCTGGAGTGGGAGAAGGCACTCACTTTAAAGCGCAGCGCTGGGGCATCCAGGAGTCCAAATTCATGTTATGGCTCCTGGTAATGCACCATGACAGGAGACTACTGCAGGGCCAGTACCAGGACTTGCAGTACAAAATGGAGGCCTGGGACAGTCTTTCCCATGACCTCACTAGTGCCACAGGTATTCCCCCGGACTGGTGAGCAGGTCAGGCACCACCATGCAGACCTGAAGCGGTGGAGGGGGGATGTCCTGGAACAGTGGATCCAGGAAGTAAGGCAGATGCAGAATGCCCCAGACCTGAGTAAGTACTCCTTCCATTACGTAGGTAATAATTGCCTAGCTTGTGTATACTATGGATAGGTATGGCTAAATATCACTGTACTTCCCTGACAGCTGCAGATGAGTGTTCTGTGAACCAGCAAGCCTAGGATGCTAGGCTGCAAAGGATGCGTCGCAAGGCAGGTTAGTAAATAGCCTGCATGTACTGTCATAACAAATAAATGCAAGAGCCTCAGAAAGTGTTGTACCAGTATACATAATTGTGTAATATGCTGCGAATAAAGGTGTAACCTCTGCATTGCTTCTGTTTACTCTGCAGTCATATGTTGTTGTACTGTTGCAGTTATTAAATAGTATTGTTGTAGGAATCAGTGTTACCCACACTGTGGTATGCAGATAAAATTTGTATGAAGTGCTGGATAACAATATTGGAAGTGCAAACAGGTCAGTCATATTAAACAAAATACATTGCAAAGCCTCAACAATTGTCTGGTAGCAAAGTGTGCAGTGATCTTAACTCTAATGCTTTTGTCACACACAGCAGGGCTTTAGATCCCAGGAGCACTAGTAAGTTGTATGCATAATCATTCCACACAACTGCACACAGTTTGTTACAATGTTCAGAGAGAAAACATATGCATAGTTTACACTTAACAACTGTACAAATGTTGCTAGAATGCTCAAATAGAGAGTGGTGTGCATATTCATACCCCTCAACTGTTCCAATCTGCCCAGTATGTCTTGATAAATGGCCCACATCACCTGCCTTTTGCCCTGTTCATCTGACAAATTAGTGTGATGATCCAAGAAATGTAGGCAGCTGTTAATGACATATAACTGATAGTCAGACTTGTACATAGTCAGAGAATGTACATGCAAACATACCTGTCATCCCAGCATCTCACCCAAAGTGTATGAGAGCAGTCTCAAAACATGTTGCATTAACACCTGCATCTTGTCAAACCTGTACGTAAGACACAGGTCCAGTACATACTGATCTACAAACATACCATTGTACAATATAACACCATTGGGTAGTGTAATAATACATGTAAGGGACAGACCACTGCAGTGACTATGAATGTTGTGAAATCTACAAGGATTTATTAGTTGTTAATTGAACTCTCTCTCTCTCTCACCCCTCCCATATGTGCAAAAATAACCAATTTACACAACTCATTTGGTATGTCTACACGCCTAATCTTTGTTGGGACATATGTCTTATTGGTTTATAAATATTCACATCTGTTTCTATGCATGTGCCATGTTTAAATACTCCCATATTGGTGGCCTGTTGCCATCAATGAAGCCTGCATGTTGTTGTAATGGCCACTGTTTGCCCATATATGCATGTGTTCTGCCTGCTCTGCAACTATTTTATATCTGGTGCCCTGGGTAATGGGAATACCTATGCATGCTGTTATAACTAATCGTGAATGCTGTTGACTATTACTAACCCATATCTGCCTTAAACATGCTACAACATAGCTCGTATGGGAAGGCCGGTCCCAGTGGACCCACCTGTCCACCTCAGGTGGCCATGGCACTGGGCACCAGCACATCTGGTGCCCAGCCTGGGACCTCCTCATCTGTTGGCCTTGCACCACCTTCGGGTGGAACTGCCGCAGGGGATGGGGTTTGGCCCCCCCCGGGAGCAGGAGCAGACAGGAACCTGTCACCCATAGTACGGTCCAGGCCATGGTGCATAGAGAGCTCAACAGGGACATTTGAGACTGCCTACACCAGCTTGAGGGTCGAGAGGCACAACTAGAGGGTGAGCCTGCCCCTCTTACACAGCCCCCAGCACAGCCACCTTCTGGGCTGTAAAGGTGCAGTGGTGACTGCCTATGAGTGGGGACCTCAGTCCCACTGTATCCATTTGTGGGCTCATGGACTTACGACTTCCAAACACCCCTCCCCATCCAAAGTGTCCCCACCCCCACATGTGTTATCTACTGCCCCTGTATGCGTCTTGTTTGTCTTGTCTGTCATCCTATCCAACCTATCCTCCCTGATCAAACCTACTCTTCTTCCCCAACATCCCACTCTCACCTAAACATAAAAGAAAAAAAGGGCAATCTGTTCCCGCGAAAAAAGCACGCCCCATAAATAGCTGTCCATTTCACACATGTCCACTGGACACATGTAGACATTTCTAATTGGCATCACAACATACTATTGTTGTCCTCACTCCTCTCTCAAGGTTGTGAGTGCCCAAATGTACCACCAAATTTATTGCATATGCACAGTCGTTACTGTAGAAGTAATGGACAGCTATGGACCTTCCCTACACCCTTCCTGTTACATCCCTAGCTACCTTGCCTACTGTCTTTCCCTCTTTGTGCCCCTTTTTCACCACTTTCCTATCACCCCTTTTTTTTTCTTTTAAAGAAATTAGTGTGGGGGTAAGCGGGAGTAAGCACTTTTAAGCAGCAGTGAGCGGGTTTCAGCCTGTTTGCGCAAGGGTAAGCACTGCCTACACAGGTTAAGCAATCAAGAAGGTAACTGAGTGTAAGGAACTGTAACCAAAAGTAACCACTGCTTACCAACGCGCAAACCCATGCACACCTTCTCACAACTGCTTAAAAGTGCCTTAATCACTCCGTATCCAATGGCCCTTGTTCTGCCCAGCAACAAAATAAACGGTCTCTGCAAGGCTCGAAACCAGGACCCTGCATATCACAGCCAATGTAATTTACCACTAAGCCATGGCAGATATACAGACGTCTGATGTTATCACAAACATATCATCAAGCACAGTCATTCAACAGTATACGAAATGTATTTCATTATGTAGATGTATGTGTGTGTGTTTATGTCTGGATATATATACATACATAGATATATATATATATATATATATATATATGGATATATCAAAAACAAACCATGTGACAACAAAGCATTAAAAAATAATGAAAAGGAAAACACCAGCAACTCCTGTATTATGTAGTGGTTTTGTCCTACGTAATATCAAGATTCCCTCAGACAGACATGTGTCATTAATACACACAAACATTTGTACATTGCCCAAATACATTATTTTGAGCATTTTATTTACATTAACAAACAGTTCCTGTCCAATCATTATGTGAGTACAGTACTCTTGCAAGGTGCAGTGTGCAACATCATCATCATTAAAAAGTTAAATGGGGTAACCATAGAGGGACTGGTAGTGCCGTGTGTACACTGGGATTATCTGCATGCTGTGAACCTGGAACCTTTAGGAGACGTGCATACCAGGATTGTGTGCCTGAGAGAGGGGTGAGGACAACAGTAGTATTTTGTGATGCAAATTAAAAAGGTTACATGTGTCCAGTGGACACATGTGTGAAGTGGACAGCTATGTATGGGGCAAAAGTTGTTCTGGGAACAGATTGGCCTATTGTTTCTGTTTTTGTAAGGTGAGAGTGGGATGTTGGGGAAGGACAGTAGGTATGCTTGTGGAGGATAGGTTGCTTAGGATGACAAACAAGACAGCATACAGAGGCAGTATATGGCACATGTGGGGGGGAACACCTTGGACGGGGAGGGGTGTTTGGCAGTCACAAGCCCATGAGCCCCCAAATGGAAACAGTGGGATGGAGGTCCCCACCCATGGGCAGCCACCACTGCACCATCACAGCCCCAAAGGTGGCTGCGCTGGGGATGTCTAGGAGGGGCAGGCTCAACCTCTGATTGTGCCACTCTGCCCTCGAGCTGGCATAGCTGGCCTCAAAACCCCTTATTGAGCTCCCTATGCACCACGGCCTGGACCGTATGATGGCTGACAAGTTCCTGTCTGGACTTGCTCCCAGGGGGAGAAAGCCCCATCCTCAGTGGCGGTTCCACCTGAAGGTGGTGCAGAGCCAACAGATTTGGATGTCCAAGGCTGGGTCCCAGACATGCTGGTGCCCGGTGCCATGGCCAGCTGAAGTGGAACAGGTGGTTCCGCTGGGACCTCCAATCCCATACAGCCTATGGTATTGCAGTTTGAACACAGATAACGCTTAGTAATAGTCAACAGCATTCAGGAGTATTTATAACAGCACGCATAGATATTACCATTAACCCAAGACAACAGATATACATTTGCAGAGGGAGCACAACACTTGCATATATACTGCATGACATTTGTCCAAAGTGTAGATGACTTGTGACTGCAGCTATGAACAGTGGCCCATTATTGGCATGTCACTGTGATAACCTCAGACAGTGACTGTCATACCACTATTTCATGTGATGTATGCCCAATCAGGGATGAGATGTCAGTAACTCTCATCACTGTCACCGTGTACTGACTGCAATCCTCACACTATGCTTCTGCAGTTCACAGATGAGTGTTCTGTGAGTAACACAAGAAACGATTGGTTCCACACACTGACCAGTCCACAGATGACAATACAGATGGGGTTTCCTCACAATCAGAGCACTGTGTCATCAGTTATTAAAACATGCAGACTAGCCATTACCACACACAACCTGTTAAGCTGGCAGTAGTCTGAATGAAGTATAGCTACACTTACATGCTGTAGTCATGTCTGGCACATCATCCTCCTATCTTTAGGCTATTTTCCAAAGTGTATGTTGTTTGATGAATATCCATACTTCATCTGTGATGCTGTTTATCAAACACCATATCCAGGTTCCACTCACAGCGATTGTCATGGGCAAACACCAACATGATGTTCCTAGATATTGTACTGTGTTTCCATGCAGTTTGGCTATGGGAATGTCACCACAGCTGTTCCACATGCAATCAGCTAGAGGAGGACTGCAATAGGTGCAGAGGCCATCACCTGATCATGACCATCACTTACAAAACTCAAGCTGCTGCTGAGCAGGTGCACATCTCCACATCTACCAGAGAGTGTGTGGGAGGGACAGACAGAGGCAAAGTACATCAGATAATGGCTGGGAAACTAAAACCAAAGCATCTTTTGTCACACACCTACCAGTACAGGGGTTCAAACCCCTGATTGACTAACCGTTACTATTATAAGAGCATGCAGTTACTCCATGTGCCACATAGCTGAGATGTTGGTGTGCTGTAAGAACATATATGTGTGCTGGTGAGTGACATCTGCAACAGAGATATAGTAGACATACATTAGGTGTAGCACACATGACTGCCCACATGAACAGATGTCATTGTCAACACAGCCACACTCTCTAAGAGACTCAGACACATTCACATTGGCACACTTTGGCAGGCTCACAAATACACTTCCTAACTGCTTAGTTTGCCACACTACAGTAATGCACAGGTATGGGGTAGGGCATGTGAACATGCCTGACATCAGTCAGTATGCCAGTGGGAGTTATACTGGGTGTAACTGTGGTTGGGAACATCATACCCACATGCCGAACCAAGGTGCCAGTACTGACATGCATTTGTGCATTGCTTCATGGGTGTGTAGTGGTTGGCTGTGCTAGATGGCTGTACAAGGCTGGGTGAGGGGTAATCCTTGGAATCAGGCCACCTGACAATTGTCTGCAGTGTGGTTCAGGGGTGTAGTGTCTGCAATGTCCCACACAGATGGGTATTGTATTAACCGTCCTGTCATCTTGATTATTATTGTGTGTGGCCATTGCTTTGCAATGCATGCCATGTCTGTGTTTGATAGTCCTTGACATGGACATTGCCTGGGATGTGCACGTCCCACATTAATGTACAGTGACATGTTTAAGTGTACCTGGTTTGCCTGACACATGTTATGTACACAGATTGTTATCATCAGATGTGCCAATCCTGTCCTGGTGTGGCTGGACCTGCTAATAAACAGCAGGTTGACCCTGCACCTGCATTGATAGCATGATACAGGTATTCCCTGGTGTCAGTGGCATCTGTCCATACAGGGCATGTGTGTAAGGCATTGTATGTCCTTTGTGGATCACATTTGATGGCACCACATATGTTGCAGGCATCCAGTGGGGAACATAGTGAAGGTGCATTGTCTGCAATTATGTGCCTATTGTACTCGTGGACAGGGTGCCATGCCCTCTGCAGCCCACTGCAATCACACCATGCTTACTATCTGTCAACAATGTGCAGGGTACTAGCAACATAGTGGGATAGTTGTAGGCAAGTGTGCTTGTGTATGACACATGAGTTCAGACCGTATTCTGAATAATAGTAGGGTTGCTTACTTTGTTCACTGGGCCTTTTGCCAGATGTAGGCGTATGGCTTGCCAACCCAGTCTCTTGGCTGATGGAAATCTGTAATCCTCATGAGGTGGGCATTGTGACATATAATATGGCTACCATATAGGAAAACTACAAAACCCACTCCTCAACATGTCTAGTGGTCAGGCACTCACAGCCACCTCCACACAGGATGTGATTGACAAACACACACAAACACACACCTGCCATGTCTCATACTAGAACTCCTACCTAATTGGTTTATCACATTACAGCATTAGGCAGTTATAGCACTAGCTATGGAGATTGCTGGGCTACCCTATCCCCAGAGGTGTATTTCACAAGGAATGACATCAGCAGGTTTACCAAAGTAGGGCATTTCAAACTTCCTGCAAGTGAGTAGCCCAAAATGCATTGCTCACAAAACAGACAGTGAGACAAACACAACTGACATGTGTGGATACAGAACCCATGACCAAGATCTACATCACACTACTGCATGGAGATGTTATAGGACGCACCACAAGGATTACTAACGAACTTGCTCCCCAGAGATGTATTTGACAAGGAATGACATCATCAGGATTACCAAAGTAGGGCATTGTAAATGTCCTGCGAATGACTAGGCTAAAATGCATTGCTCCCTACACAGACAGTGAAACACACGCAAAACATATGCCATGGTTGTGGATGGAACCCTATCACAGTTCTAAATCACACTCCAGCAGTACACAGTTACCCGATGCGCTACAGAGATTACTGGGTTACAGCAGAGCCAGAGGTGTATTTCTAGGTGGGTGACATCAGCATCCTTGCCAAAGTTGAGTATATGAATTGCAAAGAGGGTGCATACTCTAAAAAGCATTGTTCCCCTCTCAGGTAGACAGACACACACACACAGTTGGCAAGTCTGGGATTAGAACACCTACCAAACTAGTTTATCACACTACAGCATTACACAGTTACAGGATGTGCTACAGAGATTACTAGGTTACAGCAGTCCCACAGGTGTATTTCTAGGTGGGTGACATCAGCATCCTTGCCAAAGTGGAGTATATGAATTGTAAGGAGTGTGCATACTCCAAAAAGCATTGTTCCCTTCTCAGGCAGACAGAGACACACACACACACAGCAAGTCTGGGATTAGAACACCTACCTAACTATCTTATCACACTACAGCATTGCACAGTTACAGGACACACTACAGATATTACTGGGTTATAGTAGTCCCAGAGGTATATTTCTAGGTGGGTGACATCAGTAGGATTGCCAAAGAAGGGCATTTCAAGTGTAGTGTGGGTTGTACGTGTCTTTTAACTGTGTGTACCCGCTGCTTACTGTTGCAAAAAACACATGTACACCTGTTTAAAAGTATCTTATTCAATCCTAAGTGACATTATCAATGACCCTCGCAGGTCTTGAACCCCAGACCATGCACATCAAGGTCACTGGACTTATCACTAAGCCATCTGGGTTGTATACATGTTTCATGTTTTTTATAATACACATTTTACTACAGGTATTCCACAGTACTGAAAACAAATGGGACAGTCACTTTGTGTACATATGTACAGTACCCCTGAATGTACTGTACTCTTTGAAACAACTTAGACAAGTCTACATATCTACAACTGTTATAACTAAATACTAAATACATATATGCACTTATGGGATGTGTAGACACACACACACATACACACACACACACACACACACACACACACACACACACATATATATATATATATATATATATATATATATATACATATATTATGCATATACACAGCCACAGCTATAGCCATATATATGTCTGAACACCCTTGTGACACAGAAGGGTTCCAAAGGAATTGACGTGTACACAAAATAGAGGCAACTCTTGTATTATAACATTTAAATCTTAATCAGTTCACCAGAGAAGGGATGGTTGTTGTGCATGTGGAGTTTGGAGTGGGGAATGATGGCTAACGAAAATATATCCTGGGGATTGTGGAGCTTGGATGGGGGAATGATGGGTATGGAAATACATCCTGGGGACCACTTCTGTGTCACTGCTCAACAGTGGCACAGGAAAATAACATACACAACAGTAGTCGTTCTTGACTGTCTATTCCTTTCTATTCCTAACTATGTAATAATTTATAGACTCCACTCACCACAGATGACTACCATGGTGTGCAGCATGTTAAAAGACATAACACATGTGTATGCCTGGCTACAGGGTAGTCACACACACACAAACACACTTGTCAGTATTGTGCTTACAAATTTTGCCTATGTAAAGGTAACTAGTAGAGTGGTATGCCACAGAACCCATACAATTACACTTAATCTGATTCTGCTTCTGAGCTGGGTGACATCACAGGACTGATTACTTGCAGTGGGGAGGGGGGAAAAGGGTGGTTTAGCAGATGACAAGGATAAAGACCAGTGCAAAAGGTGGTTTCTCTTTGGAAAGCAGTAAAACCCACTCTTATGGCAGGATGCAGACACAAATACACACACACAACCACACTCATCCATTTTCTGACACACACTCAGGCATTTGCTGACACACACACACAGTTACCAGTGGTGGGATCAGAACTCCTGCCTATCTACAGATTATTATTCCAGTACTACACAGTTACGAGATGCACCACAGAAATTACACATTTCAAGGTAGTCAGAATGCCCTTCTAAGATTGAGGACATCAACAGGGATACTGACAGTTAAGATGTACATAGCTGTAAACCCAAGTGTTTAAAGTAGGAGTCCATTACAACCTGTATGCACAAACAAGACACATCATCTGCAGGTAAGACATAGGTAGGCCTGAGAGGTATAGTTGTTGCACAACAAGCCCTGAACTGGAATATGCCCATCTGTGGAATGGGCAACTACTATCACTATACAGGATTACAGTGGTAATGCTCATACACATAGAATCACAGAACTTGTTTGGATGCATTGACTCCAATTACACAAGGTGACAGTGGGCATGCTTATACACTTAGTAGCACAGGGCCGTTTGGGATGCACTCTGACTACAACTACACAAGGTTATACTGGGCATGCTCATACACTTAGGGCTTGTTTGGATGCACTGACTCAAATTACACAAGGTGGCAGTGGGTACGCTCATACATTTAATAGCACAGGGCTGTTTGGGATACACTTCGATTCTAACCACAGCATGCTCATACACTTAGATGTACAGAACATGTTGTAATGGACTCCTATTGTAAACACACAGGTTTACAGCTATGTACATCTTAACTGTCAGTATATATGCACATCATACAGGTTTACTACCAGATACCTGTATGTGGCCCGTAAATGATATATCTGCATCTGTGCATACATGTACATGAAGTACTGCCATATATATGTGAAGTATACACAATCATGCATGTGTGGAAGTTACAGACAATTGGGTAACTGGGACACACAGGTAGATGCAAAGTACAGCATGTGTCACACACATTGCTGCCCTGAAAGGCATACATTGATATCAGGTTGTGGACAGTGGCATTATACTTGGAACAATGGCATGTGCAAGCATAATATGTGAGCCCCATTGTCTAATGGTACTGAGGTGCCGGTGTCAAGATGACCTCTCCCGGCTGTGTTAGTAGTTGTCGTTATTAGCAGGATTGCTCCACTAAGTATATCTGACATTGGTCATCTACACAACATCTGCTGCTGTCCGTCACCTTAGATGTAGCATTTTATACCAAGTACAATACTGCCACACGCAGTGATGTCATGGTAAGAGTGGCAACCGCTTGACCAAAGCAATGAGCCATTGTCCTGCTGTAATTATAAGGTTGTCCAGTGTCTGTCTTTCTGGGATGACATGACTGAAAGAAGACAAGCCTTTGTCACAGATCACATGCATTCATGATTCAAGGGACTGTGGATAATACCTAGGTCGCATTTACCCATATAGTGCCATTCCAAGGCAAATGTCCTAAAGACAGAAGTAACAACCTGACACCTACAAGACAATTGCATTAGATGCTTATGCTAACCAGTGCTAGATGTGTGGCTGTCGTAATCCATTTGCTCAATGTAGAACCTACATTGGGGAATACTGACATCTGTGCAGTGAGGAACACCTGGCTGAAGGCTCTGTAGTGCTCAATAGCACTACCACCATATAACTCAGATCCAGACATGTGGGCCATTACACTGGTACAGACCACTCCAGGTGGTGGTGTCCACATATTCATAAAGGCTACTCACAAGTAAAGACCACTACTCCAACATAATGCATTACAGATGAGTCAGGTACAGGTGACAGTGGCAAAATCTGCATTCTAGGTTGTATCCTCATATACATCCACCACCATGAACTCAGACTACCAACACACATCCATAAATGTGGTATGAAATTTTATGGTACAACACCAAATAACCTTTGACTGGTGGACTGTACCTAGCCCTACATCAACTGTGAAAAATACCCATGTACTGACACAGTTGCATAATGTGTTATGCAATGCAATAATACCACTGTTTGTAACCAGGTCAGTTGTACACATACCAGGTTCCCTCGGATGTTGTCAGCATTAACACAGTTGACTGTTGCTGTACACCAGTAAACAACACCCTCATGATTGGATATGACCTAGCTGTACCTGCCCTGGATATGTACATCCCACACTCATACAACATAAATGAAAATACCATAGCTGTTGTTGTCCTTTGTACATACAGGTGGCTACATTAATTACACACATGCACATGGAAGATAGGTCCATGGCTGCTGAATGCTAACAGCACATAAGGTTTGATATCTATGTTGACAGAGGTAATAGTCCCTCTCTACTGGTCACCCATGACACCTATCATATCATACAACAACCTATGTGGCATGTATGTCATTAGACATGTCCACCAAATGCAATGTCTACAAACATACCCAAATAACAGGATCATGGCCTGTATTGACAGACACAGGGAAATGCAGCTATGCTCTGTATGTTCCTGAGTAGTTACAGGTGATATGTCCATGATGTGTACAGCCATGTGTGACCCACAGCTCCTACATATATCCCATGTCAACAATTACAAGCCATGCATGCTGTGTGCTGTCTGGACAGTAACCTTATTACCACAATAGCCAGAACATGCTGGGGTGAGATGTTTATAAGCCACAGACCTCCCACTTGCCTGAATAAGTGCAATGCCTAGCTCAAACAGAGCACATTGCTGGCACTCTTACAGTAATCATGAGGTGGGTGTGGCAAATATGATGTGTGTGTGGCAAACATGATGTGCTCACTGTTGACCATTACAGTGCCCTGGCTTCACAGTGGAACTGTCAACTAACAGGTTGCGGGATCATGACATTGAATATTGCTGTGTGTGTGTCTTGCTGATATGTGCTGTTGGCATAAATGTACACTTAGCTACTCAGTGAAGGTGATTGTGTGTCCTACCAGTACAGGAATACAACATCCATTATGGTGTAATGCTCAGCTAGGTTTCACACATGGTGTGGGGAAGGTGTGGAATGTATCCTCATGACCTGCTAGTCCACTTACTGATGGAGACTGCATATGTATACATGTATTTATGTGTGTTTAGATTCCATGCGTGTGCATTGTCTGATGTTTGAAGGTGACTGTTGTCTTAGTACATCATGCAGTTACAATGCAGTCTCAAAATTGCCAACTGTATATGGTGATATGCTCAAAGTACAGTAAGCTGTACTTTAGGTATGGACAGATGTTTGGACATAACTACTAAGTGGTGGTGCAGATGAATGATTACTGAGGACAGCTCACAGGTGTGTTATAACCATTCCTACAATAACCTGTGTAACTGCTAAGCTATGGTTTTGCTAATTGAAGGGGAAGACACACAATGTAGAATGCAATAAGGGTGACACTGAAGGCAAACCTCTTGACACTTGTAACAGTAACACCTCCCCTGTGCATATATCAGCACAGTTCCAGTACACTTTGTAGCATGCAATAGTGCTGTAACTCTGTAATACCTATCATGAGATAGGCAGGTGTTTGATTCACAAAATGATTTTCACTCTCCTGTACACTGTTGTAAACATCTGTAAAGAGTGAAATGTAGAAAGCAAGACATAGGCAGGAGTTTGAATCTCACACATGTCAAGTGTCTGTATGTATGTGACATAGGTGTATATCTTTGTGAATGCCATAGTGTGTGTGTGTGTGTGTGTGTGTGTGTGTGTGTGTGTGTGTGTGTGTGTGTGTGTGTGTGTGTGTGTGTGTATGGCTGTCTGGTCCCTGGAGTGAGGCTGTATTTTACCATAGTGAAATGATAAGACCCCCTATCCACTCAATGCAATCTAGTATCCCTGTTGATGTCATCAATCTTAGAAGGGCATTCTAACTGCCTGTAAACATGTATGCCCTGGGGTGAGGCTTGTTGTTTCATAGCCTTCTGATGAACCCCCCACCCCACATACACTCACCGCATTCTAGTATCCCTCGATCTTAGGCCTTTTTGACTACCTGTACATGTGTAATCTCTGTGGCGCATCTTGTAATTGCATAGTACTATGATGATGATTTGCACATAGGCAGGGGTTCTCATCCCAGCACTAGCAACTGTGTGTGTGTGTGTGTGTGTGTGTGTGTGTGTGTGTGTGTGTGTGTGTGTGTGAGTGTGTGTTGCTGTGTCTGTGAATCCCTTAGTGTGTGGGTGTGTTACTGTGTCTGTGAATCCCTGAGTGTGTGGGTGTGCGTGTGTGTTTGCATCCTGTCATGGGAGCGGTTATTACAGCTTCCCAATGAGAAACCACTTTTCCACTGGCCTTTACCTTTGTCATCTGCTAAACCACTCTTTTACCTCCTCCCCACTCCAGGTAACTATACCTGTGATGTCACCCACTATGGATGTGATGGCTCTGGCCACAGTAGCTTACTACACAGCTATCATGCTCTTGGATCATTAGATCAGTAAACATGTTTGAAACTTGGGAGATTATAACTGTGATGTGGAAGCTACAAAGTGCATGCAGGTATTGTCATACAGACCTGTAAGTAGTCTACATTTACATATGGGACACTAACCACAAACACTGACATCCCCCGTCACATGCATTTACATCTGAAAGAGGAAGGCAGAACATAAAGATCAACATGCAGTTTCTGTTGTTACACATGATACATACTGTCAAAAGTACAAAATGCATTCTAAAACTGTAGTACATGGTATGTCTGCTCACTCAACAATGGTAATCTACAATTGTCTTCCTAGTATGTTCACCCTGTGCATCAGACCATATGAGCATGTCCGGCATCATCATATGCACAGGGTGATAATGTTTGCCAGAGGCCTAGGCTGCACCATTGGATGACATCATATGTGATGTTATGTGTGTGTGTGTTGAGGTGCCCTACATTTATTACTGGTGTGTGTGTGTATGTATGCATACAGGTCTGACATGTGTCTGGCCTACACAGGGGTATTATTGACAGCTGCAGACTGTACAGGGCAGGGTTTACAGTTCACTGTGTCCAGCCATGGCCACGTGACCTGTGCCTGCCAGGGGTTGCACGGGCACTACCAGGCAGAGGTCCAGATTGGGTGCTGTCTGATGACACATGTCCACTGGAACCGTGTCCCATTTGGGACCATCCAGGACAAAATGCACATGGCCTGCTGTGTCCAGGTGTGGACAGCACAGCACCAGCTGCACTGCTGCTGCTACGGCCACTATGGGAGCGGGCATGTGATGTAGCATGTCACGTAGACCTTCAACAGGTGATGTAGCTGGCCTACGTCCATGTGCCTGATGCCTCACTCCCACCAGATGTTCCAGCACAGACATTCCACGCTCAAAGATTGACATGCCATGGTCAAGGACTCCCACCATGTCACCCAATCATCTATCCAAAACATCTACAAGATGATGTTGAGCATTTGCAATTGCCTGGATGTTGTCAGTTAAAGAACAGACAGCAGCCCTCTGAAGCCTCAGACTTTGTCTGTTGTGCCATTCAGCATGTACCTGTGCCTCCATTACAGCCTGAAACATGTGTCTGGTGACACCAGCTGATGAGCTATGTCTTGCAGGGGCATGATGGCCAGAAGTCCTCCTACGAGCAACCCTGGGCACATGCCTGTGTGGGACATCACCAGTCAGTTGGCTGGGATCATGGTGTGCAGGCACACCTTCCATAGTCTCCACACATTCCTGTTCCATGCTACCACCCGCCAACTGGGGTATGTGTAGGCATGAGAACTGTGTGCTGGGATGAAGGGGATACAGGTGGAATGGCAAACAATGGCACAGATTCAGCCCCTGACAACCATGCCTGTGCCTCAAACATACTTTCATCATCACTGCTAGAGTCTGTGGGGACACTAACATCAGGTGGACCGCAGGAGGGCAATGCACCTACAGCAACACCTGTGAGGGGCAGACAGGAACTGTACATTACAAGTTATACATCATAGTACAGACACACAGACACACAGACAGGCACACAGACACACAGACAGATACAGACAGACACACACACAGACACACAGACACACACACAGACAGGCACACAGACAGACACACAGACAGACACAGAAGCACATGATATGGCACCAACGGCATGCAACATGCATGTGATATGGCAGAAGGCATTCAGCTTAGACAATTATAGTGGAAGTTATCATACATCCCTGTGTTGCACACAACAGCATGCATGTGTTATAGCAGAAGGCATACACCTTACACAATTATAGTAGTAGTTAGCATACATCCCTGTGTTGCACCATTTGTGTTAGTAGGTCATGCCCCAAACCTGCAACACAATGCATGCACTATGCACTGTTGCACCACACTGCCATGTTTTGTGCAACATACCCCAAAGTTTAACAGACCATCACTGATCTGTGTACATCTGCCACTGATGCTTTGTGTTGGCCACTGCCCCTATGTGTGACGAGGACATGAGCAGAAGGGTATGTTGAGTGAATACTATGTTTGCCTGAGCCCTAGCTTGCATATCTCCCCCACAGCAGTGCATGTCTGTTCAACATTATTCTGCTTACCACTGAGCTGAGTCTACAGACAATGTGCATGTGGCTGTACACACATGTTTGACATGGCTGTCCCTACTTTGCAATGGTGCCACAGACCAGCACAGGTTAACAGTACACCAGCCTGATGTGTGGCATATGACCTTGCCAATCACATGTAGTATGACATGTCTTCTGCTGATGTGTTGAATGACATGCATACATGTTTAACACAATGGTGTCCTTTCAAATATGCAGTGAGGTAATGGTGTCCCAATGCAGGGACGTCTTAAACTAACATGGACCTTCAGCTGATGCAATGTTGTCAGTCCGCCCTACAGATATACAGTGACATACTGCACATTGAGCTGATGTGCATAGCCATTGCAGGGCATCATGTGGCTTCACTATTGCTATACAGTGTGAGTTACAGACACAGTTCATAGCCATGACTGTGTTCAGATACAATACATATCTAATGTGGAATGTGACCCACATCACTGAGGTGTATACACACTAAACCCTAACGTGGAATGTGTGACACAGGTCACTGAAGGGTATACAGATGACACCCCTGCACATCTGCAACCATATTGCTGATGCTTGGCAACTATGCCCAGACATGGCTAACCTAGCAGTACTCCATGACCCACATGCCATCTGTGTACCTCACACACATGAGGAGCAAGACAGTGATGTCTGACACCAGCAAGGTGAATGTACTGTATCTGTGGCCTGATGTGGTTGAATGTGTATGTTGTGCAACACATGTATGTATTTGGATACTGTATAGGTGAAAGCTTTCATGTCATGACACACTCAAGATGTTCAAGACATGTTATGTGGTGGTTTGATGTCATGCCTACACAAGCTGTGCACAGGCCTGTATGATGTTTAGTGTGTCACATCTGCAATATCACCATTATACAAAGGCCACAGCTGTATTGTATCGAGCCAATGTACAACAGGGTGTGCACATGTACATCCCTTCTACTGTCTGTGTTGCTTCATGTCTCTGGCCATCCTCCATGGTCATGTGCAAACATGCTTTGTCCAATGGTTGTGATGGGCATCTATTCCACATCAGTGTTGTCCCATATGACATACACTCGTAGATGTCATATGCTCCACTGAGGACAGAGTTATGCAGGCAAAAGGTGGTATGTTTGGGATGAGAGATATCATGCTTCGCAGGATAGTTAACCAGTGTTGCAGTCAGCCCGCAAAATGTAATGGACATGTCAGATAGCACATGACATTGTGCAACAGTCATACCACCACACATTATGTGTACGTGTGTTAAATGGCCACATGGCTGATAGCATGCAATTAATATGATCTGTGCATTATCAAGCCTGATAAATAATAACAATCTCGCCTGCAACAGGCTGCTGTCACTGTGAAACACCAGAGGTACCTAAATAGGAGTGTCACAGCAGTAAGATCATTATCCACACCTGTGTGATAGCTACAGGGTGCAAGGTGCATGTTAGCATATAAGCCAGTACAATAGACTATACTATGAAGTATGCACATCTTTGCATACATAGAGTAGCAAACTATAGTATGTGGCATGTGTGCATACATACCTTACATATGTTACATTAAATATTGTACAATAACACATGTAACTATATGAAATATAGTTGTGTTCTATGTGCAGTAGTGACTTACCAGGCAACTCCCAGCTCAGTGGTTGTGAGGCACCCACCTCCACAATTCCAGCTAAAGCTTGTGGATAGAGTTCTGCAGGTGTCCCGAGGTTGGCCAGTAGCTCCTCGGTACGAGTGAGTGGGGGCTAGGTGAGTGGCCCCCCTACCTCTTGCAGCTTCTTCCCTGGCAATTGCATTCACACGCTGTTTCACCCATCTAATGAGATCAGTGCAGTGTTGGCACACCTGCTGAGTGCTGATAGGTGCGATTGTGGCCGCCAACTTCATTTATCCTCCTGCAAAGTTCCTCCCACTGGGCATCCTGCTGCTGTGCATCCTGTGGCACATGGCTGAAGAGTGTTACATGGTTGTCAAGGAGGTATGGAATGAGGACCTCATCCTCCAAGTGGGTGTATGGTGGGAGCCTGGCCCGCAAAATACCTGGAAGACATAATGATGGAGACAGGTCACAGTAACTCACAGAGAAGTACAGAAGTACAGCTGCACATACATGTGTATCACATTTATTATGATTACAAATATGTCTTTGCAAATCTGCATGACACTAACACTACTGACATGTTTAACTCACACACATTTGACACTTACTGGTGATTTGATGTTATCACCATATATGTGTGTGTCAAGTGATGACATTGCTCATACTCCATGTGGATGTTTTCTTGATGTGGGCATGTCTGTTTGTCTGTACTGGTGTCTTTACCTATCAGCACATGCCTGGATCTGTTCACATTAATGCAAGAGACCTTAATGCTGTCTATACATCAAATATATAGTCATACACAGCCTTAAGGGACATGACCTGTGACCCTGCAGACGTGCTCACAGAAAGTTTTGCATGTATGTGTTTTGCTATATACATCTACATGGCACTGTACAGCAGTATAGCATCCTGCCATGTATTACCTATGTTGCACATGTGAAACACATGGGACAATAGCTAGCTTGATGGTATTTGCAGGGTTGGATATCAACTATAGCATGTATGGCCATAGTGAACTAGTAGGCTATATGCCCTGGGCCATTTATGAGCCAAGGTTGAAAGGTTACCTAGCTGTAGCCAACAGACAGGTAGCTTTCAGTGGCCAGTTCAAGCAGTGCCACAGAACTGATCCACAGGGTTACTGATATATTTGCCATGCGGTCATCACACCATGTCTCAAAGAGGGGCAATGTGCAGCTTTGCTGGACAGGGATGCATAGTATGACAGAATTATGTAAAGTGTATGGGACAGGGATCTGGCAGGCATGTTATGATCCTTGTACTAGACAGGTGGATGTCCATGAAGTATTTGTTTATTTGAAATCAGGATGTGTGAGTGTAGCATGTCCAACATCTCTGGTTTGGACAAGGCTTTATTCAGGGTAGGCATCATGCTACATAGTGGAGCTAGGGTTTGAGAAGGCCAGTGTAGGCCATCTGAAAATGGCCAATAACCCTTAAAGGAAATATGTGATCTATTATGGATCACTTGAGTGCTGAGTATGGCTGAACAATGATCTCTATATTCATGGATGGCACCATGTCATGATTAGGGATGCCACTTACGACTACCTGACTGGTGTAGTGAAGTGACTATCAAAGGAAAGACTACTGTCCAGCTACATCCCATACATGCACAATTTCCATTATGTTGATCGCTGCCTAGCTGGTAGTTCATGGGTACAGGGTTTTTAACATAGGGGATGTCAATGCAATACTTAGCTGTCAGATTGTGGCCATATGTTACACATCACACATCTGACCCACAAAGGCCCTTCTGTATGTTGACTGCAGCACTCATTGAGTCATCTATTGCTCCTAGCTCATAGTCATTTGCAAACGTCAATAGGCAAATGCCTTCTGTGTTAGTCTGTGTGGTATAGATAACAAACAGGGGGAGTACCAGGAATGAACCTTGTATTACTGTAGCTGGCACTGGTATGATGTGCGTGTATTAGTCAGACACCTTCTGTAGTGTTGGTTCTGCCAGAAGTCCAGTTGCCAACCAATCCTGTGACATAGGAATATACACCTAGTTTACTGAGTGTAGCTGGAACACAGTATGGGTGATGGTGGTCTAAGACCTGGCAAGATCATGATATGTTGTGTGAATCAACCTTACTGTCATCTACATCTGTACTGACTACATCAAATAAGTTGATCAAGGTTCATGGCTTTACAGACCAGACTCAGCAGGGTAGTAGTGCACTATTCCCCATTATCAGTGGTGACTCCCCCTTTTTGGGGTGTGATAACTGTTGCTGTGGACCATTCAGTGTGTACACAGCCTGACATGAAGCTATGATTGAACATGATGTGTATGTGGAGAGCAAATTGTTCTGACATGTGTGTAAAATACATCCTGGGATGTTGACAGGTCCCATGCAAGCTGTATGTATGGCTTTAGAGAGTGCAGCTTGTACCTCCATAGTTGTTATTACAGGGGCTCTGTAGTGTACATGGATATATAAATATGCGTACCTGTTGGGGGGGGAGGTGAGAGTGAGTTTAGGTTATCCAAGACCCTATCTGGATGAACAAGTGCTATTTCTGTTGGTGCAGTACTTCTCATGCCATAGTGCTGTGAAGCACGGCAGGTCTTGTTGCCATTACGATTCATAACACAGCTATAGAATGCTCTGTGTTTGGCCTCATAATATGTGGCTTATTAGTTTCACAGTAGCTTTGTGTGGTTTTATATGGTGTATCTGCATCTTACTGAGGCTGACCAGGGATCACCTCCACTCATGTGTGTTCACTCTTGCAACAGTTACTACCTTCTGTGGTACAGTTTAAGGCAGGGTACCACCTGTTTGCCTTCCTGTTTGTGTTTGGTTGAATCTTGGTTCTGTTTCAATGGCACAATCACTGCACGTATATGAGTGCTTAAAGTGCATTTGTGTAGGATTCAGCATTTGCACATGTATTGTCCATCTGCATGGGTGCCAGGACAGTCACCACATCACTCTTAAGAAGCATAACATTGGCTTTGGAGACTGACTATGTGTAGCATACTGTTAGCCCTGTTTGTGTGACTATGGTGATCCAGGTCATTGGGGTCAATGAAATCCAACATGCATTGAGCACAGGTGTTGGTACATGAGGAGTCATCCCAGTTCATAATGGGATAGTTGAGAGTAGCCAATATTATGGTTTTCTGTCTCAAACATAATATTCCCCATTGCAGCACAATATGACAGTTGGGAATTCTGAGGCATGGTGGGTGATTTGTCGCAAGGTGCAAATTGGATTCTACTTTGGCACAAAGGTAATTGCTCAGCATAATGCATCTGAAGTTATGCAAGTGCAACTAGCGTGGCGGTGTACATATCCTTCAGGAATATGGACACACCTGTGGCCCGTGTGTTCCAATAAAGGATAATGGGCAAGAGGTGAGGTATGTGTTATAACATGGTCATGCAGGGGTACTCTCCGGAGCGTTGAACCATATCACAGTCACTGCACAGATATGTTCTCCATGTTAAGGATTGACATAAGTGACTCCATATTGAGTTTCTGAAATGTATTAATGAGTAGCGAGACCCGCAGTTTATTGCTTGGCTGTCCCTGTTATAGCAGTGGACTTTCACTTGAACTTTGCATGATGAAGGCACTAGCCAGTATCCAGATTCCCAGGGGTGACAGGTGCAGGCCCTGTCTGGCAAAGCATCATGGTCTGTCAACCATGTTATCCCAGGCAGAGAGATACTGGATACCCTTTGAATTACACCAGTACATTAGACAATTGTGGAATACAATCCTTTTGTCCCTGTACTGCAGTATAATTCTGGCCAATGGCAAAATGCTACCCAGGCCTTGGGACATACCTGCATGGGCTACAAGACCTGACAGTTCCTACATGTGTGTTTCCATGCAGTCCAGGCTACTGCATCATGAGTCCTGCACAACAACATGGAATATGCCAGAGCCATGTGTATAGAGTGCATGGGTATGTGGCTAATCATGGCAGACAGGCAGCTGACAGCATGTTTGCCCTTGTATAGCTTGGTGTGTAACATAGTGCTAGAGTTTGCATTCACAAATGAGTACTGTTGGGCATGTTTCTGGCCACGTGTTCTGAGGGGGTGGCACAATTTGGCAAACTATGTCATACAGTTTGTGTATTATGTTGTCTGTCTATTCCAGCTTGGGAGGTCTCTTGCTTGGCCAGATACTTAGAAGCCTCTGTGAATGTGTGTGATTTCTGGTGGTATGTGTGGGTGTCCTTACTGTGTTCTAGTAAGGGTATGTGTTGGTTGTGGTGATGAGATGCATATGTTAACCTACACCTCATGACTGTCCAGTCCAGTTATGGCTATAGACTGGACTGCCTTCCAGCTTACCCCGTAGCTGCATCCCAGACAATGTGTGGGATGTGGTGTTAGGTGGTTTTGGCAGTGTACATGGCATAGAGATTACATTCCCCCAGGATGGCCACATACACAAAGCTGACATTAGTAAACATCAGTAGCTGACTAGTGGACATGCCTGTATGAGCATTCAGTACTACAAGTACCAAGCACTGTATTTAGTTTACTTATTGCTTATGAAGATGTTTTAGACAGTGATGCTCACACGTAAATATTTGTGTTATGGATGTGACAACACTGGCTATTACAGAAACATAGTAGCTACCTTTAGCAGGAATCCTCATCTGAGGAGCACATCATATCCTGATAGTTGATTACAGATGATGCAAGTGTCAACAGGTTTGTATCCTTTTCTGGGTATATACCCACATATCCACCAGAAACATGAGCTCTGTTGGGCATGGGCACCCACTCCCCAAACAGAGTCAAATATTAATAGACTCTGCTGCCACTATCAATATGATCAGGATATAATAAGATAGTGTAAGCCATCACCTATGAGGCAGCTATTACACATGGGCAGTAGTCTCCTACATCTCTTACTCCTACTGCAGATGTTACACTGGAGTTAAAGATGATATGCAACTTTTTTCATTACCAGTACTGTGCACAACCTTACATACAGTATTTGCAAGCGGCTGTTAGATTGCCAATGAGAGGTTAGGCTACACAAACCTGAATGTTCAACCAGTGTATCTCTACTCTGAATATCCACTCTATGTAGGTGTGCACATAGCCATTTGGCCCAGCCCTGTAACAAGGGTCACTATACATTTGCATAACATGTACACATGCACAGCTGCTATTGCTTGCAAACGATAACAGAGAGGTGGATATTACATGTCTTTTGTGCATGGATAGTTACCTAGCTCTTCCAGTTTTCTTTGCTATCATGCTGCTAAACTGTCAGATGACTACAATTTATATGTATCATGTTATTGAGTATTGTAATTGCCAATAGACATAACTAATGTTTGCATAACATAACAGAAATGCTATGTAAAATGGAATACAGATCTGCCTAGAATACTGTACATTACACAGTTATTGGCACAATATCCCACAATGCCCACCATATTTGCACAGTAAGCCCACCTTTGACATGTTCATCTCACTAATACACCCATACATATGTCTACTGTTAGAATATATCAACATATACTATCTCCTGTTATAGCACATACTTGTTGGACCAACCCTGACACTGACAGTGGCTGGAAAAGAATTGCTGAATTCCAAGCCCATATATATCATCCCTTGTGGTGTATGAGGAGTTTGCCTTGTGACCTACAGCAGTACACACATAGAATACTACAAGCATTACTACTGCTCAACAATACATCACTACAAGATGGCTATTTCCACTATATGCATTGATTACACTATAATTATTACATAACAGGTACTACATACACAGACATATTAAATGTTATATGTACCTTCTTGGTAATTGGAGGTGTTATTGACTGGTATTCTAAACGTTTTTGGTTTGTGTTTCAGTCTTCTGTTGGGTATTTTGTACTGTTCTGCAGGTATATACAGATGGTTTGAATGTGTGACAAGGCATCCTTTTATAATTAGAGATCAGTAACGTGCTATCCTGATCACCAACTGGTGTTCTGATGTAGTTAATTACATGCTCATCAGCTGTGCAGCTACTCCATTAGCCAATACCATGGCAACAGTGGAGTATAACTGAGTACTCCACTTGGTGTTGTCCCTTTGCCTTACTTGTGAGGAAGACAGCCTGGAAGTGTTGTCTGGAATCTATTACAACAGCTGTATGGAGACAAACGCAAATATATTGTGTGTAATGCCTGGAAGATTTGGTCTAAATGTGAGTACTGCTGTTATATTTCTGAACATTGCTACTTGTGCAGGGTTTGTCTGTACCTAATACTTCTGCATATGTTTCAGTCTGGCCAGGATGTTTGACCAGCTCATGGCTGTATGGCTATGCATATTATGTTAAGAGGTTTACAGTGTGCACACCAGACATCTTTAGTTTGGTGTAAATGTGTATCAAACTGTTCTGATAATCAGTAATTGGTAACACTTCCTGGTGTAATTACTTTTCAACCCTCTGAAACAGGATTAGTTCAAACAAACCCTGTAACATCAGCAGCTGTTCCATTGTATAACAGCAGCTATTTAACATAGGGCCATGTTAGTGTGTCTCAGTCCAGGTATGTCAAGGTTTCAGCAGATGTCGTACAGTGGGTGAATAATTGGTTATGGTATGACAGTATGTATTGTTGTAATTAGTTTGGGTGTGGGGGAGATGTTGGTGGGTGTACATAGCAGATGCAGGTGTGTAGGAACTGCTTTTATACATATTCTATATGTGTGTGGATGTTCTTTCCCTATGTGAACACCTATCCCTTAGTGGACTAATACTATGGTAATTGCAGGCTGATTCATTAAGGCACTGTTAAATGCTTCCTGTATAGCATGCAGGTAATGTTAGTCATTGAATCCTTTTGTCAATACATCGGAATGTAATAAAGTTTTGCTAAATGAAAGATGTCTGTGTATTTCTGTCATGGATATTTGCAGTCTTTGTAGTTGTGTTGGTGACTAACCCTATTTGGCTCATGTCCATAGAACATATTTGTAATAGTGTATTGGCATATACTCTTCATATGTTATGTTCATATTGTTTGGGGGGGCAGAATGTGTGATTGCTATGGTCCATGTTATACTCAGATTTGAACACTTCAGATGCTGTATGCACACATGTATGTATGTGTGTGTGTATATATATATATATATATATATATATATATATATATATATATATATATATATATATATAGATATATAATATATATTACTGCATATGTTTATATGTACCTCCATAGGTGTGTAGATGTTTTTAACCTATCTATATATCTACATATATGTATATCTCTATATATCGACACGTCTCTCTCTCTCTCTCTATATATATATATATATATATGTACATCTGTATATATATATATATATATATATATATATATATATATATATATAGCATGCATCTTTCATTGGGTACATGGCGGTTTGTCCTATTTCCACACAATCCTCTCTTTTGTATTTTAACCTGTCTGAATACACAACTGGCATAGGTACATCTCAGGTAGCTTACTGGTAGGGTACTCTGAGGATGGTGTACATGTTTGTGGGTTCTAATCCTGGAAGTGATTATTATTTTACCTCTTAGAGCAGGCACTGGTAGGGAAAGTGTGATTAATGCACATTTAAGCAGTTGTAAGCAAGTTTTCTCATGGTTTGCTTGACGGTAAGCAAAGGTTACACCTGTGAAGCGCTTATCCATTTAACCGTGTTTAAGCGCCGCTTACTGTCACACAAACCCATGCAAAACCGCTTACAACTGCTTAAAACCTTAATCAACCTGCATCCAACAGCCCTTATTCTGGCCCTCAAAATAAATTAGCAACCTTTGAACCCGAGACCGTGAACACCACAGTCACTGACTTTATCACTAAGGCATCTGAGATATGTACAAATGTTATGGTATTTACAATATACATTTTACTATGGGCATTCCTCACTACTGAAAACAAATGTGACAGTCAGTTGGTGTACATATGTATGGTACTTTTTAATGTTCATATGCTTGTGGAATTAAGTATTGCAATGTGACCTGACAGGGTGTATTATGGATGAAAATGGTTCTTGCTTTGTGTCCTTTTTTTATTGTCCCCATACTCCATGTATATCCCTCCAGTTCATTTATTGAACATCCAACCCAGGCTGTCCTTGATGCATAATTTCATTACCCATCATTCCTCCCCCACCCCAATCTCCACATACACAACAACCATCCCTTCTATGGTGAATTAAGTTAATATTAATAGTTATAATAACAGAGCTGCATATGTTTTGTGTACACTTCAATTCCTTTGGATTGCTTCTTTGTCACAAAGTGTGTTCATAGATGTTTATATATATGGCTATAGATGTAACTGTATAAAAAAAAAAAAATATATATATATATATATATATATATATATATATATATATATATATATATATATATATATATATATTTGTGCAGACATCACTGACAGGTATATATATATATATATATATATATATATATATATATATATATATATATATATATATATATATATTTAGTATTAAGTTTTAACAGTTATACATATGCAGACTTGTATATGTTGATTCACAAACTGCAGTACATTACAATGTACTGTACATATGTACACAAAGTGACTGTCCCATTTGTGGTCAGTACTGTGGAATGCCTATAGTAAAAGGTGTAGTCTAAAGACCATGAAAAATGTATACAGCTCAGATGGCTTAGTGGTAAGTCCCATGACAGTGGTGTGCATGGCCCAGCGTTCAGGACCCGCGATGCTTTAAAATGTTTTTTACTCCAGAATAAGGCTCATTTAAGCAGTTGTAAGCACGTTTAAAAGTGCTGTGTGACATTAAAACAGCAGTTAAACAATTAAAAAAATTAAAAACATATAACCTGTGCGCACAAACATGGCCACATCTGCTAGCTACTCAGGATATATACATTTCAGTGAAGTAACATCTCACTGTGTGCTTACATAACATTACAATCTCTGTTGACTTTACTCTCTGACACACATGGGTTTATATGGGTGTTTCAAATGTTTATTATACTGAGGAATACGACCTAAATATGCAAGCTGTGGTTAAGGTATACTTTTTAACATGAAAAACATCTCTGACTTTATTGGGATTTGAACCACGAATGCAGAGATACTATGTGAATGCTGTAACCATTACACTATTGACATTAATGTTGCTTCTACCTATTTCCTATTTAGATTGATTTCTATGTGTTAGCTAGGCTAAGCAAAGGGCGGAGGCGCCCAAACCCACTGAGCTTCACTTACTCTTGAAATCAAAACATAACAAATGAAATGAGAGACTATAAATTAAATTCCTAACTACATTAGGCATAGCCCCTCACTGACACACTTCAAGAGAAACCTTAATGTATGAATGGGTAACAGAATATACACCCCTGGGATCATGTGTCCCAGAACCATACAGCCAGGGGGTGGGGGAGCCCCTCCAGTTTTATAGCTGCAAGACCTGTTGTGGAAATTGAATGGTGTTGATTTTTCACGTTAACATGCCCTTTTTAGATCACTAAGTGCCCCTATCACCCTCCGCCACCAAAGTCTTCAACAGCTTCCGGCAACTCTGCCTGGAAACACTTCATTGGCTATGCTTGACAGAGGCTCAGTTACTTCATCAATGGTGTAGAGAAAGCCAACACACTGTAGTTATGCTTCTAAATGCCCTTGGGCAGATAGCCTACTACCTATCTCTGAACCTCTAAAGTGCAGGCCATCACAGAAATAATATGTGAATAAACAGAGCTTTCAGATCACAATATACAGTGAAAAATCACCATGTAGTCAGAAAACAGTTAAGTACAGCAATAACATACAGAACACGATACTTAATCACTCCAAAAGCCTATCTTGGAAGCTAGAAGACTTGTATCAGTTTAAGGCTTTCTATTGCTTACCAGTAGGTTACCCAGAGGAAAGATGAGTAACAAGCACAGATGGGAAGCATGCATGCAACAATACGATACCAGCTTGCATGTGTCCGCCTTAGGCTTTCGAATACTGGTCAAGGCTATTGGTGCCCCCATCGTGCCTTATTTAGGCAAGTCTCACAAGTGAATCCCACCTCCGTAAACAGCACAATAGCAAAATCAATGAGGGTTATGCTACTCAACACCAGGAGTTGTAATCACAAAATGCAGGCACTCACAGCACTCCTCAGCATGGACATCAACGTCTGTGCAGTAACTGAAACCTGTTTTAAGGCTCCTGAGAGCACACCTGCACTACCGGACTACAACCCATACCACACATTTTGACCACAGAAGATGGACTGACACAGATATGGAGGGGATCTATCCATATTCATCAGGGATACGTACACCTCCAGGTTAGTGGGAGAGCATGGTACCTCTGAGATTATTTATGTGCAACTAACATCAGCCACAACTGCAATGCAAACTGTGGCCTGTTACAGATCACCCTCCATGACCTAGGACCACCACTCCACCTACCTGGAGACAGTGGAAAACATGACAATCCTACCGAACACCCTGGTATTGGTCGATTTCAACTACCCTACCATTAACTGGGAAACCTACTCGAGTACTCACTTCCAGGCCCAGCGCTTCCTGGAATTTATCACCTCAAATGCCCTGTATCAGATGGTAAACTCCCTAACCAGAGGTGGACACATACTAGAAGTGGTAATCACCAACATGGGCAACAGGTACACCACAGCAGAGGTAAACTGGTCACTGGTTAGATCTGACCATGAACTATTCACTGATGATTTCCACACCCAACCATCTCCCCCACCCAAGGTAACCACAGTGAAAACCTTTCCTACAGCTAACTTCACACTACTAAAGATAGAGATGGGAGGTTTCCCAGCCCCCACGGTAAGGGAAAACACTGCTCAAGATACAGAAAGATTTATAAATGCACTCTATAACCACCTACAAGGATGTATGGATCGTGTCATCACTGGTAAACCAAGACTCGCTCCTCCAAGACAAGGATATCAGTCTGGTGGACCTCTGCAATAAACAGGCTATACAACAGAAGTAGGACAGTAGTCCAGGAAAACAGCAAATCCCAAAAAGGGCAGACATCCGTGACCAGTATTAGTAAGAAACTTAGGTCCCTCATGAAATCATTCAAGGCTAACTTCAACAGGAAAATAGGCAAGGATTCGAAAGATAACCACAAAGCCTTCTTTGGCTATGTCAAGAATCTAAGGGGTAACACACACATTTGCACTGTGCTGGTGCAATATAGCACAAAATATACTGAACCTACTAATATCACCAACATCCTTGCAGATACATTCAGTGCAAACTTCACCCCCTAAAGAGCCCACAACAATACCCATAAAGTACAGTATCCCAGACATCAGAGACACACAGGTGGAAATAGCCCTCTCAAACTGCATAACACAGTGTCAGTGGAGGCAGATGGTGTCCCAGACTGCGTCTTCCAAACACTACAAGATGAACTAACCCCCCACCTAATTAAGCTTTTCAACCTCAGCCTCTACACAGGCTACATGCCCATATAATGGTGCATAGCAACAGTTATTCCACTCCACCAAGGTGGAAACACAACTGACCATGGTAACTACCACCCCATAAGCCTGACTAGCCTGGTCTGCAAAGCTATGGAGCACATCCTCATGGCAATCATTAACAAAGACATTGGTAACCACCAAACACTTGACCCAACCCAGGACAGCTTGGTTGAGTGCACATCATGTCTACTGAACCTGTTTGATGTCTTACAGACAGTCACCAAGGCGTTAGATGAGGGAAGAGGTGGTTCACACATTCTACCTGGACCTCGCCAAGGCTTTTGACACCATTCCCCACTCAGGTATTATTGATAAACTCACCAGCCTGTACATGAACCCATACTTCACAGGATGGGTTGCCAACAGGCTTACACACAGAACCCACATGGTATGACTTGCAGCCTCCAGGTCCAACTCTTAACCAGTCACAACTGGTGTCCCACAGGACTCAGTCCTGGGACCCCTACTGTTTGGCATATACTTCGCAGAGGTACAGGCAAACACAAGTGGACTATGGCAGACCATGTTTGGCAATGACTGCAAACTGTGAACCATAGTTGACAGTCCAGCTGACACAGACATTCTTCAAAGATCCTCACAGAGAATGACACAGGGTGTCAAAGTCATGGCCTCAAGCTAATTGCCACAAACTGCATGGTCATTCCATTTCAGAAAAACTAAACACCCACATATTAACACATAAGTGGCAGCCACCTTAATACAGACGAGGTAATAGTGGATCTGGGGACTAAGGTAGATAGTGTTCTCTCCTTTAACAATCATTTCAACAAAGTAGTTAGGGCATCCTTCTATGTAGGCCATCTGATTACTAAAGGGTTCGCATCTAGACATACTGAGGTTATAGCGCCTCTTTACTCGTCACTCATCAGTCCCATCATAGAGTATGATAACCTATTTGGGATGTACCTCAGAAGACACTTCCGACAGCTGGAAGGTCCACGAACGTACCTCGCCAAGAGGATTACTGGCCTCAAACATATGTTCTATGCAGCCAGACTGAATAAATTCCTGCTTTACTCAGTGGCATCTCATTTACTCAGAGATGATCTCTGCTGGCCAGCAAAGCTATGTCCAACTCAGGCTTAATGGATATGCACCACCTATGGGAATCCATGTCACAGTGAGCCACACACTATAGTGAGCTAATCCTTGCCACAACAATAACTAGAACATGCTGGAGGGACAGATTCCTGTCACAGAAACTCCCCATGCTTTGGAACAACATCCCTAATTACATTATACAGAACCCCTCACTAATACTATTCAAGAGAAACCTTGAAGAGTGGATGGAGAACAGTAGATACACCCCAGGGATCCCGCCATTGGCTCTGCTCCACAGAGGGACAGTTAATTAATCAATGGGGTGGCAAAAGCTGACACATTTTGGCTAGGCTTATGAATGCCCTTGGGCAGTTAGCCAAGTACCTACCTATGAACCTATACATACAGTATCAGCACATGCTGATAGCTTAATTTACTGTTCAGATTTGACTTACCTTGTGCCAATAGCAGTTGTGTGTGCAATAGTTGAGGGCTGCCTATGTTGGATGCACGCAGTAGACTGCCTATATATGACAATTTACAGGTAGTCGTGTGTGTGCCATCCATTTTTACTGTGTGTGCAGGTGGAGAAAGGTGTCGGTCCCTAGGTGCCTACACTGTCAATGTGTGTGCTATACGTTCCCTCCTTGCCAAGGCATGGTCATACTGAGCACGCCTCTGTCTGCCTACTGGGGCCGGCTCAGGGTGTTCACGGTCTGAGTACCTCTGTGCCTGTGGGGCCCTTGGCAATGGTGGTGGGCTGTGAGGGCCTTCACCATTCTGTCCCTGCTGCAGCTGTTTCCGCAGGATCATATTGTGTAGCATGGCACATACTATGAAGATGTGGGCACACGTGCCTGGAGAGTATTGCAAGGCTCCACCATGTATGTCCGAGCAAAGGAACTGTGATTTAAGCATCCCAAACACACACTCTATGATGATTCTGGTTTGTGCGTGTGCCTCATTATAGCATTCTTGCATGGGTGTGTGTGCATTTTTGATGGGAATCATCATCCACGGTTCCAGTGCATAGCCAGCATCCCCCACCAGGTGGCCATTTGGGATGTCGCCCCTGGCAAATACCTGATACAGCTGTGAGGCATGCCAGATGTGGGAGTCATGATAGCTTCCAGGGATGCCAGCACACACATCCATGATAATGCCCTGGGCATTGCACACAACCTGGCAGTTGATGGAGGGGTATCCCTTGCGGTTTATGTAGCTCTTACCCTGCTCACCAGTTGGTGACTTGATGTGTATGTGCGTGCAGTCTATTGCACCCAGTACCTCCGGGTATTCTGCCACAAGGTGGAAGAGATGCATATTGCTGGCCACCTCCTCCTGCATTTGGGGGAAGTATATGTGCTCATGGCATGTGGTAACATGGCATCCAGGAACTGGTGAAGTACCCTGGATGCTGATGTCTGTGAGATCCCCATGATATCCCTGATTGGTCTTTGAAAGGTACCTGTGGCTGGTATTCTCAGGCTTACACATACCTTTGTATCCACAGGGATGGGTTCCCCTCTGTTTGTTCTGGCCTCTGAGGCATGGCCGGCACAGCTTCACAAGTTGCTGTAGGGTGTCCATGTCCACCCTGTAATGCTCTACTATCTCCCGATCATGTAGCCCCTGGTAGGTTACCCTGGGTCTGAACAATCTTCTCCTCCTCTGGTGCCTGAGGTGGTTGTCAGCATCATCCTCCACACCACCTTCAGTCTCCAATACATGCTGGTGGATCAAAGCTATGGCAGCCCCTAACATGTACATATTAAAAGTTCCCCGTATGTATACACCAATGGTGCAGAGTGTATGGGAATACGCAAGTGTGTGTGAGGTGTTTTCAGACTTTATACTATTTTGCTATGGATGCTGCTGATGTCATTGGCTGTGTATGAGCAATTCCAGCTGCAGGGTATCTTAATTATGGGTTTTACAGTGAGTACTGCAAGTGTGGGGCCTGTAGTGTGGGGTTATGCTTGCCTGCCTTGATTAATCTGTTGCCCTTTAATTCACTTTTAAACCTGGATCCCCTCCCATTGTCAGGCATGCATCCACCTGCCAACTTTCTTGTTTTGTACTTTCCCTACCCAGTCATGTGTTGCAAAATATGTTTTGTAGCTGATATAATGCAATTCTGCTTTGTTCTGCTGTGACACTTTACTGTTTTCTTTGCAGTACAGCCCCTCCCCTTTCTTGTTCTGCAGGTAACTGTTTGCAGCCTTGTTAGCTGTAGTCAATGGCCCACTGTAGGTTCCTAGGTGTTAATTAGTCATTTGTACTCCAAATTCCCTGCTGCAGCATTTCCTTATTTTTTCCTATATCCTTCCTCTTTCAGCTCCGGTGCACACCGAGCAAACCCGTTTAGCGAGTTGAAGTGAATTTTAATCTCCATTCACATGCATACTCGGTTACCTTGTGTGCTATCAGCTAAGCAAAGCTATAGCCAGTTCAACACACCCCTTTCCTGCAGCTTTGCTTAGCTACGGGAAAACCGGATTAGCAATTTTCCAATCTGCTTACAGCAAAGGCGACACACCCCTCTCTTGATGTCATTTTTATCTCAAGGGCACACCTCGGTGTTATAATGCTACGCTGTGAGGTGCATCCTTACAAAAGCGGGGAATCTGTGATTCACTATTACTCCTCTCATTTGTATGGCATTGCCTACTAATTCCTAGCTACCACGCAAATCACTGTCACATCCCCTTAGCAACCCTTGCACCATGGTGTGGTGTAACATGCCTGCCATTGACTATTATGGGGAAATCATGATATGTGTTACATTGCAGTTTTATTCTATATTTTTCTATTTTCCTTGCGATCTCATTTGCGCGCCACTGCCCTGCGCTTAAACTTTGCGATAGTACGTACATACTGATGGTGATGAGGATGATAATGATGTACATATGTACAGTACGTACATACTGATGGTGATGAGGATGTGAATGATGCACATATGTACAGTACATACATACTGATGGTGATGAGGATGTGAATGATGTACATATATACAGTATGTACATACTGAGGGTGATGAGGATGTGAATGATGTACATATGTACAGTACGTACATACTGATGGTGATGAGGATGAAAATGATGTACATATGTACAGTACGTACATACTGATGGTGATGAGGATGAGAATGATGAACATATGTACTACATACATACTGATGGTGATGAAGATGAGAATGAAGTACATATGTACAGTACGTACATACTGATGGTGATGAGGAGAATGATGTACATATGTACAGTACGTACATACTGATGGTGATGAAGATGAGAATGATGTACATATGTACAGTACGTACATACTGATGGTGATGAGGATGAGAATGATGTATATATGTACAGTACATACATACTGATGGTGATGAGGATGAGAATGATGTACATATGTACAGTACATACATACTGATGGTGATGAGGATGAGAAAGATAGACATATGTACAGTACGTACAAACTGATGGTGATGAGGATGAGAATGATGTACATATGTACAGTACGTACATACTGATGGTGATGAGGATGAGAATGATGAACATATGTACAGTACGCACATACTGATGGTGATGAGGATGAGAATGAAGTACATATGTACAGTACGTACATACTGATGGTGATGAGGAGAATGATGTACATATGTACAGTACGTACATACTGATGGTGATGAAGATGAGAATGATGTACATATGTACAGTACGTACATACTGATGGTGATGAAGATGAGAATGATGTATATATGTACAGTACATACATACATACTGATGGTGATGAGGATGAGAATGATGTACATATGTACAGTACGTACATACTGATGGCGATGAGGATGAGAAAGATAGACATATGTACAGTACGTACATACTGATGGTGATGAGGATGAGAAGGATGTACATATGTGCAGTACGTACATACTGATGGTGATGAGGATGAGAATGATGTACATATGTACAGTACGTACATACTGATGGTGATGAGGATGAGAATGATGTACATATGTACTGTATGTGCATACTGATGGTGATGTGGATGAGAATTTTGTACATATGTACAGTACGGACATAATGATGGTGATGAGTATGAGAATGATGTACATATGTACAGTACCTACATACTGATGGTGAGGAGGATGAGAATGATGTACATATGTACAGTACGTACATACTGATGGTGATGAGGATGAGAATGATGAACATATGTACAGTACGTACATACTGATGGTGATGAGGATGAGAATGAAGTACATATGTACAGTACGTACATACTGATGGTGATGAGGAGAATGATGTACATATGTACAGTACATACATACTGATGGTGATGAAGATGAGAATGATGTACATATGTACAGTACGTACATACTGATGGTGATGAGGAAGAGAATGATGTATATATGTACAGCACATACATACTGATGGTGATGAGGATGAGAATGATGTACATATGTACAGTACGTACATACTGATGGTGATGAGGATGAGAATTTTGTACATATGTACAGTGCGGACATAATGATGGTGATGAGGATGAGAATGATGTACAGTACCTACATACTGATGGTGAGGAGGATGAGAATGATGTACATATGTACAGTACGTACATACTGATGGTGATGAGGATGAGAATGATGAACATATGTACAGTACGTACATACTGATGGTGATGAGGATGAGAATGAAGTACATATGTACAGTACATACTGATGGTGATGAGGAGAATGATGTACATATGTACAGTACATACATACTGATGGTGCTGAAGATGAGAATGATGTACATATGTACAGTACGTACATACTGATGGTGATGAGGATGAGAATGATGTATATATGTACAGCACATACATACTGATGGTGATGAGGATGAGAAAGAAAGACATATGTACAGTACGTACATACTGATGGTGATGAGGATGAGAATGATGAACATATGTACTGTATGTGCATACTGATGGTGATGAGGATGAGAATGATGTACATATGTACAGTACATACATACTGATGGTGATGAGGATGAGAATGATGAACATATGTACAGTACGTACATACTGATGGTGATGAGGATGAGAATGAAGTACATATGTACAGTACATACATACTGATGGTGATGAGGAGAATGATGTACATATGTACAGTACATACATACTGATGGTGATGAAGATGAGAATGATGTACATATGTACAGTACGTACATACTGATGGTGATGAGGATGAGAATGATGTATATATGTACAGCACATGCATACTGATGGTGATGAGGATGAGAAAGAAAGACATATGTACAGTACGTACATACTGATGGTGATGAGGATGAGAATGATGAACATATGTACAGTAAGTACATACTGATGGTGATGAGGATGAGAATGATGTACATATGTACAGTACATACATACTGATGGTGATGAGGATGAGAATGACGTACATATCTACAGTACATGCATACTGATGGTGATGAGGATGAGAATGATGTACATATGTACAGTATGTGCATACTGATGGTGATGCGGATGAGAATGATGTACATATGTACAGTATGTACATAATGATGGTGATGAGGATGAGAATGATATACATATCTACAGTACGTACATATTGATGGTGATGAGGATGTGAATGATGCACATATGTACAGTGAGTACATACTGATGGTGATGAAGATGTGAATGATGTGCATATGTACAGTACATACATACTGATGGTGATGAGGATGTGAATGATGTGCATATGTACAGTACCTACATAATGATGGTGAGGAGGATGAGAATGATGTACATATGTACAGTACGTACATACTGATGGTGATGAGGATGAGAATGATGTACATATGTACAGTACATACATACTGATGGTGATGAGGATGTGAATGATGTGCATATGTACAGTACCTACATAATGATGGTGAGGAGGATGAGAATGATGTACATATGTACAGTATGTACATACTGATGATGATGACGAGAATGATGTACATATGTACAGTACATACGTACTGATGGTGATGAGGATGAGAATGATGTACATATGTACAGTACGTACATACTGATGGTGATGAGGATGAGAATGATGTACATATGTACAGTACGTACATACTGATGGTGATGAGGATGAGAATGATGTACATATGTACAGTACGTACATACTGATGGTGATGAGGATGAGAATGATGTACATATGTACAGTACGTACATACTGATGGTGATGAGGAGAATGATGTACATATGTACAGTAGGTACATACTGATGGTGATGAGGATGAGAATGATGTACATATATACAGTACGTACATACTGATGGTGATGAGGATGAGAATGATGTGCATATGTACAGTACATACATACTGATGGTGATGAGGATGAGAATGATGTACAGTACATACTGATGGTGATGAGGATGAGAATGATGTACATATGTACAGTGCATCAATACTGATGGTGATGATGATAAGACTGATGAGGATGATGACAACGATGCACTTTATATAGTTACCAGATGTTGCATTAATGAAAATATCCTAAGGGTAAAAGAAGGGATAGCTGTATGGTGACTGTCAAAGTGAATTCACTAATTTGTGCCAATATTACAAGATACATTTAAGCCTTTTTTAGATGAGCTATAAGTTTTTTTTCCTGGAGGTTTTATAGTCAGTAATTTTTTCTAATAGTTGTGATAGATGACTCCAGTTTGACAGGTATGATTTTACTGAAAATTCTTTCTCATACTTTAAAAGGCAGCACATATGATAGTTCCTGTATTATTATACTCCATATGAAGAGGATAAGAGGTGTGTTTAATTGCAATTTGCAGCTTAATGAGGGACAATATTGCTCATGTAGGAGCTTGTAATTCAGGGAAGACAGTATGACGGTAGCTCCGGTTGTGATTGGTGGGCAATTTGTCTTAGTTTTTAATTCATGGTAGGCAATATAGAAAGTGACATATAAATGTCTTTTGTTTTTGATTTATAATGCAAAACAAATGTTTTAAACAAGATTATTAATTGATTTATAATTTATGTTACAAATGAATTGTGAAAAATTAATAGAAGAACTTAATAAAAATGGAATAGCATATATTTCATGTTTGAATGATTTAATAAAAATGCAAAAATGTATATTTTACTTTTAAAATAGATTGATGTTAAGTAAAATTATTTTACCAATGATGTTATGTATATTATGTATGATTTCTTTAATGCCAGAAAAAAGCAATAAATTAGAATTTAGATAAAATGTTGATAGCTTTCTTGTGATATCTCTCTAAACTGGATAGTGGTACAAATGTTAAGATACAAATTTTTCATAAAACACAAAATATCAGAGGACAAAAAAATAATTTCCACCTTACTACAATATTTTCTTTGACTATTACAGCAAAATATAATTTTAAAACAGGCTTACCTAAATTATATAAGTTAATTTAAGGCTTACCTAAATTATATAAGTTAATTTAAGGTAATATTACTATTATTAAAGATAAAAATTGGTATTCTATGACACAAAGTGACCTTCAAAGTATAGATGATGGCAAAAACAGGAAACTAATGTTGAAACTGTTTAGCTTAACATCTATTAATATGTTTTGGAAAATGTTCACATGGAAGTATCTAAAAAGAGAGTTCTTAACACCATATAATATTGCCACAATTTAAAGAATAAAATAAACAGTGTGCTGTTGATGTAATAAATACTAAATGCTGATTGGCAAGATGTTTTGCTTGAGTGTGAAAATGTAAATGCATCTGGGAATATTTGCTTATTTTTAAAGCTTTATGATCAGATAATTGTATAATTTCAAGGAAAATGATTTTAGTTAATGCTCCAATTCCTGGATGTATTGCAGAATCACAATGGTCTTTATTATGGGTCCTTTTAGTTATTGCAAGAAAACTGATTACAAGAAATTGGAAGAATGATATGTTTCTATATTTAAAGATTTTCTGATATCAGCCACTGTTACATAGCAGAAAGAAATGAAAGTTAAAATTAAGATCTATAAATGTTGATCCAGATTTTAAATACTGAGCAAAGTTAAACTTTTTATTATGAAATATGTGAAGGGAAATTAGAGTCAATGCCTAGCATTTAAAGTAATACATACAAATGAAATTTAAAATTATTTGACGTGGTTTAGATTTTACATCGATTTGCATAACTGCTTATCGATTTTTATGCTGCATTGCTAGTTATGTAATTTATTTTTTAATTTTTTTTTTTGGAAAGCAAGGTAACAAAGTATTTTCAATGTGGGTATCGTAGTGGTAAAATAAACATCTTCCCTCTTGAGCTGACCCCCCCCCCCATCTATAGTTTGATAAGGAAACACTTCTTTTAATAAGGATTGAAATTCCACCACTGAACTTTTATATTTCTGCTTGATTAGAAATGTAGTCCATGTCTTATGAATTTGTAACTGTTCACATTTAATTATTTGATTTGTGGGTGTCTTATCAGAAGTTTGTGACTTTACAATCTGAGTCCAAAATTCTGAAAAAAAAATAAATGCTCATAAAATAGCAGTGAAGTGTGATGAAACCTGATGTTAGACATTCAAAATTGTTTTACAGATGTTAAACTTGTTCATCCAAACATGGGAGGTGCACTTATCCCCACTACATATGTATACTAAATCTGAATATGATGTACATTAGAGAAAATTAAATTCTCTGTGATGCAACAATTTTGGACTTAGCATTTATTTGTTGCAAGTCACATCACTTCTAAAGAATGCATTTATGGTCCTCAAACACATAATTGAAAGCTGGTTTGTGGCAAATGCTAGTGAACTACATGGAAAAAATCTTATTTTTAACATTCTGAACTCCCACATTTGATAATGAAATATGCATTTCTAAATATAGTCACTAAATGTTAATACTACTTAAAAGTTGAATGAAATGGAAATATAAAATAACAGGACAACACAAGTTAGCACTGCAGTTAGGAGACCTGATATGCATTCTGAATAAACTTATCCAAACCATTTAGAGGGTGCTTTGGAAGTACATGAAAACACATGACAATCTGACTCCACCATTAATGATGTGAATGTAATCTGAAAATAACTGAACACTAACAAATTGAAACAATTCCCTACTAGTCTCCTGACCTAACCAGATCCCACCTTTACTCAAGAAACAGAAAAAAAATCAAATTACAGCCTAATTATATACCAGTAACAGTCATGTAGCATTCCACTATTCAAACACACTATGCTGGAAAACTACTGCTTACTCTAACCCTTGTCAATACACACCATAAAGAAAGCTAAATGTGATCAACAGAATAATGCTGTCTGACAAATTGCACAATTAATTGTAGATCATCTAAGCAGCTGTTCTCACGTCTCAAGAAAAAAATGATTAGCAAAAGAAAGACTAAGACTAAGAAAGACTAATAAAGAGAGGACAGGCAATACGGAAGAAAATGGTTGCTTGATGAGCTCAGTAGCTTTCGTGCATGGACAAGACAATTTATGGTAAAACAAGCACAGCTGAGAAACACATTTGGCACTTACTATTGTTGTCACTGAGATCTTCAACATAAATGGAAAGATTTCTTATGTGAAGCTTTCCTTCATAAGACAGATGTTACAATATATGAATTTTGCAACCTTTCCATGCACAATCTGATTTTTTTAAACCTGAGAATGAGAAACCAATCCTAAAAATGTAACTTCTTGTTATAAATTAATCATGGTGCTCATAAAATAATAAATTGCCCTTTAGGTTTGTATCAATCAGCAATGTATGTGACATCCCCTCTCTGGGCCAGTAACTAAGGAGCCTGAATCCTCACCACTGACACTGTAGAGGGATGTTCACTTGGAACAAAAATGGATACACCCTGTATTTCCAGATGCAGCTCTCTGCATCAAGCATAATTTCCCTTAAGAGCACCCATGGAACACACTCAGCCTGGGATTCTCTCTCCCTGGGATTCATCAAAGGAAAATCCTGTGTCTGCATAGTGGCACAGCCTGAACATGGAGTTCAGAGCCTGTGCAATTCAGGAAAGTAGTCTGGGAACATGCACGAGCCTCCCAGCACTATTCTGGCATGGACACCATTGTATAATGCTAATTACCTCATTTGCTAGTAAAAAACATGCAAATGAGGTAAATTAGTGATTCAGAAAACAGGCAGGCATTGGTGCCAGAATAGTGTCCACTGCAGAAATGTATTCAGCTACTAGCCGAATACATTTCTGCATAAATCAAAACGGAAGCATGACAGCTCAAAGTAAAGCATGTATTATAATCATTAGGCATGCCAATGGCCAAAAATGTGTCCATTGGCATGGAAAAGAATTGCAAAATAATAAATATCAAAGTTTTTTTTTGGCCTGTGACACCCGTGCCCTGGCCCAGCAATCAAGGAGCCTCAATACTTACCAATAACACCAGAGAGGGCATCTCATATATGAGGAAAGGATAACAAATACAGTAAGTGCAATTTCCCTTAACAGCACACAGAGATCACAGTCAGTCCGGGGCTGGTTGCTCCCTTGCTCTCCAGGACCCAGCAAGACTCCCGACTGGCACAGCTATAGGATCCAGATTTCAGCCAGCTGGGCAAGCTAAAATCTCCAGCACCCTCTCTTTCCAACCAGTGCTTCGTGTCCCTGCCCAGGTAGCTGACACACGCACACTTTGAGATAAGTTTATACAACCACACAGACACTCCTGGGGAAGGCTGGCACAGGTTCTCCAGCTGTGCCCCCTTTACCCAAACTATACTGTAGAAATCCCTGCCACCACCCAGCTAATATTTATCAGCTACTCAAAGGCCCTTAAAAGAATGTCCAATTATTACTGTGCAATATTATTATCCAATTGGTAGTATAACTAAACAGTCAAGGCTTATTATAGTGACTTGGTACAGGATCCTTATATACATGCAATGTACTCTTACAGCCTAAATTATTTCTACACAAAACAGCCACAGTTAAAAGGTTTTAAAATATTTAATAATAAATGATAAAAACACAAGACAATACTTCTTACTACCCAGTACTCGTCAAAAGTTCAGAGATCACACAGAAATACTTAAAATAATTCAGTAGTACAGTTCTGACGTCCCAGAAAAACATTTAGTCTAATCTTTCTAGTCCCTAGCTATTTCTAAAAGAAAACACAGGTCTAAGATAACTTACATATGAGCAAGACAATTCTGTGAATTGGATGTTCAAGACAAAAATGCTTAATAATCGCTGGTTCTATCTGTTTAAATTGAAATTGCAGTTCTGATAAACATTACATCATTCTTCACCCTTCCTGGGGTTCCCAGGCCAACAGAAACTGCATCTACATTCTTTTACACCTAGCAGAAACCAGAGCAGTAAAAATACATTTTCGTGTTTAAATCTAGCAATCTAACTCTAGGTTAAAACAAAAGAAAGTATGTGCTATCTCAGACAGAATGACTTTGAATCTTCAACTTCAAAGGACAGGAATGAAGTAATTTTATTTCAAAGGACTGACATGAAATGCTTGTCTTAGCTTTCTTTACAGCAGAGGGCAATGTTGTTACATTTTTTTGAAGTTCACCATTTCACAGCATATTTTTTCATTTAAGAAAACAAGTCTGTAGTTCAACATTCATATTTACAAATGATAGAATTATCTGCACAATTCTATCTGGCTATGCTGGCAGCCTTCACATTTCTCTCCCCCGGAGAACTCAAGCTATTTTTTAAACTGACCCTTGCGAAACACTGCTTGAGAGGGTTAGGTCTATCTGAGTATACCTACCCCATTCCCTGTCTTGAGAGCCCATCTGCATTGGCATTGTTACTCCCACTGCTGTGCTGCACTGACATATCATATGCTTGCAACCCTAGGCTCCATCTTAGCAACTTGGCATTTTGCTGGCTGGCTCTGTTTAACCATATTGGGGGTTGTGATCTGTCATAATAGTGAATGTCCTTCCATACAGATAAGGCTGAAGCTTCTGCAATGCCCACACTATGGCTAAACATTCCTTTTCTACAGCTGCATAGCATTCCTCCCTGGGTTGGAGCCCATGACTGAGATAAACCACTGGGTGCTCTTACCCCTCTGAAGAAATCTGGCTAAGTACAGCCCCCCACCCCCACCCCATGGTTTGAAGCATCCACCTGCACAACAAATTCTTTGCTGTAATCTGGACTGGCTAACACAGGGGGTCCTCCCAAAGATTATTTAAGCTTCTAGAATGCCTGCTCACATGCTAGGGTCCACACTACCTTATCTGGCTTGTTCTTCCTTGTCAGGTCTGTGAGAGAAGCAGCTATGGTACTATAACTGGGGACAAACTTTCTGTAGTACCCTGCTGTCCCTAAAAATGCTCTCACTAGATTTTTAGTAACAGGTGTAGGCCATACCTGAATGGCTTCCACTTTGGCAGGTTCTGGCCTTATCTTACCACTCCCCACTCTATGTCCTAGGTAGGAGACCACTGCCATACCCTCCTGACATTTGCTCAGCTTAATGTCCAACCCTACCCTCTGTAGTCTGCCCAGCACCTCCCTGACATGATGAATGTGCTCTGGCCAGGAATGGCTGTAGATGGTAATATCATCTAGGTAAGCAAGGGAAAACCCTCCTGCTAATGCTAGGATATGATCTACCAGCCTCTGGAAAGTCGCTAGGGCATTCTTCATCCCAAAGGGCATCTTTGTGAACTCATACAAGCCAAAAGGAGTCACAAAGGCTGACTTCTCTCTAGCACTAGGAGTCAGGGGCACCTGCCAGTAACCCTTGGTAACATCAATGGTTGTAAGATACATAGCCTGACCCAGCTGCTCTAAGGCCTCATCTGTCCTAGGCATGGGGTAAGCATCTGACTCTGTGTGACTATTTAATTTCCTATAGTCCACACAGAATCTGGTGCTGCCGTTCTTCTTTGGCACCAGCACCACTGGGGAGTTCCAGGGACTGTTGGACTGTTGAATCACCCCTAGTTCCAACATCTTCTGTACCTCCTCCCTCAGAGTCTGACTCTTTCAGGCACTCTATAAGGGGCCTGCCTAATAGGCATTTGGGGTCCTGTATCCACCTGGTGCTGCACCAGGTGGGTGCACCCTGGTTTCCCAGTGAACATGTCCCCAAATTCATGCAACACTGCTCAGATTTCTCGAACCTGGGTAGGTGATAGCTGCTGGGACATTGCTACCCCTTCCACTGAGTTGTCAGCCTGAGCCTCACTGAGGAGATCAGTCCTCAGATCTCCCTTAGAATCCTCCTGCAATCCACTGCAAATTCACAGCACAAGGGCCTCCCTATCATGGTAAGGTTTTATCATGTTAACATGGTACAATTTGTGCCCCTGCCTTCTTCCTAGCAGTTCCACCATGTAGTTAACATCACATACCTTTCTTACCACCTTGTAGGGTCCCTCCCAAGCTGCTTGCAGGTTGTTGTGTCTGACAGGAATGAGCACCATTAGCTGCTGAAACCACAGCATACTCTCTAGCTCAGGCATTCCTGTCATACCACCCTTTTTCTGTTGTTGGCTTCTGCCAGGTTCTCCTAGACCAAGCCCATGAGTTCCCTGAGCCTTGTCCTGAGGTTTAGGATGTGAGCCACAACAGACTCCTTGTGAGACTCACACTCACCTTCCCACTCATCTCAAATTAAATCTAGAGGTCCCCTCACCCTATGCCCATACAGTAACTCAAAGGATGAAAAACCTGTGGATTCCTGTGGAACTTCTCTGTAAACAAACAATAGATGGGGCAAATATTTGTCCCATTCCCTCTTAAGATGATCTGCAAATTCCTGTAGCATGGACTTGGTTGTAGAGTTTAACCTCTCAACAAGACCATTAGTCTGGAGATGATAGGGGGTGGTCTTCATGTGCTTCACCCCACAGGACTTCCACAGACAAGCCAGAAGGTCTGACATAAAATTGGCACCTCTGTCAGTCAGTATTTCTTTTGGGAAACCTACCCTGTTGAAAATCTCTGACAAAGCATTTGCCACATTCTCTGCCTCAATGGAGGACAAAGCCACTGCCTCAGGGTATCATGTAGCATAATCCACTACCACTAGGATAGACTTTTTCCCTGTGGAACTTGGGGTACTCAGAGGACTTACAATATCCATAGCTACCCTCTGAAATGGCTCCTCAATCACAGGCAAAGGCATCAAAGGAGCTCTCACCTTGTCTCGTGCCTTGCCTACCTTTTGGCACTGCTCACAGGTCCTGCAGTACCCTGTTACATCTCTGGAAATTCCAGGCTAATATAAGTTCTGCATAATATGCCTCTTTGCACGTTTTCTGCCCATATGGCCTGCAAAGGGAATATCATGGACTATGGCTAGAAGCACCAGACAGTAGGCTCTAGGCACTACCAACTGCTGTACTCTCTCACCTTCTAGCCCTCCCTCAGGGGTCCACTCTCTGTATAGTAACCCTTTGTCCCAGTATACAGATTCCCCCTTTCCTTGAGAATCAGGTGCCTCCCTAGCTACCTGCCTAAGGCCTTGTAATGTAGGGTCTGAGAGCTGAGCCTGTCTCAACTCTCTCCTTGTAACCATTCCCAGCTCCCCTTTCATAGGAAGTCTGGCATACACTGACAGTGGTGCCTCACTGTCAGCCTGGGTACTACTATTCGCCTCTACCTTTGCAGTCACTCTGTCCAAGGGAGCATCAGTACCCCCAAGCAGCTGTGACTCACCTTCAGGTTCACTGCTACAGAGTAGTTCCCTCCCTGAAGTAACCACCTCACCAGTCCTGGCTGCAAGTATGCAATCTGTCTGGGTCTCCCCCAGGCTACCAGACCCACATGCTTGTCTTCTAGCCTGAATGTGTGTAGCTGCATAAGCACATGGAACTGCCTCATCCAAATCCTTCCCTATCAGGACATCTGCAGGATGGTAGTTTGGTACCCCTGTTGTCTCAAGACAACCTACAATTGGCATTTTGTCTTTCCTGCTTACTGGCTCCCTCACCTTTTCTTCCCCACCTTGCCCTCCATGGACACCTGTATGCCACATGGTCCCACTGGTTGCATTCAAAACATTTGACCCTAGCTCCTGGACATGTACCTGGACTAGTGGCTTCACCTGCTACTGGCAGATTCTGTTGGGGCAGTCTGTGCTGTCCACCATGGGTTCCTTTAGACCCATGAGATTACTGGGGGTCCCTTTCCTGTGCAGGGCTGCCCTGCTTGTTAGGTATAGGCCTCTCTTCTTCTCCAACTCATCTGAAGTAGCACATTGTCTATCAGCTAACCAGATCCTCATGTCCTCAGGCAAAGTGCAAAAGGCTTGTTCCCTCACCAAAAGGACTGCCAGCCCTTCAAAAGTGGTGACATGACATCCACTCACCCACCTGTGGAAATAAATGCTCAATTCAGCAACATATTCACACACACTTTCACCAGCCTTGCGTCTATGCTCACAAAACTTTTTCCTATACATTTCAGGTGTTAGCTTAAAAACTCTACTACACAATTTTTACAGCAGTATAATCAAAACATGCAATGTCAGACATTTTAGATAATACATTTACAGCTTTACCATGGAGTAAGTGGGTCAGGAACTGTACGTAGAGCCCTTGGTCAACTTCATACTGTTTACATACTCTCTCAAACATATGAATGAAACTATCAAAATTATCTCCCTCTTTAAGCTGCGGAAGAAATTTACTGACCTTTTGTGCTTCTGGGGTCCAATTACTCCCTTCCCCATTACCTCCATGACTCTGGCAAAGAGTCAGCATTTCCTTATCATGCTGCCTCTGCTTCTCTTTTTCCTCAGCTTCTAGGCATAGCAGTTTCTCATTCTCCTCACTCTCTAGACTAGTCAGTCTCTCAGCTACTTTTAATTCTATACGCCTGGCCTCCAACTCAAGTGTCTTTAGCTCCAGCTGGATTTTTAAGTCCACTGTAAAAAGGTTGAGCTGTCCATCCTCCGAGGGTATTATATCTCCACTGCCAGTCTGATTGTCCTCCTTGTTGCTGTTTTCTGATGCAACTGTAACCAAGGCTGCAATCAGGTCTGCCTTAGTCAGGTTTCCATGCACCAGTCCCCTAGCCTGGCACATCTCTGCCAGCTGACTCCTTGTCAGCTTTCCATAATTGTCTGCTGACATGCTGCCTGCTCCCCCTGACTAACTAAGCTAACAAAACAAATATAACAATTGTGATCTTAACTCTGAGTATTCACTGTGTGGCTGTTTTAGGGTACAAAACACCTTCAAAGCTCACTGTACACAAGCTACAGGGATTCACTCTACCCACACCACTACAAGCCAATTAGTATTTGCCACCTAATTAATATGTGATGTGGATATTCCACCGCTGCCAAACACAAATGTGAGGATATCCCACCACTGCCACCACAAATGTGACACTCTTGCCCTGGCCCAGCAATCAAGGAACCTCAATCCTCACCACTAACACCAGAGAGGGCGTCTCATCTATGAGGAAATGATAACAAATACACACAGTAAGTGCAATTTCCCTTAAGAGCACACAGAGATCACAGTCAGTCAGGGGCTGGTCACTCCCTTGCTCTCCAGGTCCCCAATAAGACTCCCCACTGGCACAGCTATAGGGTCCACATCTCAGCCAGCTGTGCAAGCTAATATCTCCAGCACCCTCTCTGTCCAACCAATGCTTTGTGTCCCTGCCCAAGTAGCTGCCACACACACACTTTGAGATAAGTTTATACAACCACACATACACTCCTGGAGAAGGCTGGCATAGATTCTCCAGCTGTGCCCCTTTTACCCAGATTATACAGTAGAAATCCCTGCCACCACCCAGCTAATATTTATCAGCTACTCAAAGCCCCTTAAAAGGGTGTCCAATTATCACTGTGCAATATTGTTATCCAATTGACACTATAACTAAACAGTCAAGGCTTATTAGAGTGACTTGATACAGGATCCTTATATACACGCAATGTACTCTTAGAGCCTAAATTATCTCTACACAAAACAGCCACAGTTAAAAGGTTTTAAAATATTTAATAATAAATAATAAAAACACAAGACAATACTTCTTACTACACAGTGCTAGTAAAGAGTTCAGAGATCACACAGAAATACTTAAAATAATTCAGTAGTACAGTTCTGACATCCCAGAAAAACAGTTAGTCTAATATTTCTAGTTCCTAGCTATTTCTAAAAGAAAACACAAGTCTAAGATCGCTTACATATGAGCAAGAGAGTGTTGTGAGTTGTATGTTCAAGACAAAATGCTTAATAATCTCTGATTCTCTCTGTTTAAATTGAAATTGCAGTTCTGATAAACATTACATCATTCTTCACCCTTCCTGAGGTTCCCAAGCCAACAGAAACTGCATCTATATTCTTTAACACCTAGGCAGAAACCAGAGCAATAAAAATACATTTGCATGTTTAAATCTAGCAATCAAACTCTTGGTTAAAACAATAGAAAGAATTTGCTAGCCCAGACGGAATGACTCCGAATCTTCAACTTCAAAGGACAGGCATGATGTAATTTTACTTCAAAGGACAGACATGAAATGCTTGTCTTAGCTTTCTTTACAGCAGAGGGCATTTCACAGCATATTCTTTCATTTAAGAAAACACGTCTGTAGTTCAACATTCATATTTACAAATGACAGAATTATCTGAACAATTCTATCTGGCTAGGCTGGCAGCCTTCACATGGCCGATGTCAGCTGTTTAAGTCTAGGGCAGCGGCACACAAATGGGATTGTGCTGTAAATAAAAATAGAAATGTGAAAAGACAATTTTAAGTGAAATCTGCATTTTGCCATTATAGTCTATGGCATGCAAAATCAAAACAATAACAGAACAGTGGTTGCTAAGGAGAAAGGCTGTGGTGTAGTGGTGTAACAAGGAACTAAGGGCAATGGGGTGTGCAAATGAGAAAATGTTAATGAATCACAAAGTGGGAAACCATGTCTGAATGCACCTAGCCATGTAGGAGCTATAATTCTGCAGTGTAAGCAGGAGAAGCAGCTGACATGAAAAGGTTGTGTGTCATGCTTGGTGTAAACACATTGGAGCTCCATGGCTCCCATTTGAGCTTAGCTAAGCACAGCTAAGTGTGGGGGGGGGGGGGTCCGGGGCTGTATTGACATTTTTTCATGAAATGAAGAGTGTGTTCATGTTCAGGGGGGGCAGCATTTCTACTGCAAAGGGTTTACTTTAGCTAAATGGGTTTGCCTATCACGTACTGGGTCTAAAACAAACACATTTAAAAAAATGGAAATAGTAGGACTGCTTACATTTGGGCACCGGGTTTGTGCAGCATGCCTTGGAGCTTAAAAGGGGCATAAATGGGAAGGGGAAAAAGGGGGAACAGCAGAATAAAAGCAATCAAGTACAAATAAAAAAGCAAGCAGGTGGAATGTATTATAGCCAGCCAATAATACAGACAGCATCTGCAGCACAACAGTATAAACGGTGCAAACACCTTTCAGTCTGTTTTTTCCCACAAACTCTGCACATTGGTGTGGACACTCGAGGGAATTTTAACTGACAAAATATTAGGGGCTGCTGTCACTTTGATACATCAGTATGTGCTAGAGGCTGAGGGCAGTGAGGAGGTAAAGCATGGCGGTGGCAGTATCATGCTTTGGGGTTGCTTTACTTCAGCTGAAACTGGTGCTTTTGTCAAAGTGGAGGGAATTATGAACAGTTCCAAATACCAGTCACTTTTCCCCAAAAACCTTCAGGCATCTGCTAGAAAGAAGAAGATGAATAGGAATTTCACCTTTCAACATGACAATGACCCCAAGCGTACATCCAAATCAACAAAAGAATGGTTTCACCAGAAAAAAATTAAAGTTTTGGAATGGTCCGGCCTTTCCTTGTTTAAAAATAGAGACTACTTTATATAGAAAGGAGTGCTGGAAGAATAGTCTTCCAGCCCAAGATAGTATGCACCCCAGATATCTGTTTGATAATATTGTGAAGGGTCAGTTTTACAGAACGTCCAGACTGTGTACAGCTGATGAGTGCTTTAGGTAGAAATCATTGGAATTAATGGATAACTTCAGTAGAAGAGGGTAGCATAGAGGAACTGTACAATGCGCATTCCACCAATGTGAAGAGGAAAGGGTCACTAAAGCGCAATCATAGTTTTCTATGGGCAACAATAGGAATGTTTTGCAGGCAGAAACACGTAATAGGCAACCACTATGGGTTAGTTTTAAATGCAGCAACAATACAGGGGGCACCTGTAATATTATTAGACAAAACTGTGGTATTTTACTAACTGATGATAGGCTGAAGGGTATTGTAACTGAGCAGCCATTGTTTTGTTTTAAAAGGAATAAAAATCTAAAGGCTCTATTATGTAATGACAGATGCCCAATTAATGTAATTACTGGGGTCAATACCAAATGCCAAGGTACCTTTCCATGCAGGCACTGCAAAGCATGCCAATATGTTACACAGAATAATTTATTTATTCATCGAGTTATGAAGAAATAATATTCTCTGGCACATTATGCAGATTGTCATACTACTGATGTCATATATTTAGCCCAGTGTAAGGACTGTTGTTCATTCTATGTTAGAAAGACTAATTGCAAATTTAAGAACAGAATATTACAACACATATCAGCTATATGTCTAGGCAATGTGCATAATGCCTTATATCAGTATATTAGTAAAAACAATGGTCATACATTTGATTTTATGGTACTTCAGGTTATAAAAATGTCCAGAAGAGGGGGGACATTTGTGCAATATAACAGAATACAATGAGCCTAAGTGGATCATTGAATTGGGTGCTAATACACCCCCATGGTATTAATGGTGTGATCCCAATTATACCCGCCCTAAAGATGAAGAGGGTTCAGTACTGAATGTGATTGGATACCAAGTGTTTTAAATAACTGTTTTAGAGAATTGTAAGTTGTCTGAAGAAGCATTTATAACCTGAAAGCACTTACATTGTGTTTTAATAAATAATATTCATCTGCAGAGTGGTGGTTCGGATATTTTTCTTTTTGTGTTTTGCTGCTTGGATTTCTGAACCTTTGGTGTGGAGGCTCCTCTTGTGTTTTTTTGGGATTTGTAGTTGCTGTGGTTCCTTTGCACACATGGCTGAAAGGTTTGCCGAAGATGCTGAATTGAACTTTTGTCCTTCAGTGCCTAGTGCTGTCCAAGTAAGTACATAAAGGATAAAACTGTTTATAAATATGGAGAACAATCCTCAATTGAATTTTGGCTTGTTGAACAGTAATGGTTCCTCTGAGGAAGACTATGAGGAGGGTGAGGATGATATGCTGTTCATGGACTCGGTCACTGCCTTAGAGAAGAATTTATATAAACTGAAACATCTCCACTGGCAGAGGTTACACTTTGAAGCATTCCTGCATCATAAGATTGTCCCCAGAGGCATGTGTGTATTGTGCATGCCTACAAATGGGGAACTTTATCCTACCCTGTTAGCCAAATGGCAACAACTTATGTGTTTATTGAATGATATTTTTCTTCCTATTGAAAAACAACTAGTGAAATCTGTGGAGACATGGCAGAGACAGCTGGAGGTGAGATTTAAGCCAAAGACAGCTCAATGACTTGTACTGTGCAGTTACCGCATATGATTCTAAGTTACAGAGAATGAAAATAAAGAAAATGCAAAGGCATTACAATGATTTCATGAAGGGGCAAATTTTTACTTGGCCGAAAGACAATTCAGCATCCAAACGTTCATTACCAAATTCCATTACCACACGAAATGAGTGTTCCATCTTCAATCCTGATAATGAAGGCCGTAGGACTGATAATAGCATCATGACGTCATTTATGACAGTATTTCGAGGCTCTGGCTCTACCAGCACCACATCTGAATTGAATACAGGAGAGAATGAGAGTAATCAATGACTGTCTATGATGCTTTTGGTTATGTGAGCATTACTTTAATGCCCACTAGGGATGTGAACTTGTTGGGATCAAGACCGAAGGCTCCTAACACCTCTTATCCTGCTTTACCGGTTTCAGAAAAGAAAAAAAGCCAACTCAAAGAAGAATCAGATGCAATACCAGAGTGTGAAATGGTGCAAGACATCTGTATGACTGAACCTGGTGACTCTATCATTTATAATATTTCTGGGTTTGCTTTGTCAAATGATGAGAATTGTGTATTGAACAAGGGACGTATGTTTATTCCTAGTACAGGTTGCAATTTTAGTGAGCTTATTATAGAACTAAGGTTATTTGGTAGAAATTTGGAATTAAGGAAGTTGTTTGGCAACAATGATTTGATATATGATACTGGTCCCAGACAACCCAGTACCTTTATTCCTGCTCTAATTCCTGCAATAGAGATTTTTCAAAAAGCATGTAAAAACGACATAGACATAGTATTTGATTCATAAACAGCAGACTGTTTTTCATGATTTAACTGTGGGTCAGCGGCAGGCATTAAAGTAATTGAGAGGCAATAAACATTATGGTATAAAGCCTGCAGACAAGGGGGGAGGAACTGTAGTAATGAACACTGAATACTACAATAATAAGGTGCATGAGATGTTATGTAATAGCAACACCTACCAACAGTTATCTCCTATTGAATTTGAAATGATAGAAAATTAAGTGAAACGTGATTTGTCCAACTTTAAACTAAGCAATCCGATCACAGAAAATATCTTTAGGTTTATATGGATTGAACACACAGTTATTCCTTTATTTAAAGCTCTTCCAAAAATACATAAAGATCGTGTAAACCCTCCCATTCGCCTGATTGTTTTGGCCAGGGGTTGAGTAGCAGAAATTCTTTCTATATGGATTGAGTCTAAATTAAGGATATTTTTAAACAGTGTACCAAGTGTACTGAGGGATACAGCACATTTTTTTACAATCCTTGCATGATTATTTAGAATCTGATAACTGTGAATTGTTTGTGATGTTAGACATAAATAATCTATTTACTGTTATTCCAAAGGATTATGGTTTAACAGCATTAGAAATGTACTTGAATCAAGGGACAGCTTTGACACCCAGTGATGTGGATAGGGTTTGCATGTTTTTAGATTGTGTTTTGAGTAACAACATTTTAAGTTTGGAAATAGTTTTTATCATCAAAACAGGGGCATAGCCATGGGCACCCCCTGTGCAAATTCATATGCAAACCTGATGTAAGCATTTTGGGAAGACAAAGCCATATTTTATACTTATTACATAAGTGGAAGGGAAGTTTAAAATACTATGCCCGTTTTGTAGATGACATGTTTTTATTGTTGGGGGGGGGGGGTACCAGTCAGGTGCTATTTGATTTCATAGCTTATTCGGAAACAACAACAGATTTGTTAAGATTCAGTGTAGTGAGTTCTGATACATGCATAGATTTTCTGGATGTTCGTTTGTTTAGGAACAAGCAATGAAAAACAGAGACTACTTTATATAGAAAGGAGTGCTAGAAGAATAGTCTTTTACCCAAGATAGTATGCACCCCAGATATCTGTTTGATAATATTGTGAAGGGTTAGTTTTACAGAATGTCCAGACTGTGTACAGCTAATAAGTGCTTTAGGCAGAAATCATTGGAAATAATGGATAACTTCAGTAGAAGAGGGTACCACAGAGGAACTGTACAATGAGTATTCCACCAATGTGAAGTGGAAAGGGTCACTAAAGCACAACCATGGTTTTCTAAGGGCAACAATAGGAATGTTTTGCAGGCAGAAACATGAAATAGGAACCTGTTACAGTTTAATTTTAAATACAGCAACAATACAGGGGGCATCTGTAATATTATTAGACAGAACTGTGGTATTTTACTAACTGATAATAGGCTGAAGGGTATTGTAACCGAGCAGCCATTGTTTTGTTTTAAAAGGAATAAAAATATAAAGGATCTATTATGCAATGACAGATGCCCAATTAATGTAATTACTGGGGTCAATACCAAATGCCAAGGTACCTTTCCATGCAGGCACTGCAAAGCGTGCCAATATGTTACACAGAACAATTTGTTTATTCATCGAGTTACGAAGAAAGAATATTTTCTGGCACATTATGCAGATTGTCATACTACTGATGTCATATATTTAGCCCAGTGTAAGGACTGTTATTCATTCTATGTTGGAAAGACTAATTGCAAATTTAAGAACAGAATATTAAAATACATATCATCTATAATGCCTAGGCAATGTGCATAATGCCTTATATCAGCATTAATAAAAAACAATGGTCATACATTTGATTTTATGGTACTTCAGGTTATAAAAATGTCCAGAAGAGGGGGAGATTTGTGTAATATAGCAGAATACAATGAGACTAAGTGGATCATTGAATTGGGTGGCCCAAAGGGAAAAAAACCCCCCTTTTTTTGGTTTTTTTTTTTAATTTGGGGAGTATTGCAAGGCTCCACCATGTATGTCCGAGCAAAGGAACTGTGATTTAAGCATCCCAAACACACACTATGATGATTCTGGTTTGTGCGCAGGTGCCTCATTATGGCATTCTTTGCATGGGTGTGTGTGTGCATTTTGATGGAAGTCATCATCCACGGGTTCCAGTGCATAGCCAGCATCCCCCACCAGGTGGCCATTTGGGATGTCACCCCTGGCAAATACCTGATACAGCTGTGAGGCATGTCAGATGTGGGAGTCATGATAGCTTCCAGGGATGCCAGCACACATATCCATGATAATGCCCTGGGCATTGCACACAACCTGGCAGTTGATGGAGGGGTATCGCTTGCGGTTTATGTAGTGCTTACCCTGCTCACCAGTTGGTGACTTGATGTGTATGTGCATGCAGTCTATTGCACCCAGTACCTCCGGGTATTCTGCCACAAGGTGGAAGAGACGCATATTGCTGGCCACCTCCTCCTGCATTTGGGGGAAGTATATGTGCTCATTGGCATGTAGTAACATGGCATCCAGGAACTGGTGAAGTACCCTAGATGCTGATGTCTGTGAGATCCCCATGATATCCCCAATTAGTCTTTGAAAGGTACCTGTAGCTAGTATTCTCAGGCTTACACATACCTTTGTATCCACAGGGATGGGTTCCCCTCTGATTGTTCTGGCCTCTGAGGCATGGCCGGCACAGCTTCACAAGTTGCTGTAGGGTGTCCATGTCCACCCTGTAATGCTCTACTATCTCCCGATCATGTAGCCCCTGGTAGGTTACCCTGGGTCTGAACAATCTTCTCCTCCTCTGGTGCCTGAGGTGGTTGTCAGCATCATCCTCCACACCACCTTCAGTCTCCAATACATGCTGGTGGATGTAAGCTTTGGCAGCCCCTGACATGTACATATTAAAAGTTCCCCGTATGTATACACCAATGGTGCAGAGTGTATGGGAATACACAAGTGCTTTCAGACTTTATACTATTTTGCTATGGATGCTGCTGATGTCATTGTCTGTGTATGAGCAATTCCAGCTGCAGGTTATCTTAATTATGGGTTTTACAGTGAGTACTGCAAGTGTGGGGCCTGTAGTGTGGGGTTATGCTTGCCTGCCTTGATTAATCTGTTGCCCTTTAATTCACTTTTAAACCTGGATCCCCTCCCATTGTCAGGCATGCATCCACCTGCCAACTTTCTTGTTTTGTACTTTCCCTACCCAGTCATGTGTTGCAAAATATGTTTTGTAGCTGATATAATGCAATTCTGCTTTGTTCTGCTGTGACAATTTACTGTTTTCTTTGCAGTACAGCCCTTCCCCTTTCTTGTTCTGCAGGTAACTGTTTGCAGCCTTGTTAGCTGTTGTCAATGGCCCACTGTAGGTTCCTAGGTGTTAATTAGTCATTTGTACTCCAAATTCCCTGCTGCAGCATTTCCTTATTTTTTCCTATATCCTTCCTCTTTCAGCTCCGGTGCACACTGCGCAAACCCATTTAGCAAGTTGAAGTGAATTTTAATCTCCATTCACATGCATACTTGGTTACCTTGTGTGCTCTCAGCTAAGCAAAGCTATAGCCAGTTCAACACACCCCTTTCCTGCAGCTTTGCTTAGCTATGGGAAAACCGGATTAGCAATGTTCCAATCTGCTTACAGCAAAGGCGACACACCCCTCTCTTGATGTCATCTTTATCTCAAGGGCACACTTCGGTGTTATAATGCTACGCTGTGAGGTGCATCCTTACAAAAGCAGGGAATTGTGATTCACTATTACTCCTCTCATTTGTATGGCATTGCCTACTAATTCCTAGCTACCATGCAAATCACTGTCACAGCCCCTTAGCAACCCTTGCACCATGGTGTGGTGTAACATGCCTGCCATTGACTATTATGGGGAAATCATGATATGTGTTACATTGCAGTTTTATTCTATATTTTGCTATTTTCCTTGCGATCTCATTTGCGCGCCACTGCCCTGCGCTTAAACTTTGCGATAGTACGTACATACTGATGGTGATGAGGATGATAATGATGTACATATGTACAGTACGTACATACTGATGGTGAGGAGGATGTGAATGATGCACATATGTACAATACATACATACTGATGGTGATGAGGATGTGAATGATGTACATATATACAGTACGTACATACTGAGGGTGATGAGGATGTGAATGATGTACATATGTACAGTACATACATACTGATGGTGATGATGATGAAAATGATGTACATATGTACAGTACGTACATACTGATGGTGATGATGATGAGAATGATGAACATATGTACTACGTACATATTGATGGTGATGAGGATGAGAATGAAGTACATATGTACAGTACGTACATACTGATGGTGATGAGGAGAATGATGTACATATGTACAGTATGTACATACTGATGGTGATGAAGATGAGAATGATGTACATATGTACAGTATGTACATAGTGATGGTGATGAGGATGAGAATGATGTATATATGTACAGTACATACATACTGATGGTGATGAGGATGAGAATGATGTACATATGTACAGTACATACATACTGATGGTGATGAGGATGAGAATGATGTACATATGTACAGTACGTACATACTGATGGTGATGAGGATGAGAATGATGTACATATGTACAGTACATACATACTGATGGTGATGAGGATGAGAATGATGTACATATGTACAGTACATACATACTGATGGTGATGAGGAAGAGAATGATGTACATATGTACAGTAGGTACATACTGATGGTGATGAGGATGAGAATGATGTACATATGTACAGTACGTACATACTGATGGTGATGATGATGAGAATGATGTACATATGTACAGTACGTACATACTGATGGTGATGAGGATGATATGTACAGTCTGCATTTTATACTGATGGTGATGGATGAAGTAGGCGAACATATGTACGAATGCGCATTACATACTGATGTGAGTGATGAGGATGAGGGTAGAAGTACATATGTACACTCGCATTACATACTGATGGTGGAGAATGATGTACATATGTACAGTACGTACATACTGATGGTGATGAAAATGAGAATGATGTATATATGTACAGTACATACATACTGATGGTGATGAGGATGAGAATGATGTACATATGTACAGTACGTACATACTGATGGCGATGAGGATGAGAAAGATAGACATATGTACAGTACGTACATACTGATGGTGATGAGGATGAGAATGATCTACATATGTACAGTACATACTGATGGTGATGAGGATGAGAATGATGTACATATGTACAGTACATACATACTGATGGTGATGAGGATGAGAATGATGTACATATGTACAGTACGTGCATACTGATGGTGATGAGGATGAGAATGATGTACATATGTACAGTATGTGTATACTGATGGTGATGAGGATGAGAATGATGTACATATGTACAGTACGTGCATACTGATGGTGATGAGGATGAGAATGATGTACATATGTACGATGCATACATACTGATGATGATGAGGATGAGAATGATGTACATATGTACAGTATGTACATACTGATGGTGATGAGGATGAGAATGATGTACATATGTACAGTACATACGTACTGATGGTGATGATGAGAATGATGTACATATGTACAGTACATACATACTGATGGTGATGAGGAAGAGAATGATGTACATATGTACAGAAGGTACATACTGATGGTGATGAGGATGAGAATGATGTACATATGTACAGTACGTACATACTGATGGTGATGAGGATGAGAATGATGTACATATGTACAGTACGTACATACTGATGGTGATGAGGATGAGAATGATGTACATATGTACAGTGCGGACATAATGATGGTGATGAGGATGAGAATGATGTGCATATGTACAGTACATACATACTGATGGTGATGAGGATGAGAATGATGTACGTATGTACAGTACGTACATACTGATGGTGATGAGGATGAGAATGATGTACATATGTACAGTGCATCAATACTGATGGTGATGAGGATGAGAATGATGTACATATGTACAGTACATACTGATGGTGATGAGGAGAATGATGTACATATGTACAGTACATACATACTGATGGTGATGAAGATGAGAATGATGTACATATGTACAGTACGTACATACTGATGGTGATGAGGATGAGAATGATGTACATATGTACAGTACGTACATACTGATGGTGATGAGGATGAGAATGATGTACATATGTACTGTTCGTACATACTGATGGTGATGAGGATGAGAATGATGTACATATGTACTGTATGTGCATACTGATGGTGATGAGGATGAGAATTTTGTACATATGTACAGTGCGGACATAATGATGGTGATGAGGATGAGAATGATGAACATATGTACAGTACGTACATACTGATGGTGATGAGGATGAGAATGAAGTACATATGTACACTGCGTACATACTGATGGTGATGAGGAGAATGATGTACATATGTACAGTACATACATACTGTTGGTGATGAAGATGAGAATGATGTATATATGTACAGCACATACATACTGATGGTGATGAGGATGAGAATGATGTACATATGCACAGTACATACATACTGATGGTGATGAGGATGAGAAAGAAAGACATATGTACAGTACGTAGATACTGATGGTGATGAGGATGAGAATGATGAACATATGTACAGTAAGTACATACTGATGGTGATGAGGATGAGAATGATGTACATATGTACAGTACATACATACTGATGGTGATGAGGATGAGAATGACGTACATATGTACAGTACATGCATACTGATGGTGATGAGGATGAGAATGATGTACATATGTACAGTACGTGCATACTGATGGTGATGAGGATGAGAATGATGTACATATGTACAGTACGTACATAATGATGGTGATGAGGATGAGAATGATATACATATCTACACTACGTACATATTGATGGTGATGAGGATGTGAATGATGCACATATGTACAGTGCATACATACTGATGGTGATGAAGATGTGAATGATGTGCATATGTACAGTACGTGCATACTGATGGTGATGAGGATGAGAATGGTGTACATAGGTACAGTACCTACATAATGATGGTGAGGAGGATGAGAATGATGTACATTTGTACAGTATGTACATACTGATGATGATGAGGATGAGAATGATGTACATATGTACAGTACATACATACTGATGGTGATGAGGATGAGAATGATGTACATATGTACAGTACGTACATACTGATGGTGATGAGGATGAGAATGATGTACATATGTACAGTACGTACATACTGATGGTGATGATGAGAATGATGTACATATATACAGTACGTACATACTGATGGTGATGAGGATGAGAATGATGTACGTATGTAAAGTACGTACATACTGATGGTGATGAGGATGAGAATGATGTACGTATGTACAGTATGTACATACTGATGGTGATGAGGATGAGAATGATGTACATATGTACAGTGCATACATACTGATGGTGATGAGGATGTGAATGATGTACATATGTACAGTACGTGCATACTGATGGTGATGAGGATGAGAATGATGTACATATGTACAGTACGTACATACTGATGGTGATGAGGGTGAGAATGATGTACATATGTACAGTACATACATACTGATGGTGATGAGGATGAGAATGATGTACATATGTACAGTACATGCATACCGATGGCGATGAGGATGTGAATGATGTACAAATGTACAGTACGTACATACTGATGGTGATGAGGATGAGAATGATGTACATATGTACAGTACATCAATACTGATGGTGATGATGATAAGACTGATGAGGATGATGACAACGATGCACTTTTTATAGTTACCAGATGTTGCATTAACGAAAATATCCTAAGGGTAAAAGAAGGGATAGCTGTATGGTGACTGTCAAAGTGAATTCACTAATTTGTGCCAATATTACAAGATACATTTAAGCCTTTTTTAGATGAGCTATAAGTTTTTTTCCTGGCGGTTTTATAGTCAGTAATATTTCTAATATTTGTGATAGATGACTCCAGTTTGACAAGTATGATTTTACTGAAAATTCTTTTTCCTACTTCAAAAGGCAGCACATATGATAGTTCCTGTATTATTATACTCCATATGAAGAGGATAAGAGGTGTGTTATTGCAATTTGCAGCTTAATGAGGGACAATATTGCTCATGTAGGAGCTTGTAATTCAGGGAAGACAGTATGACGGTAGCTCCGGTTGTGATTGGTGGGCAATTTGTCTTTTTTTTTAATTCATGGTAGGCAATATAGAAAGTGACATACAAATGTCTTTTGTTTTTGATTTATAATGCAAAACAAATGTTTTAAACAAGATTATTAGTTGATTTATAATTTATGTTACAAATGAATTGTGAAGAATTAATAGAAAAACTTAACAAAAATGGAATAGCATATATTTCATGTTTGAATGATTTAATAAAAATGTAATAATGTATATTTTACTTTTAAAATAGATTGATGTTAAGTAAAATTATTTTACCAATGATGTTATGTATATTATGTATGATTTCTTTAATGCCAGAAAAAGCAATAAATTAGAATTTAGATACAATGTTGATAGCTTTCTTGTGATATCTCTCTAAACTGGATAGTGGTACAAATGTTAAGATACAAATTTTTCATAAAACACAAAATATCAGAGGACAAAAAAATAATTTCTACCTTACTACAATATTTTCTTTGACTATTACAGCAAAATATAATTTTAAAACAGGCTTACCTAAATTATATAAGTTAATTTAAGGCTTACCTAAATTATATAAGTTAATTTAAGGTAATATTACTATTATTAAAGATAAAAATTGGTATTCTGTGACACAAAGTGACCTTCAAAGTATAGATGCTGGCAAAAACAGGAAACTAATTTTGAAACCTTTTAGCTTAACATCTATTAATATGTTTTGGAAAATGTTCACATGGAAGTATCTAAAAAGAGAGTTATTAACACCATATAGTATTGCCACAATTTAAAGAATAAAACAATCAGTGTGCTGTTGATGTAATAAATACTAAATGCTGATTGGCAAGATGTTTTGCTTGAGTGTGAAAATGTAAATGCATCTGGGAATATTTGCTTATTTTTAAAACTTTATGATCAGATAATCATATAATTTCAAGGAAAATGATTTTAGTTAATGCTCCAATTCCTGGATGTATTACAGAATCACAATGGTCTTTATTATGGGTCCTTTTAGTTATTGCAAGAAAACTGATTACAAAAAATTGGAAGAATGATATGTTTCTATATTTAAAGATTTTCTGATATCAGCCACTGTTACATAGCAGAAAGAAATGAAAGTTAAAATTAAGATCTATAAATGTTGATCCAGATTTTAAATACTGAGCAAAGTTAAACTTTTTATTATGAAATATGTGAAGGGAAATTAGAGTCAATGCCTAGCATTTAAAGTAATACATACAAATGAAATTTAAAATTATTTGATGTGGTTTAGATTTTACATCAATTTGCATAATTGCTTATAGATTTTTATGCTGAATTACTAATTATGTAATTTATTTTTTAATTTTTTTTTTGGAAAGCAAGGTAATAAAGTATTTTCAATGTGGGCATCGTAGTGGTAAAATAAACATCTTCCCTCTTGAGCTGACCCCCCCCCCCATCTATAGTTTGATAAGGAAACACTTCTTTTAATAAGGATTGAAATTCCACCACTGAACTTTTATATTTCTGCTTGATTAGAAATGTAGTCCATGTCTTATGAATTTGTAACTGTTCACATTTAATTATTTGATTTGTGGGTGTCTTATCAGAAGTTTGTGACTTTACAATCTGAGTCCAAAATTCTGAAAAAAAAATAAATGCTCATAAAATAGCAGTGAAGTGTGATGAAACCTGATGTTAAACATTCAAAATTGTTTTACAGATGTTAAACTTGTTCATCCAAACATGGGAGGTGCACTTATCCCCACTACATATGTATACTAAATCTGAATATGATGTACATTAGAGAAAATTAAATTCTCTGTGATGCAACAATTTTGGACTTAGCATTTATTTGTTGCAAGTCACATCACTTCTAAAGAATGCATTTATGGTCCTCAAACACATAATTGAAAGCTGGTTTGTGGCAAATGCTAGTGAACTACATGGAAAAAATCTTATTTTTTAACATTCTGAACTCCCACATTTGATAATGAAATATGCATTTCTAAATATAGTCACTAAATGTTAATACTACTTAAAAGTTGAATGAAATGGAAATATAAAATAACAGGACAACACAAGTTAGCACTGCAGTTAGGAGACCTGATATGCATTCTGAATAAACATATCCAAACCATTTAGAGGGTGCTTTGGAAGTACATGAAAACACATGACAATCTGACTCCACCATTAATGATGTGAATGTAATCTGAAAACAAAACAAAAAGTCTACACTGAACACTAACAAATTCAAACAATTCCCTACTAGTCTCCTGACCTAACCAGATCCCACCTTTACTCAAGAAACAGAAAAAAATCAAATTACAGCCTAATTATATACCAGTAACAGTCATGTAGCATTCCACTATTCAAACACAATATGCTGGAAAACTACTGCTTACTCTAACCCTTGTCAATACACACCATAAAGAAAGCTAAATGTGATCAACAGAATAATGCTGTCTGACAAATTGCACAATTAATTGTAGATCATCTAAGCAGCTGTTCTCACGTCTCAAGAAAAAAATGATTAGCAAAAGAAAGACTAAGACTAAGAAAGACTAATAAAGAGAGGACAGGCAATACGGAAGAAAATCGTTGCTTGATGAGCTCAGTAGCTTTCGTGCATGGACAAGACAATTTATGGTAAAACAAGCACAGCTGAGAAACACATTTGGCACTTACTATTGTTGTCACTGAGAGCTTCAACATAAATGGAAAGATTTCTTCTGTGAAGCTTTCCTTCATAAGACAGATGTTACAATATATGAATTTTTCAACCTTTCCATGCACAATCTGATTTTTTTAAACCTGAGAATGAGAAACCAATCCTAAAAATGTAACTTCTTGTTATAAATTAATCATGGTGCTCATAAAATAATAAATTGCCCTTTAGGTTTGTATCAGTCAGCAATGTATGTGACATCCCCTCTCTGGGCCAGTAACTAAGGAGCCTGAATCCTCACCACTGACACTGTAGAGGGATGTTCACTTGGAACAAAAATGGATACACCCTGTATTTCCAGATGCAGCTCTCTGCATCAAGCATAATTTCCCTTAAGAGCACCCATGGAACACACTCAGCCCGGATTCTCTCTCCCTGGGATTCATCAACGGAAAATCCTGTGTCTGCATAGTGGCACAGCCTGAACATGGAGTTCAGAGCCTGTGCAATTCAGGAAAGTAGTCTGGGAACATGCACGAGCCTCCCAGCACTATTCTGGCACGGATACCATTGTATAATGCTAATTACCTCATTTGCTAGTAAAAAACATGCAAATGAGGTAAATTAGTGATTCAGAAAACAGGCAGGCATTGGTGCCAGAATAGTGTCCACTGCAGAAATGTATTCAGCTACTAGCAGAATACATTTCTGCACAAATCAAAACGGAAGCATGACAGCTCAAAGTAAAGCATGTATTATAATCATTAGGCATGCCAATGGCCAAAAATGTGTCCATTGGCATGGAAAAGAATTGCAAAATAATAAATATCAAAGTTTTTTTTGGCCTGTGACACCCATGCCCTGGCCCAGCAATCAAGGAGCCTCAATACTTACCAATAACACCAGAGAGGGCATCTCATATATGAGGAAAGGATAACAAATACAGTAAGTGCAATTTCCCTTAACAGCACACAGAGATCACAGTCAGTCCGGGGCTGGTTGCTCCCTTGCTCTCCAGGACCCAGTAAGACTCCCCACTGGCACAGCTATAGGATCCAGATTTCAGCCAGCTGGGCAAGCTAAAATCTCCAGCACCCTCTCTTTCCAACCAGTGCTTCGTGTCCCTGCCCAGGTAGCTGACACACGCACACTTTGAGATAAGTTTATACAACCACACAGACACTCCTGGGGAAGGCTGGCACAGGTTCTCCAGCTGTGCCCCCTTTACCCAAACTATACTGTAGAAATCCCTGCCACCACCCAGCTAATATTTATCAGCTACTCAAATGCCCTTAAAAGAGTGTCCAGTTATTACTGTGCAATATTATTATCCAATTGGTAGTATAACTAAACAGTCAATGCTTATTATAGTGACTTGGTACAGGATCCTTATATACATGCAATGTACTCTTACAGCCTAAATTATTTCTACACAAAACAGTCACAGTTAAAAGGTTTTAAAATATTTAATAATAAATGATAAAAACACAAGACAATACGTCTTACTACCCAGTACTAGTCAAAAGTTCAGAGATCACACAGAAATACTTAAAATAATTCAGTAGTACAGTTCTGACATCCCAGAAAAAACATTTAGTCTAATCTTTCTAGTCCCTAGCTATTTCTAAAAGAAAACACAGGTCTAAGATAACTTACATATGAGCAAGACAATTCTGTGAATTGGATGTTCAAGACAAAAATGCTTAATAATCGCTGGTTCTCTCTGTTTAAATTGAAATTGCAGTTCTGATAAACATTACATCATTCTTCACCCTTCCTGGGGTTCCTAGGCCAACAGAAACTGCATCTACATTATTTTACACCTAGCAGAAACCAGATCAGTAAAAATACATTTGCGTGTTTAAATCTAGCAGTCTAACTCTAGGTTAAAACAAAAGAAAGTATGTGTTATCTCAGACAGAATGACTTTGAATCTTCAACTTCAAAGGACAGGAATGAAGTAATTTTACTTCAAAGGACTGACATGAAATGCTTGTCTTAGCTTTCTTTACAGCAGAGGGCAATGTTGTTACATTTTTTTGAAGTTCACCATTTCACAGCATATTTTTTCATTTAAGAAAACAAGTCTGTAGTTCAACATTCATATTTACAAATGATAGAATTATCTGCACAATTCTATCTGGCTATGCTGGCAGCCTTCACATTTCTCTCCCCCGGAGAACTCAAGCTATTTTTTAAACTGACCCTTGCGAAACACTGCTTGAGAGGGTCAGGTCTATCTGAGTATACCTACCCCATTCCCTGTCTTGAGAGCCCATCTGCATTGGCATTGTTACTCCCACTGCTGTGCTGCACTGACATATCATATGCTTGCAACCCTAGGCTCCATCTTAGCAACTTGGCATTTTGCTGGCTGGCTCTGTTTAACCATATTGGGGGTTGTGATCTGTCATAATAGTGAATGTCCTTCCATACAGATAAGGCTGAAGTTTCTGCAATGCCCACACTATGGCTAAACATTCCTTTTCTACAGCTGCATAGCATTCCTCCCTGGGTTGCAGCCCATGTCTGAGATAAACCACTGGGTGCTCTTACCCCTCTGAAGAAATCTGGCTAAGTACAGCCCCCCACCCCCACACCATGGTTTGAAGCATCCACCTCCACAACAAATTTGTTGCTGTAATCTGGACTGGCTAACACAGGGGGTCCTCCCAAAGATTATTTAAGCTTCTAGAATGCCTGCTCACATGCTAGGGTCCACACTACCTTATATGGCTTGTTCTTCCTTGTCAGGTCTGTGAGAGAAGCAGCTATGGTACTATAATTGGGGACAAACTTTCTGTAGTACCCTGCTGTCCCTAAAAATGCTCTCACTAGATTTTTAGTAACAGGTGCAGGCCATACCTGAATGGCTTCCACTTTGGCACGTTCTGGCCTTATCTTACCACTCCCCACTCTATGTCCTAGGTAGGAGACCACTGCCATACTCTCCTGACATTTGCTCAGCTTAATGTCCAACCCTACCCTCTGTAGTCTGCCCAGCACCTCCCTGACATGCTGAAGGTGCTCTGGCCAGGAATGGCTGTAGATGGCAATATCATCTAGGTAAGCAAGGGAAAACCCTCCTGCTAATGCTAGGATATGATCTACCAGCCTCTGGAAAGTCACTAGGGCATTCTTCATCCCAAAGGGCATCTTTGTGAACTCATACAAGCCAAAAGGAGTCACAAAGGCTGACTTCTCTCTAGCACTAGGAGTCAGGGGCACCTGCCAGTAACCCTTGGTAAGATCAATGGTTGTAAGATACATAGCCTCCCCCAGCTGCTCTAAGGCCTCATCTGTCCTAGGCATGGGGTAAGCATCTGACTCTGTGTGACTATTTAATTTCCTATAGTCCACACAGAATCTGGTGCTGCCATTCTTCTTTGGCACCAGCACCACTGGGAAGTTCCAGGGACTGTTGGACTGTTGAATCACCCCTAGTTCCAACATCTTCTGTACCTCCTCCTTCAGAGTCTGACTCTTTCAGGCACTCTATAAGGGGCCTGCCTAATAGGCATTTGGGGTCCTGTATCCACCTGGTGCTGCACCAGGTGGGTGCACCCTGGTTTCCCAGTGAACATGTCCCCAAATTCATGCAACACTGCTCAGATTTCTCGAACCTGGGTAGGTGATAGCTGCTGGGACATTGCTACCCCTTCCACTGAGTTGTCAGCCCGAGCCTCACTGAGGAGATCAGTCCTCAGATCTCCCTCAGAATCCTCCTGCAATCCACTGCAAATTCACAGCACAAGGGCCTCCCTATCATGGTAAGGTTTTATCATGTTAACATGGTACAATTTGTGCCCCTGCCTTCTGCCTAGCAGTTCCACCATGTAGTTAACATCACTTACCTTTCTTACCACCTTGTAGGGTCCCTCCCAAGCTGCTTGCAGGTTGTTGTGCTGACAGGAATGAGCACCATTAGCTGCTGAAACCACAGCATACTCTCTAGCTCAGGCATTCCTGTCATACCACCCTTTTTCTGTTGTTGGCTTCTGCCAGGTTCTCCTGGACCAAACCCATGAGTTCCCTGAGCCTTGTCCTGAGGTTTAGGATGTGAGCCACAACAGACTCCTTGTGAGACTCACACTCACCTACCCACTCATCTCAAATTAAATCTAGAGGTCCCCTCACCCTATGCCCATACAGTAACTCAAAGGATGAAAAACCTGTGGATTCCTGTGGAACTTCTCTGTAAACAAACAATAGATGGGGCAAATATTTGTCCCATTCCCTCTTAAGATGATCTTCAAATTCCCGTAGCATGGACTTGGTTGTAGAGTTTAACCTCTCAACAAGACCATTAGTCTGGAGATGATAGGGGGTGGTCTTCATGTGCTTCACCCCACAGGACTTCCACAGACAAGCCAGAAGGTCTGACATAAAATTGGCACCTCTGTCAGTCAGTATTTCTTTTGGGAAACCTACCCTGCTGAAAATCTCTAACAAAGCATTTGCCACCTTCTCTGCCTCAATGGAGGACAAAGCCACTGCCTCAGGGTATCATGTAGCATAATCCACTACCACTAGGATAGACTTTTTCCCTGTGGAACTTGGGGTACTCAGAGGACTTAGAATATCCATAGCTACCCTCTGAAATGGCTCCTCAATCACAGGCAAAGGCATCAAAGGAGCTCTCACCTTGTCTCCTGCCTTGCCTACCTTTTGACACTGCTCACAGGTCCTGCAGTACCCTGTTACATCTCTGGAAATTCCAGTCTAATAGAAGTTCTGCATAATATGCCTCTTTGCACGTTTTATGCCCATATGGCCTGCAAAGGGAATATCATGGACTATGGCTAGAAGCACCAGACAGTAGGCTCTAGGCACTACCAACTGCTGTACTCTCTCACCTTCTAGCCCTCCCTCAGGGGTCCACTCTCTGTATAGTAACCCTTTGTCCCAGTATACAGATTCCCCCATTCCTTGAGAATCAGGTGCCTCCCTAGCTACCTGTCTGAGGCCTTGTAATGTAGGGTCTGAGAGCTGAGCCTGTCTCAACTCTCTCCTTGTAACCCTTCCCAGCTCCCCTTTCACAGGAAGTCTGGCATCCACTGACAGTGGTGCCTCACTGTCAGACTGGGTACTACTACTCGCCTCTACCTTTGCAGTCACTCTGTCCAAGGGAGCATCAGTACCCCCAAGCAGCTTTGACTCACCTTCAGGCTCACTGCTACAGAGTAGCTCCCTCCCTGAAGTAACCACCTCACCAGTCCTGGCTGCAAGTATGCAATCTGTCTGGGTCTCCCCCAGGCTACCAGACCCACATGCTTGTCTCCTAGCCTGAATGTGTGTAGCTGCATAAGCACATGGTACTGCCTCATCCAAATCCTTCCCTATCAGGACATCTGCAGGATGGTAGTTTGGTACCCCTGTTGTCTCAAGACAACCTACAATTGGCATTTTGTCTTTCCTGCTTACTGGCTCCCTCACCTTTTCTTCCCCACCTTGCCTCCATGGACACCTGTATGCCACATGGTCCCACTGGTTGCATTCAAAACATTTGACCCTAGCTCCTGGACATGTACCTGGACTAGTGGCTTCCCCTGCTACTGGCAGATTCTGTTGGGGCAGTCTGTGCTGTCCACCATGGGTTCCTTTAGACCCATGAGATTACTGGGGGTCCCTTTCCTGTGCAGGGCTGCCCTGCTTGTTAGGGATAGGCCTCCCTTCTTCTCCAACTCATCTGAAGTAGCACATTGTCTATCAGCTAACCAGATCCTCATGTCCTCAGGCAAAGTGCAAAAGGCTTGTTCCCTCACCAAAAGGACTGCCAGCCCTTCAAAAGTGGTGACATGACATCCACTCACCCACCTATGGAAATACGTGCTCAATTCAGCAACATATTCACACACACTTTCACCAGCCTTGCGTCTATGCTCACAAAACTTTTTCCTATACATTTCAGGTGTTAGCTTAAAAACTCTACTAGACAATTTTTACAGCAGTTTAATCAAAACATGCAATGTCAGACATTTTAGATAATACATTTACAGCTTTACCATGGAGTAAGTGGGTCAGGAGCTGTATGTAGAGCCCTTGGTCAACTTCATACTGTTTACATACTCTCTCAAACATATGAATGAAACTATCAAAATTATCTCCCTCTTTAAACTGCGGAAGAAATTTACTGACCTTTTGTGCTTCTGGGGTCCAATTACTCCCTTTCCCATTACCTCCATGATTCTGGCAAAAAGTTAGCATTTCCTTATCATGCTGACTCTGCTTCTCTTTTTCCTCAGCTTCTAGGCATAGCAGTTTCTCATTCTCCTCACTCTCTAGACTAGTCAGTCTCTCAGCTACTTTTAATTCTATATGCCTGGCCTCCAACTCAAGTGTCTTTAGCTCCAGCTGGATTTTTAAGTCCACTGTAAAAAGGTTGAGCTGTCCATCCTCTGAGGGTATTATATCTCCACTGCCAGTCTGATTGTCCTCCTTGTTGCTGTTTTCTGATGCAGCTGTAACCAAGGCTGCAATCAGGTCTGCCTTAGTCAGGTTTCCATGCACCAGTCCCCTAGCCTGGCACATCTCTGCCAGCTGACTCCTTGTCAGCTTTCCATAATTGTCTGCTGACATGCTGCCTGCTCCCCCTGACTAACTAAGCTAACAAAACAAATATAACAATTGTGATCTTAACTCTGAGTATTCACTGTGTGGCTGTTTTAGAGTACAAAACACCTTCAAAGCTCACTGTACACAAGCTACAGGAATTCACTCTACCCACACCACTACAAGCCAATTAGTATTTGCCACCTAATTAATATGTGATGTGGATATCCCACCGCTGCCAAACACAAATGTGAGGATATCCCACCACTGCCACCACAAATATGACACTCGTGCCCTGGCCCAGCAATCAAGGAACCTCAATCCTTACCACTAACACCAGAGAGGGCGTCTCATCTATGAGGAAAGGATAACAAATACACACAGTAAGTGCAATTTCCCTTAAGAGCACACAGAGATCACAGTCAGTCAGGGGCTGGTCACTCCCTTGCTCTCCAGGTCCCCAATAAGACTCCCCACTGGCACAGCTATAGGGTCCACATCTCAGCCAGCTGTGCAAGCTAAAATCTCCAGCACCCTTTCTGTCCAACCAATGCTTTGTGTTCCTGCCCAAGTAGCTGCCACACACACACTTTGAGATAAGTTTATACAACCACACAGACACTCCTGGGGAAGGCTGGCATAGATTCACCAGCTGTGCCCCTTTTACCCAGATTATACAGTAGAAATCCCTGCCACCACCCAGCTAATATTTATCAGCTACTCAAAGGCCCTTAAAAGGGTGTCCAATTATTACTGTGCAATATTGTTATCCAATTGACACTATAACTAAACAGTCAAGGCTTATTAGAGTGACTTGATACAGGATCCTTATATACACGCAATGTACTCTTACAGCCTAAATTATCTCTACACAAAACAGCCACAGTTAAAAGGTTTTAAAATATTTAATAATAAATAATAAAAACACAAGACAATACTTCTTACTACACGGTGCTAGTAAAGAGTTCAGAGATCACACAGAAATACTTAAAATAATTCAGTAGTACAGTTCTGACATCCCAGAAAAATACTTAGTCTAATATTTCTAGTTCCTAGCTATTTCTAAAAGAAAACACAAGTCTAAGATCACTTACATATGAGCAAGAGAGTGCTGTGAGTTGTATGTTCAAGACAAAATGCTTAATAATCTCTGATTCTCTCTGTTTAAATTGAAATTGTAGTTCTGATAAACATTACATCATTCTTCACCCTTCCTGAGGTTCCCAAGCCAACAGAAACTGCATCTACATTCTTTAACACCTAGGCAGAAACCAGAGCAATAAAAATACATTTGCATGTTTAAATCTAGCAATCTAACTCTTGGTTAAAACAATAGAAAGAATTTGCTAGCCCAGACGGAATGACTCCGAATCTTCAACTTCAAAGGACAGGCATGATGTAATTTTACTTCAAAGGACAGACATGAAATGCTTGTCTTAGCTTTCTTTACAGCAGAGGGCATTTCACAGCATATTCTTTCATTTAAGAAAACACTTCTGTAGTTCAACATTCATATTTACAAATGACAGGATTATCTGCACAATTCTATCTGGCTAGGCTGGCAGCCTTCACATGGCCGATGTCAGCTGTTTAAGTCTAGGGCAGAGGCACACAAATGGGATTGTGCTGTAAATAAAAATAGAAATGTGAAAAGACAATTTTAAGTGAAATCTGCATTTTGCCATTATAGTCTATGGCATGCAAAATCAAAACAATAACAGAACAGTGGTTGCTAAGGAGAAAGGCTGTGGTGTAGTGGTGTAACAAGGGACTAAGGGCAATGGGGTGTGCAAATGAGAAAATGTTAATGAATCACAAAGTGGGAAACCATGTCCGAATGCACCTAGCCATGTAGGAGCTATAATTCTGCAGTGCAAGCAGGAGAAGCAGCTGACATGAAAAGGGTGTGTGTCTCATGCTTGGTATAAACACATTGGAGCTCCATGGCTCCCATTTTTGCTTGGCTAAGCACAGCTAAGTGGGGGGGGGGTGTCCGGGACTGTATTGACATTTTTCATGAAATGAAGAGCGTGTTCATGTTCAGGGGGGCAGCATTTCTACTGCAAAGGGTTTACTTTAGCTAAATGGGTTTGCCTATCACGTACCGGGTCTAAAACAAACAAATTTAAAAAAATGGAAATAGTAGGACTGCTTACATTTGGCCACTGGGTTTGTGCAGCATGCCTTGGAGCTTAAAAGGAGCATAAATGGGAAGGGGAAAAATGGGGGAACAGCAGAATAAAAGCAATCAAGTACAAATAAAAAAGCAAGCAGGTGGAATGTATTATAGCCAGCCAATAATACAGACAGCATCTGCAGCACAACAGTATAAACAGTGCAAACACCTTTCAGTCTGGTTTTTCCCACAAACTCTGCACATTGGTGTGGACACTCGGGGGAATTTTAACTGACAAAATATTAGGGGCTGCTGTCACTTTGATACATCAGTATGTGCTAGAGGCTGAGGGCAGTGAGGAGGTAAAGCATGGCGGTGGCAGTATCATGCTTTGGGGTTGCTTTACTTCAGCTGAAACTGGTGCTTTTGTCAAGGTGGAGGGAATTATGAACAGTTCCAAATACCAGTCACTTTTCCCCAAAAACCTTCAGGCATCTGCTAGAAAGAAGAAAATGAATAGGAATTTCACCTTTCAACATGACAATGACCCCAAGCATACATCCAAATCAACAAAAGAATGGTTTCACCAGAAAAAAATTAAAGTTTTGGAATGGTCCGGCCTTTCCTTGTTTAAAAATAGAGACTACTTTATATAGAAAGGAGTGCTGGAAGAATAGTCTTCCAGCCCAAGATAGTATGCACCCCAGATATCTGTTTGATAATATTGTGAAGGGTCAGTTTTACAGAACGTCCAGACTGTGTACAGCTGATGAGTGCTTTAGGTAGAAATCATTGGAATTAATGGATAACTTCAGTAGAAGAGGGTAGCATAGAGGAACTGTACAATGCGCATTCCACCAATGTGAAGAGGAAAGGGTCACTAAAGCGCAATCATAGTTTTCTATGGGCAACAATAGGAATGTTTTGCAGGCAGAAACACGTAATAGGCAACCACTATGGGTTAGTTTTAAATGCAGCAACAATACAGGGGGCACCTGTAATATTATTAGACAGAACTGTGGTATTTTACTAACTGATGATAGGCTGAAAAGTACTGTAACTGAGCAGCCATTATTTTGTTTTAAAAGGAATAAAAATCTAAAGGCTCTATTATGTAATGACATATGCCCAATTAATGTAATTACTGGGGTCAATACCAAATGCCAAGGTACCTTTCCATGCAGGCACTGCAAAGCATGCCAATATGTTACACAGAACAATTTATTTATTCATCGAGTTATGAAGAAATAATATTCTCTGGCACATTATGCAGATTGTCATACTACTGATGTCATATATTTAGCCCAGTGTAAGGACTGTTGTTCATTCTATGTTAGAAAGACTAATTGCAAATTTAAGAACAGAATATTACAACACATATCAGCTATATGTCTAGGCAATGTGCATAATGCCTTATATCAGTATATTAGTAAAAACAATGGTCATACATTTGATTTTATGGTACTTCAGGTTATAAAAATGTCCAGAAGAGGGGGGACATTTGTGCAATATAACAGAATACAATGAGACTAAGTGGATCATTGAATTGGGTGCTAATACACCCCCATGGTATTAATGGTGTGATCCCAATTATACCCACCCTAAAGATGAAGAGGGTTCAGTACTGAATGTGATTGGATACCAAGTGTTTTAAATAACTGTTTTAGAGAATTGTAAGTTGTCTGAAGAAGCATTTATAACCTGAAAGCACTTACATTGTGTTTTAATAAATAATATTCATCTGCAGAGTGGTGGTTCAGATATTTTTCTTTTTGTGTTTTGCTGCTTGGATTTCTGAACCTTTGGTGTGGAGGCTCCTCTTGTGTTTTTTTGGGATTTGTAGTTGCTGTGGTTCCTTTGCACACATGGCTGAAAGGTTTGCCGAAGATGCTGAATTGAACTTTTGTCCTTCAGTGCCTAGTGCTGTCCAAGTAAGTACATAAAGGATAAAACTGTTTATAAATATGGAGAACAATCCTCAATTGAATTTTGGCTTGTTGAACAGTAATGGTTCCTCTGAGGAAGACTATGAGGAGGGTGAGGATGATATGCTGTTCATGGACTCGGTCACTGCCTTAGAGAAGAATTTATATAAACTGAAACATCTCCACTGGCAGAGGTTACACTTTGAAGCATGCCTGCATCATACGATTGTCCCCAGAGGCATGTGTGTATTGTGCATGCCTACATATGGGGAACTTTATCCTACCCTGTTAGCCAAATGGCAACAACTTATGTGTTTATTGAATGATTTTTTTCTTCCTATTGAAAAACAACTAGTGAAATCTGTGGAGACATGGCAGACATGGCAGAGACAGCTGGAGGTGAGATTTAAGCCAAATACAGCTCAATGACTTGTACTGTGCGGTTACCGCATATGATTCTAAGTTACAGAGAATGAAAATAAAGAAAATGCAAAGGCATTACAATGATTTCATGAAGGGGCAAATTTTTACTTGGCCGAAAGACAATTCAGCATCCAAACGTTCATTACCAAATTCCATTACCACACGAAATGAGTGTTCCATCTTCAATCCTGATAATGAAGGCCGTAGGACTGATAATAGCATCATGACGTCATTTATGACAGTATTTCGAGGCTCTGGCTCTACCAGCACCACATCTGAATTGAATACAGGAGAGAATGAGAGTAATCAATGACTGTCTATGGCGTTTGGTTATGTGAGCATTACTTTAATGCCCACTAGGGATGTGAACTTGTTGGGATCAAGACTGAAGGCTCCTAACACCTCTTATCCTGCTTTACCGGTTCCAGAAAAGAAAAAAAGCCAACTCAAAGAAGAATCAGATGCAATACCAGAGTGTGAAATGGTGCAAGACATCTGTATGACTGAACCTGGTGACTCTATCATTTATAATATTTCTGGGTTTGCTTTGTCAAATGATGAGCATTGTGTATTGAACAAGGGACGTATGTTTATTCCTAGTACAGGTTGCAATTTTAGTCAGCTTATTATAGAACTAAGGTTATTTGGTAGAAATTTGGAATTAAGGAAGTTGTTTGGCAGCAATGATTTGATATATGATACTGGTCCCAGACAACCCAGTACCTTTATTCCTGCTCTAATTCCTGCAATAGAGATTTTTCAAAAAGCATGTAAAAACGACATAGACATAGTATTTGATTCATATACAGCAGACTGTTTTTCATGATTTAACTGTGGGTCAGTGGCAGGCATTAAAGTAATTGAGAGGCAATAAACATTATGGTATAAAGCCTGCAGACAAGGGGGGAGGAATTGTAGTAATGAACACTGAATACTACAATAATAAGGTGCATGAGATGTTATGTAATGGCAACACCTACCAACAGTTATCTCCTATTGAATTTGAAATGATAGAAAATTAAGTGAAACGTGATTTGTCCAACTTTAAACTAAGCAATCCGATCACAGAAAATATCTTTAGGTTTATATGGATTGAACACCCAGTTATTCCTTTATTTAAAGCTCTTCCAAAAATACATAAAGATCGTGTAAACCCTCCCATTCGCCTGATTGTTTTGGCCAGGGGTTGGGTAAAAGAAATTCTTTCTATATGGATTGAGTCTAAATTAAGGATATTTTTAAACAATGTACCGAGTGTACTGAGGGATGCAGCACATTTTTTACAATCCTTGCATGATTATTCAGAATCTGATAACTGTGTGAATTGTTTGTGATGTTAGACATAAATAATCGATTTACTGTTATTCCAAAGGATTATGGTTGAACAGCATTAGAAATGTACTTGAATCAAGGGACAGCTTTGACACCCAGTGATGTGGATAGGGTTTGCATGTTTTTAGATTGTGTTTTGAGTAACAACATTTTAAGTTTGGAAATAGTTTTTATCATCAAAACAGGGGCCTAGCCATGGGCACGCCCTGTGCAAATTCATATGCAAACCTGATGTAAGCATTTTGGGAGGACCAAGCCATATTTTATACGACACATAAGTGGAAGGGAAGTTTAAAATACTATGCCTGTTTTGTAGATGACATGTTTTTATTGTGGGGGGGGGGGTACCAGTCAGGTGCTATTTGATTTCATAGCTTATTCGGAAACAACAACAGATTTTTTAAGATTCAGTGTAGTGAGTTCTGATACATGCATAGATTTTCTGGATGTTCGTTTGTTTAGGAACAAGCAATGAAAAACAGAGACTACTTTATATAGAAAGGAGTGCTGGAAGAATAGTCTTTTACCCAAGATAGTATGCACCCCAGATATCTGTTTGATAATATTGTGAAGGGTTAGTTTTACAGAACGTCCAGACTGTGTACAGCTAATAAGTGCTTTAGGTAGAAATCATTGGAAATAATGGATAACTTCAGTAGAAGAGGGTACCACAGAGGAACTGTACAACGAGTATTCCACCAATGTGAAGTGGAAAGGGTCACTAAAGCACAACCATGGTTTTCTAAGGGCAACAATAGGAATGTTTTGCAGGCAGAAACATGAAATAGGAACCTGTTACAGTTTAATTTTAAATACAGCAACAATACAGGGGGCATCTGTAATATTATTAGACAGAACTGTGGTATTTTACTAACTGATGATAGGCTGAAGGGTATTGTAACTGTGCAGCCATTGTTTTGTTTTAAAAGGAATAAAAATATAAAGGATCTATTATGCAATGACAGATGCCCAATTAATGTAATTACTGGGGTCAATACCAAATGCCAAGGTACCTTTCCATGCAGGCAATGCAAAGCGTGCCAATATGTTACACAGAACAATTTGTTTATTCATCGAGTTACGAAGAAAGAATATTTTCTGGCACATTATGCAGATTGTCATACTACTGATGTCATATATTTAGCCCAGTATAAGGACTGTTGTTCATTCTATGTTGGAAAGACTAATTGCAAATTTAAGAACAGAATATTAAAATACATATCATCTATACGTCTAGGCAATGTGCATAATGCCTTATATCAGCATTAGTAAAAAACAATGGTCATACATTTGATTTTATGGTACTTCAGGTTATAAAAATGTTCAGAAGAGGGGGAGATTTGTGTAATATAGCAGAATACAATGAGACTAAGTGGATCATTGAATTGGGTGCAGATAAACCCCCTGGTATTAATGGTGTGATCACAATTAAACCTGCCCTAAAGATGAGAAGAGTTCAGTATTGAATGTGATTGGATACCAAGTATTTTAAATAACTATTTTAGAGAATTGTAAGTTGTCTGAAGAAGGGTTTATAACCTGAAAGTGCTTACATTGTGTTTAATAAATATTATTCATCTACAGCATGGTGGTTCAAATATTTTTCTTTCTGCTTGGATTTCTGAACCTTTGGTGTGGAGGCTCCTCTTGTGTATTTTTTAAAAATGTACAGTTCAGAGGTATGGCCAAACCAGGATATGACTTCTCAGGTAAAAAAGATATCACACAACCAGGAGATTCCCAGCCAGTATATCACCAAGTTGCTGGACTGTTTACAGAGCATCATCAGTCAACCGGCTGTAGCCATAACTCCCAATGGGCCTTGTTGGGCAAGAATGTATATAATTGGGCTCATAATATTGGTCTGTGCACCATACATCTTGTATTCCTCTGGTAAAGCACTGTGATGATCTGAGGATGTCTGTCACTAGGTAATGACACAATACATTGCAGTGTCAGACTACAGATATGTCAGAAAATGTCTGCTAAACAGACCCAGTACCCCTAGGAAAGTCCTGTTTACTTCACACAAAGCCCTGGACCGGAGTACACCTATCTCTGGAATGTGGTCCCACTCTCACTATACAAGGTCACACTGGGTATGCTCCTACACTTAGAGAATCACAGGCCATGTTGGAACTCACATCACACTATATGACTGTATTGTGTATATATGTCTTTGCATACAGACAGTTATGTACACCTTAACTGTCCCTGTACACACCCATCAGACAGGATTGCCCTCAACTAGCTGTAGGTGGCCCATATGTGATATATCTGCATCTGTTGCATGTGATACACAGACATATATATGGGGAACAGATAATATGTCAAGCATACACACATATAGATGTGGGGAGTGAGAGACAGACAGTGATAGAGAGAGAGGGAGAGACACACAGGGGGACACAAACAGAGTGAGTCACACATACAGATACCTTGAATGGCATAGAATGATGTCCTGCTGCAGACAGTGGCATACTGGTCATAACCACTTGCACGTGCCAGCAGGAAGGTGAGCTCCATTGAGTAATAGTACTGAAGTGAGGATTATGGTATCACATCACCTGCATGTGTGTGTGTGTGTGTGTGTGTGTGTGTGTGTGTGTGTGTGTGTGTGTGTGTGTGTGTGTGTGTGTGTGTGTGTGTGTCTAGGTCTAGGTATTAGCAGGCTATTCCCACTCAGTACACTTTTCATTGCCCTACTTCCCAAGATCTGCTGCTGTCATTCACCTTAGAAGTACCATTGGACACTTATCAGCCCTATAAGCTCTGTAGTACATGCAATAACTGTGTGACACTATAGTACAAATAACTAGATAGGTAGGGGTTCTAATCTCAGTCCTAGAAAGTGTGAGTGAGTGTGTGTTTGTTTGTTTGTAGGTGAAACAGTTTTAGGCCATTCCCACCCACAACACTTCCCAGTGCCCCACTTTAGCAGTCCTGCTGATGTCATTCCCCTTAGAAGTACCTTTGCACAGCCCCAGCCCTATAAGCTCCATGATGCATGCAATATGTATGTAACAGTATAGTACAAATAACTAGATAGGCTAGGGTTCCATTCCCAGTTCTGGCAAATGTGTGTGTGTGTGTATTTGTGTAGGCTGAAGAATTTTGAGGACTTTCCCATCCAGTACACATCCCAGTGCCCAGTTCTAGCAGTCCTGCTGATGTCATTCACCTTAGAAGTACCTTTGGGCACTTGTCAGCTTTATAAGCTCTGTAGTGTGTGCAATAACTGCGTAACACTATAGTACAAATATCTAGATAGGCAGGGGTTCTACTACCAGGTCCAACAAATGTGTGTATGTGTGTGTGTGTGTGTGTGTGTGTGTGTGTGTGTGTGTGTGTGTGTGTGTGTGTGTGTGTGTAAGTGTATGTGCAAGAGTTTATAAGTGTGTATGTTTGTAAGATGAAGTATTTTGAAGACTTTCCCACCCAGTGCCCTACTTTAGCAGTCCTGCTGATGTCATTCACCTTAGAAGTACCTTTGGGCACTTGTCAGTCCTGTAAGCTAGGTAGCACATGCAATAAATGTGTAATACTATAGTACAAACAACTAGATAAGCAGGGTCCCTACTCTCAGGTTCAGCAAATGTGTGTGTGTGTGTGTGTGTGTGTGTGTGTGTGTGTGTGTGTGTGTGTGTGTGTGTGTGTGTGTGTGTGTGTGTGTGTATAATGTGGAAGAGTTTGTAAGTGTGTTTGAATGATGAAGTATTTTGAGGACATTCCCACCCACAACATTTCCCAGTGCCCTACTTTAGCAGTCCTGCTGATGTCATTCACCTTAGAAGTACCTTTGGGCACTTGTCAACTTTATAAGCTCTGTAGTGTGTGCAATAACTGTGTAACACTATAGTACAAATATCTAGATAGGCAGGGGTTCTACTACCAGGTCCAACAAATGTGTGTATGTGTGTGTGTGTGTGTGTGTGTGTGTGTGTGTGTGTGTGTGTGTGTGTGTGTGTGTGTGTGTGTGTGTGTGTGTGTGTGTGTGTGTAAGTGTATGTGCAAGAGTTTATAAGTGTGTATGTTTGTAAGATGAAGTATTTTGAGGACTTTCCCACCCAGAGCCGTACTTTAGCAGTCCGGCTGATGTCATTCACCTTAGAAGTACCTTTGGGCACTTGTCAGTCCTGTAAGCTAGGAAGTGCATGCAATAAATGTGTAATACTATAGTACAAGCAACTAGATAAGCAAGGTCCCTACTCTCAGGTTCAGCAAGTGTGTGTGTGTGTGTGTGTGTGTGTGTGTGTGTGTGTGTGTGTGTGTGTATAATGTGGAAGAGTTTGTAAGTGTGTTTGAATGATGAAGTATTTTGAGGACATTCCCACCCACAACATTTCCCAGTGCCCTACTTTAGCACTCTTGCTGATGTCATTGCCCTTAGAAGTACATCTGGACAGCACTCAGCCCTATAAGCTTTGTGGCATGTGTAAGTAAGTAACAGTATAGTACAAATAACTAGATAGGCAGGGGTTCTACACTCAGTTGTGACAAATGTGTGTGTGTGTGTGTGTGTGTGTGTGTGTGTGTGTGTGTGTGTGTGTGTGTGTGTGTGTGTGTGCATGTGAAGGTGTTTGTAAGTGTGTATGTGTGCAGGGTAATGTATCTATTTTGATGCCCTTCCCACCCAGTACATTTCCCATTGCCATACTTTACAAGAGCTCTTGATGTAATCACCTTAGGCATACCTTGTGACACTGGGAAATCCTATAAGCTCTGTGACGCATGTGATAACTGTGTAACATTGTAGTATACATAACTAGGTAGGTATGGGCTTTAATCTCACTACTGACAACTGTGATATTGTGTATTTGTGTGTGTGAGACTCACATCAGTGTGTGTGCATGTGTTTGGGTGAGACTCATATCCTCTGGGGGGTGGGTTAAACCATTTTGAGGCATGTACCACCCAGTACATGTCCCATTGCCCTACTTTACAAGGCCTGCTGATTTCATTCACCTTAGATTACCTGTATACACTTGTCAGCCCTCTACGTTATGTGGCATGTGCAATAACTGCATAATTCTGTATTGGAAATAGTTAGATAGGTAGGAGTTCTAATCTCAATACCAACAACTATAGTAGTGTGTAAAGCTTATCCCCTGTGGCTGTTGTGTGTATAGGTTGTACTATTTAAAGGCCTGTTGACCCCCTACCCATGACATTACTTTAAAGACCCTGTTAATGGTATATGCCTCACATGCACCATGTAACACTATACAGCCCATACCAGTCATCTGTACAGATGTACATGGGATATCCACACGTTTGCAACCTATATGTGATCTGTTTCCCCTGACAATGAGCATTCCTGTGATATCATTGCCAAATATGTCACAGTTACAATACTGACACATATGCCAGCATCAGACATTGTACCTGACTGACACATAATGCTGATACAAAGTCTGTCACACTATCACTTGTGCAGGTATGTAGGAGCAGTAGATTAGACCAATCACTATGTCTGGTGGGTTATCTCACCATCCATGACTGCATTTACAAGAGTACCTGTTGTGAGAGGTTGTGTGTTATGTCTCAAATATATAATGTATGTGGAGCATGGCACGTGTACGCAGCACTATAGTACATACAACTGGATACTTACAGTTACTAATATGTCTATTGGCAACTGTGTATGTTTCTGTATGCACAGCCCCTGTGGCTGTCTTCAGTGTGTGTATGTGATGCCTATACCATTTTGTGTGCCTCTTCAACCCTGTGAGCTCCCCCATTGCTAACCTAGTGTTGGACCATACAGATGTCATCCACCATACAAGCACAGTTACAAAGTTTCTAACATCAAGCCACTGTGGTGCAATGGGCATATCACAGTGTATTGTACATTAATAGATGGGTACGTCATCTACTCTGATAAGTGTCACTTCCATGTGCACGTGTGTCTCAATGCATGCCCTCATGCAGCGGTGTGCACTTGTGTGTGTGTGTGTGTGTGTGTGTGTGTGTGTGTGTGTGTGTGTGTGTGTGTGTGTATGAAATGGCTCTAACATGTTAAGGGCCTCTGAACCCACCATTGTCATTCCTAACAGTCCCTGCAGTTGTCACTCACTTCAATAATAGTGGCAGACACAGTCACACTACAGTACCAATGTGCTATCTGTATTATGTATCTAGTGCTATCGTTCGTAAGACTGTGCAGGTAGGGGCTGTGCTCACCCCTTCATCAGATGCCCCATGTGCAAGACTATGATGCTGTGTGTACTACCAGCATGAGAGGCCAGACATGCATATGAGATAGCAGACATGCATACTGGTGACTGTCAGGTTAGACTAACACAGGCTGACCTGTGTCAGGGATGCATACCCCAAACCTGTCATACACAGTACCAGGCAAACCCTCATCAACAGCATGATGGCCGACTGGATGTGACAGAAATGGCAGGGGCAACAGATGCTGATAGCTGAATCTGTTGCAGTGGATGTAATGGCTAAGCTGGTGAGGGACCTAGTACCAGTACCAAGTAACATCCTCTGTATGTGTGAGCTTGTGGTCCTAGAGAACACCCAGGTGACATGTGTGCAGGCTAGGTGGCTGTGTCAAGGGTATGTATGCAAGGTCACACTGTCTGCCACAACTGCCCCTCACACAGTGTTGCATGTAAAGACACTTGGTAAACATGTACATGTACAGCTGAACCTTGACTATGAAAAGGTCACTGTGTTTCCAATCTGCCTGACTCATCATTACTACTGTCATCAGGCTCACAGTCTGCAGACACACAGACACCTGGAACACAACCAGAATACAGTATGTGACACTACAGTCAGTCAGCAGTACTAAGAGCAATAGTGCATCATGGTTAACAAGGTACATACACCACGATGTGTACCCATAACTACTGCCAACAGACAGCACCTTACACAGCCTGACATTGCTACAATGTACCATAGTCACCCTATGCATCAGACCCACATTAGCATGTCCATGCATTGATGGTATGAATAACAGGGTTGTGGCAGACATATTACCACATGCACAGGGTGTGGTGTTGGATTGCCAGAGGCCTGAGCTGGGCCATATGGCTGATAGGCTGACATCATGTGTGTGTGTGTGTGTGTGTGTGTGTGTGTGTGTGTGTGTGTGTGTGTGTGTGTGTGTGTGTGTGTGTGTGTGTGTGTGTGTGTGTGTGTGTGTGTGTGTGTGTGTGTGTGTGTGTGTGTGTGTGTGTGTCTGGAGGGTTGATGTTCAACTGGGCCATTCAAAGTTGCTGTGCGTGTCTGGTGATGACTGGCCTGGGATAGGGATGTGTGAGTGTTTGTCTGCACACCAGAAAGCAATGTGGATGCCTGACACAGGGCTATGTTGGACAGGTGTTGGACAGTACATGGCAGGATGTATGGTTTACCATCTCCCGGAAGGGATGCAGTAACTGGCTCTGCCAGGTGTATCTCTGGCACTACCAGCCCCAAGGACAGATGCAGTACTGTTGTGGAGCTTTTCTCCCCGGGCCTCCAGTGAAAATGGACCTACGTCTAGTCGGACACTCCCGGTCAACAAATATAAATAAATAAATAAATAAATAAATAAATATTCCCTGATGGTGACTGCTGTCTGCTGGGCCCACATCCCTGATGGGACTGGCCAGGACAAAGTGCCTATGGCCTGCTACAGTGTGGTGTGGACAGCACCCTTCCTTCAGTAGTGCTGTTGGTACTGTCACTACGGGACTGTGAATGTGCATGGCCATGTGGTCTAACAGCTGATCATGTCACTGACCTATGCCCACCTGGCCGATGCCCTACTCCCACCACATGCTCAAGCACAGACATTGCACGGTCGAGCAGTGACAATGTCTCACTCCACTGTCTATCCCCAACATTGGCAAGATGACATATGGCATCACAACTGATCATCACGCATGGCAAGGAACACTGTATTCATGACCCTGCACATATGTCTGGTGTTGCAGTCAGTACACGCCTGTACCTCCATGATGAATCATTACATGTATCTGGTGACACCTGCTGGGACACTTGCGACAGGGGCTTGATGGGCAGCAGTCCCCTGTTGAGCACTCTTGTCCATATTCCTGTGTGTGACATCAACTGCTCTCTGCCTATGGCTGGTGTCTACACTCACACTTGCCATACTCAGCACACTAGCCTGTTCCATGCCACCACCCTTAACTTGTCCATTATCTGTGGCTGCTGGGGACTGGGCATGTGTGGGCATACTGACTGTGTGCAGGGACATGGGGGTGAAAGTGGGATACCAAACAATGGCATGGATCCAGGCACTGACAACCCCACCTGTGCCTCACTATGACCACCATCATCATGGGAGTCTGCTAAGACACTGACAAGAGGTTGTGATGGGGAGGGACACCAACCCCTGTATTCACCTGCGAGGGGAACACAACATATGTAAACTAATACCCTGCAGTATTATGTTTGCTGATATACACACACACACACACACACACACACACACACACACACACACACACACACACACACACACACACACAGCCCTGATACAGTCTGGCACAGCTGTGACACCTAGGGCCCCTTCAGGGCAGACCTTATGGTAGTTCTACCTGCCGCAATCTATTTCTTTCACTGCTACTGTCAGGCCCATAAAAGAGGGTGACAAATCCTACTGTGTGATGGGACTAATTGCATATGGACATACTGTAAGAGCTGACTTACTGCTATACAGACCACACACAATGACAAGGTGTAGCGATATGTGATGATAACTGATGACAGGACAGGACTATACACTATCACTGCAGTACATACACAGTTCAGATTCACAGGGATTCATTTTAGAAAACATTGCAGGACAGTCTGCAATACATACAGGAAACAAGTAAAGTACTAGGTGCATAGCCTCACTAGATCATACAAGGCTATTGGCCCTGATGCCCTCATAAGCATGGCCAAGACTTTTGCCCATGCCCTTTCTAAATCAGCATCTGTTTCCCCTGTCCATCTGGAACACATGCAGGATCCCAGGGGTGTCTCATAAATTTCCCATGCAGTTGTCTAGCTTTTTATTCAAGAGGGCTATACACATACACTGAAACACATGGGGAGGGAGTGAATTTTACAGACAGTGTATTATGTGAGACACTACACTATCTCGCCAACAAGTACTATACATGTCATAGACCAGGTGAGGGCCTTACGTGCATGATGCATCAGTGCAATCTGTCTTACAGATATGCAGAAATGTCATCAAGGCTGGTTTGGACATGGGCTTATATGCCAGACACAGGTCACCTATGATCAGTCTGTATGAGACTGAGTACAGGGACAGGGCTTTCAGACTACCTTTATAGGATAGGTGTTGCAGACCCTGGAATTGCCTGGTCAGAAACCTCTGTAGTCTCTGCAACTGCTGGATTTGCTTGACAAGGTTCATGCCAAAGGAGCCATAGTACTTGATAATGTGTCTAAGGGTGGAGTACAGGGATGTTGTGGCCTCCTGGTTCCTGAATGACATACCTGTATTTGTGAGGTAGGCCATGTAGACAGCCTTCCATACAATGGTGCCTACAAGGTGGGAAACTGTCAGGTTGCTATCAACCTTGGTGCACAAGTTGCCTCACACCTGATTGCATGCTCAGTACATTATTACTGTCATAATTAGTGTGGATGACATCTGCCACAGTAGGGAGAATGATGCCTCTCCTGGCATTCAGTTTGCGGAAATGCTTCTTGCACCAGTCATTAATTGGGTGAGGGCCTCTTGGGAGATGTTCACATTAGTAAGGGAATGTAAGACAGTAGCCAGCTTGCAACCATCTGTACACCTGGTCAGCCACAGACCACTTGCTTTTGTCCTGTACCTTAGATACATATATATGTAACAGTAGTGGCTCCCAGACTGATCCTTGGGGTACACCGCTTTGGAAGACTCTACTACTAGAGGTGGGTTCCACTACTTTGACCGAGTGGGTACTATCATTGGGCCACTTAGTTACCCAGCTGGTAATATACAGGTTGGTGCCTAGCTGTGTAGGCATATGTATCCTGGCTGCCTGGGGATTATTGTGAGAGAATTGGGCTAGGTGAAGGTAGGCACTGTTCACCATCTTCCCCTCACCCTTGTATTTGTTGACCACTTCAGAGAGGTAAACCAGGTTAAACAGGCCTGATCTCCCTTTGACAATACCATGCTGTATGGGCTCAGGCATGTCAATGTTGCTGATATCCCTGTTCATAATGTCCTTGATATTGCCCTCCTTGCCCTTAATGAGCAGGCTAGTTAGGCTGATGTGCATATGATTGGCTGGGTCGGTGTATTTCTCCGCCTTTGTGTATAGGGATGTCAGTGGCTGTCCTCTGTGCAGATGGGATGACACAAGGACTCAGGCTGTGGTTGACTGCACTGCAGAATGGATATGAGTGCTCATGCCTGTGTTCATGTAGGATGCATCCAGGAATGTTATCAGGCCTATGAAGACTTCTGTGTGTTGTCTTTGAGAGGGCATTATAGACCTGCTACCTAATGATGAGGGGAAGGGGGCAGGTGTTGTGCATGCACATGCATACCAATGGGGGGACAGAGGGGAGATGTTTACATTTCACCTGTCTGTGGCCAGTTGCCTATATCTATGCCATATGCGTATGCAGTGTTATTGACCACCACTACAGAGCAGATTTGTGTGTTGCCTCTGGGATTGCAGGCACATGTGTTGAAGGCCTAGTGATTGGTCTTGGTGGATGTGTCCAATTTGCACTCAAAGATAGCCTTAGGGTAATTCACCTGTGACCTTATTTGCTTGTGCAGACCAATGTGACATTGCTTTCAGTAAGGTGTGTATGTGTATGTTATGTTCAACACTCCACCTCCTATGGCTTTGCAGCCCTCCAGTTGGGGTCTAAACGTATGATGGGATAAGTAACCTGGCAAGGTTGGTGTGCTCTCCACAGCTGGAAAGCAGGTATCAGTGACTGCACAAATGTCGACATCTTAAAGGACAAAGTATGCCTGCATTGACATGGGTTTCATGGTAAGACACCTGTGTCATCTGGACAAGGGCACACATCACTGGTGGGCAAAGGCCAGAAAATAGTATCACTTTATGAATCTAGCTGAAACGTATGTAGTTGCTAGCAAAGGTGGTGGCGCATTCACAGGTCTACTCCACAGGATATGACTTTTGACAATTAAATGTATGCTATTATGTTATGACTTTAGTCTTTAATGGGTTGCCAGTGATGTGCCAGACAATGCACAACTGTATGAGACATTGACTACAAATATAAGGCAGACATCGGGTCAGTCTGCAAAACTCTGGATATTTGTCAGGTATGGCCTCAGTATATAACATACAGTTCAACGCACACTTCTGCACCTGTTGTGCACTATGCACATACCCTATATAAGTCTCCTACATTTGTAGGACAAGCATATGTATCATAGTAGCATTCACAGGTGACATATGAATATGTACAACATCCCAGGTAGGTGGCCTAGCAGTGTCACACTCAGTATTGCACAACAAACACTCCAGTAGTAGTCATACATGAGTTGACCTTTGCTGGGGTGACTCAGGGGCCAGAGATGTAATCCATGTCAATGCAGACAGGGCAAGCAGGAATGTCCATAGGTACAGGACAGCAGCATGTGAGTCCAGCAGGTCTTGTTGCAACTTAGTGTTTAATATTCTATTTGAAATTATTACATCCTCCCTTCTGCATTCCATTGCAAACTTACATGATTGACATATCTGTTATAGTGCTGAATAGTTTAATTAGAATACTGCAAATGGTTAGGTTTGTGTAGTCACAGTCTGTCTTTGTGTAGATGGGTTCAGACCTGTGTTGCACAGGCAGCAGCTTGCCTTTTGTAGGTAATGCTCATGAGTAGGTAATGGCCTGTGCACCAATCTGTGTCTCCCACTTGCTACTTGCATCCAGAGCAGCTGTGTTGTCTTTCCATTAGCCAATGCCATAGAAACACAGTGCTATAATTAAGTCCTTCATGTGGGCCTTGCCTCTTTTCCTTGCCTCTGTGGAGGACATTATGGAAGTGTGGGGGATACAGCGTCACAGACAGTAGGTAGAAATACCTCTTAGGACAAGACATGTGGAGACGGGCTTATAACATGGGAGACAAAGCACCAGAATTGGGTATAGATTGTAAGCATTGCTGTTATACAGATAGAGGATTGCTAGATTAACAGAGTTTGTCTGGACATGCATTTTCTGCGTGACTTGATGTCTGACAGTGATATGTCTCTGACATACCTCTCAATTGTCCAGATGTCCACAGACTGCCCAGAGGTTTGCCTATTATGTTCGGTCTGTTCCTCAGACAACTTCTGTTTTTGTGAAATCAGTAGGATAATGTCAGGACTGTAGACAGTAAATGTTGACATCCGTTAGTGTTTCAGACATCATATCCTTCAGGGATGTTATGTTATAACAAACCCTGTAACACCAGCAACTGTTTCAGTTTGTAACACCATTATGTAAGATATGTCCCTCTTTCCATCCCCCTTTTCCCCAAGTATGTCATGCTTTGTCCAGATGTCTTGCAGTAAGAGGTACAGCGGTATGGTATATCATTATTTAGTGACTGCACTCCTGGTATCATCCCAGTGACTTAGTAGACTCCTGGAAGTGATATGCAGCAGTGGCCATAAATATGGTCCCACACCCTGGACATTCTGTGGAGATATGTACAGTTGACAGTTATGTATGTCTGGCCATTGTTAACAGACTGCCAAGACTGTGTAGCAGTGTTGTGTGTAAATGTTTGTTGGGATGAGTAGGGAGAGTAGCAGATGTGAGTGTCATACCTGCTTTTCTATCTCACTGTGTATGCTGCTACAGTTGCTGGTGGTCTATCAGGTCTATATGTTTGTAGAGGCAGATGGGGAAATATCCTGTAACACCTCAGGATTCCTAGTAGACTGTGAGTTGGGGCAGTATATGTCGGTGTAGTGCATGATTGGCAATCAGGATATGTTTGCTCAAACAGTCTTTCTACTCTAGAGTTAATTTGGGCTACTGGTATGTTGCTGTGAATGTGGTGCAAATGGTTGTGGGTGGAAATTTTCACACCAATATCTGCTTTTCCCTACAGTTCCATCCCTGTAGTGCATGCTATATTTGGAAATACATGGGTAATTCCCCAGAGCTGATTTGGGGTAGTGTCGTGTTGGTCTTACAGTGGGTCAGAGGGTGCTGGGTGAAATGGTTGGCAGCTCTCACTGTTTTTTCTCTTCTGTTACATGACTGCCGTCATACCTCTCCACTGTCCAGATGTCTAGACACTGTCTAGATGCGTGGCTCATTTGTTTGCTCTGTTCCCCATAACAGTTGTGGGTTTCTGAGAAATCCACTGGGATGGTTTGAGCATTGACATCAGTAAATAATGACATTCATTTGTGGAATCTATCCGGAATTATATGTTAAATCAAATCATGCTACTCTAGCAGACTTCTATGCGTATAACAGCCATATTTCAAAGATATCACTATTATTTGCCCTTTATCCCCCCATTTTGTCAGTCTTTTTGCAAATGTCTTGCAGTAAGAGGTTGTTTATATATATATATATATATATATATATATATATATATATATATATATACATATATATATATATATATATATATATATATATATATATATATATATATATATTAAGGTTCAGAGGGGTAGGCTAATGGCCCTGGGGCCTTTACAAGCCTAGCCATAGGATTACCCTGGCATAGTGCCACATGACCTTAGTTCCCAGTGCCTCTGTCAAGTATAGCCAATGAAGTTATCCCCAGGGTGAATTTTCTGTTTCCTATCAACTCATCAAGATTTCTCTTCAAGAGGGTCAGCCAGGTGCTCACCTTGACATGTATGGAAAGTCTGTCCCATAGCATGGGAAGTCTCTGGATTATGAACCTGTCCATCTAGCATGTTCAGTTAATTGTGGTAATGAGATTGAGGTCTCTGGAGCATGTGGTGCGAAGGGATTGGGATTTCTTTAGATGTAGCATTTCTAACAGAGCTGGGTCAGACATGACTTTGTAAGTCAAGCAGAGATCACCTCTAAGTAAGCAATAGTACCATCAATGTGGTAATTCATGGGAAATGGGTTTTTCCTAAAGAGGATGATGACACATTTTTTGGCATTGAGCTTAAGGCCATGGTTCTGACACCAGTCATTGGTCACAGTGAGGCCATTCTGTATGATGTCAACATCACTTTGGGAGTTAATAATAGCTCCCAACTTGCAATCATCTGCGAACTTTGTAAGCCAGAGTCCCTTTGTGTTGGCCTGGACTTCAGAGAAGTAGATACCAAACAGGAGAGGACCCAGGACCAAACCCTGTAGGACTCCACTCTTGACTAATCGGCAGTCTGACTTGGAGTCAGCTACTTTCACACTGTTGGTTCTATCTGTGAGCCAGTTTGCAACCCACCTAATTATATAGGGGTTGATGCCTAGCTTAGTGAGTTTTTCTATGATTCCTGAGTGGGGAATGGTATCAAACGCCTTGGCCAGATCAGGGTAGGCTGTATGAACCACCTTGCCTTCATCCACAGCTCTGATGACTGACTCAAAGATGTTGACCAAGTTGAGCAGGTATGATCTACCCTTCACAAAACCAAACTGTGTAGGATCCAGTGTTTGGAGATTCCCTATATCCTTGTTTATTAGGTCTATGATGATGCATTCTATAGCTTCGTATATCAGATTTGTCAGGCTAATGGGGCAATAGTTCCCAGGGTCTGTAGTTGCTCCTCCTTTGTGGAGAGGGATAACTGTAGCAGTGCGCCATTTGGTAGGGACAAAGCCTGAGGTGAGGCTGTGATTAAACAGGGCACACAGGTAAGGTGCCAGTTCACTCTGTAGTTAATGTAGAACACAACTAGGGATATTGTCAGGTCCCACAGAAGCTGTATTCTTGGCCTTGGACAGTGCTGTTTTAACCTGTGCAGTGGTAATATTGGGTGCCTGGCAATCTACTGGTATTGTTATTGGTCCTTGTGGGGGGAGAGAGGGGTAAAGTTGGCACTGAATCTGTTGGCCAGTATACTGGCAATATATGTTGGCGGTACCATTGTGCAGTAGCTCACAGCAAATCTAGGTATTGCCGTGTAGATTCTTTACATAACTATAGAAGGCCTTCTGGTTGTCTTTACTATCTGCTGCAATTCTGTTTTCATACCTAGCATTAGAGAATTTGATGAGGGAACTCAACTTTTTGTTGAGGCAGGTAAGGGAGTTTTTCCAGTCTTGGGACTTCACCTTATTCCACATCAGTTTCCTCCTTCTGTTGTAGAGTTTGTTTATGGCAGGGGACCACCAGATTGGCTTCCTTTTTTTGAAGGAGAGTGTCTTGGTTCTATTCGGTATGGCGAGATCCATGCATTTGTGTACGTGTTCGTACAGTGCATTGGTGTATGATTCTGCGGTCATGCAACTATTCTCCATTTGCATGGGTGCCATGAAGTTAGCCACCTCTGTTTTTAGGATCCCAAAGTTAGCTTTGGAGAAGTTTTTCATGGTGGTTACCTTTGCTGGGGGGGGGCATGTGGATTTCCAAGGTGATTAGTTTGTGGTCAGATTGAACCAGGGAGGAGCTGACTATTGGTGTAGAGCAATAGTCACCTATGTTAGTAATGACCAGGTCAAAGATGTTGCTAGTGGGGGTACGAACGAGCTGGTCCAGGGCATTGGAATTAATGAACTCCAGAAAACATTGGCCAAGTATATTGGTACATGAGTAGTTTACCCAGTTAATGGAGGGCTAGTTGAAGTCGCCTAGTAAGAGAGTGTTAGTTTGGATCCTAATATTCTCCAGGGTGCTTAGGAATGTGGAGTGCAAGTCTTGGGACATGGTTGGGGACCTATAGCAGGCTACGACCTGAATCACTGTCTTACCCAATGTTAGCTGCACCTGAAATATCTCTGATGCGTTATGTTGGGCTACCAGTCTGGAGGTGTGCACATCCTTTATGAATATGGAAACACCACCACCTTTGGAGTTTCGGTCCATGTTCTGGGGCCAAAAGGTGTGGAATGAGTTATAGCCTGGTAGTGCAGGGGTGCTTTCTGCTGCCTTGAAACAGGTCTCTGTTACAGCACAAATGTCAATGTTCTACATTTTAAGGAGAGTCTCAAGCAAGTGCATTTTGAGATTTAGACGTCTAGCGTTGAGCAACATGACACTCAGACTGCATTTGCTTGTAGCTGTTATGGTGGTAATTTGGTCTTTGGAACATCACCTAAAAAAGGCACTATAGGGGTGGAAAGAGCCCTGACCAGTATGCTGAAGCCCAGGGGTGACAGATGCAGGTCATCTCTGGTAAAGCATCGAGGTCTGTCAATCATGTCATCCCATATATAAATAAACACCAACTTCAGAGAAGTTTCACTGCTGAAATATCACACTATGGATTCAGAGAGGATAGAAAACAGTAAAGCAGCACTCTGTTTTATTCAACAATAATGGAATACAGATAGTTGTAGCAAGCTTCAAACAGAGTTCCTTCCAACATCAGCAGTTTGACCATCTTCTTTTCCACTTTGCATAGGCTGTGTCATCTCCTTCTTCAAGAGTATCCATAGCACATCCACAGTTGGATCCTGGCACCTGACAGCAGCTAACTGTTACTTTCTCCTTTTTCAACCTAGTGAGTGGGAATTCAGTGTGCCTCACTATCGAGTCACCTATGACTAGTGTGTTGGGCATGCTGTTTTGCCTTAGGGGCTTTGGTTGAGTGGCACACTGTTTAGGAGAGTTATGTGTCTCATGATTAGTGTTGTATTGTGGTGGTTGAGTGTGTTTACTGTCTTGGAGGTCTCTGCTGCTTGAATAGATTTTTATTGAGAACCTCTGTGAAGGTGGGTGTGTGGTTTGTGTTTTTATGTGAAGGCAGATTGGTGTGTGCTCCAGAGGGCTATGTGTTCCATGTGGTGTGGTGCAAGCGTTGACCTTCTCTTCTTGACCAGCTATTCTAGTCTTGGCTGGAGAGTGCGTGGCTTCCATTTTGAATATATATGTGCATCTCACGGAAGTTCGAGTGTTAGAAGGTAAGAGGAGAGGGTTGTTGGTGTACATGAGGCAGTTGCTACATTGCCTCAGGATTCCCAAGTTCACCAGGTTAATAGGAGAAAGCACAGAGAACTGACCTTTGGACATGCCTGGAGGGGTGGGCATTGATAATAAGTACTAGATCTGTTTCCTTGTAGAATATTTAGTGCTGGTAGCACTTGTGTGCTACAATAATTGCTACAAGAAGTCTGGTAAAATGCTAGACTAATAAGCTAGTATAAGTGCAGGAGAGGAAAGAACTAGTAGAACTAAGGGAAAAATTGAAGAGCACAGTCTGACACCACTCAGAAGCTTTCAGTCTGTATCTGGACTAGACTAGTTACAGGAAAGGTGGGAAACAACAGCAAATGTGGGCTTTTAAACCGGAAAGTTGAGAGAGATGGAACAACTGTCCAAATGGCCAATAAACTACAATTTCTGAGCCAGGAACCACTCCTCTTATGGTAGATAGGCTACCTAGTGCTTACCACTCCCACTGATATGCTAGAAGGCTTCCCTCTAATACAGAAAGGCTTGGGGGCTCAGAAGCTTACAGTCTTGGACACAGCAAATCTGTATCTGGACTATCTGGACTAGACTAGTTACAGGAAAGGGGGGAAACAATCGCAAACAGAGGCTTTTAAGCCAGAAAGTTGAAAGAGATGGAAGAAACTGCACAAAAAGCCAATAAACCACAAATCTGGGCCAGAAACCACTCATCTTGTGGTAGATAGGCTACCTAGTGCTTACCACTCCCACTGATAAGCTAGAAGGCTTCCTCCAACACAGAAAGACTGGGGGGGGGGTCAGAAGCTTACAAGCAGTCTTGGATACAGCAAATCAGTATTTGAACTAGAGTAGTTACCGGAAAGGGGGGTAAACAAGTGTAAATGCAGGCTTTTAAATCAGAAAGTTGAGAGAGAGATGGAAAAACTGCGCAAATGGCCAATAAATACAATTTCTGGGCCAGAATCCACTCCTTATGTGGTAGATAGACTACCTAATGTTCACCACTCTCACTGATAAGCTAGAAGGCTTCCTACCAACACAGAAAGGCTTGGGGGGCTCAGGAGCTTACAAACAGTCCTGGATACAGCAAATCTGTATCTGGACTAGACTAGTTACAGGAAAGGGGGAAACAAGTGCAAATGTGGGCTTTTAAATCAGAAAGTTGAGAGAGATGGAAAAACTGCCCAAACGGCCAATAACTACAATTTCTGGGCCAGAAACCACTCCTTATGTGGTAGATAGGTTACCTAGTGCTTACCACTCCCACTGATAAACTATATATATATATATATATATATATATATATATATATATATATATATATATATATATATGTATTTATACACACACACACACATACACACATATATATATATATATATATATATATATATATATATATATATATATATATATATACACACACACACACACACACATATATATATATATGTATATATATATATATATATATATATATATATATATATATATATATATATATACATATAAAACAGATATTTTCCCTTATGCAAAATTATTGTAGTGTATGATATGCTTATAAAAACATTACAAATTCCTACAGCTCAGATGGTGTAGAGGTATGTTGCTGTGATTGTAGTGCACTGGGTCCTGGCTTCAAGACTTGGGAGTGGTGGCTTTTTTCATTAATGTTAAATGACCAGAATGCATGATATGTTTGTAAAAACATTACAAATTCCCACAGCTCAGATAGATAGTGTAGTGGTATGTTGCTATGATTTTAGTGTGCAGAATCCTGGGTTCGAGACTTGGCACAGCTGATTATTTTGTTGTTGGGCAGAACAAGGGCTGAGGGAGACAGAAACTCCCCCTCCTTTTGTGGATCGGTCCGGGTTTTAGGGCCGAAAAGCATGATATGAGGTATAACCTGGTAGTGCTGGGGTGCTCTCTGGAGCCTTGAACCAGGTTTCTGTCACTGCACAGATATCGATGTTCTCCATACTGAGGAGAGCTTCGAGTGCATGCATCTTGAGGTTAAGACTTCTGGCGTTTAGCAGCATTACCCTTAGTTTCTTGTTCCTTGTGCTGTCTATGGAGGTGGGTTTGACTTTTGAGCCTTGCCTAAAAAAGGCACTATGGGGATGGCAAGAGCCTTTGCCAATATCCGAAAGCCCAGGGGTGACAGGTGCAAGCCGTCCCTAGTGAAGCAACGTGGCTTGTCGAGCATGTCATCCCAGGCTGACAGACACTGGATCCCCTTTGAATGACACCAAAATTTTAGCCAATTGTTAAAATCGATCATTTTGTCTTTATACTGTGGCATCATTCTAGGTGAGGGTAAGATGCTGCTCAAGGTCAGGGTCATACCGGCCTGGGCTACATGATCAGAGAGCTCCTCTATGTCTCTTTTCATGTAGTCGAGCGAGGGTAATGTCTCAGGTCATTCACACCAGCATGTACAATGACTGAGTCATATTTGTATTTGCTTTGGAGTGACCTGAGTGCTTGCGTTATGTGGCGGATCCTAGCACCCGACAGGCAGCTCACTGTGACCATCTCTTTATTCAGCCTGGTGAGCGGGACGTCAGTGTGTCTGAAAATAGAGTCACCTATTACAAGAGTATCAGGTGTGTTATTCAGCCTTAAGGGCTGTGACTGCTTGGCACACTGACTTTGTGTGCTATGTGTTGTACGTGTTTTGTTTTGGGGTAGCGTTTGCTTGGATGTCTGCTTTGGAGGTCTCTGTTGCTTAGGTAGATTTTTGTTTAGAGCCTCTGAGTATGTTTTTGTGTTTTTATGTGTTTGGTTCGCTGTTGTGGTGGGACTATGTGATACTGGAATTGTGTTGTGTGAGGTTACCTTCTCCTCCTGACTGGTTACACCAGTTTTGAGATGAGAGAGCTCAGCCTCCAGTTTGGCTATATGGTTGCATCTCTCACATATATTTGAACCTGTTTGGAGGAGGAGAGGGTTGTCCGTGTACATGAGACAGTTGTAACATTGCCTCAAAATTCCCAGATTCACCAGCTGGACTGGAGAGGAAACCATTGACTGACCTTTGGACATGCTAGAGTAATATAGGGAACTGAATTAAAATGGACCAATAGGGGACAAGGTAATCGTAGAGAGTATAACAGTAGGTAGTGCTTATGGTTTATTAGTGCTAACTTGTAAAATTACTTATTTGGACCAGTGAGGGGCCTTAGAATGAGAATATGGTGTTTAATTTGAGAGATAGAGCAGTTCTAAGGGAAAAAGTGAAGAGCAGACTTTGTGGAGCCAGGAATAGTTTAAACCCAATTTATGGGCTGCCCGCTGTTGCGCTATGTGCAAAACGAGCAAAACCAGTAAAAGAGGGTTTTAAGAGAGGGAGATCAAGGAGTTAGGAATTGACCCAAAATGGCCAATAAAACTACAGTTTCAAGGCAGTAACCACTCCCACAGGGGCAGGCAGGCTGCTCAATGTTTATCACTGCCACTGATGAACACAGAGACTTCCCTTTAGCCCAAGCAAACAATGGCCTCCAAGAAACTTACAAACAGTTCAGAACAGCAAATCTGTAACTGAACTTTTTTAAATCTCAGAAAAGTGGGAAAAAGCAAGATTTTTTTTTTTTTTTTGTTTTTTTTAAGGAAAGCAGAGGTTCACAAGTATCAACAAGTTAGAACAGTGCAGTAAATGACCCCACACTTGAGTGCTAGGCCAGAGACAGATAAAATGCAAGTTTTAAGAAAAAAAACGATTTTAAAAATAAGTGCAGGCAGGAAATTCAGTAATCAGCTCTAGGTTGTGTTCTAAATACAGTTACCAACACAGGAATCAAATTTAGCAAGCCAGAAAATGCTCAAAAGTAGGCGGCAATGCAGAAAAACTTAACAAATAATCTGAGGCAAAATACTTAAAATCTCAAAAGTAGCTCCTTTCTTCTCTCAGCATTTTCTCCTCTTGGTGGGTGCTTCACCAACAACCAACAAGTCCAAAAAGACACCAAAACCACGAGGCAATTGGGTTTTAAGAGAGGAAGATCAAGGAGTTAAGAATTGACCCAAAATGGCCAATAAAACTACAGTTTCAAGGCAGTAACCACTCCCACAGGGGCAGACAGGCTGCTCAATGTTTATCACTGCCACTGATGAACACAGAGACTTCCCTTTAGCCCAAGCAAACAATGGCCTCCAAGAAACTTACAAACAGTTCAGAACAGCAAATCTGTAACTGAACTTTTTTAAATCTCAGAAAAGTGGGAAAAAAGCAAGATTTTTTTGTTTTTCTGTTTTTTTAAGGAAAGCAGAGGTTCACAAGTACCTGTTAGACTGTTAACCTGTAATGGTATGGGGCAGACTGGGTACACTGTGGCTACTTTACTGGAGGGGACTTGTACATATCAGGGTTACATACTTGACAAAGAAGGGGTACCCTGCAATGATCTTGTGTGAGTCTGCTACTAGCATAGTTCACCTGGATTTCTATTTGTGTCCAAGGTGATTGGCAGCAGCAACCACTAGCCATGACACCATGTCGCTTTGGAGACATGTATTGGGAAGAGGGCATGGTGTATGTGCCTATCCTACTCACATTTGCAGGCATATGGGGTTGGACAGTGGAACAGTTGTACACAGTGTATTAGTATACCCTTCATACAGCTACTACACACATTTCTTTACCTGTAAGACCTGTGGAGGAAATATCTGTTAACACCTTCTAACTTTTTCTACAAATATTCAGGTGCATTACTATACCCTTCATACAGCTACTACACACATTTCTTTACCTGTGAGACCTGTGGGGAATATATCTGTTAACACTTTCTGACTGTTTCTACACATATTCAGGGCTTCTATTGTGTATAGATGCACATATCTCAGTACCACTCCCTGGATTCGAACCATGTCTGGGTGTGCTAAAATGAACATCAATGCTGTTTTCCATAACACTGAGCTACTTGGGAACTGCTGTGTCTTGCTTGACTGATTTCTGACTATTAATCTCTGGGTTGGATAGTCTAACCTTGTAATCCTGAAATTTATGCAAGGCAGATAGTTATTGTACTGTGTATTACTCCTTTGAAATACTACAATCTGGAAAGCAAAGGTTAACACTAGACTACAATGCATACTACCTATTTCCCAGAACACCCTCAGTTATTTCATGCTGTCAATACCATATTTACTGTAAAGAACCTGCACACATTCTATTTCTACAAAAACATACCAGAGTAAACACAAACGTTTGTTGTATATTTTATTACAGTTAAATGACACTTTTATTAATGGACATCCTGTGGATAAGTATTAGTGTGACAAATGTGTTTTATTCATTAAATACAGTACACAGTCTACCTACTGGCAGTAAACAATGTACTCCTTCTACTTTATGGCACTATATACTGCAAGATAGATCTGTACTCACCAGCCTGTCAGTGCATCCTTGTCAGCCTGTTGGCATGGGCCTCGATGTTCATAGCCCTCTTTTCTGCAGCTGCAGAGGTGAGAAACAAACATTATGCATAGCTGTCTATACATACTCAGGCTAGAATTTGGCACAGCTCTATCTGGGATACTTACAAACTGCTGCAGCATGCTGGTCCCAAGCATCTTGGATCCTTTGGGCCAAGACCCCCCCCTTCCTATGCTTTAGGCTTGCATAATGATGCCATACCTGTTCAACAGTTCAGGGATTCCAGTGGCACAGTTGAGGTCTCATGCCAGATGGTTCCAGGCCTTCACTTTGTACTGAGAGCCCTGGTACTGGCCCTGCAGCAGTCTTTCATCATGGTGCTCTACAAGGAGTCCAGCCATGACTCTGAACTTCAGGATGCCCCAGTGCTGTTCTCAAAAGTGTGCTCACTCTCCAATGCCAGACACATTCCTGCAGAGATCAAACTAAACAAGTTATGGCTGTATTCCCACCTGCATGGTTTAAATAAGGCCATATTCCCACCCTTTGCCATCATTGGACCATTTTGAAAATGCTAATCTCAGCTAAGGAGTACACAAATCTGCTAAGTTGGGTTGAACAGTGTGCAAAGGGGTAATTGCTGAGCATTGCTTAACATTGCACAAATCCATTTAGCTGAGCTGACTGCTGCTTAGAATTCACGTTTAACCAATGCTTACACTGACTAAGCATAGCTGAGCACTGCTAACCATTGCTCAATTTTCATTTTAAGACAATGTCAGGATAATGACCTCATTAATCATTACTGACATATTAGTAAGTGTATTTGATTTACTTTACATGACATTCCTCTATGTGCTTTCATTACATTACCATGGGGTGTGACTATACTGTACGGGACACTTGTGTATACATGGCTGATTTCACATGTTATATGCACTCACACTTACATTTTAGACCAGATACACTACCCTGGTTGACAAATTTCAATTACCACATGATTTAAAATTAAAATAATAATTTTAACACTGCTTTCTCATGTATGCCTGTCTTGGTACTCGAACGCCTGCCTGCAAAGCCAGGACTCTACCACTACACTATCTCAGTATTATGATTTCATCTGTATATTTTCATTTATCTCCTATGGGATATATAAGCAATGCCGAGCAGAGGGCCATGACGCAAACACACCCGCTTAGCTACACTTAAACATACCTTAGAATGGAAAATAAAAGAATTATATTCATAAACCATCTGGTTTATACATGTATCTGTACTCCTTGTCAGTTGCAGTACAGGAAATTGTAAAGGGACACATAGGGACATATTTTAATTATTGCTCTTACAAACCTAAGAAGTGTGACTGTGGTTTGCTAGCAAATCATTGGCATATCACTTGGGGTTTAAGTCAGAACATACTGACAGATATTTGGGTTTCAGACTTCATACCCTTCAGGAAATCCATGTTAATGCAAACCTTTTATTCTATCAGCTTTCCAGGTTTATCAGTGCAATATTTAAAATGAGTCCCTATTTTTCTGCCTTTGTCCCCCCATTATTTATGGCTTTGTACAGCTTTCTTGCTCTAGGGGGTTGTGAATTATGTGAAGCAGCCATATGGCATTCTGCAGAAACCTGCACAGTTGATGGTTATGGCTGCACGGCAATTTCAGATGGTAGACATTTGTGTTTCAGTCTTCATACCCTGCAGGAAGTCTGTGCTACTACAAACCTTTTATTCTATCAGCTTTCCAAATTTGTCAGTACAATATTTAAAAAGTGTCCCTTTTTTTCTGCCTTTCTCCCCCATTATTTATGGCTTTGTACAGCTTTCGTGCTCCAGGGGGTTGAGAAGTATGTGAGGCAGGCATCTGGGCATTCTAGAGAAGCCTGTACAGTTGATGGCTATGGCCATATGGCACTTTTACAATGCAGGGGGGTGACAGAACCTGTCACACACCCCCTGCATTGTTTTTGCTCCCTTATCTATTTCAGTGTCTGCGGACACTGAAATACTCAATTTATTTTATTTCAGCATCCGCAGACACTGAAATGCTTTTTAAAAGTGCTGCACAGCACTTTCTGAGTGCAGGGGGCATGTTAGACATGCCCCCTGCACTCAGTGGTGTTCATGTCCACATAGCCATAACAGTAGCATGCCTTCATCAATATGCAAGGTGTGCTACTGTTACAGCTTAGCTTACATGGACATGCTCCACTCCGTGTCAGAATAACGCTATTCCAACAAAGAGTTTAATGAATCCCAGGTTCTGCCTCTCTCCGGGTCTCCAATAACACTCCCCACTGGCACAGCTGTTAAGTCCTCAGCTGAGTGTCCAAGCCAAGTCCTTCAGCACCCTCTCTATGAAACCAGTGCTTCATGTCCCTGCCTCAAGCAGCTGACACACACACACTCTTTGAAATTTGATTCACACACAAATATATACATACACAGACACTCACATACACACCCACACACACACACACACACACACACACACACACACACACACACACACACACACACACACACACACACACACACACACACACACACACACACACACACACACACACACACACACACACACCTGGGAAAGTCCGGCACAGGTTTACTAGCCATGACCCCTTTTGCCCAGAGTATAAGGTAGTTACTGCCACCAGGCACTTCCAAGTCAGCTACTCTAAGGCTCTTACAAGGGTACCCAATTATACTGAGTGAAATTAATATTACTACAAATGGTAGTTTGACTAATGCAGTAAGGCTTTCAGGAGTCACCAATCAAATATGAGTACTCTCAAAGGTTACAATATTCAATAAAGGAACTAGACACAATGAAACGTTTAAGTATATTTAATAATAAAAAACAAAAGAAAGTAAAAATACTAAAGATCTCTTTACAATAAACTCCACAGTTTCAATCACATGATAACACGGGTGGACAGGTTCACACAGTTACTGAAAAACAATACTTAACTAATCTCACTATATTTTTCTGACTGATCTCAAGAGCTACTATTCCCTGGTCACTTACTAGAGCAAGGCAAGATGAAGTAGGTGAGTGGTCTTCCTTCTTTGTCAGGTCTGAAAAACAGACTGCTATGAGACTTCAGTTTCAACTAGTATTAAACATTATTTTAGTGATAGATTCCAGAATAACATCACATACATCTAGTCATCTGACTCCGGGTTCCTATGCATCCCCTTTGCTAGAAACTGACAGGAGTTAGCTCCTATGTGTCAATAATACATAGACAGAGGGCCTTGCTAAGATATGCTGCAGCTACTGGAAGTCATAAAACCATACAACATTTCCACTCTTCATATAAAAGCTAATAAACCATACTTCTTACAGACATTGCATCTCTGGCTTCATTCAAAACTGTGATATCTTTATGGCCTAAGCCCAGTAATTTAATTTCTTACTATTTTCCAAAAGTAGCTGTACCTGAGCTTAACCTCTTCTCTTCCAGTGTCCCCTGTTAAAACAGACACATTTAAACAGTTACAATAATGCATATACACTTCTTTTTCTGCCCAGCAGTACACAATGTTGATACATTTTTAACACAAGCAACTTTACAAATACATTTTCAACACATGCATCTGTACAAATCAGTTTGATATTCAAATAACATAGAATTCTTTGCTAGATTCCAGCTGGCTGTGCTGGGATATGTTACACATCCACTCCCCTACTTCTCCTGGCATAGCTGACAATACCTCACATCATCACAATGTATTAAAACATATATTGTAAAGTACCAGTTAACAGGGCTGGTGTTAGCATTTTGGGGGACACCAGCAGATGTCAAGTTGGGGGGCCCATGGGCATTTCAAGTCTACATATCACCTTGTCAATGCCACCATTCTTAAGCAATATCTTAGTTCATACTGCAAACTTTTAGGAGTAGTGCACACAGACTGCCCTGTAGCTGCAACACTCTTACATTACAACAGGCCTGTGTACCACATTATGTTGGACCATCTCACAAAGGGACGTTAAAAGTTACTGGCATTTAGTTGCAACAGTGATAGATTGCAGCAACTTTATGTACAGGTCTGGACTTAGATGAAATGGCACCCTAGGCCTATTGTTTCAGCACCCCTACACACACACACACACACACACACACACACACACACACACACACACACACACACACACACACACACCCGCCAGTCTTCCCCTGTTTTTCCTCCATCTTGGGCTCCCCATACTATACCCACTACTTTTCTCTTCCTTTTCTCTCATTTTGCCTTACTCTTCAGCTTTTTCAAGAAGGCATAACTCCCTATATGCTCTGAAGTTCATTTTAAAGACTTTTTTCTTTTTACACAATCTTTTCGACTGATGACGACTTGAACAGAAGTTATGACTGAAGAAATACATTGTGTTGCTGTACAGCTTTAGTTTTCCTTGCATCCTTTCAACACATCTTTTCTGACCAAGACAGCACAGTAATAACCATTTAGGAAATAACTCAAATAAGTCAAGACCCAAGAAGCCATAGGGGTTATAAATGTTCTGGGATGTATTTTAGAGCATTTTTCCCAGCCTTTTAATCCAGTGGTAACCTTAATAAAAAACATGAATAAGAAAAGAATTTCAGTCTTATTTTTTTTCTTTCAAGAAAGACATAAGTTGTACCAAAGACTTAATGTTCAAAGATGACAACATTGTAGCAACAATAAAGTAACAAGCTAGTTGTTGTCTGGATACACAAGTCCTATCTGGGAATTGCCTGCCTTCCTAACCCCCCAAAAAAGACTGCCTAAGCATCACTCTGGTGTTAGGCTAGGATTAAAGCAGAGGTTCAAACTGCCACAGTCATGTATTTCAAGTCACTGCAGGCATACATATGCATAGCATGCCTCCTCACTCCTCAACCCAAACTGCCAAAGGCAGCTACCTTTATGCATTCCTGAAGTGTGATTATGAGCAAAGTGAAACAAATAATGACTGCAGTAATGTATTCTACTTTGCTGTTCCTGGACAGTACCCTGCCCCTATACAAGCCATAGTAACCTTCTTTGTACACCTCTGAGGTGTGTAAAAAAAGTAAAAGAAAATAGTGACCACACTGTCCTGAGCCCAAACACAAGCTATAATGACCTCACGTGCACACCTCTAAGGTTTAACTGTGATGAAAATTAAAGTAATAACCACACAACTCCCCCCCCCAACACACACATAACCTACAGCAGCTTCCTGTACACACATATCCAAGCAGGGCTGGTATTAGCATGGCTGCAGTAGAGGGCAGAGGCCATTATCAGCTTTATCCTAACAAAGTCATTTTACAGCCTGTTCAGATTAAAGACCATAATCAGAAAATTAATACATTTTTTTCTCCTCACTTTTCCCCAACCAGCAACAGCTTTTGTGGGGCCCCTACAAAGTCAAGGATGATTAAGTGAGCCACCTGTATCCGTTTATATAATCTAGGGAGTGGGGGCCCCCAGATTCTTAGAAAATAGAAGTGTCTAAGTGTTCTGTGACATATCTTATGCCTCACTTTTGAAATATAATTCCTTGTTAGCTACATTTTTTACTGATACCCAGAAGAATAATGTATGTGTCTTGGCATTACTGAGTGTGTGCACAGAGATAAAAAATTATTGATATTTTTTGCACACACACAGACACACACACACACACACACACACACACACACACACACACACACACACACACACACACACACACACACACACACACACACACGTATAATCCATAGCAATACTAGTTTTGCACCACTAGTACTGACACATAAAATCAGTGACTGCTATTTGTCAGTTAAGAAATAGTAGCAGGTGTAAGTCACTTTTATTTACCTCAATGAGGTGTAATGCAAACCTGTCCCTGTCCTTGATTTCACACACCTTCCCTGATTTTGCTCATAATTTTGCTTTGCCCTTCATAAAAAGTTTGATTTGTTTGTGAATCATTCAGGACTACAGACAGTCAATAAATCCAGATATCAGAGTTTTATACTTATTGAGCAAAACAAAATGCATGTTAATGCAAAATGTGTTATTCTATTAACTTTTTAATTGAATAAAACATTCCTGATTTTAAGCCTTTATTCTGGTACTATAGGTGTATTGCACTGAACTCTTCAGCAAAGAAGTTGGGAGTTACGGTATCTGCTCTTCTGCCAGTATTTATAAAACTCCCTGTATGAGAAATCCATACCTGAAGTTCAGAAGCATCAGCTGTTCTTAAACTCCAAGGTATGCACTGAAACCAGTCACACTGAGCTGATGATCTCTCCTGTGCTTACCTGTGGTCATTACCAGCTTTATTCTAACAGAGTTATATCATAGCCCTGTTAAGGTTAAACAGCCTAATCAGGAAATTAATAGGTTTTTCTTCCTCATTTTTCCTCAATCAGCCGCAGCTTTTGTGGGGCTCCACGCAGTCAAGGATGATTGGGGTGCCCCTTGCAGCCATGGGCATTGTAGATACCTAAACCTGCATATGTTGTTAGTTTTGGTGGAAAGAATGTCCACCAGCAGGGTGTAACTAAGCCAGGGGCACTATGTCACTGGTAAAATATTTAATGGAATTGTGAAAGCTATTGCTTGATAAAGCACTGCTACTATAAACAGTGATATATTTGAATATTAAAGGAGATATAAATAAAAGTTATTACCCACCTGGTTTATTAAATATGCTAGATTCATGTACTAGCTTTTGTTGTTTTGACAGACAAGTTACAAGATATCAAGATAAGATAACTTACAGTGGTTGGGGGCCCCCCAGGAAATAAATATAAGTACCCCCAAATGTTAAAATATTCTCTAAAAGAACAGCCAAAATGGAATGTTTAAATATATTTAATAATAAATAAAAAAAATGAAAATACTAAATATCTATTTAAAATAAACACAAGAGTTTCTGTCACAGAAAATATTAAAAATAACACAGATGGATAGATTCACACATTTACAGAAAAGCAGTACTTAACTAATCTCACTATATTTTCCTGACTGATCTAAAGAATTGCTATTCCCTGGTTACTTACTAAAGCAAGGCAAGATGAAGAGTATGAGTGGTCTTCCTTCTTGATAAAGTTTCAAAAACAGGCTGCCCTGAGACTTCTGTCTCATCTCGTATTAAAACATCATTTTAGTGCTAGATTTCAGAATGACATCACATACATCTGGTCATCTGACTCTGGTTACCACACTACCCCTATGCTAGAAACTGAACCAGAATTTAGCACATATGTATTACCATACACACAGAGCATTTGGAGGCTATAAAGCCATTTCAAAACTTCCAGCCTTCCAGGGTAGTAATCTATCCACTCTCAGGACAACACAGTAGTAGTCCTAGTCCTGGTTTTCACATACATTTTGTCTCTGGCTGCAATCAGAACTGTAAGATACAATCTTTATGGCCTAAGTCAGATAATTTAATTTCAGACTGTTTTTCAAAGTTAGCTGGACTGAGATTATCCTCTTCTATTCCAGTATCCTCTGTTACAATATATTCATGTCAACAGTTATATTACAGTCTGACATGCAGGTGTATATATTTTCTGTCCAGCAGGACCCACTGTTTGTATATTTTTAACACAAGCAGCTTTATAAATACATTTTCAACATAAGCACCTGTACAAATCAGTTTGATATACAAATGGCATATAATTCTTTACAAAACCCCAACTAGCTATGCTGGCATGTGTTACACATCTACTGCCCTATTTCTTCTGGCACACCTGGCAATACCTCACATCATCACATCTTTTGCCACTTTGAAGACTCAAGTTATTTTTTCAAGTGACCCTTGAGAAACGTGGCTTGAGGTACATTAATATGTCTGTGAAAACATTAACCCATACCCTGTCTTGAGAACACATCTACATTGGCAGTGCTGCAATATCATGTCATATGCCTGCAACCTTAGGCTCCACCTTGATAACTTGGCATTTTGCTGACTGGCTCAATGTAGCCAGACCCCCCTCAAATTCCTGCTGCCACCCACTGCAAATACTCAGCACAAGGGCTTCCCCAACGTGGTAAGGCTTCATCATGTTAACATGGTACAGTTTGTGTCCCTGCCTCCTGCCTATCAGGTTACCATGTAGTTAACATCACTGACCTTCCTTACCACTTCAAAGGGTCCCTCCCAAGCTGCCTGCAGTTTATTGTGTCTGACAGGAATAAGGACCATCCCACATGCTGGTACATAGGACAGATCCTAGGAAGGTAAAGGTTCACATTTTAGAACATTTGGGGGATGTTAGGAGACAGAAATTGGAAAGCCTGGTAGCTGCCCACTTTTTGTCCAAAAAATGAGGGGTCATTCAGTAACCTCTTTTTTAGTGTGTTAGCATGGCCTGAGACTAACAGGGGAAATTTCAAAAGGGAACTTAATAGACTTGAGTGTAGGATGATTATTAATTATCATACATTATTTCCTAATAGCATGAATTTAGATAAAAATCTGCCTTTTAAATGTTTAAACAGTTTTGTATGTATTTATTCATTTTTGATGTATGCATTAACATTTGCACATATTTATAGTTGTTATAGGGTTGCATCTGTTTAAATGTCTGTGGGTTTTCTTTAAAAGATTAATTATGGATTATTTAATTGATTAATTGGTATCTGGTATATGTATATAAGGATGTTTTTGTGTCAATGCAGTATTCCATGAGAAGGTGAAATGCAGAGGTACCAGAAGTGTCAATAAATTTATTCGCTCAGCCTGAAATGGTCTTCTATTGTGGGGTTTGTGTTTTTGGAAGTTCTTTGGTTTTGGATGTTTATTGTTGAGGAATAAGCACCATAACCTGCTGTCCCACACCATACTCCCAGGCTTGAGCATTCCTGTCATACCAGATGTTGTTCTGCTGTTGGGCTCCTGCCAGGTTCTCCTGGGCCAAGCCCATGAGCTCCCTAAACCTTGTCCCGAGGTTTAGGACATATGCCGCAACAGATTCCTTGTGGAATTCACACTCACCCTCCCACTCATCATGAATCAGTCCTAAATGTCTCCTCACCCTATGCCCATACAGCAACTCAAAGGGAGAAAACCTGTGGATTCCTGGTGTATCTCTCTTTATGCAAACAGCAAAATGGGGCAAATATTTGTCACATTGTCTCTCTTAAACTGGTCTGCAAATGCCCATATCATGGCCTTTAGTGCAGAATTTAACCTCTCCACCAGACCATTAGTTTGGGGATGGTAGGGGGTGATCTTTAGGTGCTTCAGCCAACAGCACTCCCACAGACAGGCCAGTAGGTCTGACATGAAACTGGCACCTCTGTCAGTCAATATTTCTCTTGGGAAATCTACCCTGCTGAAAATCTCTAGCAACACATTTGCCACCTTATCTGCCTTAATGGAGGACAGAGCCACCACCTCAGGGTATCTCATAGCATAATTTACTACCACCAGGATATACTTCTTCCCTGTGGAACTTAGGGTACTCAGAGGCCCCACAATATCCATAGCTACTCTGTGAAATGGCTCCTCAATCACAGGCAAAGGCATCAAAGGAGCGTTGACCTTGTCACCTGCCTTGCCTACTTTTTGGCACTGCTCACAGGTCCTGCAGTACCCTGTTACATCCCTTTCAATCCCAGGCCAATAAAAGTTCTGCATAATATGTCTCTTGGTATGCTTTATGCCCATTTTACCTGCAAAAGGAATGTCATGGGCTATGGCTAGAAGTGCCAGACATTAAGCTCTAGGCATTACCAACTGCTGTATTACTTCACCCTCTAGCCCTCCCTCAGGGTTCCACTCTCTGTACAGTAAACCTTTGTTCCAGTATACAGACTCCCCTTTTCCTTGAGAATCAGGTACCTCCTTAGCTGCCTCCCTCAAGCCTCTTAGTGTAGGGTCTGAGAGCTGAGCCTGTCTCAACATTACCTTTGTGACCCTTCCCAGCTCCCCTTCCATAGGAACTCTAGTATACTCTGACAACGGTATCTCACTGTCAGCCTGAGTACTACCACTCACCTCTGCCCTTACAGTCACATTGTCCAAGGGAACATCTGTACCTACCAGCAGCTGTAGCTCACCTTCAGTCTCAGTGCTACAGAGTAGCTCCTCATTGAAATAGCCACCTGGCTTCAGGTGTGTGGTCTGTCTGAGTCTTCTCTAGGCTACCAGCCCCACATGCCTGTCTCCAAGCCTGACTGCATGTAACTGCATACACATAAGGTACTGCATTATCAAAACCATTCCCTATCAGGACATCTGCAGGGATATCCTCAAATACACCTACTTTCTTGCTTTCTTCCTTCCAATATCCCAGTAGTCAAGGTGAAGCCTGGCCAAAGGCATTTGGAATGGGGTCCCTCCTAAAGCTCTGACTGGAGTGGACTGCCCAAGCAAGTAGTGCTCTTCTTTAACCACCGCAGGTCTCACAATGGTCAGGTCAGAGTCTGTCTCTCTCTCAGCAGTGGCTTGTTTTCCATTCACTAAGATAGGATATAAACTCTGGTGATAGTCGGGTACCCCTGTTGTCTCCAGATAACTTATCACTGGTATTTTGCTATTCCCACTTTCTGGCTTCCCCACCTTTTCTTCCTTACCTTGCTTCCATGGATATCTGTATGCTGCAGTTCCCACTGGTTACATTTAAAACAACTAACCCATGAAACTGGCCATGTACCTGAACTAGTGGCTTCCCCTGTCACTGGTGGACTCAGTTGGGGTGGTTTAGGCTGCAACCATGGTACATTTTTAATACAAGCAGCTTTACAAATACATTTTCAACACACGCACCTGTACAAATCAGTTTGATATACAAATGACATATAATTCTTCACAAAACTCCAGCTAGCTATGCTGGCATATGTTATACATCCACTACCCTACTTCTTCTGGCATAGATGGCAATACCTCGCATCATCAGAGTGAGTTCAGGGATTTAGCTGCCACAATGTTTGGACACTGTCAAGGTCTCATTTTAGAACTTATAACTGAGGAAGGGAAATGGGGAATGGGGCTATAAATTTAGGCAGGACAGGAGGAATTTTAGGTTTAGGCAATGACCTCAAGTTACCTCAGGGTTAGGGAGGGTGCTTTTAGGTTTAGGGAATGACCAGGAGTTAGCACAGGGTTAAGGTTAGGGAAGAGAGGGAATGGGGATTTTAGGTTTAGGATGCAACCAGGAGTTAGCGCAGGGTTAGAGTTAAGAAGGAGGAGATTTTAGGTTTAGGGAGTGATCAAGAAATTAGAGTTAGGGACGGGAGAGGGATTTTAGGTTTAGTGAGTGGAGAAGATGGGGATTATGGTTAGGGAGGGGAGAGGGATTTTAGGTTAAGGCAGTGAATGGGAGTTGTTTTAGGGTTAGGGTCAGGGTTGCTGGAGGGATAGGTAGTTCAGTGGTAGTGCATGTGAATATGAGTGGTGGGAGTTTGGCACTTGGCAACATGAGCGAGTGACAGCAGGGAAGTGTGTCATAAGCTAATGGTAAACAAGTATAAACCCTGTAAAATGTCTTCAACTTTTGCCATATTCTCCACTGTCAAATACTTGGGATTTACATTTTTTTCTGTCAGGAAAAAAATCAAAAGACTTAGGTTTTATAATTTGGGATTCCATTGGTTCTTCAGTCATAATGAATGAGAATATATAGCAAACTGTGGTACAACAACAAGGTAAAATAACACGCAAACGTACTGCTAAACAATTAGAAAATTATCTTTTTTCATGTTTCCATGCAATGAATAGAGCCTTGCTGAAGTAATATGACATTTTCCACTAACACATCAATAAACTAAAGCAATAAATACAGTTAAAAACTTGCAGAAGCAACAGATTTTCCATGCAGTTAGATTGTCACTGTCTTAAAAAGCCACAGTGTATAAATTAGTTTTAGACACACCAATATTTTGACCAGCTCTGAGACAGCAAATGTTCATTCTTCAAACTTTTACAATGAAAAATTATAAAAGTGAGACAGCAAACAGGGGTAAATATGTCCAGGTTGATTTATGCTTATTACAGCCTCTGTCCAACTGAAGTATTTTAGCATGAGAATTTAGTATATATGCTTTAAAAAGGACTAAGTATTTATGATATATTCTGTGGTACAAAGGACAGCTATTTTGAAAGTTGCAATAATACGATAGCTTTGTATACAAGTTTTTAAAGTTGTGGCTACATTCCTGGGAAAGCATATATGTAATTCCCATCTGAAATTCAAAAGACACATTTAACATGCACTGCAACAATAATATAGTAATAATGTAAGTCACAAAGAAAGCGGAGTACATCAGAAGTAAGGACAAAACTCCAAATTTAATTCCAAGAATGTGCACTTATAACATACGGATGAGCGCTTTCACCATTACAGCTTCTTCAGATCCTTGTATAAAAGTCACAGTAGGCCTCCCCTTATATAAGCAGCTCAATTAATCAATTAAAACAATTTAAACAATTAAAAGCAATGCTGGAGAATTTAAAGAACTCTCCCATATATAAACATGTTAATGTAAAGTAAGACAAAAATATATAAAACTTGCACAATGACCTAAAAACATGTAGATAAACATTCTGATAAGTTAATATTGATAAAATACATAATCAAGAACATATACAAATAAATGATGGTTCATTTTATGTGCCTGCGTTGTCTCAGCTTAGGTTTTATAGAGGCTCTATCATTCATCCCATGCCCCCTATCAGCTTTCAAATGAATGATCCAGTCAGTCTCCTTAGATTCAGTAAGATTCATAGTATTACCACCCCTCTTATTCACAACAATTATCTCTAGGACCCGGAACAAAAAGTATGATCATTGTCATTGGTGGTTATATGTTTTGCTAAGGCATTGTGTAAAGTGCCCTTTCTCATGTGGTAAATATGCTCTCTCATTCTATCCCTTAACGGCCGGTTAGTTTTACCAACATAGAAACTCGGGCATGCCTGACAAGTAGCTAAATACACCACATTAGGTGTCATACAATCTGCATCTGCCTTGATGGAGAAAATGGAGTGTAAATCCGGGTGTATAAACACCTCACTGCTATCAATAAATGAACAGAAGTTGCAGTGAGCACAGGGTTTAGTGTGACCAGTGTTCTTCATAAGCCTATCATGTCTGGGGTGACAAAGCAATCGCTTTAGGTTGCTCTTATTCCGAAATAGGAAACTTGGTGTCTCCCCCACAATGCGTTTCAAGTCATCATCAACCAGGAGAATATTCCAATGTTTGCTAATAATTTCCTTTAACTGATATTGATCAGAAGTATACAGAGTAGAAAATTTAATAGATCTATTTAACATATGACTAGGAAACAAGGCAATATACTACAGATATTTTGGTGTGGCAGAAAGAAGACACATATCTCTTGCCTCTCACAGAAAAGATAGGAGTAAGTGTTACTGCCGAACTGATAAGCAAAAAAAAAAAAGTAACACTAAAAGGAGTAGGACAAAGTGGCACCAACACTCCTGCAAGTGATTTATTCAAAAAAATACTTTAAAGACATTGAAAATTAAGTCCTTACATCCCTCAACCCGAGGACTTCTTCAGAATTAATAGCAACCATTACATCACTTCCTTTTTACATTTGTACAGTAATCAAAAAAAAAAAGGAAAAACAATTCCTCCAAAGCCAATAAAGGATGTATCTATCTATTTAAATCTCAAATCACTGACTGGTTTGTCTTTAATGACTTCGAAGGAATTATGTTTTGTTTTTCTTTTTATGTATGAAAATATAAAATAACTGATGTAATGGTTGCTATTAATTTTGATGGAGTCCCTGGGTTGAGGAGTGAAATCATTTAACTTTCAATGTCCTTGAAATATTTTTTTCAGACTAATCATTTACAGGAGTTTTGGTGCCACTTTGTTCTACTCCTTTTAGTGTTACTTTTGTTTTTTTATTTTTCTGTAATTAAATAACTGTTAAAGTGTGCTCTGGTTTTGGCTGCTTGCCCATATGGTTTTAAAGCTTGGGCACTGCAATAGGTTGAAAAAAAGCTTTGGCATAACTGAATATGTTCACTAAAGTATTATATCGCTGAACAACTGAACAATGTATGTACATTACTGGTGCAGTCAAAACCAAATATCTTCTTTGTTTTTTAGTGTAGTAATTCTGATAGCCATATACACTATACACACATTCCCTGCAATTCACTGTTTACTTCATTCAGGACAGAATTACAGTAATTTTCTCACATTTTGTCATACAGTCACTGAAGCTGAGTTCCCACATTTGGCTTTTAAGAATAATGAGAGGAAATCCAAATAAGGGGGAAAAAATGCAGCCAAATACAGAACGATCCTGATGTGCATGTTAAATCTTTACAAAAAAGTAAGTTGATTGTTTATTTGCACACTTACCTTTCTGGACTGAGCATGAACAGAGTTCATTGGTATCAGTGTTCTACCCAATTAACAAAGAAAATAGTAATTATACAATGATCCCCATTAATATTCCAAAATCTGCACGCTGATTGGTCAGCGTGCCCGTTGTAAATCAGACTTATACTAATGGAAAAAGGTCCGGTCGCCCGGAGTTTTTCCATTAGTGTAAGTCTTTTTTTTTTTTCCGTACAACAACGCAGAACGGAAGAGCTCTGTTGCTGTAATCTTGCTATGTTAAATGGGTTTAACATAGCGAGATAGCTTAAAAAAGTAACGGAGATCTTCCTTTCTCCGTTGCTTTTTTTAAACCAGTTTCGCTATGTTAAACTCTTTTAACATAGCGAGACACTTTTTAAACAGCAACGGAGATCTTGCTTTCTCCATTGCTTCCACACACAGCTCTGATGTACTGCGTAAGCATACATATGCTCAGTACATCAGAACTGCCGCAGAATACCAGACAGCTGTGGAAGGGCATCACGGAGTCATTATACAATGCCATTATTTAAGAAAAGTACGTATTTTTTTCTTAAATAATGTCATTTTATAATAGCAATAAACCACTTCTGGGTGTGGGTAATGCTGGATTTACCCATGGTTGTCTTTGTTTGGCCACTCGGGCTTTGCCCTCGTGACCAAACCACACCAACCGTGGCTAAATCCAGCATTACCCACACCCAGGCGTGGGTTATTGCTTAAATAATAAATACAATTTGCCAGTGCCTGCATACCTCTCAACTGTACAGATTTTTGCAGAATGTCCAGATTTTTGCCTCATATTTTTGGCATGTTCCTCCTAAAATCTGTACTTTTCTGGCAAATAGCTGAGGATTGAAGTCATTAAATAATGACAAATATTTGAGTTTAAGACTCCACATCCTTCAGAAAATTCACGCTAATGCAAAACTTATTATTCTATCAACTTTCTAAGTTTGTAAGAGCAATATTTAAAATCTGTCCCCCCATTATTTTAGACTTTGTCCAGATTTTTTTGTTGTAAGAGGTTGCTGTGACCACCACGCATGTAGGTTCATAGATTTGTACAAGGCTAACTGCCGTTGTGGGCCACTTTAAGCCAAGCCAATTACCCCATGTAAGAATCAAGCTCTGCACCTTGAGTCTGTAAGGAAAACACCTTAACCATTATTCCAGCCTCCCACCCCATAACAATGTTATTCCCTGATGTTTGTTGTACTTGGAAAGTGGTAGATATTATTACAAAATATGGCTCCAGGTCAAATGGGCATGAGATTAGATGATTCAGAAGCAGTTATGACCCGATGGCTGGTAAGAGGTTAGCAGTAAAAATGGTGCAGACTTGTTGCACTGGACTTACAAAACAGAAATGGTGAATCTCTTAAAAAATAGAAATAACTCTGGGATAAGTTACTGTGCTCTGATGTCGGACGTCTACTTGGCTGCTAAGGTAAACAGTATAAAGGATACAGATGTGAACACAGTTTTAGAGTCAAGTGACAGTGTGGTGATATGGTACTCATATTTACAGTAAAGGGCCATAATAGTACACGCCAATTGGAGTACATGTGAATAAGCAGAAGATGGGGAGGTTATGGTGATGCACATGGTGAATGGAGTACACACAAATGAACAGAGCGCAATAGTGATTAATAAGGAACATAAGGCTGGAAATGGAAGAAATAGTGTGAGGATGTGCTTAGAAGGAGGGGGGATGATCTCTTCCTCTCCTGTGGCAGACGGTCAGGCTTGGAAGGTTATATTTTATGGGAATTGAGTCAGAGAGTGCATAGATTAAGACACTTTGCTCAGGCTGGCTGTTGCCACCTCCTGGTTATAGTGCTTTGGTGAAGGAGAGGTTGACCGCTCCAAGGAGAATGAAATGGCAGGCACTCGGGTGCCTGGGCCAGGACAAAAGCAAACCAAGCATGACCACTTCCCAGTCATTGACATTGACTGGGTTTATGACCCTGAAGGGAACTGCTTGCTATTGTGAGTACTGATGGATTTGTTTTCCTGCCAAACCTGCCTTCTGCAATCTGTACACATTTGATAATTGCTGAATTTCAATTTCGTTATTAAAACTATCCTAGAACAAATGACACAATTTATAGATTCATTTATGTATTTATATATTTATTTATGTATTTATTTATTTTGTTTACCTGGAAAGTCCATCTGGGCTCAGGACCTATTTTCAGTGAAGGTCCAGGGAGTAAAGCTCCAGTACAATACAATACAACCGAATATTAACAATGACACTAACAATGATAACATATTTGTGCACAGGAAGTGGCAGATCTATTCAGTATATACATAAACACGGACAGTAAGAAAGCGGTAGTGGACATGTATACAAACAGGAATAGTCTTATAATGGCAGTTATATATTACATTATTAATACAGTATTCACACATATTGTATGTTGCACAGTGGTGCAGCGGTGCAGCGGTTAACGTTGTCGCCTCACAGCAAGAGGTTCTCCGGTTCGATTCTCGGCTGGGGTGCCTTCTGTGTGGAGTTTGCATGTTCTCCCTGTGTTCGCGTGGGTTTCCTCCCACATTCCAAAGACATGCATCTGGAGCATTTCTCCCCAGGCCTCTGCTGAAAACAGGCTCTGTGGAACCTAGTCGGACATTCCCGGTCAACAAATGTTAAATAAATAAAATAAAAATAAAAAAAATAAAAATGTTGTAATTGTATGCAGACACTCTGTTTTAGAAGGAATAAAGAGTTTGGCAAGAAAAGCACTTAAGAGAAAAAGAATGGCTTTAAAGGTGGACAGCATTTACAGCACCATGACTTAAGGATGTGCGTTTTCAGTTGAAGGTTGATAGACTTTAATGATGGTTCTTGTGTAACTGTTAGGGGATGGAATAACAGGTTTTGGACACTATGTGAGAATATAATGAAAGCCAGCTGAGCTGTTAAGTTTAGATACAAGTAATAGGTCTTTGTCAGGAGACAGCAGAGTCCTAGATGGGTGGTAAGACTGTATTAGGTTTGTTAGGGATGGACAGTCATTTGGGTATACAGTAGCTTATGAATAGTAGGGAGCTGAGAGTATATGACTTGGTGGGATAGTTTGAGCCAGTGGAGGTGTCTGTGTGCTAGATGGTGGTGTGATCTGTGAGGGAGATTGACTGCAAATTTTGTGACCTTATTGGAGTACTGTCCAAGCTTGTTTAGGTAAGTTTGTTGGCTGTAGATATTAGTGTAGCATACAAAAGGGTCAGTAGGAGGACAGTTGCGACGATACAAGATCTGTGTTAGATAGATGAGGTTTGGCTTTAAAGAAAGTGCCAAGTTTTTGGTGACTTTTTAACTACATGATGTATATGGACATTGAATTTTTGGGCTTCACCTATATGAACTCCTAGTAGTTTGGTATGGGTGATTGTATTTTGGTGTTGTTAAATGAGTTAATAGAGAAGGATGACATTTTCATTGCAAGGTGTTTTGGAGTGAAGTGAAGTAATTTTGATTTTTTAGGATGATGGATAGCTGGTGGGAAGTCAGACAGTTTTCTACTGAGGAGAAATATTCATGTGTCAGCTCTTGTACGGAGTCAGACTTTTTGCTGAACAGATGATGATTAAATCACCTGCATACTGTACTAGGATGGTATTCTTGTTTGTCAGGGCAAGGTCATTAACAAAGATACTAAACAGGATAGGACCAAGTATGGATTCTGGTGGAACTCCAGTCAATATGGGGAGAAATGTTGAGATGTCAGTCAGACATCTCACTGCCTGGTGGAAATTAACATGCCAGGAGAGGGAGGGGTTATCAAGGCCCAGATTAGAGAGGTTTTGTAAGAGAGTAATGTGGGAGATAGTGTTTAAAGCTTTAGCCATATTAAGAAAGAGTTATGTTACTAGGCTGCCTTTATTTCTGCTTGTTTTTATTGTATTAATAGAGCTAAGGAGAGCCATGGATGTTCTGTGGTGGGGTGAAAGCCATGCTGTGAGAGACAAAGAAGGGTTTTTTGGGTGATCTAGTAAAGTAATTAGGACTGAATGCATTTTTTAAATATTTTGGATAGAGGTGAGAGAATGGTGATGGGCCTATAATTAGTGAGTGCACTTGATTGCCCACCTTTATGGAGAGGGAAGATGTAGAATTTCTTCCATAGGAGCAGTATTTATGATTCATTGATAGAACAAATAATCAATATAGAGACAGGGTAAGCAAAGGAAGTTTTAGATATTCACCTGGTAGGTTATCAGGTGCTAGGGAGGTGGGTCTTAATTTGAGGCAAAAGTCTTTTAATGGTAGATGTGGGGACTGAGTAGACGGATAAGGAGCATAGGGATTTTAGGAGTTGGAATTTGCTGTGAGTATTGTTTTTTTCTCATTTTTTTTTATTTTTCAAATACATTTGAATGAATTCCATAGTATTTATACATAACATCTTAAATAACTGTGTGCACTATTTACATTAGCCTGACACTATAACAGATCTTAATGTATACAGTTACTTTATAAGTATGTCCAACCCATTATCAGAGTGTCTGATCAATTATTGTATAGTGTCAATCAATGATAAGACTTTTCCACAAGGGTTGTTGATAAATGGCTTTGGATACATTCTTAGTTCTTTAATTTTAATTTCCAATAATGATGTGGTCTTCAGTAGGCTGTAGAAGTCTTCCAAAGTTGGTATTGTGTTTGTATTCCATCTTCTTGTTATACAATTCCTTGAAATTGCAAGTATAGTCCATACTAGATACATGTTTGACCTATTCAAATGAGGACGTTCATTCACATTTAATAATAGAAGAGCTTTAGTTAAATAAAATGATTCATTAAATAAAGCTTGTAAAAAGTTATTAATACCATTCCAAAATGGCTTAATTTTAACATAATTAAAGAAAATGTGGTTCCAATGTGCATTGTTTACTTGCTCACATCCCTAACATATTCCTTTTATGGAAGAACTAATTTTACTGATTCTGTCTGGGGTTAAGAATGCTCTATGCAAGCATTTCCAATTAAAAACTTTCCAGTATTGTGTAAAGGGTGTATATTTTATCGATAATAAGATATTTGTTTTAATATTTTCAGTTAACTGTAGTGAGTGTCCTTTTGTTATATATTTCCATTATGAGGTTTTGGGTGTTGTTTTATAGTTTATCAATATTTTGTAAAATTTTGAAATACTGTTTCCCATATCAAACTCATTATATATGATTTCATATATGTATTTTGTAAATTTAGGTATTTCTTTAAATGAAGAATTGTTAACTATTCTACTTAAATCTTGTGAATATGACAGAATACTCTGTAAAGTTAGCTAGTCCAGTTGTGGATTGTGGAATTTTGTATGTTGTTTTTATTTCTTTCATATATAAAACTTTTAGTTCTTTGATACATTGGAGCCAACAAGCAAATAATTTCTGTTCCCAGGAATTAATAATTTCTCTATATATTTTATGTGGAAAGTTCTTTGTGACTATAAATGGTGTTAAAAGATCAAACCAGATTTTTAAGTTTATATTCGCATTAATAATTTTCCTAAATGAGTGAACGTAATAATTAATCAGACGAGTTTTAGTGTGTTTAGTTATGTTATATTGCATACTAATACATATGTGCCATGGCAAATTGTTTTTATCTATTTGAATTTTTTTTTTTGTAAATCAAATTAATTTATTGATATTACAGTTAGTAATTCTTTCCAATTTCCAGAGTAATTTGGACTTATCCAATCTGAGATTGTTTTAGATATTGATGCTTTTATATGTCTTTCTATATTAAGAAAGTTTAATCCTCCCTGTTTTCATGGTCTGATATGATGTCTTAAACTATTCCGTTTCTTTGGGGAAACCATAAAAATTTTATTAAGCATGAATTTAATTCTTTAAGTATATTCCTTTTGGGTAACAGTTGTATTGCCAAGGCTATATATAGGATCTTGGGCAGTAAACCCATTTTTATTTACTGTAGTCTATCTTCAAATATTAATATTATTTTGTTCTATTTTTCCACAGAGATTTTAATTGTATTGATGATATTATTGTTATTTTTTAGACTAATTCATTATTATCCTTGCATAACTCAGTTCCTAAGTATTTTAAGGTAGATTCTTGTTTCCCTATGATGTGATCCCTCTTAGTCTGCAGTTCTTTTTTTATTTAAAAATAAAACAATTTGATTTTGATTTATTGAAATTGAGTCCTGAAGTCATGTGAAATTTGTCAATTAATATATCTAATTCTTCTAATGTCTCTTTTGTATTAGATAATGTTAGTAATATGTCATCAGCAAATAGCATTACTTTAGAATTGTGTTGTTCTTAAACATCTATTATAATGGTTATTATATTGTTACAAATTGAATCTCCCAATATTTCAATAGCCAGAGCAAATAGAATCAGTGACATGGGACATCCTTGTTTAGTGCCTTTTGTTATATGTATAGATTCAGAGGTAAAAGGACCTAACTTGACATATGCTAAATTATTTGTATGTATATATATATATATATATATATATATATATATATATATATATATATTCTTTAGGAGATGAACAAAGGATACAGGAAATTCAAATAGCATTAGGATTTTGAATAAATAGTCCCAATTTAGGAAATCAAAGGCTGTTTCTATATCTAAGCCAATTATGGGTGTTTTCTTTGTTAACATAATCTATAAGAGGAATTATCCTTTTAATATTGTCATGTGTGTGTCTATGATATATAAATCCAATTTGATCATTATTTATTGTTTTGGATAGTGGTATTTTCATTCTGTTAGTTAATATTGTCATAAATATCTTATAGTCATTATTTAATAATGATATAGGTCTATATGAGGTACAGAGGTTTATGGATTTGTTTTCCTTTAGGATTGGTGTGATTAAGAAATATCTCCAAGAGGGTGGTATTAAAGCGTGTGACTGAATTTCTGATAGAGGTTTATGTAAGAGGGATAGTATATTTGAAGGAAAAGGGTTATATATTTCCAAAATTATGCCGTCTACACCTGGAGCTTTATTATTTGTACCCTCTTTTATTGTATTTGTAATTTCTTTGTAGGATATGGGTACTTGCAGATGTAGTTTTAATTTTTCTTGTATTTTTTTTATAGTAGAACATTTTTCATCTAGATTTAATTGATCGGTATGTATATTTTCTTTTTGGAAATGTTCCATATAGTGATTTCTATAGGCATCAAGAATGTCACCTATATCCGAGACATTTTTCCTTTCTTTTCATGGAAGATACTTTTAATGTTATTAGCTTTTGATTGTATTTTGAGTCTTGTGGAAAATATGTACATATTTGGGGGAAGTGGCCAAGGTATTGATTTTTAGTTTTTCTAAAACTAAACTAGTTTTATGTATTAGAATTTCATTGTATTTATTGTTTAATCCTTCTACTTTCTTTTTCATCTCCAAATGATTTGGATATTTTTTCAGCTTTCACTGACAAAAGTTTGGATTGTAGATCTAATAATTCAGAATCCCATTCTCTGATTTTTATACAAATTAGGGTTTTATCATATATGTAAGCTGTTAATGAGTCCCATATCATTATTTTATTTATCTCTGTGGTGTAATTAATATCTAAGAAGAACTGTAATTCAGATAATAACCAGGGTTTGAACTCTTTAATTGTAGTTATATATGCTGGAATTCTGGAGTTAAAGATTAATGGTTTCTACCCATTTCGAAGTTTTAGTATCAATGACTTGTGGTCTGAAAAGGGGCAGGGAGTGATTGAGAAATTAATGATTTTAGAGTGTAAGTCATGAGCAGCAAATATTTTATCTATTCTAGTTTGGGCACCAAATCTGTGATCTTGATAGGAAAACAGCAAAGCTTTATCTTCTTTAAATTTGAAAGTATCTACAAGATGAAATGATTTGACCCACTTGTTTAAAGCTTTCGAAACATCAGATGTATGCAGCAGTCTTTTATTTGTAGTTTCAGAAATATCAAATATACAGTTAAAATCTCCTCCTAATATTAAGTTGCCCTTATAATTACTGGAAATGAAATCCAAGTGTTTTTTAACAGTTCCTGTTCCAATACCTGGGAACCAGTATTGATTAGCTAGGGTCCATATTCTGTTATTATATTTAACTATTACTAATGCCATAAGGCCTTCTTTATCTTCATACTTATAAATGATTTCTGGGTTAATCACATTTTTTTCCATAAAATTGTTACCCCTTTTGTCTTTGTCTTATAAGTGGATTGTGCCAATATCATATATTCCTTAGGATTCCATTTGTAATTGTCATTTGTTTTGAAATTAGTTTCTTGAAGGAAGACAATTTGTGCTTTGTTCAGTTTTAAATATTTCAGTAAATTTGATCTCTTGCTAGGATTGTTTAAGCCATTGGTATTTAAAGATAATAAAGTTAAATCCATCTTAGGTTATTTAGACTATGTATTTTTTGTTTTATTGTAACTATTAAGCATTTTACTCTGATAACTATAAAGTATATGTTTGAGCTCTTAAAGGAAATTATCAGTTTTATACTTTGAGTATTTACGAATAAAGTAATGTTTTGGTCAGGCATACTAAAAATGTTTTTGTGAAATAACAAATTTAAATTAATAAATGTTAACAAAACTAATATCCACACTAGCCATAGAATGAAAATCATCCCTAATCTGACGGATAAACCTAAATCCATCAGATTATCCCCCCCATTTCCTACACATAAGGATTTTCATATCTATCGTTTCTTATTATAAAATGAGTGAAAGTATAGGTTAAAAGCAACAAATTCACTTATTGTGATTAATGATTACAAGTTCCCTTTCCATATTCATAAATTGCCATTTTATGGCATATACTGAAAGTGTTTAGATTTAAATGGCAACATTTTATTTTGTATAATCAGCAAATGTTAAACTGAGTGATTATTGTCAATTTAATACTATTTGTTCAGAATGTGATTGTTACATTCTATGACATTCCTAGTTCAGGCTTCTATTGTTTCCCTTGAACAACTTTGTCAGTTTGATGTAATGTATAAAACATTAGTTACCTTGGTAACCGCTTACGTATTATATATGGTTAAGATGGGTTACAAAACTACAATTCAAGTTAAAGCAATTATATGACTTGTTATGCACATTTACTTATATAAGAAAATCATCATGCTTCCCCTTGATGTTCAATAAAGTGTATGTCATTTATGACAAGTTAAGACAGTAGTGTTATTATACACAAGCCCATGTTATTAAATCATGTCTTTAATATCTAAATTTAGCAGACTGCTTCATCTTATATGATGATTGTATATTTTATGTCTAGATTTACTAAAATCATACATTAACTATTGTGTGTTTTTTTTGGCTGTTGCTTCGTTATTTGAGAGACCACAAGCTGTAATGATTATTCTTATTATTAGCTCCTTTCAAGCATGTTTATATAGTCCATAGACTTTAAATTATGAGACCCTTCTAGTTTTTTATTTGTTATAAGTATATTTCCATCCTTACATACACACATATCAGTACTTCAAGCATGGGCAACAATGCCCATCCAGTTTTGCCAGAATACCATTCACTAGTTCATGTGGTGCGTTTTCAGGCTGTTCTTAAAATATCCAAACCAGTATTTTGTCCTGTTCCATTTTACCAGCCTGTTCCATGCAGTGGCTACTCTGCCAGTGAACCACTCAACACACCTACCATTCCCACAGATATTTCCACGAAGGAAATCTGATGACTCTCTAGCACTTCCTGGTGATCCCAAACACCCCTAGAATCAGCTATCCCCATATGCCCAACACATCCGAGCAGGCTCACCTCCCAGACCACTGCAAAGGGTTCTGCACCAGACCAAGTGCTCTTGGTCTTTCACACTAACTCAGACGTCCACTCTTATGTAAGTCCTTAATGTGTTTGGACCAAAATACATTTTAAATATAAAACTGCGCTTATTATTTATTTATTTATTTTTATCAAGAATCAACTTAATGAGCTAAACGAAGTTTTGGGAGACCATCAATATGTGTGCATCTGGTTTAAAACAGCCCTTTTATTATATATATATTTTTTAAAACCAAAAACTTCATTGCCGAGAATCATCTCAGGGGCTCCTCAGAGCCATTAAACATTATCGTCACCTTGTCTCTGTTATGATAGCAACCTGGGAGCATCTGTTTCTGTTAGTGTGTCTGTGTACTGCATACCAGAGGCTCATGATGCACCTGAAGCAAAACTTCACTTCATTGCAACTTCAAGCTGAAATTCCCTCCCTTTCAGAGAGGCAACAGCCAGGAAAAGAACAGAGAGCAAACAGATAAAAAAAAAACTCCCAACAAGCCACCACAGCAAGAGATAACACATTCTTCCAGCCTTCCCACCTCTCACTCAGCAGATGTATAAGCAAACTATTCTCTGCTAAAATATCCCAAATCACAGTTTTATCCACTCCCTTCCCCTGGATCCAGGCTAAAACACCAAATGTCTCTTCCTAATACACAAGCATCAGTAAACCTTGATCACAAGCTACAACCCACAGCTTCCTGGAGACAAAAACGGCAACATACAACAGCTGCCAGATACAGCTGCATTCACACACACCATGTCAGGCTTAATCAAACAGCACTCATAGCTATGATACCTGTCATGACTGATATTATGTTTAGACAGAATAATAATGACATTTGTACTAGCTGCCAGACACGGCTGCATCCACACACACCATATCAGGATTGAACAAACAGCACCCGAAGCTATGATACCTGCTATAACTGATATTAACTATGTTTAGACAGAATAATAATGATATTTGTACTAGCTGCCAGACACAGCTGCATCCACGCACACCATATCAGGATTGATCAAACAGCACTCGTAGCTGTGATACCTGCCATAATTGATATTAACTATATTTAGACAGAATAATGATGACATTTGTACTAAGAGCTTGCTACTATTATTTAACCAGGATATACATGACATTTCTAAATCATACTTTAACTGAAGAAGGCATTAGTCTCCCTGATAGCATTTTTTTTTTCAAAACACTCTACTGTTACTGTTATTATATATGATGTTAATTTGTTACATTTGAGTCTGAACTCTGATGAATGGTTCCTTATTGAATTAGTTAATTAATTACTTAAATTATTATAAGTAAAATCAATGAAAACTGAACAAGATAAGTTTCTGTTGGGTTCAAGTAAGGGAATAGAAACTTCTATGTTTGTATTATATGTTGCTTTGTTTGGCTTATATATATAATGTACATAGTAACCCAACTTGACCTACCCTTGTTTGTGAAGAAATATTGGACTCTTTGAACATTCTGAATAAATCATTACTGTTTCTCAGTTGTTTAAGAAACCCTCTTTTTTTTGTTTTCAAATAAGAACAGATGACAAGCGATGTACCATACCAGTTGATATTTTGAGAGATGTAGTTATAAGAGTTATTTTTGGGACAGCTATCTTGGAATCAGTTTTTTTGTTTCTTCTTTCTAGCATCATTCCAAGGATTTGTTTCTTGTATTCTTTTAAGAGTAGGGGCCATCCATTCCATTTCTTCTGGGATAGACACTATGTTGTTTTTGATGAATATAGTAGCTTCTTCTAAGTCATTCTCATTGGCAAAAGGTATTTATGTCTTGGCTGGAAAGGCCAGCTGTGCTTTAATGTTGTTTTGTTTCAACAGTTTTATTATTGGCCAGACATGTTTCCTTTGTTCTAGTATTCTGGAAGAATAATCATTGTCAAACCTTGACAGGCTTTGCTTATATTTTAAGGGTGATTTTCTCCAAGCAGATTTTAATATTAGTTCCTTGTCCAGAAATGAAAGAAATTTTATAACTATGGATCTAGGTGGAGTATTTGTTGAGTTAGAAGCAGGTTTCCTCAGTGCTCTATGCACCCTTTCAATCCCAAATGAAAGTCCCTCTTTCAAGTCTAAAAATTCAGGAATCCAGGTTGTTAAGAATGAAATAATGTCTTCTCCTTCAGTGTTTTCAGGCAGATCAAAGATCTTTATGTTGTTTCTCCTTTCCCTGTTTTCTAAGTCAACTATTTTGTTAAGCAGCCATGTATTCTTTTTAAGCAGAAATTCTTTTTTGGAATTTTTCCTCTTTGAGTCTCCCCTCAGTGTCATTTAGAGAAGTCTCTATATTTGTTATTTTTGTATGGTGTTGCTGTAATAGTTCCTTAAGAGTATCAGTCTGTTTTTGAGAATTTAATTTGAAGTTTTCTAAATATTTTTTTAAGCCATCCATCTTCAAAGATAGTTCCTGTAAGGTAGATGTCATCAGTTTCAGTTCTTTTTTCAAAGCAGCATCTGGATGTGAATTCCTTGAGTTGTTCATATTCAGTGACTCAATACATCTCCAAGTTACCTGACAGGAGCATTTTTGTATATCTCCACCAAAATACTAGTTTATGGAGCTCTCAAAATTCACTGTTCTCAGTTGGCCATCTAGGCTCTGCCCCCTGTGAGTATTGTTTTGATAGTCGCTATTGAGTACAGATGAAATTGAACTAATGAAGTTGGAGTTTAATTGATTGGTGATGTGTGAAGGGTTGTTTGAATCAGTTGTCGGTGATGGCTGTGTTAAGCGGTCCAGGTTTAGGAGCTGATTTAAGGAAGACCAGAATAATTTGAGGTTATTGTGATTATTACTTTGGAGATTTGTGTAGTAGTTTTTTTGTTTTTTTGTCAGATTTAATTTAATATTTAGTTTTGTTTCTGAGTTCTTTAAATTTTTGTTGGTCAGCTTGAGTTATTTGTTGCCCAGGCTTTACAGACGGCATCTTGAAGTTCCATAAGATGTTTGGTACTTCTGGTCAGCTAAGAGGCAGGATTTGACTTTATTCTTTTTTTCTGCATGGGGATAGTTCATTTAACATGAGCCAAATGTGTCATTTTCGAAATTTGAGAGGTCATGTACCACATAGTACCAATTTTGTTTTTGGATGTTTGTTCTCTTAAAGCAAATATGGGGAGATGGTCACTTAAAGAGTCAGGGAGAGTTCCTGAAGTAGAGATTTTACTTGGGGTAGAGGAGCATATCCAGTCTGTTGTGGTTCTTATGTTGTTTTCATTATTATAGTGAGAGAGGTAAGCAGTTCAGTAAGTCAATGCAGATTTATTTATGTTTTAAGAGAGTGAGAGACAGACAGCCATTGTTAAAGTTGCCTAGCATTAATTTTTCCTTGAAGAATGTTAGAGGTGAGCCCACACAGAATGACTTCTGTAGTGTTATGATTGTTACAAAAAAAGATATGGACTCCTATAATGTACATAGATTTATCTTGGTTTTGTTAGAGTTTTGACCAGATTTTCTGCTTTGTTGAATTGGAGGGGAGTTAGAGGTGGTAGAGAGAGAGTTGAAATGTGTTTTTATAGAGTATTACAACTCCCCCAGCTCTCATATCTTTTATGTCAGCTCCATACAGGTTAACTCATTACATACCTCTTAACCTTTTAGATCAAGGAATCTGGACAAAACCATAAATAAAAGTTGGACAAAGGCCCAAAAATAGGGACAATGTTTAAAAATTGCTCTTACAAAGTTAGAAAGTTGATAAAATAGCAGGTTTTGCATTAGCATGAATTTTCTGCAGAGTATGAAGTCTGAAACTCAACTTTTTGTCATTATTTTCTAACTTCAGTCTTGAATGATGTGCCACTAATTTTCCAGAAAACCAAATTTTATGAAAAACAGACCAAAAATATGAGGCACAAATCTGGAGATTCTGTGAAAATCTGTACAGTTGAGAGGTACCTCTTATTATCATGTTTATTTTTTTCAGCCAGGTCTTGGTTAGTACCACAATATCAGCTGTCAGAATGAACACCAATTCCAGTAGTGAGCCAATTTCTTCCAAAAGTACTTCTCCACCAATCAGGCAGCTGGGTGGGACAATACAGTGCAGCTATTGGTCTTTTATACATGCCTGTCAAATATCCTGGCGTGTATGTCATCGTTTTCTCTTTAAATTAATTTCTTCGTCTCGTTTATAAAAGAACTGCTGTGATCGTCTGGCGAGGATTTAAAAAGAGCAGAATCATTAAACATTCGTTTTACCTGATTATGTATTACCTTTCTAAAATGTATTTTAACAAAACTTTCTATTTTTCAGCATTCCATGGACATCAGACGGTTACATTATCAGTAGTATGTGTCTCTGTTTTTATTATCTGCAACAGGTGTTTTAAAACCTGTAGACTCCTTGCAGACCTCTCAACTGACCCTGATCTTCAGGGACGTCCCTGATTTAGTCTCCGATTGTAGGTCTGTCCCTCTTAAAACGAGTGACTGCCGAAGAAAAGGTGGTGAGTTGCCCTTAATAAATAATGTTAGTAATCCAGAGTTATAGACGTTTTACGTCAGAATATCTATATTGCTCCACATTCTCTTAATCTGCAAATGTTTCAAGCTAATAGTACAAATATTTAAAAACTGTCCCTGATTATTTGAGGATAAGTCCCTGATTCTGGTGAGATTTGTCTCTGATCGGTTGAGAGCTATGAACTTCGTGCTGAAACGGGCTCAAAAAGTGTGCTACTCACACTACTAATGGTCTTCTGCCATTTCTTCGAACTTGTACAGCAGCGCATAGCTCCCAACCATCTAGTCCAAAATGTGAAACACTACCTCTCACTCTCACCACGTGGAACAAATTAGCAAAATGTAGACCACTTACCAAAGGTTACTAATTACTTCAACTAGGAAGCTCACAAGATGATTAACATTTTGACCAGCTCCGAGCTTTTTGACAAATTGACTTGATTCCATTCACCATGGGTATCACTTAATCTTGAACTCAGAATGTGCGTCAGACCCTTTCGATGTGGAACATTAACTTATTAAGACTCAAAAATGAGGAACGTTCTATGTCACTGCCTCTCACCGGTCCACATTTTTGCAGAATATCCAGATTTCTGACTCGTATTTTTTAATCTACTCCTCATAAAATTTGTGTGTTTCTAGCAAATCATGAAGTCGCTAAACAGTGACAGATATTCGAGTTTCAGACTTCATATAATTCAGAACGTGCATGCTAACGCAAAACCAGTTATTATAGCAGTTTTCTACGTTTATAAGAGCAATATTTAAAATCGCTCCCTACTTTTCGGTCTTTTTCCCCGTCGATTTCCTTTATCCAGATTTCTTGCTCTAAGAGGTTGAGATGTATGTCTATGGGATACCATTGAGAGGCATGGCAGTACACATTTCATGCAACTAGCTCAACGCGAGCTTATTTTCTCATTGCAACAATGTTACTCACTTGCCCTTGACATTACAAAGAATCTGCGCAGCACGCGAGCCACTCAGCTCTGCGTGCAAATGGGGCTGCAGTCGGTACCTCTCGAATCGAGGCAAACTAACTGTACTACAGGGTGCTTCTATAATCCCACTCCCTAAACCACCCCAATCCAGGCGTGCGCGCGCGCACGCACACACACACAGAAAATGCAAATCGCTCTCATTTGCACTTACACCTTTTGCCATTCACAACTAGTAATAAGTATTACTGACTTTATTTTAGTTAAGCCTCCCTCCAACTCACCACACCGTTTTGGCCCTGACAACCCTCTGTGCCATAAACCCCGCCTCTTTAGTAATTACTCTAATCAGCGGTCGAGCCCTTCTTTCAACCTGCTGCAACCTTCAGCCTGGCGGAGAGTACAAGTAACTGACTGACAGCAGAGACACCCATTCACGTAGCTGATTCCTTCCAAAGGTACTTCTTCACCAATCAGGCATCTGTGTGGGATAAAGATTCGTGTCCCCGGCTCTCCTGTATCTGGAAAGCTAATAAGTTACAGTGCAGGTCGAGGGAAGCCCTTGTGTGTGGGGACCGCTGTCTGCTGTTAGTACTGCACTGAAGCTAGCAGGCAGGGAGTAGTTATTTGTAGTTTTATTTATTATTTTATTAATCTCCCTAATATATGTTCAGCTTTTTACCCGGTGTCCCTTAACACAGTGTCCTTTTTGCATTAACTGAACCTGCCTAATGAGCGAGTTTAACCATGGCCCTAGTTAATAAATCCCAACTGAGGACTTCTGCACGTTTACTAAATGTGAATTTTCCACTCCATGTTTTGTTGCTGTTGACGGCAACTAAGGTCAAGGCACAGAGTTTCGACAACAGTGGGCTATCCTACGGACTACAAAGTGGACCCGGTGAAGACTCGATCTTGGTGGCCAACAATGGAATACGAGTGCCCTTTGGCAGGTCCGTTTTCATTGACCCAGTCAATGATCTGCTGGTGCAGGTACAACCTGGTGACCGATGTCACATCACTGTTTTGGAGAACGACCCCCTTTCTCAAAAGCCGGGTCAGCTTACTCCTAAAAAGTTTCCATGCGAGTTTGCAGCCAACGAGGTAAAGTATTCCCACTTGGGATCCCGGAGCCCTTCCAAGGACAGGGTGAAGCTACAGTTAAGGTACGATACTGAAACGGACACCATTGTTATCCCATTCATGATGGAAGTGGAAGTTGTTTTCACTCAGCTAGAAATAGTGACCAGAAACATGCCACTTACCGTAGAAAAGCTGATGGGCACCAGCAACGCAATCGACAGGAAAATTTTGGAATTTTCTTACGATAGAGCAACAGAAATGTGCACAATTGCAACTCTTGCAGGTGTTGGCAGACTACCTCGGTACGGAAAGCTCTTCCCCGAAAGACATGCCGGTCGTCAAATGGTAAACTGTGAGGAGTTCTTAAATTTAAACATAAGGTACCTGCATACAGCTACCACAAAGTCTCCCAACAGGGACTATGTGCCCATGGTGACGGAACTCTACGATAAAGAAGGCAATCTCCTCAAACAGGAATATTTTCAGATCATGGTTCGAATCCGAGAGGGAGCCGAGAATAGTCCACCCAAACCGAGTTTCGAGGCCATGATGATGATGGAAGTTAACCAGTTTGTTATGACAGCTATCACGCCTGAAATGCTGGCAGCAGAGGATACCGAATCGGACCCAGAAGAATTAATTTTCAACATCACATCTACTCCTTCTGATGAGTACGGTTACATAGTTAGTACGGACGACCAAAACCTGCCCATCTCTTCTTTTTACCAAGGGGATCTCAAGGATTTAAAAATAGCATACAAACCTCCTTCATCAGATTCAAACAAGGAAAGACTATTCCAGATAGAATTTGAAGTGGTTGATACGGAAGGGTCTGTTTCTGAGCCATTTACATTCATGATAGTGGTAAAACCAATGAATACGCTGGCACCTGTAGTGACCCGTAACACTGGGCAGTTACTTTATGAAGGGCAGTCCAGACCTCTCATTAGCTTTAGAAACCTCGAAATCAGTGACGAAGACAACCTTAAAGATGTGCAAGTGTCCGTTATTGATGGGTTACGGCATGGGGAACTTACGGTGTTGGGGTCCAGAAGGAAATTCTTCACACCAGCTGACCTGGACGCAGGTTTGGTAATTTATAAGCATGATGGTAGTGATACATACAGTGATAATATTATCTTCAGGATGACTGATGGGAAACATGAAGTTGAGTTCCTTTTTCCCATCACTGTTGTGCCCACAGATGATGAGCCCCCCATACTAAACGCTAACACTGGACTCGTGCTGTCCGAGAAGGACATGAAGCCCATCACCCCTTCAATGCTGAGTGCAACGGATATAGACTCAGAAGACACAACCATCAAGTTCACGCTTGAGCCACCCTTTTCCACTATCGGGCAGTTGGTGCTCCGCCAGGTTGACGTTCCAGAGGACTTGTCTTCTTGGAGATTCATAGAAAGTGATACGACGTACGAAAAAGTGGTAACGGAGTGGCTGCAGAAAGACATTACCGACAACAAGTTGTTTTACAGACACACTGGACCTCACAGCACTACAACTGTAATGGACCAGTTTTTCTTCCGAGTTCAGGATGACAATGACCCACCAAACCAGTCAGGCGAGCATACATTTATTATTAAAGTTTTACCAGTGGACGATTTGCCTCCAGAACTGTATGAGGGTACCACGTTGCAAATGCAAGTCCACGAATATCAGCTGACACATTTTAGGAGGAAGTGTCTGCGTTATACCGATTTGGATTCCGATGACAGAGACTTGAAGTACACAGTTGTTATGCCTCCAACAAATACTGACGAGAACAGTCCTGTGGAAATGGGACACATAGTTTTAAGTGAAAGTCCTGATATAGTAGTAACAGAATTCACCCAAGCTCAGATCAACCATCATAAAATTGCATATAAGCCTCCAGACTTAGAGCTTGGCATCACCCCTCGTGTGATTCAGTTCCAATATACAGTAGAAGACACTTCCGGAAACAGTAACCAAGGTACATTTACAATTTTTTTGCAGCCTGTTGACAACAAACCACCTGAAATCAGCAACACTGGGTTTACAGTGTTTGAAAGAGGAACCCATGTCATTCAAAGTACTGAGCTAAATGCCACAGATGCAGACACTGGAAACAAACACATATCATTCACCCTTTCTCAACTGCCTGAACATGGACATTTGCTGTATTCTAATGTGATTATGACATTGGGAGAGCCCTTCAATTTGGATGATATTGCTAATGGCCGAATTGCTTATGTTCATAATGGAGATGAATCCACCACTGACATTTTAAGTCTGGATGTAAGTGATGAGGTACATATTGTTACTGTGACCATAAAAATTACAGTCCGCTTGGTAGATGATGAAGTTCCCACTGTTATGCTACAACCTGGTACAATTGGCTCGCATTTAGATGTGTTAGAAAATAGTGTCACTGAAATCACAACAAACATCATCCGAGGTACAGATGAGGATACAGATGATCTTATGCTGACTTTTATTGTTGAGGACCCTCCATTACTCGGACAGATCTTGGTCAATGGTAACCCTTCTGAAAGATTTACACAAAGAGACATCATTGATGGTGCAGTTGTTTACTCCCACATTAGTGGTGAAATTGGCCTAGAAAAAAAGGAGGACTCCTTCAACTTGACTCTGTCTGATTTGTCAGATGAGTGGACCATTGGAGGTAACATTGTCCAGGGTGTTACAATACAGGTGACTATTCTTCCAGTTGATAACAAAGCCCCAGATGTCACAGTAGGAAGCCAGTTTACAGTGGTTGAGGGTGAAAAAAATGTTATCACACTGTCACATCTTTCCACTGAAGACATTGACACACCTAGTGATGATATTCTTTGCACCATCGTGGTTCAGCCTACATCTGGGTATGTGGAGAACATCTCCCCAGCACCAGGATCTGAGAAATCACGTGCAGGTACAGCTATCAGTGCTTTTATCATGAAAGACATTCGAGTAGGACACATTTACTATGTTCAAAGTATTCATAAGGGGGTAGAACCAGTGGAGGACAGGTTTACATTTAGATGTTCTGATGGTGTTAACTTTGCCCAGAGTCATTTCTTCCCGATTGTCATTATTCCAGCCAATGACGAAAAACCAGAAATATATTTGAGAGAATTTATTGTTAATGAAGGCATGAGCCTTGTGATAGATATTCCAATTCTAAATGCTGCAGATGCTGATATACCAGTGGACGATCTTGTTTTTATTATTACTGAGCCCCCCAAACACGGTCAGATTGTAAATCAGTTGACAAATGGAGTTGTTCCTGTGCTTAATTTTACCCTGGATGACATCAAGGAGAGTTCCAGCATTATATATGAGCACGATAATTCTGAAACCAAAGAAGACAGCTTTCGCATTAAACTTACAGATGGTAAACACGCTGTAGAGAAAACAGTTCTTATAATGGTAATTCCTGTGGATGATGAAACACCAAGAATGACAATCAATGATGGCCTGGAAATAGAAATAGGTGATACTAAAGTTGTCAGTAACAATATTCTCAAAGCAACAGATCTTGATTCAGATGATAAAAGTCTGACATACATTATTCGTTTTGGACCAGGTCAAGGTCTTCTGCAGAGGAGGAGGCCTTCTGGCGAGGCTGGGAATATCACGCTGGGAATGAACTTTACACAGGATGAAATAGACAGAAATTTCATCCAGTATGTCCATACTGGCCAGGAAGGCATTCGAGATCTTATTAAGTTTGACGTTACAGATGGACTCAATCCTCTTATTGATCGATACTTTTATGTTACTATTGGCAGTATTGACATGGTTTTCCCAGATGTGGTTAGCAAAGGTGTGTCTTTAAAGGAAGGTGGAAAGGTGAGTTTAACTACTGATTTACTTAGCACCAGTGACTTGAACAGCCCAGATGAGAATCTGGTATTTAGCATTACTAGAGCACCTATGAGAGGCCACTTGGAGTGTACTGATTCTCCAGGATTGCCAATCACATCTTTCACTCAGCTCCAGTTAGCAGGAAATAAGATATACTACATTCACACATCAGATGATGAAGTGAAGATGGACAGCTTTGAGTTTGAAGTTACTGATGGCTACAATCCTATTTTTCGTACTTTCAGAATCTCTATTGCTGATGTGGACAACAAGAAGCCAGTGATAACAGTGCATGACCTAATAGTGAGTGAAGGTGAGAATAAGCTGATCACACCTTTTGAACTGACTGTAGAGGACAGAGACACACCTGATCCTTTGCTCAGGTTTATTGTGACACAGCTGCCAGTCCATGGACAGTTGATATTCAATAATACTAAGTCTGTGATCTCTTTTACAAAACAAGATCTAAATGAAAATCTAATCAGCTACAAACATGATGGCTCTGAATCAGTTGAAGACAGTTTTTCATTCACTGTAACAGATGGTACTCACACGGATTTCTACATTTTCCCTGACACTGTTTTTGAAACAAGAAAACCCCAGATGATGAAAATTAGGATATTAATAGTAGACAATGGTGTGCCACAGATTGTTGTGAATAAAGGTGCTCCTACATTACGTATTCTGTCCACTGGACATCTGGGGTTTATTATCACTAGCAAGGCTTTAAAAGCAGAGGACAGAGACAGTTCCCACATTTCTCTAAAGTTCAGAATCATAGACGGTCCAACTCATGGCTATTTGGTCAACACTGGCAAAGGCAATGCCACTATCACTGAATTCACCCAAGGTATATCTTTAAGTTTTTCAGTTCTTTAAGCTGTATATTTATTTTCAGTTATTGTCTGCTTTAAACCGATTTTTATTTAAGAAATACAGTTCTAAAATATAAATAATTGGTTAGGGCATTGTACAAGTTGAGATGACCTTTTCAGGGTAGTGCTGTTTTCATACAGATACATTTTGAACTGAGTGCCTGGCAGTAATTTGCATCTCTTTAAAAAAAAAATTGGAAATTATAGTCGGTTTCGGTAACACTGAAAATAATTATTTTTGCTATTATTGTGCAGTCGTTTATTGATCATATGAAAACTTTATCAAGGACAGTTATTGTATACACTACTCACAGATCCAGAAGCCCAGAGGCAAAAGCCAGGTCAGTGTTGCAGGATTCACATCCCTTCACCTTATACCTCAGAGCACAAACATCAGAGTTTATCTCGGGTTAAAAAAGCAGGCAGGAGAATTATTGACTATGCAGCATGCTCAGACCTTTGTAGAATGAGAAGGATGGATGGGGGTGGAGTGAGGTGGTACAGATGGAACACTATTTTTTATGAACAGCTTGACAGTAATTCATTACAGCTGGGGGGCATCAGCAACTACACTACAGAAATGTATCAGTAACAGATCGTTTAAGCCCATTAGTATTAAGCAATAGGTGGGATTAATCTGTAGTGTTGCTGTTGTGAGAACTTCTTGACTGCTAGGATCTTACCTGACAGAATAGTATAACACATGCAGAATTGCAATGTACTGTTACAAACTTGTTCCAGTGACATCTTAAATCATATCCATGGACATAACTGCAGGAAAATATTCACTTTCCCACATACATAAATATTCTCTTCCCAGTTTTGTATGCAAATGTGCATTTCTGAACGCGAGTGGAAACAGGATGCTACCTTGGTGTGTTCACTGTTTTTAAATCTTAAGAAAAGTACACACACATCCTAGTGGGTGTGTTTAATAGCAACCATGTACTATTGGTACATAAAATGCAGGTCAAAGATAGGAATTTTGTGGACAAAAACAAAGTTTATAGATTTTATTAGTACCCACATGACCTTCTTTTTATGTTTGATTATTGAGACACTGTAAAAGTCCAGTCCGGTATTATTGTTAAATAGAAGCAGAGCTATGACTTGTCTGTAATGTTTATTTTCCTTTTTGTCAAGTTAGCATTATCCAGCGGACTGCCAGTGGGAGGTTATTCATTGGTTCATTGATTTTTTTTTTTGTATAATGACAGGGGTATGTGTAGGTATCTACAGAAAATACATTCTGGGTGCTTCTTTCTAGACCCTGATTTATTACTATGATAATTATGCGCCCATATAAAGTTGACACTTGAGAATGTTGTGTGTGCGTGTGCGTGCGTGTGTGTGTGTGTGTGTGTGTGTGTGTGTGTGTGTGTGTGTGCGCGTGTGTGTGTAAGTGCATGCAGTCACACAGACACACACAATGTTGCAATAATGCATTGTTCTAGTCACCCCCTCCAGTAGTAGAATCTATGGCAAAGGGTATGCCGAAGTTAGTATCATACTAGCTTACAGCATGAATCGACTAGCACTGGGTACAGTCTAACATCTCCAGTTAAATGACAAGAAAATAATTAACTTGCTCTCAGCATTAAGTATTTCTCAGAGTTCTGTTTCTATTGCTTAGCTATAGTATCATGAAAATGCAGCACAACAAATTTAGACACGAGGAAACCAACTGCATTGTCAACTAGTACTGAAAAAGGTACATTATCATTAGTATTATTACAGTTTCTTACTCAGTAAAGGTACATTATCATTAGTATTGTTACAGTTTCTTACTCAGTAAAGGTACATTATCATTAGTATTGTTACAGTTTCTTACTCAGTAAAGGTACATTATCATTAGTATTGTTACAGTTTCTTACTCAGTAAAGGTACATTATCATTAGTATTGTTACAGTTTCTTACTCAGTAAAGGTACATTATCATTAGTATTGTTACAGTTTCTTACTCAGTAAAGGTACATTATCATTAGTATTGTTACAGTTTCTTACTCAGTAAAGGTACATTATCATTAGTATTATTACAGTTTCTTACTCAGTAAAGGTACATTATCATTAGTATTATTACAGTTTCTTACTCAGTAAAGGTACATTATCATTAGTATTATTACAGTTTCTTACTCAGTAAAGGTACATTATCATTAGTATTATTACAGTTTCTTACTCAGTAAAGGTACATTATCATTAGTATTGTTACAGTTTCTTACTCAGTAAAGGTACATTATCATTAGTATTGTTACAGTTTCTTACTCAGTAAAGGTACATTATCATTAGTATTATTACAGTTTCTTACTCAGTGCATTAGATTCGCACATAAGATTAGAAACATTCAACTAGAAAAAAAGGTAGTTAACAGACTGTGGTAGAGTAGCTCATCTGTCAGTAGACAGCCTTAAATTCTGCCTCACACATCTCAATCTGCTGTTAGAAGTATTTCACAAGCATTCATTTTCAGGCACTGGTTGGCAAACAGGATGCCCTTACAATACAAATCACCTGGCATTGAAAGGGATTTAAAATTATAATGACATTCAACATCTGAACAAAATATACATTTTGTCTGTGCTCTAAATGATGCCATTCCCAATTAACAAATACTTTTAAGGCACAGCATTTTTGCAGGGCAGTAATGTTAGGTGGCAGTCATCACTTATAGCTGTTGGTAATGCATGTTTGGCCAGTTATGTGAAGTGTATACTAGAGGTGGGTATAACCTACATTATCCCCACTTAAAGAATACTGACCGCTTTTTATGCTACTTTATACTGTATTTTTTCAACATCCTTTTTATTTTTCTAGAAACATTTAGTTAATAGAATAGTATACATATGTATTGGACAGTGATTATTGAATAGTTTGCTTATATCAAATCTGTGACCTAACTTTTCTCATTTGTGAATATTCTAGCTCTCAATTTCTTAAAACAAGAAAAAGGCTCAACATAATAAGAGCCCTGAACCATAGTACTTATTTTAAAATTAACTTTTTTTAATTAGAAAATTGGAGAATTAAATTATATAAAAGCTTGTAATTTTAAAGTGTAATGGTAGTGTTGTAGACATCCTACAGAAAGGCCTCACTGAGACCAACGACTGGGGTCAAAACCATGGCCTTAAGCTTAATGCCAAAAAAATGCGTTGTCATTTCCTTAGGGAAAAACTGAGTTCCCACTAATTACCACATTGATGGTAGCCCACTGAAAACTGAAGGTGTTAAAAGAGATCTGGGGACACAGGTTGACAGCAACCTCTCCTTCAAGCACCATATTGCCACTGTGGTCAGAAAGTCCTTCTATGTGGCGCATCTCATTACCAAGGGTTTTAATCCAGGAAGAAAGAGGTCATCATCTCTCTCTACTCTTCCCTCATTAGACCAGTCATCGAGTATAATGCCCCATTTGGTATGTACTTCACTAAACATCTGCAACAGCTGGAAAGGCCACAAAAGTACCTCACGAAGAGGATCCTAGGCCTTAAACACATGCCCTACATAGACAGACTAAAAACACTCCAGCTTTTCTCTGTCTCATATCGTCTACTAAGAGGCAATCTCTGCTTGACTTACAAAGTCATGTCTGACCCAGCCCTGTTAGAAATGTTACACCTAAAGAAATCCCAATCCCTCTGCACCACACACTCCAGGGACCTCAACCTCATTACCGCAATCAACAGAACATGCTGGAGGGACAGGTTCATAACCCAGAGACTGCCCATGCTCTGGAATAGGCTTCCTATACATGTCAAGCAGAGCACCTCAATGGCCCTTTTCAAGAGAAATCTTGATGAGTGGATGGGGAAATAGAAAGTTCACCCTGGCGATCACTCCAGTGGCTCTACTTGATAGAGACACTGGGAACTAACAGTGGCATGATACCAGTGCACTTCTATGGGCTAGGCCTATAAAAGCTCCAGGGCTGTTGGCCTAGTACACACCTATGAACCTATGGTTGGTACTTTTTCATAAAATCAATTTCTATGATAGACAAAAAAACGTTCAAAATACGTGACAGACGTTTTAAGTGCAGGAATAGTTGATCTTGTGATATGATTGTGATAATATTCTCATCAGTGTTAAGGCTAAAATCGTGTCTGAAAGAAAACCACAGCCATGCAATCAGATGCCTTCATTTTATTTATAATTACATGTTAACTCATTTTCATCCCAAAATTCACAGTATGATTATATAGCTTGCCTGATTGCCAAGAGGTATGTTTTATTTGTTTTGCAGAACCTAATTGGATAAAATCTACTTGGCACAAGGAATTGATTTTAAGGGTTGGTCATGATATTTTTTTTAATCGATTTATTCAGTTCTACAGCTTTCACGTGCAGATTGCAAGAATCAAACCCTGATCTGCATGGTGTAGCATGTCCATGATATAATCAGCTAGGGCAGTTACACAGGAAAAATACTGAGTAAGAAAAGTTGATACTGTTGTAGTTGAGTGTCCTCTTCAATTTGATATGTGTGACAGTTGGTGAGATTATGGTAATCAGTATGCTTGGTAGAGGTGGCTTTGCTTATGGTTAACATATGACCGTTTCATTATTACGTGGAAATATCTAAAATATTTTCATCATTGTCATGTAGAAGTATTCAGTTCAGAATTATTTGTTTATATATGCTATGCTGTACTGCAGTATCTTTATACGTGATCTGTAAGTTTTCATATAGCTGCACTTCATGGAAAAAAAAACAGAAAATTGTTTTTCACTTTTTTAAGTGAATCTCACAAGAATCTTAGCATCCATTTTAAATTTTTACCATTCTGGGCATGAACCAAAGAGTTAGCAGTTTTTGATTTATTAAGTGCAGTAAAATACACACATGCTATACCAATGGATATAATGCTTTAACACAGTTAAAAGATAGGATTCTCAGCAGGCTTTTTGACATGATAAATTTGGAATTTTTCATTGTGTGTCAAATGTGCAGTTTGACCTCCTTTGGATTGCTTCTCATGGAGGACAGACAATGTTAATGCTCTTCGCAGAAAGTGACTTATTGAGGGCCGTTATAAATGAATGACAATATGCTTCATCATATCCAGACTGTGTTAAGGAATTCAGTTTGTCCCTGGTTTCAAGGTCCATCTTTATAATAGTGAATGTGCCCACCATGTTGAGAGCTCATCAGAAGAGTCTAGTTGTATGAATTTAATAGATCAAAAGATATCAGTTGCTTTTTGTTTCTTTTAAATGTTTAAGGAACTGAAAAAGAAACTAATAACTGAACAGCTGTGTGGTCAGTCTGTCCCAGAGACTTAACTGTACTTCTGAAGAGGATGTACGATGGGAGGATATCGAAATGAGGTTATATGAGATTGTATCGAGTCTATGAGTAGTGACCATGTATGTATATAGTTTTACCGCTCTGTCTGCACTGTGATTGGATCAGTAGTTATTTCTTTCATCAAAAAAAAGAGAGAGACCTATATGTTTCATTGCTTCCTTTTTGTTGAAAGTGTATGTGTATGTGTGTAGATTAGAATAAGATTGGAATAGTGGGGCTAAGGGAATGTCATATTATTCCTATTATTGTACGGTCATGATATTATTATATTCAGAATAGTGGGAGAGTCAGGGGTGAATGGGACACTGTTTTTGAGTTTTATTTCAGTATTCCATGGATAAGTTAAGTTTTGTTTTGTCAGTATGTGTGATGACAAACTGTATTTCACTGAACTGATATAAAACTCAGCAATACACCGACAGTACCCAACACTTTAGAATAATTGTATCATCATCAGTATCAGCCCCCTTTTTCACTTTTTTTCTACATGTGGTTAGGGTATCGTGTTATCTGTTGCCATCTCGTTCGATTCAATGCCACACTCCTTACTTCTTCAACACTCATGCCTGACTTTCAAACATCTTCTTTCACACAATCCAGCTACCTCTCTGCTGGACATCCTCATTTCCTCTTACCTTTTTCCCGTCTCTCTCAAATCTTCCTTACCAGATTGTCTTCTAATTTTCTGCACGTCTGAACCTTTTTGTGTATTGGAGCTACTTTGGCTTCTGCTCTTATGTCCTCATTTCTTCCTCTGTCCCACAGTGTGCATCCTGCCTCCCTTCTCAGGTACTTTATTTCCTTCACCTCTAGCTTCTTCATCTGATCCGCCTTTACTGCCCAGGTCTCTGTACCATATAGTAGTACTGGTGACACCACTGTCTTGTACACCTTACGTTTCAGCTTCTTTGGCATTCTTCTGTCATAGACTGCACCTGACACTCTATGCCAATTGGCTGCAGCCCCTCTGATTCTAGCTTTGACCTCTTTATTCAGACTTCCCTTCTCCTCAACCACCCCTCCCAGATACTTGAAGCTATTTACCTGTTCCTTTATCTTCTCTTCTATCTCAATTCACAGCTTCTTCTGATTTCCCCAGTTTGCTGCCATTACCACTGTCTTGTCTGTGCTTAGATTCATCCCACGTGCCTTCAGTTTTGCATTCCATTCCCTTACCCTTTGCTGAGGTTCTTGCTCAGAGTCTGCCTGTAATGCTACATTGTGTGCATACAGCAACTTTGTTGTTCTGTCCCCGCCGACCTGTTTGCTTATGTAGTCCATCACCAGTATGAACTCAGCTCAGAGCTGAACCCTGGTGCACACCCACTCCCACTGTGCACCCCTCTCTGAGACCGAACACTGTTCATACTTGAGTCATTCTGTCTTTGTACATAACCTGCACTAATTCTACCAATGTTTCTGGGATTTCAAATCACTGCAGTACTGCCCAAATCAGCTTTCTTGGGACCTTGTCATATGCGTTCTCCAAGTTTAGGAATGCCCAGTTGGACTCTTTCTTCTCAACTGTCTGTCTCATTGCAAACATCGGGTCAGCTGTGTTGCATCCTGTTCTGAATCTGAACTGCTCATCTCCCATCTTACATTCTACTACTCTGCATATCTGTTGATCAATCACCCTCTCCAGAACTTTCATGCAATGTGATGGGAGTTTGATGCCTCTGTACTGCCCACAGTTGTGGGTATCCCCTTTGTTCTTGTACACTGGCACAAGTATACTTATTCTCCAGTCATCTGGGATGCACCTTTCTCTCTCCACTGCTATGAGTAACCGCAGGAGCCATTTCTCCACTATCTCACCCAGCATCTTTATCATATCTGCTGTGACCTCATCTGAGACAGCTGCTTTCCCTAACTTCATTTTCCTAAGTGCTGTTCTTGCTTTTTCTAGGGTGGGCTCATCTTCTTCTCTCATCACAGGCCATATCTGGGGCAGTACAGCTTCTGTTAGATTTTCTTCATTCAGAAGCTGCTGGAAGTACTCCTTCCATCTGCCTTTGATATCCCGTGGACTGGTGAGCAGGTTGTTGCTGACATCCCTTATGAATGGTGCTTTTCTATCTTCTTTATCTTTCTGTCTTTGCCTTGCAACCTGATATAGTCTCTTTGTACCACATCCTGAGTCACTTTCCAGAAGCGGGCAGAGTGTCTCCGATACCCTGTTCTTTCCTATTGCAATTCCTTTGTTAGCTTTTTTGTTAGCACACTAGTATTCCTTCCTATCCTAGTCGGTCTTTTCTGTCTTCCACTTTTTCCTGCACTCCTTCTTTCTTTTCATGACTTCCTGGACTTCTGCATTCCACCACCAACTTTCCTCATGTACATTTTTTCCATACCTGGCTTGGCCACACACCTGTTCTGTAGTCTTCACACCTGCTGTTTTGAGGTGCTGCCATTCTTCTTCAACTTCACCTATTTCCTCTTCTTTTCGGGGTGTTAGAGCCCAGAGAACTTCCAGGTCTTCAGCCTGGTCTGTGTTGACCTTAGAGCCTTCTCTGACCACTGGCCAGCTGATTGTGCAACCAATGGTTTATGCTGTGGGCCAACTGTTTCACTGGGGATGACTTTGGAGTCATTGATTCTCCCCCAGCGCCCTTTCCTTACCAAGAGAAAGTCTACCTGAGTTGCATGTTTGCCACTGTTGTATGTCATCTTGTGATTGTCTGTCTTTCTGAACCACGTGTTGGCTACTGTCAAACCATTTGTCACACAGAAGTCTAGAATGGCCTCTCTTTTATTCCTGTTGTCCCACCTATGTGTTCCCAGGTAGTCCTCATATCCTGTTCTGTCTGTCCTGATATGTGCATTCAAGTCTCCCATTATCAACACCAATTCATGTCGTCCTGCTTTGTCTAGCATGTTTGAATGCACTGTTTTCCTCCCTATCACAACCCTGCTGTGGGGCATATGCTGAGATTATGAATACTGACCTATCATTACACTGGAATCTGATTGCCATGAGTCTGTCACTAATTCTGATGATATCCCTCACTGCCTTCTGAAGAATCACCCTCACCACAATTCCCACACCATTTCTAGCCTGTCCTCCTCCTGAGTAGTAGACTCTGGATACCAAGTCAAGTGGCTTTGCTGCACTGCCCTTCCATCTTGTCTCTTGGATACATAGGATGTTCAACCTCCTCCATTTCATCATGTCATCCACGTCCAAGCTGCATGTTGTCAGTGAACCTACATTAAGTACAGCAATTCTCAGTTCATGATTGGCAGGTTGATTGGTTGTATGTCCAGCTTTCGCTCAATATAGCTATCCCAGGTAACCCAGGCTGGGCAACTGGACACCGGACGGCCAGTAGCTTATTGACTCAGGGTTGCTGGAGTTTATGGTGGGCACACACTTGCCAATAGGGGCACATACAACCCTCTCACCATTAGCATGTGTCCCTGGCATAGGTCGGGTTCTCAACCCACTTATCACTGGTAACTACACATGCCCATTCTGGTGACATTAGTCAACATGACAGAATCACCTAGAGCCATATTTTACACCATTGAGCGGCTAGCCCTGCCATGGCGCACAGTCTGTGATCCAGGTTCTCTTGTCTTGAGGATACTGTGCACCACAATAGATGCCCAAAGAGGTTGGTCTGTACAATTCTTCCCCCTATAGGGCACCTTGTAAGGTCTTTGCTGCTGCCCACAGCTCCATTCATTGGTGAGCTTGAGATGGAAATACTCAGCATGTTTTTCAGAGGTGGGAGGAACAGCACAGAGACACAGGGAGAACATGCAAAATCCAAACAGGCACAGGCCGGTGGTCAGGATCAAACCTTGTACCTTGTGCATGGAGGCAAAGACCTTAACCACTGGTTGACTTTGTTCTTTGTACCATCTGGCCTGAGCCATGGCTGATAAGGGTCTTCAGACCAGCACATCTATCCAGTTAACAAATTTATTAATAACTGTATTAAGAATGGCATCCCTTACAGCACACGATAAAAGTCTTTCAACTAGTCTGTTTACAGCTAACTGTTAATAACACTGATGTATTCTTTTTTGTTATTTCTTTGTTAACTGGGTCACCCTTACTAGGCACTACTCCCTTATTCTGTTTTTCAGGGACAATTCAGAAGTGCTACCTTGCTGAGTGACTTGCTCAAAGTCACAATGTAGGCAAATGGGAATTAAACCCAGGGCTACAAGATAAAGCTCATTAGCAGCTCATAGGCTGAATTAATGTATTTATTTATTTTACATTTGTTGACCGGGATAGTCCAACTGGGTACATGTCCATTTTCAGTGGCGGCCCGGGGAGAAAAGCTCCAAGGAGACAAATTTACAGACATACAGATAATTCTAGGATACATATTCCAGCTAGGCCCATTAGGTATGTAGTTGGGCACACATAAAGGTAATCCTGTGTGATAAATGCCCACCATTTGTCAGTGCAGCCATGTTCCCTACCACAGACTTACTGAAATCCCAAGTTTTTTTACTATCCAGCATCACTGAGTGCAAAAGAAAGTGCTACAACCGTCGCAGTTTAACTGTTCGATCATAAACGTGAAGAGGAGAAGTAGAGAAAGAAAACTAGAGACTAATTTAGGCTCGCACTTGCGTTAAGTTAGGCATTAAATTATTTCTGAATGTACTAGATACCAAATTCACTGTTTTAAACAGAAGAGAAAGTGAGTTAGGCCACTGACCTCTTGACCTGAAAAATGGATGAAAGATGCAAATGAAATGGACTACTGGACATGAGATGTGAATTAATCCAAAGTCCCTTTTGAGTCTGGGAATACCAGGGACTGTGTAGTTTCAAACCAGTGAAATAGTAGGTGTATCAGAGACTTAATAATATGAGAATAGTCTAAGGGCAAATACACCAGATATACATTGATTTTAAGCCTATTTAATAGTGTTGTACCTGGGCAGAATGTTTTCGGTCTGTGTAATAGTTACAAATGAGAGAGCAAATTGTTTCAGGCCTGTATACTGACTGTGCATCAGGACAGAATGGTTTCAGAACAGTGTAATGACTGGACTGTTAAAGACAGAAGAGTATTAGATTAGTGTAAGGGTGGGGGTACCTGGGACATGAGTTCAGATAGTGCAGTGCAGCACTTACAGTAAGCAACTGCAGAAAAGCAGTAGAAAGGTAGTACTCAGTACTGAGAACAGACTAGTTGAGTTTAAAAAAAAGCACACACACACAAATCACAGGCTGACTAGTCTGCTCGCTGAAACACATACTCATTGCAAATACATGTATGTGTCTAATGCATGCACTCAACTGCATCAGCACTCAACATCTGTGCAGGCAGACACACAAGCACACAGAAACATATTTCTCATGTGGAGGAGCAAGCCTCCCATTCCCAGCACACCCATAATTAACATAACCAATGCTGGGAGTCACATTTTTATTTATTAATTTATTAATTTAACATTTGTTGACTGTGAAAGACCGATTAGGACAGAGCCTATTTTCAGCGGAGGCCCGGGGAGAAACGCTCCAGACGCATGTCTTCACTTACCTTGGGTGAGTGCCTCTTTGGATATAGAGTTGCACAAACACCTACCTCACACCACATACACACAACAATCCAATCACCCATTCAGTACATTCTCAAAAACACACACACACACACACACACACACACACACACACACACACACACACACACACACACACACACATATATATGCACACTCATCAGAAGGACTGTGCACTCTCACACACATACACACAGACACACATACACACATGGCACATGAACACACAAACACACACACACACACACACACACACACACACACACACACACACACACACACACACACACCAAAACAAAAAGTCCTGACCACTTATTCAGTGAACACAATTCAGACACACGCATACTCACGCCACAAACACCTTATTGCACAAATCCCAAGCAGTTTCAGTTCAGCATACACACTCATTAGTTCACCTGCACATGCACACACATAAATGCACACAGACTGCACAAGCAACCAATGCACGCATCTCAAGTGCTTCTAGTACAACCTACATACTCCGTAAACTACTCAGACACACACACACACACACACACACACACACACACACACACACACACACACACACACACACACACACACACATACATATGTGCGCACACACACACACACACACACACACACACACACACACACACACACACACACACGCACAAGCACACGCACACGCACACATATACACACAGCAGACCTGATAACTTGCATGCACTCACTTCCATACACATATTACAAACATTGCACACACTTACACGCATGCATGCACACAGACACACACACACACACACACACACACACACACACACACACACACACACACACACACACACACACACAGCAGACCTGATAACTTATATGCACTTACTTGCATGCACATATTATAAAACATGTGGTTAACACTCAGTCCCCTACCTTTTGGTGAAACACACACAATTCAGAGACACACAGCACTCTTTTAACCATTCACTAAATCCACAACACAGAACTCAACTCTCATGCTCATAAACCACAAACACACACAATCACAACTGCATGCTACTTAATGTACATGCAACATTCTAAAATCTGTCCTATATAGGAACAGAACAGTTCCTGTATAGGACAGATTCCACTACCCTGCAGACATCCATGCTTGTGGTGGTACTCTTAGTGAACGTTTATACTAGGTCAGTGGTCATGTTCATAAGGTTCATAAGTAAGTACTAGGTTAACTGCCCTTGTGGGTCATTTTAAGTCTAGCCAATGTCCCTTGGTGAGAATCAAACACTGTACCTGTTATCCCTCAGGTAAACAACCTAACCGTTATGCCAACCCCCTATCCCTTGATGTGTGTCCTTTCAATGAGATGACTGGGATCATCTGGGACTCAGCCACCAGGGATTCAACAAGCAGAGCAACACTCATAAGAGTGGTTGCAGAAAAATGTAATTTTGGGGGGAATGCAAGGATGAAATATTTTCAGGTCCTTGTAAAGGCAGAAGTACCAAGGATGTAAAGATTTCACGTGATTGTAAGTGTGTGGTTCAGAATGTTTTAACTCTACTAAAGTGGTGATGCACCACGGATAGAATAGTTCCAACACAGTCTTAAGGTGAAGTGCCATTGCTCATATGATTTTTGAGCTTGATTGCAGGTGGATTAACAGGTGTGGAATGGTTTTGGGTCAGGATAAAGGTGACAGTGCCAGAAGCTAGTTGGTTTCAAACCATTATAGGAAAGGGAGTTTCAGGTTAGTGTAAAGGTGGAAGTGGCAAGGATGGAATGCCTTTAGGTCAGAGAAAAAGGGGCATAACAGGGACTAAATGCTTTTGGAGTGGTGCAAGTATGAAAGCATCATGGGTGAAATATGCTTGGAGCACCGTAAACATGAAGCTGCTATAGACTGAGTGTTGTCAGGCAAATGTAAGAATAATAGTACTAAGATAACAATATTCTCAGGCTTGTATAAGGCTGTGGTACCTTGATCAAATAAGATTAGGCCATTGTGAGGCTGTGAGTGAGAGCACCTGAGACAGGTAGTTTTTCGGTCAATGTAAAAATAAAGTACCTGCAGTGGAAGTGCATGAGGTATGTGTGTATGTATATATATGTATATATATATATATATATATATGTATATATATATATGTTTGTTTTACTGTATTTATATTTGTTGACTGTGGTGGAGCAGTGTTCCATCTACACCAATTTCAGGCTCTGCCTGGGAGATTAATCTAAACAATGGCACAGAATACTTGGTTAGAGTGCAACTCATTGTAGTTTATAAGAGTCATACAAATAAAAAAGTGAAGGCAGGAAGTATGTTACAGTTTAATCCTATGTAAAAGTATCCTAGTAAGCAATAAGTAAGAGGTTTGTACATAACTTTATTTATTTATTTCATTTGTTGACCAGGAAGGTCTGACTGGATGCAAAACCCCTTTTCAGTGGCGGGCTGGGAAGAAAAGCTCTGCACAAAACATATACGTGAACAACTTTACATGCAGAAAGAGTTACCCATAAAGATGATTAATAGCTGAACTTATAAAAAGTTAGTAACAATTCCTGAAAATACATACATTAAAAGGAAGCTACGTCCAATGTTGTTTGGATACTGGGGATCGGGGGTAAGGCTGGGTGAGGAGAATTGAAAGGGGTTGGCTAGGTTGTGTTATGTCTTCTAGAGAAGAGGTGGGAGATATGCCTGGGTGAACTCATCAGAAGTGGATATTATATTGGAGGACTGGAAGACGTAGATGCACACTTTTAACAATTGCTTAGGTAAAACATATGTTCCCAGTGCATTGACACTTTAAGGTTTTAAATAAGTATTACTTTAGATTTTTTACAGATGTCTGTGAAGTTTGTCCCTTGGGATGGTACACTACCATGGATCAAGCTATTTCAGGGCACCAGAAAAGCAAAAGCATGAGAGAAAGAATGAATTGAGGTCTGCCTGAGGGTGGGAATAACAAGAATTCGATTTGTTTTAGAGAACTGCAAGGACGTAATGACCTGAACCGGGATAACCTTGGCCACTTTAAAAGACAGATTGGTTTTAGTACACTTTGCATGGAATATTTTCTAGCATACAGAAAATTACAGGGTTACTATGGACAGAATGTTTTCATGTCATTGTAAGGATGAGATTGCCACAGAAAATGGTTTTAAACACTTGTAAGGCTATGTGTACCAGGGACAGAATAATTTTAATGCTATGTGGGGACAAGAGTATCAAAGCAAAATCAAATATTTTTTATTACAATTCTAATCCTAAGTTTTTTTATAAAAATGTAACCTTAACACAGTATAGAAATAATTTTTAGATGCAAAACAAAAGGTGGAATTCAATAAAGCCGTGTAGTGTTATGACCTGAACATGGAACATGGCCGACCGGGCGATCTAGGAAACAGGGTTGAGAGCCATGCAGGAGTGTGTGGACATGAAAGTGTCAGTGGAATGCAAATCACCTCATAAGCTGGTGAAAACCATGCAAATGAGGTTGATTTGTGATCCAATAAGCAGAAAGGCACCCATGTAGATGCCGTGTTGGTGGAAGAAATGGACGCGGCTACAAACCATGTACCGGACTGCAAAATTCACACAGGGGCTGTAAAAGGCTAGGGAAAAGGGTGAATAAGCTACTGTAGGCATGCAAATGGCCAAAACTGTGGCCAGTGAGTCCTGAAAGCAATGCAAATCAATAAAATACACACCATTATGAAAAAAAAATAAAAAGTGTAAAAAAGTGAAAAGTACATATTTGGCAGTATATTGCATTATAGTGCCCAGCATGCAGAGTATTACAATGGCAGGTGTCAGTGGTTGCTAAAGAGGCAGGCTCTGGAGTAGTGAAGTATCCAGGGTATACTCAATTAGCTGTATGTAAATGAGCTGGGGTTACTGAATAGCAAAAAGGGCTACATTGTCCACAGATACAACTCATGGTCAGGCTAAAACCACGTAAGTAGTGGTAGAACAGGTAGCTGACATCAAAAGGGGGTGTGTCACACTTTGTTAAAGCAGATCGGAGCTCAGTGGCACCTGTTTCCGCCCAGCTAAGCACAGCTAAGTGGGGGCTCTGATGCTGCTCAGCATGTTTTAGCTAGTTTAAGAAAAGCTGAGTGTGGTCATGGTTGTGGGAGTGTCAAAACTGCTGAGCCTTGTTTACACTAGCACTGCGGGTTTGCGAGCTGTGCCCCAGTGCTTAGCAGTGAAAGAATTAGGGGAAAAAAAGTTAAATAGCCTGGGAAAGCCAATCAGGTAGAAATGACTGATAAACCCATGTTCAACAGACACTGGCCCATTCAACCCCCCAGGGATATACCTATCACATGGAATGCAGCATAATGAGCCAATAACAAAGGCTGCAACTGCAGCACACCACTATAAAGTATGCATACACCCTACAGTCTGATTTTACCACATACTCTGCACCACTGGAGTACACACTTTGGAATTTTAACTGACAAAATGATAGGGGCTGCTACTGCTCTGCTATATCTGTATGTGCTTGAGGCTAAGGTCAGTGAAGATGATGATGCTGACAACAGGCCCTGACTGAGGAAGAAAAGAGTGTTCAGACCCAGGGTAACCTTCCAGCGGCTACATGAGCTGCAGATTGCAGAATGCTACAGGGTGGACAAGGGCATACTAGAAGAACTCACTGAGCTCTGCCGCCCTTAACTCAGACCCAGCGCCAACAGAGGGGAACCCATCCCAGGAGGAACAAAGGTATGTGTAGCCCTTAGAATATTAGCTACAGATACTTTTCAAAGACCAACTGGAGATACAATGGGGATATCACAGGCATCTGCATCCATAGGTTCATAGGTTACTCCACCAGGGTACTCTACCAATTCCTAGATGCCATGCAAGCACATTCCAGTCAGCACATTTATTTACCCTGCACCTCTGAAGAGTGGGTCAGCAATATTCATCTGTTCCACCATGTAGCACACTACCCTGATGTACTGGGTGCCATAGACTGCACATCAAAGCACCATCTAGTGAAGAGGGTAGGGTCTGTTTCAGCTGCAAGGGGTAGGGGTATCACTCCATCAACTACCAGGTCGTATGCAGTGACCCCAGGGCATTATCATGAATGTGTGTGCTGGCAGCCCTGGCAACTATTACGACGCCCATATCTGGCACACTTCAGAGCTGTACCAGACGTTTGCCGGGGGGACATCCCATACAGCCATGTACTGGGGGATACTGGTTATGCATTAGAACCGTGGATGATGACACCCATCAGAAATGCACACACATCTACCAAAGAATGCCATAGTGAGACACATGCACAAACTAGGAACATCATAGAGTGTGTTTTTGGGCTGCTCAATTCACAGCTCCTCTGGATCGATATATCTGATGGAGCCCTGCAGTACTCTCCTCCCACATGTGCACACATGTTCACAGTATGTGCCATGCTACACAATATGATCCTGTGGAAACAGCTGTGGCAGGAACATCACAGGGAAGGGTCACACATCCCCTCACCAGTGCCAAGGTCCCCACTGCCACAGGGGGACTCAGAGGATGAACCTCCTGAGCCTATCCCTGTAGGCAGATGTAGGCATGCCCAGTATGCCCTGGCCTTAACAAAGAGGCAACTCATAGCACATGCACTGACAACCTAGGGTCCTAGGGACTGACACCTCACTCTGACTCACATACATAGTAAAAAGGATGCCAGCCACACCACACAACCTGTAACTTACCATGTATTGGCCGTGTATGGCATGCATCAGACAGAGACAGCCCTGAAGTACTGATATCTCAAGCGCTGATAACACAAGGTAAGTCACTCTTTTTTGCAGCAAATGAATGGAGTAGTAGATTGTGTTAGCATATGTATGGACCTGCTGCATGTGTGCAATGAATAGAGTGAGCTACTGGGATAGCTGCAGACAACTGACAGCTGTATGAGACAACAGGAACTCCCCATCCAATACTGACTGACCCTTAATATGCAGTAGGCCTCAAGCCAGCAAACCTCAATACACTATGTGAGGGAATGACATACAGTGGGGTCACAGGACAGATGCTTGACTGTCAATGCTAGAGTCCCCTACCCCCAATATACCTGTGTCCCCATACAACTGCAGTCACAGTATGTTTGTAAAGTAATAGCAGCAGACAACACAATCCCTGGGCTGTCACAATTAACCTAGTGATATATACCATTTCCCCAATATGCAGGGGTCAAAGTGCTATATTTGTCTGTGGTTGACAGTGTCAGGAAGTAAACTGCCCTGTCTGGTGGCTGTCTTGGCTTAGTGGGTAAGTACATTGCCATGGTTGATGGGGTACATGGTTCGAGACTGGCAGCACCTACTGCTTTGCATGTGAGCTACACCTATGGAGTTCTATAGACTGCCCATATGTCAGTATTTGTTACCGCAAGAAATCTGGATAAAGACAAAGACAATGAAGGGACAGGGGGGTACAGATATGGACAATACACAGCCATGAGTAACCTAGGTGGTGGCTAGTAGAACAGCAGGTTGTAATAATTCAGTGTAGCACCGGGATATAAAGGCTGTTATGTAACTGTGTTAGTACTTAACAACAAGTCAGTGGGCACCATCCATACCTCACAAATGTACAGAGTTTAACAGAATGTCCACATTTATGGCTGATATATCTGTTCTGTTTGTCATGACATTTGCAGTTTTATGGCAAACTACTGGCAAATCACTAAAGGTTGCTGTGAGAAACTAATAACAGACAGTTGAGATGCAGACTTCATACCCATTGGAAAATGCATGCTAATACAAAACCATTCCACCAACTGTCTAGGTTTGTATAAGCAATATTGAAATTATGTCCCCATGCTTGGGCCTATGTCCCACTGTTATATATGGCCCTGTCCACATTAATGGCTGTAAGAGTTTGAGAGGTATGGCCAACATGTAGCCTTATAGTAACAATACAACACAAAGCATCTGAGGACCAGAGCAGATGTATGGGGCACTATGCTGGACAACCTGCAAAACAGATTCAGTCAGAGGTGTGAAGTCCGTAGCCCTCTGTGTGGTGTTACATCTTTTACCCCAGTCACAGCTTACCTACAACTACATAGAGCAGCAACTGTGGACAAAGCCAAGAACTGGAGCAGGGCAGGACATAGGCCCACATATAAGGGGAAGGAGGAACCACTGGCCAGACTAATGTAGAAAGTGCAGAATACAACAGTTCATGTAGTAGCATAGGTTCCCTGCAGTGTATGGAGTCGGTAACCCAAAATATCTATCAGCGTTTCCTCACATCAATCTAGAATGAACTTCCACTGACATACCAAGAAATCACAGTGTTATGTAAAATTTACCAGACATATTATGCAAAACTCTATCCAGTCCAATACACACTGTGCGCATCCTAGATATGGGTCAGATACTACAGACAGCAGACAGCCAGGAAATCCCTCAGGCAGTATATCAGGTAGGTGCTGGACTGCTCCACTAGGTCTAGCAGACAATTGGCTGTAGCAAAAAAAAATCCTGAATTGGAGTACAGGTAAGTCTGGCCTGGAGTCCTATTGTAATTAATGATGGTCATACTGGGCATGCTCCTAGACTTAGCTAATTTCAACCTATGTCTGAACCCATATCTGACTGTAGAACTGTGATGTCCATATTAGTTTAGACACACACACACACACATATATATATATATATATATATATATATATATATATATATATATATATATATATATATATATATATACATATATATATATATATATATATATATATATATATACATATATTGTATATAGAGAGGAAGACAGAGGGGGAGAGAGACAGAGAGAGAGAGAGATCCAGAAAGGCATAGTGTGATGTAGTGCTGCAGCCACTCATGTAGCAATTGTAACCAGTGGCGTGTGCAAATAGTATGGTCAGCTCTAGTGTGCAATAGTAGGTAGGTAGGGGTTCTAATCTCACATCGGCCACCTTGTGTGTGTTTGTGTGTATATTCCACATACAGCAGAATGCACACACCCACCAGGCTTATGTCTGTGCAATGGTCACTCATTTTATGGCCCTGTAACTGGTGTCCTTCACAACCGTGGCCTCTCTGTTGGCAGCTACTGATGACATCCACCCTAACAGCAGTGGCAGACACAATCCAAGTGCATAAGCTCCATGGCGCATGTGATAACTACATAGCCTTATGGTGTATATAGCTAGATAGGTAGTGATTCTAATCCCAGCAACAGCATCTCAGTGAGTATGTGTGTGCAAGTATATCGCCTTGGAGCTGTGTGTATTTCCTGCCTATGTGAGTGCAATGCCAGTACATTTTAAAGCTTGTGCCTACCTGTGAAGTCCCATTGGCCTACTTTACAGGGCTTGCTGATGCCATCAACCTTAGATGGACAGTTACATACTCTCCTAACATGTAAGCTCTGTGGCATATGCGGTAAGTATATAGTACTATAGTGTATAAGGCTAGATAGGTAGGGATTCTAATCCCAACAATGGCAACTCAGTGCATGTGTGTAAGTATATCCCCCTGCAGCTGTGTGTATGTCTTGACTATGTGTGTGCAATGCCAATACATTTTAAGGCCTATTCCACCCTATTAACTCCCCCATTGGATTACTTTACAGGGCCTGCTAGTGTCATTCACCTTAGATGCACTGTTAGACACTCTCCAAACACACAAGCTCCATGGTGCATGTGATAAGTAAACTCATAACTGACATTTGCGTGTGTGTGTGTGTGTGTGTGTGTGTGTGTGTGTGTGTGTGTGTGTGAGGCATATTCCCTCTTGCAGTGTGGCTGCCTTGTTTGTGTGATGGTTATGCCATTTTGAGGGTCTTTTCCACCCTGTTAATCCCCCCATTGAATTAGTTTACAGGGCCCATTGGTGTTATTCACCTTAGCTGCACCATTAGACACTCTCCAGGCACATAAGCTCTTTGGCACATGCAGCAAGTATGTAGCACTGTAGTACATACAAATAGATAAGTAGGGGTTCTAAACTCATAAGCAGCATTTGTGTGAGTGTATATGTGTGTGTGTATGAGGCATATCCCCTGTAGCAGTGTGGCTGCCTTGTGTGTGTGATGGTTATACCATTTTAAGGGCCTGTTCCATCCTGTTAATCCCCCCATTTGATTACTTTACTGGGCCTGCTGGTATCATTCACCAGGCTCATAAGTTCCATGGTGAATTTGATAAGTATGTAATACTATAGTACATACAACTAGATACATAGGTAGGGATTCTAAACTCATAACCGGCATCTCTGTGAGTGTGTGAGGCATATCCTCTGTAGCAGTGTGGCTGCCTTGTGTGTGCAATGGTTATACCATTTTGAGGGCCTGTTCCACCCTGTTAATCCCCCCATTGGATTACTTTACAGGGCCTGCTGGTATCATTCATCTTAGATGCACTGTCAGACACTCTCAAGACACATAAGCTCCTTTGCGCATGTGATAAGTATGTAGCACTAGAGTACATACCAGCTAGATAGGGGTTCTAAACTCATAATTGGCATCTCTGTGAATGTGTGTGTGAATGTGTGTGTGTGTGTGTGTGTGTGTGTGTGTGTGTGTGTGTGTGTGTGTGTGTGTGTGAGGCATATTCCCTGTAGCAGTGTGGCTGTCTTCCTTGGGTTTTTGTGCAACAGTTATACCATTTTAAGGGCCTATGCAGACCTATTAACCCCCCCTGTGGCAACCTTTACAACACCTGCAGATGGCTGCCACCTGAATAGTAATGTCCAACACTACAAAAACATATAAGCTCCATGGTGCATACAGTATGTATGGCACGCTATAGTATGCACAACTAGACAGGTATGCGTTCCACTCTCACCAAGAGCGGTTTATGAGAGTTTGTGTGAGCATGCGAGCGCGCACGTATGTGTGTGTATGAGTGCGTGTGTGTGTGTATATACGTATATCCCCTTGCAGCAGTGTGACTGTGTTATGGCCAATACCTGTCCCACCATGCAGGTTGCAGTCCATGTGTGGCCAGATGTGTCCTGTGAAAACAACTAAAACAAGACATAGGTCCCAAGAGTGCAGGACAACAAACATTTCCTACATGCATGTAATAGTTGCATAAAGTAGTCATTTTACATCAGAAACACCTCAATGTTATGAGACATAGCATAGCATAGGGAAATGCTATAAAAATAAGATGTCATTTTGGCAGTCCAAGAGATGTCCTGTCCTTTCCACTTGCCATGGGTATGGTTTGCCCTGCCAGCTGTCACGATACTACATTAAGTGTACCTCACTGGACATTTGTTAAGGTGGCATCCCTACTCTGTGTTACCTATGTGTGTGCAATATGTATACATGTCAAGGCCCTGTGGGTAGACGTTGCCCCTAAATGCCCACATGTATCTAGGCATGAATGCTAACTGCCACCACCCACATTTATAGGTACTAAGGCTGTAGCAACTGTAAGTTGTGTGCTGTCTGTTACTGACCCACCAAATAATGTTAACACAATGCAACAGGGTCTTACATTGGGTACAGACTGGTGCCAAGGTCCTGGTCTCAAGCTAAATGCAAAAAACAGTACCATCATACCATACAGCAAGGATATGGCCCCATTGTTTGCCACATCATTGCCGACCCCATAAACACACAACCTGTGTTGACACACCTTGGTACCCAGTTTGATAACAATGTCACATTCAACCATCATGTAGTGGCACTGGCAGAAAGGCCTTGTATGTGGTTCAACTCATAGGTAAAGAGAGTGCATCCAGAAAAAAAGGTGGACATTACATCTATATAGTCCTCAGTCAGTAGAACAACAATCAAGTACAATAGCCCATCTGATATGTACCTATCCAGACATCAGCACCAACTGGAAAAGTGATGGTAATACCCACAAAGATAATCCATGGCCTCCAACACATTTCCCATGCAGACAGCCTCTAATCAGTTAGTGCCCCACTCAGTATCAGACAGGTTGGCCAGAGGTGGTCTGTGGCACACCTGCAAGGCAATGTTGGACCCTGCCCTTCAACAGCTGCACCATATATGTAAGTCTAATACCTCATGCATTACCAGCACAACAGGCCTGAATCTGATATGTGACATAAACAAAACCTACCGGAGACACAGGTTTGTCCACCAGAGGCTGTCCTGTCTCAGGAATGTATATCCCATACATGTCAGAGTACCATGCACACTCTCATCAAATGTAACCATTATGATTGGATGGGATACCACAAATCTGTCCCAGGGGCCCCACCTGTGTCCTGTTATGATAGGGGCAACAGGTACTGAATGATGATTCTATTGGGGATAAAGTAATGGCTAGGCTTATAAGGGCCTCAGGGCCAATAGCTTAGTAACCTCCAATGATCCTAGGTATACTAGTTATGGCCCTGTGTGCTGTGATGGACTGTGTTATCACTGCCATCTACTGTGTTGTGTCCCCTGTGGGTGACATAACAGTATCATGTGATACATCCACCGTCCAACAAATAGGTGAGTGGTATCATAGGTGTATTGGAACTGTCTGGCAACATCTGTGTAATGCAACTACAGACAGCACTGCAAACATGTTGTAGGTTATCCTCCCTGTGGGTTTTATACATCCACAGTACACAGATGTTTTCAGAATGTGTACATGTGCCTGATATATTTAGACCCTCGAAATATACACCAGGATCTTTATTAAATAAAGCTTTCGGGTCTACACCCTTCATCAGTATATACTATATACTGATGAAGGTGGTGTAAAAGCTCAACTTAATAAAGATCCTGATGTATATTTCGTTGTTTTATTCAAGCAGTTGCAGTAACACCTATTGCTGAATTTGATATTTAGACCCTCTGCCAGACAAACGTGGATGTCTGGAAAAACTGTTAGACAATATGTAATGGTTGTTTCCAGACTGTGGGGAATCTGTGTGTCACAGGCAAGACACATCAGAAAACAGTTATGGTACTTTAATATCTGGTACTGTATTCATTCCCTCATGTTGCATGCACAATATGTACACTCAGTTGCTGAGGTGGAGCCTATGTCCCCCCACTACTACTGGCCATAACTTGATGTTCTGTTTTAGGGGGTAGGACAAATATGCTACCCATAGCTCTCAGGTGATGATATACAGATGTTGAGTACACAGTGACCTAGCTAGAGTATGTCAGGAACAGTCAGGGACACCTGGACAATGTCTGAATTATGCCTATGTGACATTCACAGAGTGAGAAGAGCAGACTGACAGAGCATCATGTGATATGACAGCTGGATCCACCACTACTGACTGTCACTATTGTCTAATATATAATCCAATTGCATTCGTACATGAGCTGACCATTGCTAGGGGAACTCAGGAGTCAGAGCTGTGATCTGTGTCACAGCAGACAGAGCCAAAAGGGAAGCCTGCAGCTGCTGGACAGCTGACTAACCGCGACATGTAATTCCAAGATATTTACCACAGCCCTCTATTGTTGTAATCCCTCTTTCCCATGCCTGCATCCCCCAACTGCATCCAATTACATGGGGAATACTGTTACATACTTGTTATAGTGATGTACTCCTTTATGTGCAGAAATCCTGTGGTAGAATGCTGGGATAGCACAGTCTGTCATCATAGAGAAAGTCACAGACCTGTGTATCATAGGCAGCAGCTTGCCTTTTGTAGGTAATGCTCATGAACAGCTGATTGCCTGTGTACCAATCTGTGGCTCAGACTTGCTAATTGCATTCAGAACAGCTGGGTTGCATTTTTATTAGCCAAAGTCATGGCAACACAATGCTGTACTTGAGGCCTTCATGTTGATCTTGACCCTTTTCCTGGCCTGTGGGCTGCAGTAGTCGCTGCTCTATCAGCTGTGTATGTTTGTAGGGGAAGACTTTGGCACATGTCCCTGTCACTTGACCATTCCCCCCTTTATGTATGGGTGTTGTGCGGATTTCCTGTTTCAGGTATTTGGGAGGTATGGTAGGTCTGTAGCAGGTAGATAAACATACTGATGCATATGTTGCAGGCTGCAGCTGCTGCATTCTGCCCAGGAGCTATGCTGGGGATTTCAAACACATTGTGGGACAGCAAGCTGTATGGATGAGTGAGGGAGCAGTGTCAGCTCTGTTGTCACAGCATTGCCAGGGTGAGGGTATCCATTACAGTTCAGGTGAGGCATGTACCTCTGGTACATGTGTTAAGTAATAGTGCCATCCAGACAGTGGTAGATGACATTTATACCTATACATATTTGTGAGGAGTGTCCCAATGTACAGGCCTTTTAGATGCTAATATTGGTGGCAGTGACTGCAGTAGCAGAAAAAAATTCTGCTTAAAATTGCATAGCTCAGTCATTTAATTGTTCAGACAGCCATGTTCTTGATGTGCAACACACTGGAATGGAACCCAGACCTTTGGGTGGAAAAATGTTAATCTTACTAGGAATGGAACAGATTGGGCTACAGAGTCAATACTGTAGCAGGTGTATTTGCCAGACATGTGTGCATGCATACAGTCTGTTACACAGGATTGGCATAAACATGTGTGATCAAATGTACATGACGTGTGACACTGAACTGTCTGCCATGATTTCATAATCTCAATGTGTACTGACTTTGCAGTACGTCGGCACACAACATAGGTTGTATGACAAGTGTGCCAAATGTAGGTGACACAACTGTGGACATTCCACAACAGTCTGTGGTTGTCATTTCTACCTGATATCCTAGGCCTCACATACATCCATCAACATTTATTTGTCTTTGTACTGGTTTGGTGTCTGTATCACATTCCCAAGTACATTGTCATTTTTTTCTATTATATGTACAAGCAGTGTGTTACTGGCAAAAAGGATATGTTTATGGGAACACTTGTTAGTCCTCAAAGCTGAGTGGCCTAGTGGGCTAATGCACTGTGCTGTTGTTGACGGGGTCCTGGGTTTGAAAGTTGGCAGGGGAAGAATATTTTTGTGATGTGCATCATTGATAAAGAGGATACGTTTATGGAAACAATTATTAGTCTTCAGAGCTGAGTGGCCTAGTGGGCTAATGCACTATGTCATAGTTGGTAGGGTCCTGGGTTCGAGACTTGCCAAAGAGATAATTTGACTGATGTGCAAGACAGTGTCAGACAGACAGAAGGTGAATAAAGCAGTTTTAAGTAGGTTTCCATGGGTTTGCACGATGTGCCGTGATGTCAGTTGGCACTTATCCCTGCTTAAACCTGTGCTATTTCCAAAAAAAGAAATGAAAAAAAGGGGTGATAGGAAAGTGGTGAAATGGGGGCAAGCAGGGGGAAAATATGAAAGATAGGTAGGAATGTACAGGACGGGTGTAGAAAAGGACCATAGCTCTCCATTTTGTAGTACAGAAACAGCTGTGTATGTTCTGGGCAATTTGGAATTTGGAAAAAACAACCAGCTAGTGAATCCACCAATAATTTATTTAAAAGCTGAAGAAACTCTTTGCTCTAACATCTCGGCACAACACAAAAGCCTTCAAGGAGTCTTTGTTTTTTTCCAATTTGGAATTTGGAGCCTCACATCCCAGAGGGAGGGGTGTGGGTGACATAACTTTGTTGATTAATTGCTGGGATGATTGATCAATGGCAGTATAGGTGTGGACGAAGTGGAGAGCTATGTATGGGGCGATATTTTTTTGTGTGACAGATAGCCTTTCTTTAAGGAGAGAATGGAATGTTGGGGAAGGGATATAGGTACGTGTGGGGAGGTAAGTTGGGTAGGAGAGGTAGCATTTGCAAACAGACAAGACAGAAAAGACAGTGGACAGGGGTGGTGTATGACACATGAGAAGGGTAAACACCTAGGACGGGGAGGGTGTTTGGGAATCGGAGGACCAAGTGCCCCCAGATGGCAACAGTGGGATTGAACTCTCCACCCATGGGCAGTCACCACTGCTCCTTCTTGGCCCCAAAGGTGTCTGTGCTGGGGGCAGAGCACCGGGGCTGGCCTGTCACTCCAGGTGTGCCAGTCTGCCCTCAATCTGGTGCAGTTGATCATCCAAATCATACTGGATAACCCTGCACACCATGCATGGAAACTGTTGCCAGGTAACCAGTCCCTTTCTGTGCCTGTGCCCAGGGGAGGGACGGGCTTCATCCCCTGAGGTGGTTTCACCTGTGTGTGGTGCAGGACCAGTGGATGGAACAGCTCCAGGTTGAGTCCCTGACATGCTGGGACCCAGTGCCATGGTCAGATGAGGTGGGATATGTGGATGCACTGGAACCGGCCTACCCAATTGTGTTATGGTGTTGATGTTTGTCAAAGTGTATAGGTTAGGCATGAACAGAGCATTTCAACATTAGTTATAACAGTATACATGGGTGTTCAAATTAACCCAGAATAATAGAATTGCTTAACATACAAAACACAGGCATAAATGGAATAGCATTCAGTATTGTAACAGCATGCCAGCAACAGTTATGGCAAATGGCCAGCAACATTGGTATTTCAACAAGGTATGTTAGTATGCAACCATTGTAATATATAACTGATAATACAACACAAGGCCCAACATTAGGTTTTGAGAGCAACATATGTGAAAATGGAACCATACCCGTAGTATAAGAATAATAATTTGTGATGCAGATAAGGGGTGGGGGAGAGAAAGACATTCCATTACCAACTGTATAGGCTATATTTTTCACAACAGTACTGCTCAATACTCTACAGGTCTGTTTTTACTTTATGTCTACAAGTGCCCTATAGCTTCTATAGCACATACATACCTCTCAAGCTGTCTGGATGGGATGGTATGGGCCAAGCTATAACACCTACAGGTACATAACTATAGGGGACTATTACATGTCAGGGGAACATATATGACTACCAAGGTGTACTCTGCACTGATGTTGTGTGAGTGTGCTACTGGCATACTTCAACTGGGTTTATATCTGTGTCCAAGATTTTTGGCAGCAGTGATCACTATCCTTGACAGTGTGACACTTGAGAGACATGTATCATGCACAGTACAGAGAGTTTACACTTATCCTGCTGTCATTGGCAGGCATGGGGTTAGACTATCAGCAGACATTCACAGACACACCAGGCATACAGCCCTTACCAACAATAGACCATTTAATTTGCCTTATTAAATTGGAATAGTAGTGTACTTCATGACATTTTATTTAATGGAGTCTTACCTTGCTGAGCAGTGCTGTTTATGCACTAGTACAGCTGGACATAGACATTAGTATGCCCTTCATACAGCTTCTACAGACGTTTCTTTACCTGTAAGTCCTGTGGGGAGAATATTTGTTAGCAATACATAACTGTTTCTATAAATAGTCAATACTACTTGTATGTTACTATAAATATATCCTAGCACCTGCCCCTGGATTCAAATGCTGGTCTGTTTGTGGCAAAATGAACAGCATACATATTGCTTATCACACTGAGCTACTGGACCACTGCTGTGGGTTTTGAGTGATATATACCTAAAGCTCACCTGGTGACAAAGTCTGATCTGGTAATATAGGTAGAGTGTCACACAAGACTGCAGTGACAGTTGAACATACATGCATGAGATTCATACATGACAGAGATAGTAGTTGAACTCTGTATTAATACATGGAATGCAAGTGTACACAATTAACCCCTAGTGGGTGGGAATATGTGTGATCTGTACAGATTATATCGGGGTGCTGGGTTGCCTACTTGACCTATATACATTTGCAGATGGTATATTTGCAGTCTACAGCTGTTACAGTTTCGTACTTGCCTGCATCAGCATACCTATGTTCAGGAATGCATATAGCTGAAATGCAAAGGTTAACACAAGACAATCCAGGGAGAAACACACTATAATACTTTAGACTGTACTACTCTAGGTTCAGATCTTAGTGAAGAGCAAATATCATATTGCATTATATCTTGTAGTACAGCTCCACATCTACACTTTAGCCTAACAGTTCTTTATTGGCCAACCTTCAGTTACTTCATGGTGTTATACCCGTGTTTACTTCACAGCACCTGTAATATTTGATTTCTTGAACAACAGCCCATAATACACACAACAATTGGCAGAACACAGCTTTATTGAGGGTGACATGACACAGTGATTGGTATATATCTGACAATCTTTATTGTTCTACACTTTAAATAATGCAGGCATTGAAAGACAGTTGTTATTCCATAATCTATGCAGTAATAACTTTATTTCTTTACAATTCTGACTGCAGTTGTACTGTTTTTCCTGTAGCTTAGGAATGCAGTTAATTCATTCCCTTCACATTTTCAGTGCTGGTGTACTTTATTACCAGAACAATGTATTATTAATACAGTATACACATGTTATTACCACACATTATTAATGCAGTATTAACTTTCTTTCCTTAACATTAGCATGTTTCATGCTTTCATCTATATTGAACTGTACCTGGCAGTATTCAATTATATCAGTCCAGGTCTCTGAACACATTCATTGCAGTACACTCACAACAGAATATGCCTACTGGCAGTTACTACTGTACTGTTTCTTAATTAGATTACTATATATTGCAAGATATATCTGTACTCACCACACTCTCGGTGGATCCTGGCCAGGTTGCGAGCCCTCTCCTCTGCAAATGTGGGGGGACAACATTATGCGTACCTGTCTATCAGATATTCATACTAGAATTTGATAAATCAAATGTTCCTGTACTTACTGACTTCTGGGGCATTGTGGTCCCAAGCATCTTGGATCCATTGGGCCAAGAGACCCCCTTCCTATGCTTCAGGGCATCATAATGATGATGCACCTGCTCACCAGTGCAGGAGATGCCAGTTGCAGTGGTGAGGTCATGTGCCAGCTGGTTCCAGGCCTCTGATTTGTATTTGGACCCCTGGTACTGGCCCTGCAGCAGCTGGTCATCATGGTCTTTCACAAGGAGACCAACCATGACCCTGGACTCCAAAATTCCTCAGCACTGCGCCCAAAAGTGCACACCATCTCCGGCACTTGCCATAGTCTCTGCCAAGATTGAACTCCAACAGATTCTGGCTATATTTCCACCTACTGCACTTAAGTAAGGCTGTTTTCCCACCCTTTGCCACCATTGGCCATTTTTAAAAATGCTCAGGTCTGCTTAGCACCACACAAACCTGCTGAACTCAGCTGAGCAGTGCTTAGACAGGGAATGCTTAGCAGTGCTTAGCAGTGTGCAAACCTGAATAATGGAGCTTTGGACTGCTTAAAATGGGATTGTTAAGCTGTGCCCAAACCAGCAAAGTGGAGCTGCGCATTGCTAAGTACTGCTAAAACAGGTCCTGTTTAAGCATTGCTTTGCTTGGCTTAGCAATGCTTAGCAGAGCTTAGCTATGGGCAAACCAGAGTTTTTCAAAAATAAAAAAAAAATTATTGAAAGTAATTGTTCATTAATGATACTTTATTATTATGTGTATCTATTTTACTATATATCTCATAAATATATGCATTTCACTACGTTATCTTGGAGTGTAACTTTAATGTATTGGACATTTGTGTGTAACTGGGCTTTTATCCTTGGGGCTCCAATGAAAATGGCCTTCTGGTCCAGCTGGGCTAACCTGGTTAACAAATGTCAATGTATGCATGACAAAAAAAATGTTATACCATTTCTCTATCGCATGTAAAAAGCTGAATGGCCTGTATTCAAGCTATGCACCTACTTCACATGAGGCCGTCAATCTATCCATTCAGCTACTGAGGATATGGTGATTAGAGCTATACATTTCTATATAGCTCTCAGTTACGTTTAAGCAGTGATAAGCACTGTGCTGCGCATGCGCAAACCTGCTTAGCTATGCTTAAATGTGACCTTTTCTAACTAATTAAATGCATCTGGTTTCTATTTTTAGATGTCTGGCACCTGTCTATTGCTAAGCACTGCTCTGCGCAAAGAAAAAAAAATTAACTGCGTTTCACTTTATTATTTAAGTGCCATCCGGCACTTTAACAGTGCAGGGGGTGTGTTAATCATCTGCGGACACTGTAACACACCCCTTCACTGATTCTGTAACCGTGTTACACATCTCTGTCTCAGTAGCGAGCCTTCATTCAGATGAAAGGAGTGCTGCCTAGGGGGAGCTGCAGACACGACCACAGTACACTCAGTGTAGGACTTACACTATTCCTACACAGAGCTTATTAGAGCTGGGGAAAAATTTGCAGCATCAAATTAAATCACTGTAAAATTGATATCTAAGGCTAAAAATAAGAAATTAAAAAAAATCATATTTTACATAATTAAACTTAAAAATTACATGTTATAATTGGTCATATGCACAACATTGCTTATGAAATAAATAGGTTTTGAAGGACATCTTGATCTATTCATTGATAACCTAAACAATAATTGATAAGGTAGTGATGTATCAAAGGCTGGAGACAAGAAGAGAAAGAATTTCTCCCAGTGTACTTTATAATGAACTCTTGAATTACTAGCTCACACATGCCTGTTTAGTGGAAGAATCAATGCAGTTGATAAGACACCAGCATTTGTTTGATGTAAGATGGCTCCAAGTTCTGTAGCACTGTATAAGTCAGTACCTTGAGGCTAATGCTACCAGTGGACTACACATCAAAGGTGTTGCATGGTCATGTTACCTTACTTCCATTAAAATGGATGTGCTGCAGTGATATAGACAACCTGATGATGACCCATGTCGTCAGTGTCTGGTTCTAGTTAAATGGCATTACAGCAGCCTGGCTACAAACAACACAGTGCATAATTCTCTGTAGGGAAGTTTTCTGTTAGAATCAGGTGTTTATCTGGGCAGTGTTCCTCATGTGAAGAGGATGCTTTGGCAGTAGCTAATGTCTTGTCCTTAAATGTCAGAAAGTGATTGAAGATCATGCCCTGATTTTAAATCTGTGACATAAACTCCAGCCTCTTCCCATTATTAATGATAGTGGTGAAGATCATGCCCTGATTTTAAATCTGTGACATAAACTCCAGCCTCTTCCCATTATTAATGATAGTGGAGTCTTCCCAGCATTAATGATAGTGGAGGAAAGGCTAGGAGTACTGGAGGCTTCTAGGGTTTCTGAATGGTCTTTGTCTCCATTTTTCTTGATTTAAACCTTATATGACTACATCCCATCTAATTTTATGATGGAATACAGGCTGTCTTGTAATGTTGCCAGGGCAGAAACATGTTCCTGAGGAAAGGTGAGGCATAATAGCATGCCATCTTCATAACAATGATATCTTGAACCCCACCTCTGAATGAGATCTCAAAGTGGAAGTGCAAACAGCATGTGTAACTGTAGGCCACACATTGAGACTTGAAGAAACTTCCAATTAAAGATTTAACTCTTAGAAGAATTAACCCCTGAGGGAATTATTTGTGCATGCTCCAAGGGTTAAAGGCAGCCAAAATGAGGACTGTAGGAAACAAAATGCAGCAGGCTACAAGTGTCCAGTGGTTTTATATAGTCAGTAGTATCAGGTGCAGCCTTGAGATGAGGAATGGCCAGAAATGAAGAATAATGTTGATCCCACGTCAGCAAGAGCACATTAGCAACTTTTATGAGAGCTATCTTAATAGTGCAACCTGTCATGAACACATTTTGAAACTGATTAAAGAGATCTTTAGATTTTTTTTTCTGGATTATTTTTCCCTTATGCCTGCTGACCATGCAACCTCCCCCAGTCAGACATAGCCATTCACCTTCCTACTCGGGAAGTTCAACAGTGCTTGGAGTGAGAACTGTACTATGAGAACCATCAACCAGGTAGCCATGAGAGTGCTATGCTTTCTCCCTACTTATGTGTCTGTTGTAGCTAGAAGCCAAAGAGAGATGTATGACCCCCTCCATCACTGTCACACTGTCAACTGCATTTGGCTTACCCCCCCCCACAGACTACGGCCCAGGGGACACCATTCCTTCTATTATGGCCACGACCAAGGGCACCGCTTATCACATGTTAAGTCAGTTTGGCTTATCTTCCAGACTGGGACTTCAAAGGAAGACCAGTCTATCTAGTTTCAGCAAGCAGGTATTCCCCCAAGTCAGTGACCTGCATCATGGTGTCCTAAGAAGAAGAAGAGGCATTTTCCCTACTCTAGACCTACCTAATCTTACCTCCTTGTGATGACATTAGGACTGCATCACCTTGGGGCGTCTAGTGCCCTCCACTTGATGTGTGTGCTCCCACACATATGCTCCCCTACCCCCATTGGAGTACCAACACTGTCTTGGGATTCCTCAGTTTCATCATTCAGACAGAAGCTCTCACACAAACCTCTGTTTGCACTGGAGCATAGCCATACCCCCCCCCCCCCAGGATGAGTGATCCGATACTTCTGTTTGCTTCCATTTTCCTATGTGAGCTCCATCAGGTGCTCAAGGCAGTAATTAAACCTGAGTACTGAGGCTATAGTCAGTGCTTTATCTTGAACTGAGTAGGTCATGAGAAATTAAGTACTGTTTGAAATTAACCACAATTGCCTCCTTAATAACCTTTTCCAATAACGGTCAATTTAGAGATAAACTGATAGTCCTTCCTCTTACTTGGATACAGAGATTTTTTGAGGATAACTGTAATTAAAGCCTATTTTAAAACTGATGGGCTTATATCCATCCTGAGGGAAGAGCTGACAGTCTGGAAAATAAATGGGTCTAGAATATCCAGGCAGGCTATAACCTTGGTGGTGGAGCCTGTCTAAAGCTCACTTATTGCATGTCTGAAATTGATTTATGACCTCAGTGGATGCAAGACAAATAAACTCACCTAAACAACATCAAGAGGAAGGCCTTTGGTATTAGTGTTACCCCCTATAGAGGTACTGTAAATTTACCATCTATAAAAGTCAGTCTTCGCTGCAAAGAATCAAGTGACTTACTCCTGTTAGAGGGAATACATGATGTCTGATTGACAAGACAGTCTGGAAAGCACATCTTGCCTACAGTTTGGAATAACTTCTGCCATCTGGAAGTGGCAGAAGTGACTCTGAACAAGAATATTGTCTTAGTATAAGCAATTTCTTCATGCTGTAGCACCTCATATTTACGGAGCCACTGAATCCTTGGTTGTACCACATCTCTCATAACCCAGGGATACCAGATGTATATGATATGGGGGTCGAAGATCCAAGTACTCAGTGACAGACTGAGAATATTTGGTTTGGATCATCATTACTATAAATCCTTGCAGATCTGATCAGGTAAGAATATAAGGTCTGTATTTGTAACAATATTAAAAGTTCCTCTTCTCAAGCCATTTTAGGATCAGGAGACCTGATGGGGGAGCTGGACAGTGAAATTAGCCAGATGTTTGTCAAACCGTGGTGTCACCTCTTCCACCAAGTTTGACTTGAACATCCCCAGCTGAAACACCAATTCAATTAAATGTCATAATTCATGTATAATTACTATCTCTTCTCTGAACACACTTTACACTCTCATAATCAAGAGAAAGTTTCCAGAAAGAGCCATTGACTCATTACATCCCAGTTGTCAATATCACCCAAAAACAACCACTGGGGTCTTCCAGCAGACTGTCTGCCAGGTGAATTCTTGCCGAAAGGTGGTAAAGGCATTAGAAAAATGGTAAGCTATGAGAAATCTGCAGTCTGTTCCTGTTCCAAGGACATATTCAGATGAGTCGATGCTCCTGCTAGGAATCTAGCTGACATCTAGTTCAGATTTAAAAGAGTGTTGCCTCCCCTAATGACACTATATAATAGATAGACCTGGATGTAGTACCATGACAATATGGAAGCGAAAGCTAGACTTCATGCAGGTTATGGTTATAAAGCCCAGACTACATCACACAACATATCAGTTGTAATACCTGGATTGCTGCTGATATTCTTGGTGTATGTATAGGGTTCTTAGGTTTTTACTAAGCTGCTGTCCATGAGACAATTGAGGAGTCTAGCTCAGTTTTCCAGTAACCACAGAGTACTGTCTGGTATGTTGCTCAGAGTCACACATTATGCAAATGGAATGTGATGGAATCAAACCCCGGACTACAAATAAATGTCTTTAAGAGCATGTAGCTTTAACCCTCTATGGTAATTGCCAATAGAGATGCTTTCTGGAGGCCATCAGAAAGCATGTCCCCCCAACAGATCTTTGATGAAAAATGGACTTCTTGGATATTTCTCATGGAGAGGGCAGGCCCTTGTCAGGTCAAGATTTATTTCCCTTCTGGCTGTTAAAAGACATTCTCAGAAGAGTAAAATTCCACCACAAATTGTATGCTGATGTAAAAGTTCCCCACCTAGCACAAATTATGTTTATGAAACACATTCATATGTGGCATTTTTCACCAGACAGCATTAAGCACAGATACCAGAATGGTCCCCCTAGCGGTTGGCACTGTCATGCCCAGTCTCCTCAATAACTGAATATGATCTGGGACTGTGTTGATATTAGAGAATTATGAGATTGGACTATTGATAAGGTTAGATGAGCTCTCCATGCCTCTTTAGCTCATTCTACAAATGTCCACTTTTGGCTACTATTGATCCCCCTCAGTTAATGTTCAGATTAGTCCCACTGGGCATAAATGGATTAGAGTAATTATTTCAGTCCTCCTTGGTACTATATGTAAATATTGGAAAGTGATTACACCTGACTGAACAACCTACTTTATAAGCATTTTTCATAGTATAAGCCTTTAGACCTGCAATCAGTGGGACATGCAATTGGATTGATATGGCTGAATGGGCAGAATATTCATTGATTTTTCATTTCTTTTTGCTCCCATAGTCTGTAATGCATTCATCCTGATGAATATACTGGATGCCTCAGGAAGGACTTTGAAATGTATGATTGGCAGTAGATTTTTTACGAAACGCCGAGGTGCCAGCTCGATGCCCAACCTTCAATGAAGGCACGCCCATTTACGCACGCATGCCTTTCGAATGCTACCCATCCGCAGGGAGGGCATGCAGACTTCACACAGAAGGCACTCCCAAGCCATGCTGAGAATCGAACAGAGAGAACCTCTTGCTGTGAGGTATTCCCAAGCCAAGCCGAGAATCAAACGGGAGAACCTCTTGCTGTGAGGTAACAACGCTACCACCGTACCACCATGGGATCAATTTTTCATATTGTCCTTAATTTTCCATAGCTATATGAATAAAACTCCTCCTCAGTGCCTAAACATGGAAGTGCTTCTAGACTGTTTACGTAGAGTTACAGTCTAATTCAGCCCTGTTATTTTTAAAATTTCTTCAATGACTTTGCAAAAGAGTTTAGTTTCACTTTAACTGTTTTGTGTGGTTTATGACAGTTTGCTCACTTGCGCAAGATGCAGTGTAAGGCTACAACACTGGGGTTAGACACTAAGTGTAAACTACACAAAGTGTTATATCTGCTCAGTTTCATGGTAGCCGAGACAGATTAATTTCTGAAACAGTATGAAATTTTATTTGGAAAAAATGATGGAACCTCAATAACCTATGGCAAGGAAAAATAGAAATTAAGAAACTGAAAGACATAAAAAGCTTTTTGAACAGTAAACTGTATCTAGCATGTTATAAGGAGAAAAGAAGAAATAACTGGGAGAGAAATGATTAGCTCCTGCCACAGTATAGATTTCGTATGCTGTGCCCCAGACTTCTTACTGTTATTGTTTCAAGTAGCCTGAATAACATGATTCAATTGTTTAAAGGAAAGTCACAGTTTCTTAGTTTAATAATTTATCTGTAGTTCTATCCTACTATAGATAACCAAGAAACTGAACCAAGGAGGGATGAAAGGTCACTTCTAGTAGCAGTTGTTACCACAAAATATAACTTCTGAAACAGTGTAGAAAGTTAACCAGTTCAACTTCAGTTACAGCTTTATTATAGAGCTTAAATCCTAAGTTCTTTCACAAAAGTTGAAATCATTTGTTTAAATATATACATAGCCGGCCTTAGGCATAGGCCAACTAAGCGGCTGCCTAGGGCGCTGCCCTATCAAGGGTGCTTTTCCAGTATTTATTTGATGGAGGTATACCAGGATGGGGGCACTGGGTGGTGTGGTGGGGGGGGCACCGTGGAGCCCTTTTGCCTAGGGCACCAGTTGACCTAAGGCCACTCCTGAATATATAGATGTAAAATAAAGTGCATTATTGCAATCAAATATGATTCAGTATGCAAGTACTGTAAGTAAAACTAAAATATAAAAAATGAACTAAGCTACAATATAAAACATTGCTAATAATCTTCAACATTAATGGTTAAAATACCAAACATTAAAAGTTATCTGTACGGGTGAAGCAGTGTGATTACTGGCCAAAAGACTGAGAATAAACTAACAGTCCAGTAAGGTAGCCATGGAACATATGGCCAGTCACATTGTAGCAAGTACCTCACTCCGGTCAGCAAACAACCCAGAAAGCACAAACAATGGAAATAGCATATAACTAAGCCATGTCCTTTCAGACAAAACACCATGGAGCATATTATGCTGGAGTTAAAATGTATCCTTATATCTTCCTTGAAATTCTTAAACACACACATGCATTCACACACATGCCTGGAAAGCTGAAAAAATAAAAACAGTTACAGTGTATCATCCTAGTAACTTACAGCTATCCTCAGTAATTCAATTTCTATGCCAAGTGAAAATATCCCAAAACACATACATAACTTAGAACATCCTGAAGTGTGTAAGTTAGTGCAAGGATTAAGGATATCATGTGTTGACAATCTGCTTTCCTGTAGTTTAAGGTTTGGTACCCTCTGCTTCTGTTTGCCTACTGTATGATTCTGAGCAAGTCACTTAACCAAACAGTATTCTGGGGTAATTGGAAAAGTGGGTTAGGCTCCTTAATGGTCTCGTGAAACACATGCCTAGTAACTATCTATGAAACAATGAACAAATAATGCTCTAAACCTTGGGAGGATGCTTAAAGATGGAACAGCTCCAACAGCTCCACAAGCAAGTTGTTTCAAATTCACCAGACAAAATAATTAGATGGCAAAGACTCCTAGCAGAATGAGATGAAACAAAGTAGTGTTTGTGAAAGAAAACCATCCAGAAGAATATTCTGAATCTCAGAAAAATTCCCCAGAGCTGGAACATTTCCATTATTTCTGCAACATCCCAGACAAGCTCTTTGAAGCCCGGCAGCCAGAATATTTACAGATAATAAACAGACACAGCACAATAAAGTGAAATAAAAATAATATTCCTACAGCTAGCAGAAGTTGGTACTAGCAATTCGCAAACCACAATCAATCAACTTGCAGTCAACTCCTCAGATGTGCCAAAAGAAATTAAACAGAGCAGCTATTAGCAGCATTTATATTTTAAAGTGAATCTCCAGAATACATCCAAAGGTTGTCGATGACAGCTACATTGCCAGTGCCACCATCTTTGGACACGAGTAGAACATTTAGAGCTACGCAAAGTTAGCAGAAGTTGTACACTGCCACAGATTCTCCCAGTATGACTGCTGCTACAATGTAACAAATATGTTGCAGGGTTAGTATGTTACTAAATTAATAAAGAAACAATGTAATTTATTCAATCACTGCATGAAATTCCTCTTTAGTAAATATACTGACAGAAGACTTGTCACGTACCTGGCTTACAATGATTTTCTTTGCATGCACTGCTAATGTTGATATATTGTACTTTTAGATTGTAACTGGTTTAGCTTTAATTAGAATTTTTCATAAACTTAATGGGCCCACAGACTTAATAAGAATGTATCTTTTGAAACTACTGACATGTTATCCCTTGTTATTAGTAAAATAATAAAAATATGTTGCTCAGATATATTTATCTCTAAATGTATTTTAGATTATCGTTGTATGTTATCTTGTATGAATCTGTGTCTAATGTTTAGCATTGTCTTTATTTCTTTTGGAACTTTTCTCTCAGCATCCATTGTCTCTGCCTAATAACTGCAAACACGGTAATTTAAGTGTAATTACGATTGCTGTAACACCACAGTCTGGCTCTTTGTAAATTGACCAAATCAGTTATATGTTTGTGTTCATAGAGCAGACTGTCAGTCAGAAATTCCTTGCATTTCTGACTGGCAACCTAATCTAAATAGATAAGAATAAATAAATCAATATTGTGAATGGGCATACCTGAACCTGGACAACTTAGAGGTGGTCAAGTATATTAGGAGTAACAAGAGGAAATCAATCAAGATCGCACATGCCACGATGCCTGTATAAATGGACTGTTTATCTCAGAAGACACCATATTGTTTAGGCTTGTTTATAAGTCTGTTGATTTCACAACAGGAGGAGCAAGGATTACACAGCACAGGAATTGTTTGATTCTATGGCATGCTACTTTGTGCCTGTTGCCAGCATTTATGTAAAAATGCCAGCAATGCAGGTACTTAATACTTCAAGATGCCTTCTACCATCTCCCGTTTATTGTTCTTATGTCTAAGAACGTGCTTAAATTCCTCCATGAACAATGGTTGCCTCACACCTCACTTTATGTTTTGGAAGAGCAGAAGGAACTTGTCCTAAAGGGAGACCAGTAACAAGTGCAATTTGTCAAGGGCCAGACTAACGTCCTTTTGAAGGAGAGTGCTACTCCTTTTCTGTGTGTTAAAAGCCTGCAATAAATTATCTTCTAGAGGTTCTCTTATCCCTTTACATGACTAGGAGAAAAGGACAGTACAACGGTCACATGTGGATGGACAAGATTTTAAAATTTCCATCTATATCTGAACAATTGGAAATCACAGTTTCAACAAGGAAGCAAGTTTCAATAAAAAAAAGTACAATGACAATTTATAACCTTAATACTACAGTTACTTTGAGTTGTGCTTTTCTTAACACTGGAGAATTTATTTTATTTTATTTTATTCTCATTATGTTTGGAAGAACAATATTGAATTAACATAACAATCTGCTGTATAATAAAGTAATTTAAAAGCTATAAAACACAATTTAAAAGATAGCAAAATCTAGACTTACTTGTTTTATTATTACCTTTGTATTTACCTCTTTCTAGTTACTCTCAGTTTAATTGAATTCAATTGAATTGATTTAAAGTATAGACATAATTTGCAAGAATTTAAGACACTTACAGAACTGCATTCATTGAATTTCATCTTAATGAACAAACACAAATAAAGCAGCCAGGATTACTAGAAGAACAATTTAATTCATAATTCATAGAAGGATGCGATACCAAAATTAATCTTTCATTTAGTTAAGGGTATGCACTTAGCTCATTTTGCTACTTAGATTCCAGAAGCTGTAAGTAAAAACAATCGCTAAAACCTGTTTGAAAAGGATGACTGTTGAAACACAGATAAATAGTTGCTGACTAGTTTATACATTACTAATATCTGTTTTGACTGCATGCATGTATGTATGTATGTATGTATGTATGTATGTATGATGTATGTACGTGTATAGACATATACATATATGTGCCATGCATGGTTTTCCTACACAAATTAAGCATTTGCTGGACAAGTTTGAAGCTGGTGAAATTTACCTTAGCAAAGTTAAAGGTCCTGATCACTGATTTCCATAACAAATCACTGTTGGTAGTGATCTTATTATGGGAGGTTTCTCCCTTTTTCATGTTTGTGCTATGGTGGAGTTGGTATATATAAGTTCTTGGGGTGTGTGGGGCCTGCCTGTAGGGGGCTTCTCTCCATGCAAAAACTGGTTTAAAGTCTGATTTTCTTCAGGTCAAGGTTCTGACCAGTTGTTTTCATCAGATTGTGACTTCATCCATTTGTAGCTTGACGGCAGGTTCTAACTTCATCCAGCTGTAGCTTAGCGTGTCTACACACACACACACACACACACACACACACACACACACACACACACATGTATATATATATATAAAACATATACGTGGGATCCTCAACATTAGTTGACTCTGGTGAAAGTTGACCTCTGTTTTGTCGACACACTTTGATCAACAAAGCAGATGGTTGACAGTTAGTCAAGATCACTACAGTAACGGGATGAGGAATACACCCTTTCCCTGGTATTGTGTAATCTTGGAGTTAGAATATTTAAGTAGTGGGGAATATGGGAGTTCCCCTGCTAAACACAGTAGTTTTATTCTACGTAGTCCAAGGTTATGTCTTGAAGCATTTGTGTTAGGGTTTCAATGTTTTGTTTTATTTTTCAACCTTTTGTGGTTGATGTTTTCCATGTCATTAGTGGGCTGTTGAGTGTTAGAAGATCAAGAAGGGAGTGACAAAAGGGGTGTCGATTAGGTTGTGTTGTTTCAGGAATTAGTTGAATGAGCCCAATATCAGCAAGGAATTTCCATATGTCATTGGAGTGGGGTTCTAAGAAATTAAAGTTAAAATCTTCAAGAAGGAAAGCATCATTATGCTGGATAGTGCATAGTGGATGAAATGATTACATTACTTCAACAGAATCCAACTTTATCTGTGGAGTTAAAATTTGTTCTTTAGAAGTCTCTCTTTTCAGTAACAATAACTTCAACTAGAAGGATTTGAGAACTGTAGCCTTCATAATTCCATTGCAATAGGTGGGTTTTTCATATTTTACTCATGGTGGGGTAACACTGTATAGCACCGATAACCAAACTAGAGCATTACCATTTGCTCATAGGTTCATAGGATTTTAGTAAACTTGCAGCCAAGGAGACTATTGAGAAGCCAAGCCACATCACTTACTACTGGTCAGAGGGTAACACTGAGCCCCCTTTAAGCAGATCTTTCCATATATCCAAGGTGAAAATTAGTGATCACCCATCCAGTCATCTAGACTGATTTAAAGATTTCTAAGGAAGCATTCTGTTTGATATGTAAAGGCAAACTATTCCAGAAATTGTGTGTGTGTGTGTGTGTGTGTGTGTGTGTGTGTGTGTGTGTGTGTGTGTGTGTGTGTGTTTCTACATTGTGTTAGGTAGCTGTTGTACCATTTGCTATTGTTGATGTGGTGATATTTGCTATAGTCTCTAAGAATGGATGTTTCCTTTCCCACTGGTTCTGTAAGTGAAGAAGTTCAAAGAGCGTTGCCTTGCTCATAGCGCAGAAAGTCATGAAGAAATTACCCGCTGAGTGGTCCATATGACACAGAAAAGAGGGACAAGGTATTTAGTCTGCCAGAGAAGTCAAGGGAACTGAGACTTCATATCTTTTTGGTATAAAAACACTGCGGTCTGATTGGAAGCTGGTTTGGGTGCTTAGTGAGGTACATAGGTTCATAGGTTCATACGTTGGTACTAGGCTATCAGCCCTAGGGCCTATACAAGCCTAGCCATAACAATTCCCTGGCTATTTCTTCCCACACTATTCAATTCCCTGGACCCTTGTCTAGCAGGGTGACTAACGTGATCCCCGGGGTGAATTTGTCTCCCATCCAATCGTCAAGGTTCCTTTTGAAGAGGACCAAAGAGGCACTCTGCGTGACATGCATGGGCAATCTATTCCAGAGCCTGGGGAGTCTCTGGGTCAGGAACCTATCCCTCCAGCATGTTTTGTTCATTGTGATGACAAGGTTTAGATCCCTGGAGTGTGTAGCTCTGAGGGATTGGGATTTCTTTAAGTGTAGCATGTCCAACAGCTTTGGGTTTGACATGCCCTTGAATGTTAAGCAGAGATCACCTCTGAGTAGACGATATGCAACAGAGTATAGCTGAAGTTTTTTGAGGCGGTTAGCGTAGGGCATCTGCTTTAGGCCTGTGATTCTTTTAGTGAGGTATTTCTGCAGCCTTTCCAGTTGTTGCAGATGTCTTGAGAGGTACATACCAAATGGGGTGTTGTATTCTATAATGGGCCTAATGAGGGATGAGTACAGTGGGACAATGATCTCCTTTTTTCTGGATGAAAAGCCCTTAGTGATGAGATGTGCCACATAGAAGGATTTCCTGACTGTTGTGGCGATGTGGTTATCAAAGGTGAGACCACTGTCCACCTGTGTCCCTAAGTCTCTTATCACACTTTTGGTGTTTAGTGTACTGCCACCTATATGGTAATTCATGGGTACATGTTTTTTCCCAAAGGGGATAACTATACATTTCTTGGCACTGAGCTTGAGCCCATGGCTCTGGCACCAAGCATCTGTTTCTGTAAGGCCCTTTTGTAGAGTATCCACATCTTTTGGGGATTCAATAATGGCTCCCAGTTTGCAGTCATCTGCAAACTTTGTTAGCCAGAGTCCCTTAGTGTTGGCCTGTACTTCAGAGAAGTAGATGCCAAAGAAGACCGGGCCCAGGACTGAACCCTGAGGTACTCCACTTGTCATTTGTCTGGAGCTGGATTTGGAGTTGGCTACCTTTACAGTGTGGGTTCTATCAGTAAGCCAGTTAGCAACCCATTTGGTGACTTAGGGATTAATGCCCAGCTTAGTAAGTTTATCTATGATTCCAGAGTGGGTGATGGTGTCAAAGGCCTTGGCAAGGTCTAGATAGTCTGTGTGGACCACCTTACCCTTGTCCATGGCTCTGGAGACTGATTCGAAGAAGTCAATCAGGTTCAGGAGACAAGATCATCCCTTCACAAACCCAAACTGGGTGGAGTCCAGTGTTTGAAGGTTGCCAATGTCTTTGTTTATAAGTTCCATGATAGTACGCTCCATGGCCTTGCAGATAAGGCTCATCAGACTGATGGGATGGTAGTTTCTGGGATCCAAGGTGGATCCCCCCTTGTGCAGTGGGATAACTGTAGCTCTGTGCCACTCAGTGGGCACGAAACCTGAGGTGAGGCTATGATTAAACATGACACTTAGGTGAGGTGCCAGTTCATATTGTAGTTCATGGAGTACACAGCCTGGGATGTCATCTGTTTACATGGATGCTGTATTCTTAGCATTGGAGAGTGCGTTTTTTACCTGTGTGGCCGTTATTACCGGATTTTGGCAATCTTCCGTTATTGAGATGGGCCATTTAGGGGGTGTGAGGGGGGTGAAGTTGGCACTGAATCGATCTGCCAGGATATTGGCAATATCCTTGGGATCAGTATATTTAAAGGTAGCACTGTATTCAATGATGGGCATAATATTGGAGAAATTAAGTGACTTTTCTCGATCTTGGGAGATAACATAAAGGACATGCTGTGCAAAGTGTAAGGATTTTCTAAATACAGCAGAGATATGGTGGTCAAAAGAGAGTTTTTTATCAGTACAGGTATCCAAGTCCATGATGTTTGTGACTTTATTATAAAATTTTGCATATCAAAGGGATTTGGTAACTGCCCTTAGTTTACAATCATCAGCAAATGTGGTTAGCCTTAGTCTGTTGATATCAGCTTTCATGTCGGAGAAGTATATACCAATAGGAGGGGGGCCCTTGACAGAGCTCTGCAGGACACTGCTAGTTACATTCTATTCTTTCTAGAGTTATTCCTGATCTTAATGGTATGGCTTCTGTCAGATAGCCAGCTACCTATCCAATAAACTGTGTGCGTTGGGTAATGTTGAATTGAGAGAGTTTTATCAGTAATCCCTGCATAGAGAATAGTGTTGAAGTCCTTGGAATGGTTCAGGTAGGCAGTATGAACTTTATGCTCTTTTTCCATGGTCTTGATAACCCTTTATGGTAGTCATCCATGATAAGCAGGCATGGAACAGGCTACCAATTGATGTGAAACAGAGCACCTCTAGGACACTGTTCAAGATGAACCTGGACGAGTGGATGGGGCACTGTAAATTCTTACCAGGGATAGCACCCACAACCCTCCTGTACATGGGCAATCATCACTAAATGCAATCCTGCGTATTGACTAGCATTTTCACAGTAATTCATTGGGATGAAATGGTGAGGCCTAAAATGACCTCTGGGTTGATAGCCAAGTAATTTCCTATGATTCTATGATCTTTCTTATACAAGGCTAAAGTAGCTGTGTATCCAGGAACATAAAGTCACTTCTATCATTGTTTATTAGTGTAGCTCTAGTACATTCCGTAGCCTTGCAAGTAATAGTAGTGAGATTAATACATTTGTAATTCTCAGGGTCAGTAGAGATACCTTTATGCATTATGTGTAAATGTATGAATTACTAATTATCCTACCATGGTGCAGTACAATTACAGAATAACATGATTAAAAAATGTCTTATTTTTGGAAATAATGCCATTGCACAAGTCACACCCTGTTCTGGTTTTTGTTTCTGCACACTGACTCAAATTTTTGGGATGGCTCAGTGGTGTGTTACTTGTGAACATAGTGATACATATGCAGTATAAAGATGTTGCACCACTAGTGTGACTGTTAAGTATGAAAGCAGAAAGTGAAGGAAGCTGCAGTTTCTAAATGCGTAGGATGAATGGATTATGTATGAAATCAATACCGTGCTTTATTAAGATGTGGATTTAAAATCATTTGTAGAAGTGGATTTCTTTATTAAAGAAAAGTAAGTGTAATGTATGTTTCACATTGTAGTGATAAAAAAGGTGGTACTTTTTTTCTTGAACTGCACTGATTTTGTGTATTTCCTTTTGGCTACCAAATTATTTTGTGGGATACTTGTAGTTTTGCCTTCCGGCTGCAGTGAAGATGTACCCTAATCATTGTAGACTATTCCTTTTTCATGGTGAAGTCCGTTTCGTAGTCTGACCTTGGCCAGGCTGTCCACTTCCTAGTATTTCTTCCAGTACTCAAACCCACGAGATCTACTCTTTTGTACTACAGATATCCAAGGTTAAACAACTTACTATATGGAAATGAGTAAATCATTTTAGAAAAGACCGTCTGTTGTTTGCTTCATTTACAAATTTCCGAAAAGCAAGCAAATTACTAAACAATGCCTTTTGTACTGGCTGTCAGATTGTATTGTATTTTGCTCTTAGACGTACAGTAAATGCTGTTTAGAGTCCATTTATAGGGCTGTGTCCACTTCAGCAGCATAAAATGTTAAGTTTTAACTTGCTCTTGTTGTGTGGAGCTTTGCTGGAAGCTCCTCAGCACACTTGAATTGAAACTCCAGTAATTCTCTTCTGTGTTTGCTCCTGTCGCCATACCATCACAAAGTAGTAGGCTTAATATAACGTCTAGATCCAGCTATGCCTTTTGTATCTGGGAAATCTGGAATATGTTATAGAAGTACCCCCACCCATGGTGATGGAGCTGGTGACTTTTTTACATTTCTAAAGCTAAAGCTTTCAGTACTGGATAAAGAACTTATTGATACTAATGACACAGGTAAATCATCTCTGGCTGCAGAATGCATTCTGCCCCTGTTTAATGTAATAGGATCATGGGAAGTGCAAGACAACTGAGTTATAAGACCATTTATGTCTTGCATTACACCCCCTCCCCATCCTCACCCCTGTGGAATTCTTCTTCCTCTAGTTATTTTACTTGTCTAGTTAGTGATGGTGCCCCATTTTCTAAAAGGGCAAGACAGTGCTTGAGGTTTCTAAATGATCCAGGCATTATGGGAGTGTGGGAGGGGAGGAGGGGCTCTAGGACAGGGCTTGCAACATAGAAAAATTCATTGTCCTGAGTAGCCCTAATTCCAAGGTTTTAATCCAATCTGTCTTGCAGGAAGAGTTCTTATTACAGATCCAGTGTAACAATGACTATGCATAACTTCCGTTGTGTGTGTCTTCTCATCCAGTCCCCTCCATTATCAATGTGATACAGGATATGTGAAGGAACATGTGCCTGGCTGTGTTTCCTCACATACCTAAACAGGTGTGCCATATATGTGGACCTGACTAAATATAGTTTACAGCCACTCTGTCATGAATCAGCACAGCCTAATGGATGGTAGAAAAAAGTAGCTCTTTATTTAGGCCTGGAGCTATTAGTGTGGGACAGAAAGGTCGAATACCAATGAAAAAAGTTTAATCTGTTCATTCTGTTCCGCAAACATGTGCTGACTCAGTAAGTCACACAGGGTACGTAGACATACAATATACTGACCACTGCAATCATGTGCTGTTCTCACTGTTCAGTTTCAGCTGCAACTACAAGTTGTAACTGTATGTATACCTCTCAACTGTCCCTGATTTTGACACAAATTTTAGCTCTGTCCCTCTTAATCCCTTTTAGCACTGGTGTCTTTTGGACAAAAGTGATGAATTACGCTTAATAAATAATGACAATTACTAATTAAGAGCTGAAGAATTATTTTACTTCAAGAAATGTATATTAATTCACATACTGTAATTCTGTTAATGCCTTAAGGTAATAGAACTAATATGTTAAAAGTGTCCCTGATTGTCCCTGATTTTTCCTGGATTTGTCCCCGATTCTGTTGAGATTTGTCCCTGATTGGTTAAGAGCTAGTCTGTATGTATAGTTATAACTTATATTTACCTTTGCTTTGGCTCAGGATATGACTCAAAAGGGTCACTTAGAGCAGTTCATTCACCTGGTTAACAAATAAAATCAAATAAATAAAGGGCTAGATTCAATAACACCTACACTAAATGTACACTATTTGTATTCCAGAACATCCTTACCACATTGTTTGTGCTTTCTACTCACTCAGAAAGATTACACTAAATGCACATGTAGTCTATGAATCCCCCTTGGTATTTAAAGCTGCAATAAAATCATTATGAAAACTAAAATTAGAAGGAAGAAGGTGTGAGTTATGTTTGTGTTGTCTGTTCACTCAGAACGGTGTACACTTAGTGTAGGTGTTAATGAATCCCAGGGAAAAATAAACAAATAAAAAATAAATACATTGACAAATGGAAAATAAATAAACATGTAAATAAATAAACAAATACCACTAAACTTTTCGAAGAGTAAATAAATAGTTCAGTTTCTAGCCACACATTTTTGTAGAAGTCATTCACTCTTACTTCAGAGGCATCTATTTAAACAGTAAATATTTTTTTAATAAGAAACATCTTTATTAAATTATCACTTATGACATAGGCAGTCATACATTTACATAAATGAAAACAAACCATATTGACATATTTTCAGTTGCAAATATTATAGATCGATTATAATCTATCCAGTCATTGTAAGTCAGACATTACACAGCTCATTCAAATCCTGCCTTCCCTTAAACCTCATTCCTCCTCCTCCAGGACATTATTCTGCATGTACTGTTCCCATGTTTCCCATTTCTTTCTATGTAATTTGCTCTGACCCTTTTCAGCCTTTTCTAAAAAGTTCACTACCAGTTGTTCTTCCTCTTTTACTATATTCCCTACTTCTAGTACAGTCAGTTTAAACTTTGATTTCCATTTTCTAGTAAATGTTTTGTCTGGCAGCCACCAGAATTGAACTTAGCAAGGCTTTACTATGTCTAGGCCATTCCAATTCGGTATCACAGCTGAAAAAAATAATTTCTTTAGTTACACTAATTTACTCACCCAGTATTTCTGTAGCCTTGTCAAAGCCATGGGTAACTGGAATGGGCTTAGAGCACAGGATATTTTATTGTTGATTAAAGACCTTGGTTGCTGCCGCAGTCCACCTGACTTGGATGGGGACTTCCCCTTTCATGTCTGTATAAAGCAAGGCTATAGAAGTGAAGTCAGATACAACATTCTTGTAGTAGCCTGCTATTCCTAGGAATGCCTTTGTTTGTCCTAAAATACTTGGCGCTGGCTAATTCTTCGCAGTTTTTCTTTTGTTTGTTTGGGGTGTAATTTCTCCTCTTTTAATCACTTATCCTAAATATCTGTCTCCAGTTATACTTTTCACAGCATTAACTGTACTACTCTGGGACAGAAGCACCAACTGCTCATTGCTATTCTAAAACAAGCACACTAATTGGATAGCCCAACCAGCATGCCCGTTGTAAATCGAGCCATGTACCAATAGAAAAAACTCCAGCTGCTGAAGTCCTTCCTGTCCAGAAGAAGAAGCTTGTACTGTAGTTAACATTGACTCCCAGTCATCTGAGTAAGTTACTATATCAGCAAGGTACACAGCTGAGTAACTCTGTTGAGGTTTGAGAACTGAGTATATAAGAGTTTGAACCATGGCAGGAGATCCACAAAACTCCAAAAGGGATAACAATGTAATGACTGAGAGTCTCAGGGGGTTAAAACACTGCCTTTGGTGTCATGCTTAAGGGGGATTTGCCATTACCCTTTGGTCAAATCTAACGTAGTCAAAAACCTTGCTTTGCCTAGCCTTTATATATGAGACAGATGGGACTTTTGTTTAACGTTTCATCTGAAGGATGAAAAACTCAGGAGTACAGCACCCCCTTATGTTTCACTGCAATGTTAGCAATACATGTACTTGGTGTGGGAAGAGAACCTACAGCCTTCTGCCCCAAAGACAAGTTTGCTACCTGTTTCACCAGTGACAAGCTTCTTCTATTACTGCTTTTGTTTAGGGGTTTGGTACTCCATATGGTTTTTAGGATTCTGTTCTCCCTGGTTTCACTATGACTTTGAATTAGATATTTTTACCAGGTAGCTGTGAAAAAAAACCATTCCTTTTTTCGCAGCAAGAATTCTTTCACTTTTTATTTCTTTAACTTAATTCTCATCTACGTGAACAGCAGAGGTATCATCCTTTTGTACTGTCTTGTTGGAATCTATAGAAGCTTCAGCATCCTTCCATGGCTTAATGCAATTATGGTGGTCACTTAAGACTTAGTCCACTGCAAAATGACGGGAGCTTTTTTTTTCGTTGATCACTGCCTAGAGTGACAAACTGAAAAGAAACATAGTGAGATCATCTAATGACTGTGTGTAGGACATTTCACCTTTTCTCCGCTGTTGTGTGATCTCAAAGCTAGTATCTGTAGAAAGACAGGGATGTGATGATGGGTACTGCATTTTAAAGGCTTCTAGAAGGTTCAGTGGTACAGGATATGATGATGTGTGATTGACAGAACATGAGCTGATTAAAGTTCCATTAACTGCTCATTGTACAGCTAAGCAGAAATCCACTCCTGGATGTGGGGATATCAGGATTTACCGACATTTGGTGTGGCTCGATCACAAAGGAGAAGTGATTAAACAAAGCCATCCTGGGTAAATCCTGATGTCCCACAAATAGGAATGGATTATTGCTTTTATGCAATGGCATTATTTAAGAAATTGCTTACCTCTGTTAAATAGTGTATTTGTATAATGGCACTTCAGTCTTCTTCCGTCTTCTTCCTTGTTTACTGATATACTGTGCGTTTATATGGGACTTGCATTCCCACACTTACAGAGTACATCAGTGCAGTGCAGGGGAAGCAGCAGAAAAAGGCAATCTGTTTTGCTGTTTTTTTAATACTTAAAAAGTCAGGATTTTACAAAGGACAGAGGAGAAATACAAGGAAAATCAGGTATGTTTCTGTTTTTATTAGTTTTGCAGAACATACCTGATTTTTGTTTTGCATTTTGCTGCCCCTCCCCCCAGCATATGCCAAAAAAAGTCCGTCTGCTCAATGGTACTTCAGCAGCTGGAGTTTTTTCTATTGGTACATGGCTCGATTTACAACGGGCATGCTGGTTGGGCTATCCAATTAGTGTGCTTGTTTTAGAATAGCAATGAGCAGTCATTGTATAATCAGCATCTTATATTCCTACAAGAAAGTTGGTGCTTCTGTCCCAGGGTAGTACAAGGGCGGGCAGTGAGAACATATATAATATGAAGCTGACCATTGATCTAACTAATATCAAGACAATGTGCAGCAAATGTTAAAGGTATTTATACTTATTTTGAGAAATTTACCTTTTATTTTTAATATCCTTTTAGCTGATATTGATGACATGCACATATGCTATATTCTGAAAGATGGAAACAATGCCACAAGTGACATTTTTCACTTTACAATTCAAGACAATGGTAAGTACACCAGCTTCATTTCATCGTATCATTTGATAAATGTAACTTTTGATGAGATGTTTGAGGTATAGTTGTGTAATGCTTCTGCATGGCACACTGCGGTACAAAATGTCTGCTATTTTTTTTCTTTTCTAAACAAAGAGATTGCAGTGATTTTTGGTCTTCATTGAGAACCTGTGTTCCTTATTGCATAGCAACTGATTCTTGACAATAGTAAAAGTGAATAATGGGAAATGTATGAACAGTTGTATTTTATCGTACTGCTATGGTGTCCTGACTGAGTTAAGAATGCACTCACTTTAAGTTATATATGACAATGCAGTAATGAATTTAATTGGACCATTTTTAGGGGGATTTGGAAACTGTCTATATTATTTTTAGAAGGGGAGAAGTACAAAACTTCTTCAGATGGTTTTATTCATTCTGCTTTTATTTTCCTTGAGTTTTTGTGTTGAATGGTAGTAGTCATATGTGCTTTCCTCCTGGTTTGATTTATTTCTTCCATTTTGGGTGCAGACATATTGATAAATCGCGTAGACAATGTGAAATAAAGATAGATCACAAAGATGCAAGGCTATGGATTGACAAAATTACAAAGAGGTGTGGTAGTTGGTTCAAGAAAGTAAAACAGGTCGCATTTGTCATGGTGACAATAATTGTGATGGTAAATGCCCCTATACCTGTTAGAATATGTGAACTTTATAATTCTTTACACATACATTTTCTAGCCATAAACAACTAAACCCAACCGCAGCTGCCCTATTTGCAGGAAGGAAAATCATCAGCCATCTGCGAGTCTGAGCTATTATTTATTTTTCAGTTATAACATGAGAGTAGACCTTAACACAGGTCAGAAGTTTTGTAAAGGAATGTCAGCTGACCACAGGGAAATGTCTCATAAACATTTACATTTTGATGCATAAGAAGACTTGGCTTGGAATTGCAACTTACTTAACTTTATTAACTGAAAGTAATGCATTTTTTAAAACAATGTTTTTGGGGAACGACAGGATTTCAGAACATTTCTCTAGAAAGCAATTATGACATTTGCTCTTAATGCAAAGCTGATTTTGCAAAGCATATACTGTGTAGAAAAAGTCAACTTTCATTAACGTAATATAGTAAAACACTTACTTGGGTCATAATTGCTTATAACAAAAATCCCAGGATTTTAAGCATAGAATTTCTCCATCTGGTTATAGACACATGCAAACATTAATGACACGATTTTAGTGTACTCATGAATTGCCTTTGAATTATTGTAATAGAGTGGTTTGGACAGAATCATAAGTAACATTTTTTTCTTTGCATCGTTAAGATGTACATCATAAGGATCATGTGCTTAATATTAAAGTTGTAAGCTGTCAGTTTTCAGCCAAAACTTTGCATCAGTTGGATGTCTTGTACCATTAACTGTTGCAGATATGTGTATGGTTATTAGAGGACAACCCAGCTGTAGAAAGAGCGATTCACTCATCTTCCCATTTCATTTTTGTCACTCTAATTAGCCTTGAAGTGTGTTTTTCTTGTTTTAGTCCTTTCCACTCAGCAGTCTGTTTTAACTTGATAGTGTTTTCTGTTTCATATAAGTACAGTTTTTGTGTTTATTTTGAGGGCAAATTACATCCCTTGAGAAAGTCATCACCAAGAACTCATGTAGTGATCAATTTCCCTTTGAAGATACACACCTAAGCTGCCTGTTTGTTTGAGGGAAGAGTACAATTTAAAAATCAGTGTTCATTACATTTCTTTTTACAAAAAAAAAAGACACGAGGCAGGATAGCGAAGGAGCGTAACAGGCCTTAATGAGAAAAAAAAAGTGTGAGATATCAAGATATGTCCTGTGATTCGATTTCTGCCTCTTAGTCTGGTGCTGTTTCAAAGTTAAGAAGGGAAAAAAAAAAAAAAATATATATATATATATATATATATATATATATATATATATATATATTTATATTTATATATGAATATATAGATGTATATATATATATATATATATATATATATATATATATATAAAATCACTAAGGAGTACCACAATTCCACAATCCCGAGACTCTGAATCCCGAGGACCAGAATACCGAGATTGCGGAATCTTGAAACTTAAAAAGCAGAGCCACAGAAGTGATCCCCGGGGTGAATTTCCTATTTCCCATCCAATCATCAAGATCTTTTTTGAAGAGTGCTAATGAGGAGCTTTGTTTGATATAGATAGGTAGTTTGTTCTGGAGTATGGGAAGTCTCTGGGACAGGAATCTATCCCTCCAGCATGTTCTGTTTATTGTGGTGACAAGGTTTAGGTCCCTAGAGCGTGTAGCTCAGAGGGATTGGGATTTCTTTAAGTGGAGCATGTTCAACAGCTCTGGGTTTGACATAGCTTTGTATGTTAGGCAGAGATCGCCTCTGAGTAGGTGATATGCAATGGTGTAAAGCTGGAGTTTATTGAGACAGTCTGTGTAGGGCATCTGTTTGAGGCCAGTAATCCTCTTTGTGACGTTTTTCTGTGGCCTTTCCAGTTGTTGTAGATGTCTTCTACGTTACATACCAAAAGGGGCATTGTACTCTATAATGGCTCTAATGAGTGATGAGTAGAGGGAAACAATTACCTCTTTTTTCCTAGATGAGAAACCTTTTGTGATGAGGTGTGCCATGTAGAAGGCTTTCCTGATTATCAAAGGAGAGACTACTGTCCACCTGTGTCCCAAGGTCTCTTATCACACTTTCGGTGTTAAGTAGACTACCATCTATGTGGTTGTTCATGGGTAGAGAGTTTTTACCAAAAGGGTGACAATGCACGTTTTGGCATTGAGCTTGAGGCCATGGCTTTGACACCAGACATCTGTCTCAGTGAGGCTCTTTTGTAGAATGTCACATCATTAGGAGTTTTGATTAAGGCTCCTAGTTTGCAGTCATCTGCGTACTTCATTAGTCAAAGACCTTCTGTGTTAGTCTGTACTTCAAAGAAGTAGATACCAAACAGGAGAGGTCCCAGGACTGAACCCTCTGGTACTCCACTTGTCACTGGTCTGAAGTCGGATTTGGAGTCTGCTATTTTCACGGCGTGGGTTCTGTCAGTGAGCCAGTTGGCAACCCATCTTGTGACATAGGGATTTATACCTAGTTTCGTGAGTTTATCTATAATTCCAGAGTGGGGGATGGTGTAGAAAACTAGATAAGCTGTGTGAACCACCTTACCCTCATCTACGGCTTTGGTGACTGCTTCAAAGAAGTCTGTCTGGTTTAGGAGACATGATCTGCCTTTTGCAAACCCGAACTGGGTGGGGTCCAGAGTTTGGAGATTACCAATGTCTTTGTTTATAAATTCCATGATGATACATTCCATGGCCTTGCAGACCAGGCTCGTCAGTCTAATGGGGCGGTAGTTCTCGGGGTCCGTGGTGGATCCTCCTTTGTGGAGTGGGATAACTGTCGCTGTGCACCATTCAGTGGGCACAAAGCCTGAGGTGAGGCTATGATTGAACATGGTACTTAGGTCGGGTGCCAGTTCATTCTGTAGTTCATGTAGAACCCAGCCTGGGATGTTGTCAGGTCCCATGGGTGCTATGTTCTTGGCTTTGGAGAGTAAGAGGTAAATACTTGGCTATCAGTCTGTAGACTATTACAAGTCTAGCCAGTAAGCAGAGTTCAGAATCAAACCATGTGCCTTGTATCTATAAGGCAAATACCTTAACCATTAGGCCAACCCTGCCCCTTATACTAGATCCTTCCCAATGCAAGTGTATCCATAATCAACATTATATGCAAATTGTACACTGAGCTAATGCCATTAGTATGGAGATTGATTCCTCTTTAATTCACCCTAATTCTTAAAAGGGTTGCCAGCCATAAACAAAGTTATTGTAGGAAGCACATTTTTCAGAATGTGTCAGTAGCTACTGCAATGTAATTCAGCAAATAATACATACCATTACTATTACATTAAATTACCAATATTACTGAATAAGTTTATGTAAAACAACAGACTAAATGCTGCAGTCTCATACTACATTTCCCTCCCAGGCAAAAAGACAAGTTTAACACCAGCTGTCTTCCACAGGACAAAGTTCAAATGATGATGATTTTTCTTTTTTCAGTCCAGCACAAAAGATACATGTCTAACAACCAGGTAATTTCTGAAGACACTGTACATTTTGCTTCCATTCATCCTAACTGTTCATTATTCAAGGGTCCGTATGAAAGAATTTTAATGGTATGAGAGAAATTTCTGGGGTCAAGGACCAGACACTCAAAGTTAGCCTTTGCAAAGGAATATCATTGGTGCATCCACCAACAGTCCTTGAATGCAGTTATCACAGATGTTCTTCGTGTTTCACTATTGCAGTCATCACATTTGGGTTGTCTGCCTGCAGGTAGCCCTCAGCCAGCCTGAATACCAGAGTCTTGGATTCCCGCATCGGATGCTGTCTCTTCTTCCATGACGTCAAGTCATCAGTGGTATAAGACATACAGCCGATACCATTACATCAGTCTTTCTTGCAGTGCGGTGCCCGAAGCAGAAGCAGTTCACAAGTGCAGTTCGGCTGACTCCTGAAATTTTCATTTTCAAGTTTTAGAACCGAAGTCTTCAAAAAAAGATAAGTACCCCATTAGGGATCTTTTTTCTTGCTCCAACCGATGTCAGTAAAAGTTAACAATTGTCTTACCTGTGGAAAGCAAATACCTCATAAAGATTTTCATTTGTACTGCATTCCCTGCTTAGGCCCAGACCACGATGTCCCCCGCTGTCAGTTTTGTGCCTTGTTCAACCCCTGAACTATTCATCATCAGGCTATCTTTGCAGCAAATTATTTTGGTAGTCGGTATCCGTACTCCGAAATGGCTTCATTAAGCCATCTGACTACCGATCTTCCGAAAAAACATAAGGATAAAGACAGAGACAGACAGCATAGGTCCAAAACTGCCGACGATGCTTCCATTAAGCTAGTCACCAGTCCACCGGTACTCAGTGAGGTGCTTTCGCAGCCCCTGATACACACTACTTCAGATTCTCAGGCCTCTACTGAGACCCATTCAGAGTCCAGTATGCCACGAGATGCTTCTTCGACTATGGAAACTGCGGATGTCTCTACCTTGGATGGGTCCGCAGCCGCTGTGCAGGCACTGGCTTCAGAGGGTGTATTCAAGCCTACAGACTTGCATTTTAAACCAATGCCATCTTCTTCATCCAGGCCTAAAACTCACACCACACCGAGAAAACCGACATCCAAACCACATGCTCAGGCCCATATGCTTAAAAAACAAATGCTTAGAATGGCTGAAGACCTTATTACCTTAATTAGGGGAAGCTAGCCTTCCCCCTCTAAGAGACCTAGAACTGATTTTCCTTCTGATTCTTCTGATCAGGAATCTGATATTTCTCTTCCTTCTGATTACAAGGATTTGCCCTTATCTACCTATGAGGATTCTGATGCAGAGGATTCCATACCCTCTGCTTCCCCTCCAGAAGATTTTTCTTTTGGTGAAACCTTACACACTTTTAGGGAGCATTTCCGCTGGGAAAGCCAGGATTACTCTGACTCCAAAAAGAGGCTTCTTCCACCTTCCTCAACACATGCCTTTAGCTATCCCTCCTGTTCTGGACATTGTAGATGATGCTTTCTTGGAATCTAGCCTTTCCCCAGACATTTTACCTCCAGCTCCCAAAAAACCTGACAGGTATCACAGAGTACCTGACTCTCACAAGTTCCTCTTCAAGAATCCTACTGCAGATCCAGAGACCATTTCCCAAGGACCAAAAGGCATTAAGGCTACTGCTGCCAAAAATCCTACCCCCTCTGATAGAGATTCTAGAGACTTGGACAGATGGGGTAAGAAGGTATACACTTCTGCTACTTTAGCCATTAGGGCTTTAAATTGCCAGTTTCATATGTTAAAGTACCAGCAGCATATTATGGGACTGCTTAAACAGAAAATTATGTTGATTCCTGACTGTGCTGAACACAAAGAATTACAGGATTTAATGCATTTTGCAGAACAAGTTGGTAAACATACTTTGCAATGTGGTTTTGACTCTTTAGAAGCATCTTGCAGGGCTGCTGTCACTGGGTCTATACTTATAAGGCATGCTTTGCTTAAGGAGCAAAACTTGCCAGATCATGTTAAAGCTAAATTACTGGATGCTCCCTTAAACCAAGACCGCCTGTTTGGCAACAACGCAGAAGAAGTCCTCAAAAGGATGGAGGAAAAAGCTAAATCTATGCAAACTGTTAAAGATTTCCTACAAGTACAGCCTCTCAGATTTAGTAGGCATTGGCCTTCAAAGAACTGGTCCTTTCCAGTCTCTTCCAGGCCTTCTCAGTCCAAACCCAGGAACAACAGACCACCTAGGTTACAGTCTTAGGCTACGCACAGGCCTAAGCAGTGGGGGGCTCCCACTTCCAAAGCAGGGAGCAGTAAGCCACCCCCCAACAGAAAATGGCACAATGACTTGACCTTAACCCTTCCAAGCCCTGCTCAACTGCCTGCTCCCTTAGGAGGAAAGCTCGCCCTGCATGCAAAAAACTGGGAACTCATTACCCAGGACAAATGGGTTTTGAACAGTGTCCCAAGGATAAGATTCCACTTCCACACCCTACCAACCCCAAACTGTTGGCCAGACCTACCCCCAAATAAGTGGGTGAAGGCCCAATACAAGGTTCTCTCTCTTCTAAGTATCAGGGCTATTCAACCTGTCCCCGGAGAACAAAGGGGACAAGGTTTTTATTCAAGACTTTTCCTGGTACCCAGAAAAGACAGCTCCTGGCGTCCTATCCTGGACCTCTCTATTCTAAATACCTTTCTGGTAATCCCAAAATTCAAAATGCTAACACTTCAACAGCTGCTTCCTATGCTAGGCAAAGATGCTTGGTTGGCAACCTTAGACTTAAAGGAAGCTTACCTGCACATTCCAGTAAGGGACTCTTGCAGGAAATACCTACGCTTTAGGGCAGGCTCCATGCGCTATCAGTTCTCGGCACTTCCCTTTGGCTTATCTACTGCGCCCAGAGTATTCACAAAGTGTCTAGCTCCAGCCATTGCATTGTGCAGGCAGAGAAATAATATACCCATACTTGGACGATTGTCTGATTCAGGCAGAAAGCCAGGACTTGCTATTAAAACATCTGGCATTTGTAAAGAAACATCTAAACTCACTGGGGTACACTATAAATGAAAAGAAATCTCACCTATTACCCTGCCAACAGATTGTATTCCTGGGAGCAAGCATGAACACAACTTCCCAGATGGCTTTCCTCACTCCAGAGAAACAAGTTTATCTGACAACCTACTTCAAACTATTGGCCACAAAGTCCCAGCTATCTGTAAGGAAAATTCTGCAAGCCCTGGGGTTCATGGCCTCTTGCATTCTACTAATTCTATATGCAAGACTGCATATGAGGAGACTATAATGGTATCTAAAAAGTCTGTGGTGTCAACATTCTCAGGACCTGGAATCAATGATTCCTATCATTCCTTGTATAAAGACAGAGTTTTTTTGGTGGGCAGAAGCCTGCTACCACAACAAGGTATATATACAGTACACACACACATATACACATTCATATACACACATAGACACGTGTGTGTGTGTGTGTGTGTGTGTGTGTGTGTGTGTGTGTGTGTGTGTGTGTGTGTATATATATATATATATATATATATATATATATATATATACACACACACACATATATATATCTATATATATTATACTTGTATGTGTGTATATACACGCACACATACACACACACACACACACACACACACACACACACACACACACACACACAGATCTATATATAAGTGTTCTCCATTCACGGGGTTTGATGAGAGCTGGTAAGTTTGATGGGATACTTTCTAGTAGTGAATTCTTCTTTAAGTTTAGGATCAAAACAGAGCTGGGTATATGTGTGATCACTATGTTTCAGTGAAAACTGCAGTTCGTTAGGTTTTTTTTATTTTTTGAGCCCAGATTTTAGCCCTTTCCTCATGTTGGTGTGATAAGAAGTTAGCTGTATTAAGTAATAAAGGTGGTCTGGGGGGCAAAGCCCCTGAAATAGGGTGGTCACAATGGTACAAAAAGTAAAAAGTTTTGATTTTTTTCATATGTGTGTGTGTGTGAGGGATAAATGTGTTTGTGCGTGTGGGGGTGTTGGATGTGTGTGCGCTGATATCACAATCAGAAACAAATTTTATTTTACTGCAATTTTATTTTGTTTCAGACATACATGCACAGTTTTATAAGCACTTTGACCCTAAGTACACTTTTGTTTGATGCTTATATGTTGAGATTGTTTGTGTGTTTGTATGTTGGCACTGTGAACTCATTACTGTAATTGAATTGTTTTGCAGCATATCAGTTTTATGTTTTTCCATAAAGTCTTTGTTACATACTGCATCTATGTTACTTTTTATACTCAAAGTTTTCTTATATGCTTTACGCGGCTTCCTCTTGTGCAAAACTTTTACTACATACATATCGAGAATCAAAATATAATGGTTATCCATTATGAAGAAAGAAATGCAACTCCAGTGGTGTTCTTATTGTGAGACATAAAATCTCAACTTCTTTTATTTCTTAAATACGAAGGTAGGTATGTGTGCTGTTTAAATTCGACATCAGCATAACATCTGTTTTTAAATCAACAAGATCGCAGACAAAATGTATCGCTGAGTGGAATGAAGAGACAGAAATTTTAAATTACTGTTTTGCAAATTACAGTCATTTTAAGCATGTCAGCTGGTTTGCAAACTGTCATATTATCCTTCATTATTTTGTCTTTATTCAGCCTGTGGAAGACAATGTGCTGTATTATGTTTCAAAATATTTATGGATAACAACTTGGCCAAGAAATGTCAGGGTTTCACAAACACTTGGAAATGACAGCGATTTGAATGAGTTAGTAATGGTGTTCTTTGTGTGGAATAACAACTAATTAGTTTGGCAGTCATCAGAGGCTATATAATTTCATACTGAAAAGAACCAGTAGCATGCTTTTTATTGTTTTGTTATGAAAACATCAAATGAATGAAAGTTCCACACAGATTATTGCTGTTTGTCGGGTCTCTTGCAGAAAGTAGGGCTGTTAAAGGTGGTTCCTATTTGTTTTTATAGACTTGCACCCTCTTTTACAACAAGCCCATCTCACAATGAACTGCAAAAGTGTGCGTAGAATGTATGAATGAAGAATTAGGCTCATTTTACAATATTTCCAAGATACTGATCAGCCTTCTTTGAACGGAGTATTCTATACTTCCCGCTCTGAAGCAAGCTGTTTTGTGGGAATTGGCAAGTAGCTACATTCTTTGTGGGGGCGGGGATACATTTTCTTGCTCATATCTTTTTCTTGTTTAACCTCTTTGAGGTAGATCAGTGAGGTACTGAAACCAGGCTGCAGGCAGTGAGGTAAATGGACTCACAGTAAACATGCCCAAAATGATAAATTAGGAGTTGGCATACTTGTATTTAAACATTGTCATACAGTGACTTTGCATTCGGCTTTATTTGATTTGTTTTGGGTTATGTTCACGTTGTCCAGAAAATTAAAAACGTATTTGTATTTAAACATTGTCATGCAGTGACTTTGCATTCGACTTTGTTATTTGATTTGTTTTGGGTTATGCTGAAGTTGTCCAGAAAATATATAAAAAATGAAAAATTATCATGCTTCCATTAAAAGTATCATGTATATACGTTGGGTTAGAACTTTTGACTGTGAAAGTTGTTGATAGTCGACTGCAGTGTTAACCCACCTTATTTATTTATTTTATTTATTCATTTGGCATTTGCTAACCGGGTTAGTCCAAGTGAGCCACAGGCCCATTTTCAGTGGAGACCCAAGGAAAAAAGCTCCAATTAAATGACAATTTTGTAAAAATTAGAAACATAACAAAAATGAACAGTTGTATTATGTAACATGAGGAATATTAGCAACATTTAGCATCATTACATACTGTAGATGAGATAAAAATAAAAGTTACAACAAGATTACAGAATTAGTACAAGATATGAGATGCACTTAATGTATTTGACAGAGAAATGGTGTTGATACAATTATTAAGTTTTAAATTCAGGAATATATTTTGAATATAAAATCCAGAAAAAGTTATATAAAATTACAAGACAGAGAGAAGAGGAGATAGAAAGGGGGTGATATAGCTTAGATGAGTAGAGGATGAATAAATGATAAAGTTGTCATGTGTGGGGTTAGGCATGGGCAGGACCAAGTCCTTAGTAGATAGGTTTTAAGTTCATACTTAAACAGGTGTTTTTGGGTGATCTGTCTTATAGAGTGAAGTGTGTTCCAGGCATGGGCTACAGAGTCCTTATAGAAAAGGATTTTCCAATATTCTTGTTAGGTTTGTACATATCAAGGAGGAGTTTGTCGGTTGTGCGAAGGTGCCAACAGGGGTTGTAATAAAATACAAGGTTAGAGATGGAGGAGCAGGAAGAAAGGTCATTCAGAATTGAATGGATAATGTGTAGCTGCTGAAGTAATAGCTGGTTAGAGAATTCGGGCCATTGGAGTGCTTTAAGGGCGAGACAGTGATGGGAATTATAAGGGAGGCTAGTGGCAAATCTGACAATTTTATTGTAAGTTTGTTCAAGTTTGGAGAGTAGAGTAGTCTGAGTATTTATAAGAATAGGGGCTGCATACAAAAGACAAGGTAATAGGAAAGACTAGGATAGGGATATTTTGGAGGAATGTGTAAGGAATTTCTGATTATGATAGAGTAGACCTAGTTTCTGGTGTGTTTTCTTTATACATTGTTGGATGTGTGTGTCATATTTTAATTCATCATCAATAATGACACCTAGTAGTTTGGTATGGGGTTTGGGTTTAATGATGGTATTGTTGAGGGAGATGATGGAAAAGGAGGATTTGTGATGTGCCAGTGTTTTAGGAAGGACGAGGAGTTTCATTTTTTTTAGGATTAAGTACGAGTTGATTTTCAGAGAGCCATGTTTCAACAGAAGAAAAGGAGTTCTGAGTTAGAGATAAGAGATCAGGAATACTGCATGCAGTGGTAATAAGAGTAGAATCGTCAGCATATTGGAGGAGTGTTGTGAGGTTATAGGCGGAATGTAGAGTGTTAATGAAAATATTGAATGGGGGGGGGGGCTAAGATAGATCCTTGTGGAACACCAGTGTTGACAGGTTGGAAGGAGGAGAAGACAGTTTGCCAGTGAATAGATTGCTGCATATTGGTGAGATAACTTGCAAACCAGTTTAAGGAGGAAGTAGAGAGCCGGAGGTTGGAAAGTTTAGCTAGAAGTTTAGAGTGAGAGACGGTGTCAAAATCTTTAGAGAGATCAAGAAATAAACAGAAGACAAACATGTTGTCCTAGGCCTCAGCTACTGTATGGGTGAAGGAAAGTAGTACAGTTGAAGTGCTGTAGTGGGGCCTGAAGCCATGTTGGATAAATGTAAGCAGGTTATTATCAAGCAAGTGTTTGAGTAGCTGGGTGTGAATACACTTTTCCAGAATTTTGAAAATGGGGGACAGGATGGCGATGGGTCTATAGTTAGATGGATCGGTAGAGTTTCTGCCCTTATGAAGAGGAATAATGTAGAAGGATTTCCATAAGGGACACAGGCTTCAGTAATGGAATGATTTATAAGTATGGAGATGGGGTAGGCAATGGATTCTGCAGAAATTTTGAGAAAGCAGGCAGGCAGTTTATCAGCAGGGCGGAGCAAAGGTTTGAGTTTGGAAAGGAGGGATTTTATGAAGGAGGTGGGGAAGGTTTGAAAGAGAAGGTATTGAAGGGTGTCTTCTTTGGGGGTAAAGGGAGGGTGGTGGAAGTATTACTATTTTGTGTATTGAAAGGAATTATGTTGGAGGCAAAAGGAGGGAAAGAGGAGGTATTACTATTTTGTGTACATTTTTGGATTGTTTCAGTGAAATAGTTGTTAAGGAGAGTGGAAGTTTCAGTAGCTGTATTCTGTGGTAAGGGGTTGAGAGTTGGCAGACTGCCAGGATAAAGATGATTAATGGAATTCCAGAATTTGTTTGGAAATTTTTGTGGCTTTCATTGGTTGGAACAGAAGAAAAATGTCTTGTTGTTAACAAGTTTTTTGGACAGGTTTCTGAGCTCCTTATATCTTTGGAGTAGAATAGGGGAGTTTTTTTTTACCCAGGCTTTCCAGATATTGTCTCTTTTATGAATAATGCAGCAGGCATGTTTTGTAAGCCAGGGACTGAGTTAGATTTTATTCTGATTTTTCTGGTAGGTGCCATGGAGTTAAGTATGTCTAGGAATATTTTATTAAAAGATGTTATGGCCTAATTGAGAGGGAGGTGTTGAAGGAAGGATCATCTTACATTAGACAAGGTGAAATTAAAAGTGTCAGGGTTGAACTGATTGAGTTTATGACAATCCGTATATAGGTGGTCCTTAGCATTATGTTTGAAGAATCTATGGAAAAAGGTTGGGGAGTAGTCACTAAGAGAGTTAGGAAGTGTGCCAGGCTTATGATAAAGGTTGGGATCTGAGGTGAGAATCAATCCACCATAGGACCAGAGGTGGAGTTTTTGTTAGTAGGAGTAGGGGAGGATATAAGTTGGTGGAAGCTGTGAAGGTTGAGACTATGACTAGAAGATGAAGTAGAAAGTCTGGCCCAATCAATGTTAACATCACAAAGAAGAATGGTTTCATATGAAGTAATATTAGCAAATCAGGAAAGAATGTTCTCAAGGATGGGGATATTATTTCCAGAAGGTATGTAGATGGAGGCAATGGCAAATTTTTTATGTGGATTAAGATGACAATTGACAATAAGGAGTTCTGCAAGCTCAAAGTTGGGTATAGAAATTGAGAGTGGAGAGAGAATGAGTTGTTCAGTATAAAGGATGGCAACACCTCTACTCCTCTTATTGATTCTGTCGGAACGGAAGATGTTATAGCCTGGAGGTAAAATTTCTGTGTTTGAGATATGGGGTTTCAGCCAGGTTTCAGATAGAATTAAGATATGGGGGGAGAGATGTCGGCAATCCAGGAATGAAGTTCTGTGATTTTGTTTACTAAGCTTTGGATATCTAAAGAGAGGATATGTAATGATTTAGGGGAAGGAGGAAGGATAGGGGGGAGGACTGGGGAGAAGATGAGTGAAATGTAAAACTGAAAGAGGCAGGGGCTGGTGGTTCTGGGTTGGGGTGGATGTCCCCACCTAGGAGGTGTTTCCAGGAAAGTAATAATGTAAGTGAGGGGGTTTAAGGAAGCCGAACTTTTATGTTTTGGTAAGGGAGTATGGGTGGTGACTGGAAATATATTAATCTTGAAAAGGTGTGTAGGTGAGGTAGGACAGAGGGATGGGGAGATGAGCTGTAGGTTAGTGAGGGTGTGGGTGATGTGAGTGATGGGGAGAGTTGGAGATGGTGTTTGATAGTAAAGTGGACTGTGGTAAGAGGTTGATAGGAAAAGGAAAAGAAGGGAGGCAGAGAGATAACGATGTATCATGTCGATATGCAGAGTAGTAACGGTAGAACGAGCCTCTGGGGATAAGGAGGGGATACTAACGTAAAGTTGGTGACAAGGAGAAGGAGGTGAGGTCAGTTAATGTGAGAGGGAGTTAGTGTAATGTTCGAAGCTTATATCTGTTGAATTAGTATAATGTGACTCGTTTGTTAGGAGCTTGTATCTGCTGGTGTAATTCTCTGACCCACAGCACTAGTAATGGAACGCCATACGACAATTCAACGGTCACAATATGCTGTCATAGTTTTCTGGCTTGTATATGTATAATGGTGTAACCTGTGGTGTCTCCTTTGTAGGCAAAGTGCCATTATTCTAAAGTAATGCACAGTCCAATAAGTGACATGAGTTATAAAGAAGTACCAGGCAGTTGGAATTAAATGTGGAAAGATGCATAGTCTTTCCTGACATGCTTTGATTTGCAATACACTTCAGAGGAGGAGGAGAAGGGCCCAGGATGGTACAACCCAGCAGCACCAAATGGTAGCAGTTTGATTCAAAAAAACTGATGGAGTCATAGGGGTCCTCCAGGATGAGTACGATTAATGCATAGTAATTATGTAAGCTTATTTATTTATTTATTATTGTTGTATTTTACCATTTTTCATTATGTTGACTAGATAGAGCAAATTGGAACCACAGCTGTAACAAAGCACTGATATCAAAGATAAATCCAAAAAATCAACGACAGTTGAGTGAAAAAAACCTTTATAATAATAACACAAAGCTTTCAGGTTAAGAACCCTTTTTCAATGTATGACAACAGGTATATTGAAAACGCCCCTATATATACACATAAAACAAATCATATGACTTGCAGCCATAGTCACATGATCCAAATACAGAATATTTATAATCACTAGTCAAAAATAAATAATTTAACAATTCTTATAAACATAAAACATATTAAACATAATAAAACAAAATATTCATTTTAATCTAGTCTGTTGTATTCTAGTTAAAATAGGTTTTAAAGATAATGCTGTATTTAATCCAGGGGGTATGTCAGCAGAAAGCCTTAGTATCCATTCATATTCCTTAAGGTCCAAAAAATTGGACAAATCACCTCCCCTGGTTGTTGCTAAAACATGATCGATTACTCTAAATTTAAAACAATGTTTAGTTCCTAAGGATTGTATATGCCTTGACAGTGCATTATTCTCATTATTATGTCTAATATTAGACCTATGCTCTATTATTCGTTCTTTGAGTTTTCTAGTGGTTTTCCCCACATAGAATGAAGGGCAGATTTCACATGTTGCGAGGTAAACCACATTACTAGTAACACAAGTAGCATAACCATAAAAATTAAACTCCTTGCCTGATGTTGGGTGTATAAAAACACTACCCCTTGACATATCTGTAACTATATCACTACAGCTACTGCAATTGTGACAGGGATAGGTACCCTGTTTAGTACTTATTTCCAAGTTAGGCTTTACATTAATAAAGTCTTTATATCCTAACAAACTTTTTAATGTTCGCATGTTTCTGTAGCTAAAGTAAGGTTTATCACCTACTATCAAACGAACATCATCCTGTGCTAGTAATACCTTCCAATATTTGATTATTATTTTTCTAATAGCATCAGACAATGTGTTAAATGTAGTTAAAAATCTTAATTTACTCACTTGTCTCACAGGCGTTATTGAATCACACTCAGTGGGTGGCTTATTGAAAATAGAGTTAAACTCTCCATCTCTATGTGTTATTACGTGATTCTTAATATTTATCAATAAATCCTCAGGATATCCACTAGTCTTAAATTCCTCATAGGTATCATTCAGCTGTTCCATAAAAACTTCATGTTTTGAGTTCAGTCTACTTACTCTGACCATTTGCGCTTTAATAATGCCTTTAAAAACGTGAGGTGCATGCATGCTAGTTGCATGCAGGTATCTACCTGCTGCTACTTCCTTCTTAAACACAGATGTATTTATACTATTTTCATGTTTAGCAATTGTCACATCTAAAAAATTTATAGATGTAACTGATACCTCTATTTTAAACTTCAAAAAATTTGTGGTATTATTCAGGAATAAAACAAAATCCATAAGTTCAGCTAGGTCACCTTTCCAAAGAATAAAACAGTCGTCTACAAACCTCTGATAAAAGACGATATTATTATTCAAGAATATTTCACCATCAGTTATGTACTCTTTCTCCCATTGGTATAGGACCAGGTTGGCATATGTATTTGCCACTGGTGTTCCCATTGCTACCCCCGTTTGTTGTAAATAAAAGTTGTTATCAAATAAAAATACGTTGTTTGCCAACACTAATTCAAGTAACATGCTGTCTCATTTATTTCTAAGCTTGTTATTTGGTCATGCATTTTACTGTGTGAACTATTCTATCTGGCAGTTTAATGTCTCACCATATACATGTTATGAATGTTAATATTTAAATCTTTGTGGTTGTTTTATAACTCAGTAGTGTTTCTTTCAATTGGAATCTCTTGCTGAAGGTTGTAGTGTTAATTAGTTTTAAATATTTTTAATTGTTTGCCAATAGATAGGGTGGAGTCCTTAGATTTATGTATCTTGGGAATCCCAGGATGTATATTTAAGCACTGTTTTAATTTCCTGTTTTATATCCATGAGTCTGATGAAGCCAAGTGGGTGAAAGCGCTTACTCAATAAACGTCACGTTTTTATTTTATTACTATATGCTCAGAGGTGATTGATTTATTTACATGCTATGTTCTCTCCTTCGTATCTGACTTTTACCATTGTTTAGTTTTTTTATTGGGATACATTTGGAGGAGAGTTTACTCCACTACCACAAGTTTTCTTCCTAAATTTATAATATATGCCTTTACCTTCTGGCTACTTTCTGTTGTTTTTGTGGGCTATCATTTTTACGTTTTAAGTCCACAAACGGGCGGCTATCCCTCGATTTTGCCCTGCCTCTTGATGTAGATCTAGTTGCCACAAGTTTCTCCTTATCTTTTATCCGTTCCGCATTCTGTAACTGGAATGGTTTTACAAAGTAATTGTTTAAAGTTTTCTGTTTAACATCTGTTGGATGATCTGCCTCACTATCCTTGGCCACGCTAGCGTACGTGCTCTTTGCTGCTTGTTGCGATGATCGTGCTCCTGTGTCACCAAGTGCTGACGTATTACTCCTAGAGTTATTGTCCAATCCAGTTGATAGGTCATGGACATCATTCAGCGGTGATTTTAAAGGGACAGTCGCTATTTCTGGAAAGACATCCAAAGAATCTAATAATATATTTGCCGGTAGTTGTTTCACGGAGTTGTATATTTCCTTATTAACTCCTACATCAGGTTCTTTTCTGCTTCTAATTCCAGTAGATGTTGCCTCAGCCTTCGGCCAGGAAAAGATATTTCCTAGTTGATAATCGGAAATATCACGAAGTAATTTTCTTTTTTTAATTACTTCTAAGCGATCATCAAGAGCATTAAGTCTGTCCATCATAGAGCTATATAGTGACTGTAAATTATTAAAACCAGGCGTAGCTAAAAGCTCTTCCTCCTTAGAGATAATTTCAGCTTTAAGTTCGTTTTCAATATTACCAAAAAATGTATTCATCAGCAGCATATAGTCCTTACTTAACTTCAAGTTAAGACATTGCCACTGTTTAAGCAGCTCCGGATATGTATTGCCATAAGAAGGCATTTTCGTGATTCTAAGGCCACGTGGAGCTATTCCTTGTTCAATATATGATAGATAGAGCAAATTACAACTACAAAACAGAGAATAACAACAGCAGTAAAGTAAGAAAGAGTCCTAAGAGATTTACTGCTATATTTAAGTTCCAGCAACATGTGCATCAATGCAGTGCTCTCCAAGGATTATTATTTATTCGCATGTAGTCCGTGATAACAGTTGCAGTAGCTCAGTGGTAGCACACATACCTTTGGTGCTCGAAGAACAGAAGGTAATGTGTTCTGTTCCCATGTCAGGTAGTTGGATTCATTTTCCATTTCTGACACTGTGGTGCAGCACAAGGGGAGTGGGTTTACACTCCTGAGTGTGCTATCCTTCAGATGAGATGTTACACCAAGTCTCCATCTGCCCGAGTAATGATAGCGTAGGTGAATTTAAAGGGTCCCATGGCACTTGTTGAAAAGAGTAGGGGATGTTTCCTGGTGGTCTGGCCCAATTTCCACTAGTCAGTATGAACACCACCTCGTGTCACTCCTGAAACAAGGCCATTGGCATAATGGAACTAATCTGGTCAACACAGTGCAAGTAAAAATAATAAAAACATGATATTTTAGTTGCAGACATTTGGTATGTCAGTATAATTCATATTCAGGGCTCCAGATCCAACAAACTGTAGAATCCTGAGTAGTAGTAGGTTCAGCAGGCCCAGCAGTTGACAGAAAACAAGAAAGCAGTAGCAAAGTTTACCTTACAAAGGTCAAAGGTCTGAGAGTCAACACAGAACATTAAGGGCATGAGTTTTTAATGAACAGCGTCCTGTAGTCAGTGGTTTTATATCCTCACCTTTTTTGCCTGCTGTAGGAATCTGAGTAAGTAATTTAACCAAACATTGCTCTGTGGCAATTGGTAAATTGGGCTCGGCTCTTCAGTGGTCTCCTGAACTGCATGCTAGTAACTCACAGCCTGTGAACCTGTAACAGCAACCAGTCCAACTGTACAATAAATATCTGATGTTATAGCATTACATCTGCAGGAACCAATACAGATATCTGATATCATAGCATTCCATCTGTTTGAACCAATAGATATCTTATGTCTTAGCATTCTGAATGCAGGAACCAATAGATATCTGATGTCATAGCATTCCATCTGCAGAAACCAATAGATATCTTATATAGCATTCCATCTGCAGGAAACAATAGATATCTTATGTCTTAGCATTCTGAATGCAGGAACCAATAGATATCTGATATCATAGTATTCCATCTGCTGGAACCAATAGATGTCTGATATCATAACATTCCATCTGCAGGAAGTGATAGATATCTGATGTCATAACATTCCATCTGCAGGGACTGATAGATATCTGATGTCATAGCATCATGCCTGCAGGAACCAAAATACCCTGTGCCACAGGCATTCGAAAACTGGGATTGTAAACCATTCTCAAGGTGATAACTTATCATTTCCTATCCAGTAATGCAGCGCCCCATCCTATAATTCTTACAGTAAAAGCATTTCCAGTGTATTTAATAGTTTCCTGCTACCTTTCTGAGACTGAAAACAGAAAATTTTTTGTCAGTATTTCTATGAGGACTTTTACACTCACGTGCCATATTATTCAGTTTAGGAAGATTTTGCTCCATGTTCCAGATTTTCTTTTTTTTTTCTTTTGTAATGTGTGTGTGTATATGTGTGTGTGTGTGTGTGTGTGTGTGTGTGTGTGTGTGTGTGTGTGTGTGTGCGCGCGCGCGCATGCATGTGTGTGTGTGTGTGTGTGTGTGTGTGTGTGTGTGTGTGTGTTATTGCTACAGTAACATATTTCAACGATAAAAATGTGAATTCTGAAACAAAATTCCACATCAAGCAACCATTCTGTTTCTCTCTGTGATTCATTTGGGTATCCCCCATAAGACTGAACACTGCAAAATGTGACTCTAGTTCAAACAACATGATGAAACATGATCATAACAAGGCTTTGGAGAGCCTTTTAATGTATCATATGTTCCAACATTTCAAAAAGGACCCTTTAGGATGTATTCGTCCAGCCTCTCCTGTTAGTCCTACTTCAGTTAAAGGCAAAAACAAATCCTGTAATTTGGAGAAATGCCACCTGCATTTGCACTTCTCACTGAATGTAACAAAAAAAATTAAAGTTATATAACAGAAGACAGAGCAAAAACAGAAGCCATCAACTTCATTAAAGAATAGACTGATACAGATGGTGAGCTCTCCAGCATGTTGCATGACGATCCTACATTTTCTTTTCCTCTAAAGCTGCCTCAGTCCAGATTTGATCCCCTGTTCTGCTGGTGAAGTTTATGCCAGCCCATGTCAGATCAACCATGATCCATTAGCTCACAACAAAAGAAAATAATGATGGCCATACGCTACTCTTAGAGTGTACGTTGTATATAACAAATAATAAGACAAGCCCTCATTACTCCCCGAGTTCTTAAAATAGGGTACTAGCCATAAACAATATTATTATAAGACTTTTTTTCAGAAAATGTAAATTGTTAATGTAAAGTCTAATTAAATAATTCATGAATACTATTACTATTGTATTAAATTACCAGTATTTCTGAATACATTTATATAAACAGTAAACTAAATGTTTCACTGTCATGTTGCAGAGCCTTCCCAGACTGTCAGCTCTTGAGCTGGAATTACCCTTTTAGAATACATATTTTTATGTGCATTATTGCCGTAGCACAACCCAGAACTCAAAACAAGTTATCATTTTGCATTTATCCCACTGTATTGTACTTGACCTCATAGTTAACTGACTGCAATTGCTGTCCACCTTCCTTCATTTTGTTGGTGTTAAATTAAAAAATTTACCCTGATTTCTGGGCCTCTGCCCCCAGCTGTTTTTGACCTTGTCCAGATTTCTTGTGCTAAGAAGTTGTCAGATATGGCTGGAATAGATGGTAGTATGCAATTTAATTAAGTATTTGTATTGCCCTTGTGGTATGTGCGATAATGTGTAAAGGTCCTGGAAGTAGTTGTACTGGAAGATTTCATGCTGGGCAAGAGGAGGTTATTGGTAAAGGGATGATGTGTTATAATGAGTCTTAGCGTTGGTTGAAGTTTGCCTAGTAAGGTTTTGGGAAGTCTAAAAGAAAAACAGGCTGTAAACAAATATGAAAATATGGACATGGTGGCTAATGTGAAGAGTACCAGAAGTTGTGAAGGAATATGGTAATGACGTTATAAAATGTAAGAAATACCTAGTGCCAGTGCAGTGTGAAGTAGCTTTTCATTGCACTTCAGGAAATGTGAGTGCAAGCATGTTGTGTGTCTTCAAAGCTATTTTTTATTTGCTAAAAAATGTACACGAAGAATGAGTGCATAAAGGAAACAAGCGGAGGGGTGTGATGACATGAGCTTGGGAACGATCAAAGGACTCCACCTTACTTCCAACAAATTCAGTCAATCGTTGTCCATACATGAAGATGGTGGACCTAAAGTGTTTGTGCTAAACAGGCTAAGTATTATTTTCTGTAATGAGTGGTTAATACAAAGATATTAAGTAAGTATCTGCTTTGCCCTCATCTTGAAATATAGCCTCTGTGGCTTTAATGACAAGAAGTAAACAGTGTAACAAAAGTAGTAATAGAAAAAGGTAAAGAAATCCCAATCCCTCCGAACTACACGCTCTAGGGACCTAAACCTTGTCACCACAATAAACAGGACATGCTGGAGGGATAGATTCCTGTCCCAGAGACTTCCTACACTCTGGAACAAGCTACCCATCTATGTCAAGCAAAGTTCTTCATTAGCACTCTTCAAGAAAAATCTTGATGAGTGGATGGGAAATAGGTAATACACCCCGGGGATCACTTCTTTGTCTCTGCTGGACAGTGGCACAGGAAAATAACTTTCTTGGGTGGCGTAAGCTATGGAACCTTGCTGGCTAGGCTTACGTAGGCCCTTGGGCCGATAGCCTAGTACCTACCTATGAACCTATGAACCTAAGCCAGGGCCTCCTGCAGGCCTGCTCTACTCGTAGTTTCTGGTGAAAGGACGACTAGTTTCTGTTACCTTTGTGTTCCACTGCTTCTTCTTCTTTTGGCTTTTTCCTGGTTAGGGGTCACTACAGCGGATCACCTGTCCGCTCATGATTGGCAGTGGAGTTTTACGGTGCCGAGGTGCCAGCCCGGCGCCCAACCTTCCACAGAAGGCACATGCACACACACACTCACATCTAGGACCAATTTGGAGTGTCCAATCCACCTACAGCATGTCTTTGGGATGTGGGAAGAAACCGGAGCACCCGGAGGAAACCCACACAACCACAGGGAGGACATGCAGACTCCACACAGAAGGCAGCCCAGATGAGAATTGAACCAGAGAACCTCTTGCTGTGAGGCGGCAGTGCTAACCACTGCACCACCGTGGCTGCACTGCTGTTTGTAATGAATGCATTTTTTTGTTGCAAATATTTTGAATGTATCCCTGGATGAACCTGCAATTGTATGGTCGGTCATTTACTCTGGTAACCAAAATGTAAATAAATAAATAAATAAATAAATAAATAAGTAATATTTGACATGGCAGCCATACAGAATGAAGACATGCTCACAAATGCTCAGTACTTTTCACGCTGCCTCACTATTGCTACTGTAGTATTGATTGTAATCCTTCTTGAAGAACAGGTTAGAGGTCAGTATTAGCAAACCTTAATCTACCCAAAGCTACCAAACACTCTCCATTCAGCTCTTTAGTGGCATGATAATTGTGGATGGTTATAGTATATGTAATCATTTTGGTATTAACATAAACACTGCCTTTACTTTTTAGGACATCTTTGTCCACCTGTTAAAATACTAATGTCTGAGAAGTGAGACTGCCACTGCACAAAGCACATAAGGACACAGAAGGCATGTCTACTTGTTGTCCAGTCCATACTTTTTCTTTAGTGGATTATTGCATCCACTCATTACCCAGACAGTCTCAAATCTAATGCTTTCAAGAGAAGCCAGTGATTTTAGTAGTACCTGTAGGGGCCAGATTTGTAAATGCCTACACTAAGTGTAGACAGTCTGTATTCATGAACATCATTGCCACATTTTTGTGATTTCTAGTCACTAAGTGTACATGTAGTCTATACTTTCTGGTAAGCTTTATGAATCCCCCTTGATTTTTAAGGCTGCAACAAAATCAGTAGGAAAACTAAAGTTAGGAGTTATGCTTGGGTTGTCTGTTCACACAGAATGGTGTACACTTAGTGTAGGTGTTAATGAATCCCAGGGTTTGTCTTTCAAAGTGCAGTTTTGTGTATTGTCCATATAAGTGATCTATTTAGAATTTCAAATAGTGTCTGCAGAATTGTTGCTCTGTAGTTGTGTTGTGCAGATCTGCACATGGCTGTTTCTTAAAGACCGTGTCTCATACTTCAGCTTTCTCCCTTTCTTACATGCACATTTTATAACCATTGTATTCTGTTATATTTTAATATACAACCTAAAAGAAAAAAAACTGTAGTATAATGCTCATTTCTGAAAATAATCCTGTGTAAGTTTCATGGCAAATTTCTGTAATTCAAGATTTGCATAGATTTTAAATTTAGAGGTAGTCAAATATTTTACATCACACATTAATAAGCTATTGTTTGTTAATAGCAAAAGAGTGGCAGACAAGTTTACTGGAACTAAAGGAAGAAATATTTAATTGCTGCTTGGCAAACACTAATGTTAATGTGTATTTCAGGTAGGTGGGCTGCTGTCATTTCTTCTGTGATTCCGTTTTCCTTCGCTCAGTGGAAGACATTGTGCTGTATTATATTTCACATTTTTATGGATAACAGCTTGGCTAAAGGCAGGCAGCGCTTCACTTAACACTTCGAAATGACAGTGATTTGAAAGGTTTAGCAATGCTGCGCTTTGTGTGAGATAACAGCTAATTAGTCTGGCATGTCTTGCAGGGTATATAATTTCATACCAGAAAGAATCAGTGACATGCCCTTCTTTTCATGTTTCTGTTAAGAAGATATAAAACTTGATTTGGGCTTGTTTATAGCAATACAAGCTACTCGGTCACCATTTATACCAGAAGATCAAAAGGTAGTGAACTCTTTCCCTGCTTCAGGCACTTAGGATATGTAACTGGGTACTGTGAATTCTAAGCATTGCATACTTAGGTGCTGTAGCCTTTTGATGTCATTTTCCATATGGGTTATAAAATTGAGATCTCATGTCTATTGTTTATTTATCCATTGACATTTGTTTACATGGAAAGTCCAGTTGGATAATTTTATCCATTTTTTTTTTACTGGAGGTCCTGGGAGAAAAGCTCTACAACAAAAGAACAGAAAATACACATAAATATGTGAAAGTGACATCATATTACAGTATACTGTAAATACATATATTAATACAAATATTAATACATATATAATATGCCGACTAATACACATATACCATCAGTAAAACAAGATAATCATCAGCACAGGATTAAGATTATGAACTGCTAATGACCTTCATCCTGTAGTCCACTGCTGGATTGCCAAAACCTCTATTTGGCTACTGTAATTTTAAGCATAGCCAATTATCCCATGTGAGAATCAAACCCTGCACCTTGCATCTGCAAGGTAAACAATGGGATAATTGGCTATGCTTAAAATGGCCCAGAGGGCAGTTAGTCTAGTACTAACCTATGAACCTATAAGTACAATATCATTTATCATTGAAACTCGTTGACATGTTACAAGGGTTGAACGTTTATTACTCACTCATAAAGCAAATGTCAGAGTGGAACATTCAAACAGTGGATAGGAGGAGAGGAAGGGGGAGGGAGAAATAAATATTTGTTAAACGTAATAAGTGGAGTAGACATGGAAGTCAGGAGAAATGAATGAACTACCCTTTCAGGACATTCTAAGCTTAGCCAGTTACCCCATGTGAGAATCAAACCCTGTACCCTGTGTCTGTAAGGTAAACACCTTAACAATTATGCTAACCTCCCACCCCTTAAGAGTAAGGAAAATAAGAGTAAGAGAAATAAAAACAAGGAACATGGAGGATGGGATATATGTAGGATACTATAGTCCTGAGTGTGTCCTCTTTGGATGAGATGCCTTGTAATTATATACCTGTTTGTTTGCCATCAATTCTTGTAGCAACGTCTTTATTAGTTACAGATCTCTTTAATGTGGAAATATACAGATGCTTTTACTTCTGCAGAGATTGTGCATATTGACTGATATTGGTGGATTGTAATGACAGAAGTTTGAGTGGCCTTTTATGGTTGAAATGTTTTGAAATGGGCAGGTTTGCCATAACTGGTTCATACATTTTGTTTCATTGCTTCCTGGAAACATGTTCAACACTGCAAACTGAAAACATACTCTAAAACGTAGTGCTGTATTATAAAAGGAATGTAATTGAATACAATCAGGAAGCTGAATCAAAGAACGCATGCATATATGCATGGTCCTAAAAATGTATGCAAGGGGCCTATGGTTGAAAATACCCAAAGGTAAACTTAATCCACCACTGGTCAGATGCATTTTCTGTGAGTGTGGGTTTCAGTGCCATTTCAATGAATGTGAGCTTCAAGGGCAGAGAAGTTTACTGTTAATGCCAAGTCTGTTTTCATTGTGAGACTGTCTTGTTTTGTTTAACAAATGTCTATCTGTGTTTGTGCTATAAAATTTGAAATAAAGAAATAAAAGTTTTAAATTGAATCCAAATATCAGTAATCATTGTAGAAATAAAGAAGAAGACAGTTTGCATACTGACCGGTTTAAACAGTGTCTATGGTAACTGGGGAGAGATAGCCAAGTAATGGGGCACTAGAACAGGTGGGGAGACTGATCCATTACCCTGCCAGGAGCCCCATTTAATCATGATCTGTCTGACCCCAAGCAGTTTTATATAGAGCACTACTTCAATTGGCATATTGTTTAGGGATATGATTTTAAAGTTGTTTTTCTTTTATGATTTGGGGAAAATAAATGGTGTCTGGTTTTCTTTGGATTAAGAAGGAATGTGTGATTACAAAGTCAGTGTTCAGTAGAGTTAAAATCATGTTGTGTAATAATTTGTAAATGCTGTAAATTATCTGAGAGATAAATAAGGGTGGAATTGTCTGCATACTGTACAAGGGATGCTTGTTGTATAGAAGTATGAAGGACCAATGTTAGAGCCTTGCAAGACACCTGTAATGATGGGTAGATAAGGGTAAAGGGTAGAATTCCATTTGACTGCCCGGTAGTGTTCTGACAGGTAACTATTTAAACCACTGAAGTGTAGGTTGTGAGGTACTCATTGCGGACAGTTGTAGTAGGAGTTTTTAATGATATACAGTGTTGTGGACAGTTGTAGTAGGAGTTTTTAATGATACACAGTGTTGTGGACAGTTGTAGTAGAAGGTTTTAATGATACACAGTGTTGTAGGCAGTTGTAGTAGGAGTTTTTAATGATACACAGTGTTGTGGACAGTTGTAGTAGGAGTTTTTAATGATACACAGTGTTGTGGACAGTTGTAGTAGGAGTTTTTAATGATACACAGTGTTGTGGACAGTTGTAGTAGGCGTTTTAATGATACACAGTGTTGAGGACAGTTGTAGTAGGAGTTTTTAATGATACACAGTGTTGTGGACAGTTGTAGTAGGAGTTTTTAATGATACGCAGTGTTGTGGACAGTTGTAGTAGGAGTTTTTAATGATACGCAGTGTTGTGGACAGTTGTAGTAGGAGTTTTTAATGATAGGCAGTGTTGTGGCCAGTTGTAGTAGGAGTTTTTAATGATACACAGTGTTGTGGCCAGTTGTAGTAGGAGTTTGTAATGATACACAGTGTTGTGGACAGTTGTAGTAGGAGTTTTTAATGATACACAGTGTTGTGGACAGTTGTAGTAGGAGTTTTTAATGATACACAGTGTTGTGGACAGTTGTAGTAGGAGTTTTTAATGATACACAGTGTTGTGGACAGTTGTAGTAGAAGTTTTTATTGATACACAGTGTTGAGGACAGTTGTAGTAGGAGTTTTTAATGATACGCAGTTTTGAAAGTTTTTGATAAGTCTAGGAATAAGGAAGATATGAGCTTCATTTACACTATCTGTAAAAGTCAGGAGGGCAGTCGTATTATAGGCAGGTCTAAATCCATGTTGAGTATTGGTTAGTAATTGCACCTTTAAGAGATGCTTGAGTAGTTGTTTATGGACACATTTTTTCTAGTACTTTTATAGGAGGAATAATTTGGCAATTGATCTGAAATGAGATATTGCGGTAGAAGTGCCATCTTTGTAGAGAGGGATGATTTAGCATTTTTTTCCAAATGGTAGGAATATAGGAGTCTCGCTTCAATTCCTCCAAGTCCTTTGAGTTTCTAATACCATGGTGGGAATGGACCCAATTCCCAAGTCAAAGTGCAATTAAAGATCATGAAATTAATATTGTTTCAATCTTTGATATTAGCCAAAAGTGCTCTTTGCAGCACCCGCAATGTGCTCAGTAATGACTCCTTCTGCAATTCATACAAAGTTACATGTATTGGTAACCTATCTAAATACGACTCTAAATTATTTTTTATGAGACCCATTGCTCCTACTGCTATTGGAACTGTCTAGGCATCCTTCTTCCATGTTTCCCTAATTTCTGCCTGCATATAGTAGTATTTTATGATTTTTGTGTCTCTGTCTACGTAAGACACTGTAATTGCTGGGTGTAACCATTTCAATGATCAATGATATTTCTGTCCTCTTTTCGTGAACAACTATATCTGGTTTTCTTGTATTGGTTTTTTGAACTGTTGGTCATGAGTGATTCCCATGTGATATAAACTTCATCATTTTCTATAATGCTTTGTGGCTCATGTTTCCAATGCTTCTCAACTACTTCACTGTTATAATGTTTGCACAATCCCCTGTGCGACAGTCTTGCCATATTGTTATGCCTTTCAGTATACAGGTCTTCTGCCATTAATGTATCACACCCAGCAACAAGATGTGTCACTGTTTCCAATTCTATTTTACAAAGCCTGCATTTGTCTGTTGCTCTGATATGTTCAATGGACTTTGTAAACCAGCGTATCCATAGTCCACTATCCTGGGCCACCAATATTAACCTTTCATCTTTTGATTTAAATTCACCTCTCCTTAACTGTTCCTGAATTAGATCCCGATCAGCTTGAGGTTGTTCCAGGAGTTTTCTCTACTTGCAATTATATTTATGCATTTTCCACATTTCTTGCCTTCTCATCTGATTGTTCACCTTATATTACTTCATTTTTTGGCACATTCAATTGCTGTCTGATTTTTATCTACTTCTGGTTTGATTTCCATTCCCACTTGACACCAATATGCTTCGGCTAAACTAAAAATGGAAGTCATATTAGATTTGTTCGCCTCATGTTTTAAAACTTTCACTGTATTTGGATCTTGTGAGGCAATAGATATGTATATAGTAGTACTACTACTACTGCAGCTCTATAATACATGTAATCAATATCGAGGAGGTTCATGCCTCTTTCAGAATGGGGAATATATAATCTTGGTGTACTCTGATTTTTATAAATTATTTGATAAGCATGAAACATTTTTTGTATTTTCCTGTCCATCTGATCCAATACCTTTTGGGGCCAGTCAAGTCACCCCAAAACTGTAAATTACTACAGGAAGACCAAATTGGTTTACAGCTTATACTTTGTTCGATGATGTCAGAACTGTTTTCAGTATTACTTTTAGTTTTCTAAAGTATTTCATACTAAGTTTTATTTGCATTTGTTCATGTTTTATTGTTGATTCTTCATAAATTCCCAAATATTTATACACTCCCTCCTGCTCAAGTTCTTTTATATCACATTCCTTTCCCAGACTGATGTTTCCATTGTACCGCAGATTTCCTGCTTTAAAAGTTGCTTTTGCACACTTATCAAGGCCAAATGACATTCTTATATCATCTGAGAAAGTTTTGTCCACTTGCCTTTGTGCTTTCAGTTCCTCATCTGATGAGCTATACAGTTTTAAATCATCCACAAAAAGAAGATGAGAAGTCTTTACACTTTGTTGTTTTCTGGGAGCCAAATTGTAACCATGACCTAATCTGTTAGGTAGACAGCGTAATGGGTTAAGGTCAAGAGAAAAGAGTAGTTGTGACAATAATTTGTCCTTTTTATCATGGCTTAGCTGCAAAGTGGTTTTCCACTGTTTTAAGGTCACTGAAACATAATTGATTAGTGTAGGGTGTACCTTATACATTTGTAAGCACTATTATCCATGAATGTGGATGCTGTCAAATGCTTTTTTGTAGTCTATCCATGCCATTCCTAGATTCTTCCCCTTTTTACAATTTTTCATTATGACTTTAACAACAAATGATCCTTTGTTCCATATGACTTTCTTTGTTCCATATGACTTTCTTTTGTTACCCTTTTATTCTATTGTCATGACTAAATTTTATTCTAAATTACTCTAAACTGTATCGACATCAATGCCAGTATATAGTTTATACATCTTTGGAAGGCAAGTTATTGATCTAGAGTTTTTAGGATAGCTTGCAGATTCACTCTTAAGAAGGAGTATTGTTTTTCCTGTGGTTAACCAGCTGGTGCCTGTTCAGGGTGCGCATATAAATGGGTCTATATTAGAACATCGAAAGTTTAATGGTTCGAATCACTAAAGGTCAACCTTTAATGATCGAACCATTAAAATTTCAAATGTTCAGAAAAAATAAATAAAAAAAAAAGAAAATTTAAATGGTGTAGGCAGGTCCCACCACACCCCCCGCTACTTAAATATACCAACTCCGAAACAGCACTACATTAAAGTAAATGGAAATCTCCCCTTACGGAGATTTCCGTTTACCCGTTCGACATTCTGCACTTTCACTATTCTTGTGTCGACAATGTTGGATTCGACATTGTCAGCGTTCGAGAATATAATGGGTAACCCATATAAATAGCTCTTACTCACGGCTAAATCTTCATGTAACAATGTTAATACTTTTAGCTAGAAGTTGGGTACTGCTTCTAGGCCTGGAGCTTTCCATTTAGGAGCTTTTCTTAATTTTGTTTCAATTTCTTTGGCCATTACTTCATCCTATTTCATGTAATATACATTCAAACTTCTTATTCTTTATTTCACTTCTATCCATTTAGCATCTTTGTTATATTCCACAGGATCTTTTTAGATATTTCTCCCTGATGTGTATATTTATTCTTTTTATGGTGGTGTTTCTATTCCTTTTGCCTTGCTTCCCAATTCTTTATAAAACTTTTTTGGGTCATCAATAAATTGTTTATTTTGCATTTTTCCTTTAAATGTATCTGCATACCTTCTAAGTTTTTCTGCCTTTGCTAATATCTTTAGTTTATCATTTGCAATAGTGTATGACAGATCTGGTTTGTTCTGATACTGTGTGTTGCTTTTATCACATTTATTTTTCTGAATATTATTGTTGATCTGTTCCCTCTTTTGTACTCTTCCAGCAGCATCACTTTGTATCTTAATTGCTTTATAGTTTTCTCTATTTGATACTTCCATGATGGCATTAGATTTCTCCCCTTCCTTTCCCTTACTGTCCTGTGTTTTTGTGGTAAGACTTTATCTGTTATTAATTTAGCTGCACAGTAATATATCCTATTTATTTCTGTTATATCGCATATACCTGCACCTGTCACCCCTGGGATTCAGGTTACTGGCTAAAGCTCTTGTCACCCCTATAGTGCTTTTTTTAGGCAAGGTTCAAAGGACAAAACCACCACTGTAACAGATACAAGCATGCAAAATCTGAAGGTAATGCTACTCAATGCTAGAAGTCTAAACCTCAAAATGCGCTCTCTCAAGGCACTCCTAAAAATGGAGAACATTGATATCTGTGCAGTAACTGAGACTTGGTTCAAGGCACCAGAGAGCACCCCTGCAATACCAGGCTACAACTCTTACCACACTTTTCAGCCACAAAACCAAGACCGAAACACTAAAGGTGGAGGATTGTCCATATTCACCAAGGATATTCACACCTCCAGGCTAGTTGCCCAACACAATGTATCTGAAATTCTCCAGGTGCAACTAACACTAGGTAAGACTGCAATCAAAATTGTAGCTTGCTACAGATCCCCCACCATGCCCCAAGATTCTCACTACACCTTTCTAAACATACTGGAAAATATTAAGATACAACCAAACACCCTAATACTGGATGATTTCAACTACCCTGCCATTAACTGGGAAAACTACTCGGGTACCAACTCCTTTTCCCAACGGTTCTTGGAATTCATAAATTCCAATGCCCTGGATAAACTAATCCATTGTCCCACCAGGGGCTCCAATATCCTAGACCTGGTCATTACCAACATGGGAGATAGATGCTCCACACCAGTGGTCACCCCCTCATTGGTCAGGTCTGACCATAAGCAAATCACCCTTGACATCCACATCCCATCCCCACCCCCCAGTAAGGAAACCTCCTTAAAAAACTTCTCCAAAGCCAACTTCTTGCTACTGAAGTCAGAAGTGACAAATTTCATGACACCCATGCAGATGGGATCTGAAAGTTCAACTGCAGAATCCTACACTAAGGCACTGTACGAGCACATCCACTCGTGCATGAATCGTGCCATCCCAAATAGAACCAAAATGCTCTCCTCCAAAAAAAGGAAGCCAATCTGGTGGTCCCCTGCTATAAACAAACTATAGAACAGTGGGAAGAAACTGTTGCAGAAAAGAGGAAAATCCCAGGATGCAAAAAACTCCCTCACCAGCCTCAGTAAGAAGCTGAGATCCCTCATAAAATCCTCAAAAGCTAGTTACGAAAATAAAACGGCCAAAGATTCCAAAGACAACCACAAGGCATTCTATAGTTATGTCAAGAATCTAAATGGTAATGCTCAGATCTGCTCTGAGCTTCAACAGAATGGCATTACTGATATTGATACTGATCCCAAGGATATTGCTAATATCCTGGCAGATCAATTTAGTGCTAACTTCACCCCCTCTCTCCTACTAAAGGGCCCATCTCAATACCAAAAGATTGCCAAATTCTGGTAATCACGGCCACACAGGTAGAAACCGCACTCTCCAAAGCTAAGAATACAGCATCCATGGGACCAGATGACATCCCAGGCTGTGTACTACATGAACTACAAAATGAAATGGCACCTCACCTAAGTGTCATGTTTAATCATAGCCTCACCTCAGGCTTCGTGCCCACTGAGTGGTGCACAGCTACAGTTATCCCACTCCACAAGGGGGGATCCACCTTGGATCCTGGGAACTACCATCCGATCAGTCTGACGAGCCTGAACTGCAAGGGCATGGAATGCATTATCATGGAACTTATAAACAAAGACATTGGCAACCTTCAATCACTTGACCCCACCCAGTTTGGGTTTGTGAAGGACCGATCTTGTCTCCTGAACCTGAATGACTTCTTTGAATCAGTCTCCAGAGCTGTAGACGAGGGTAAGGCGGTCCACACAGCCTATCTGGACCTTGCCAAGGCCTTCAACACCATCCCCCACTCTGGAATCATAGATAAACTTACTAAGCTGGGCATAAATCCCTATGCCACTCGATGGGTTGCCAACTGGCTTACTGACAGAACCCACATGGTAAAAGTAGCCGACTCCAAATCCATTTCCAGACAAGTGACAAGTAGAGTACCTCAGGGTTCAGTCCTGGGACCACTCTTGTTTGGCATCTACTTCTCTGAAGTACAGGTCAACACTAAGGGACTAAGGCTAACAAAGTTCGCAGATGACTGCAAACTGGGAGCCATTATTGAATCCCCAAATGATGTGGATATTCTACAAAAGGGCCTTACAGAAACAAATGCCTGGTGCCAGAGCCATGGGCTCAAGCTTAATGCCAAGAAATGTATAGTTATCCCCTTTGGAAAAAAAACATGTACCCATGAATTACCACATAGGTGGCAGTACACTAAACATCGAAAGTGTGATGAGAGACTTAGGGACACAGGTGGACAGTGGTCTCACGTTCGATAACCACATTGCCACAACAGTCAGGAAATCCTTTTATGTGGCACACCTCATCACTAAGGGATTTTCATCCAGAAAAAAGGAGGTCATTGTCCCACTGTACTCATCCCTCATTAGAGCCATTATGGAGTATAATGCCCCTTTTGGTATGTACCTCACAAGACATCTGCAACAGCTGGAAAGGCCACAGAAATACATCACCAAAAGAATCACAGGCCTAAAGCAGATGCCATATGCTGACCATCTAAAAAAACTCCAGCTATACTCTGTGGCATATTGTCTACTCAGAGGCAATCTCTGCTTAACATATAAGGCCATGTCAAACCCTGAGCTGTTGGACATGCTCCACTTAAAGAAATCCCAATCCCTCAGAGCCACACACTCCAGGGATCCAAACCATGTCATCACAATGAACAAAACATGTTGGAGGGATAGGTTCCTGACCCAGAGACTCCCCATACTCTGGAATAGACTGCCCATACATGTCAAGCAGAGCACCTCCTTGGCCCTCTTCAAAAGGAACCTTGATGATTGGATGAGAGATAGGAAATTCACTCTGGGGATCATGTCAGTCGCCCTGCTAGACAGGGGTCCAGAGAAGTAAGAAATATCCAGGGAATTGTTGTGGCTAGGCTTGTATAGGCCCTAGGGCCAATAGCCTAGTACCAACCTATGAACCTATGAATTTCTATGAACATTCTTCATTATTGTGTTCATTTATTTTAACAAACTTCTAACATTTTGGGTCTTCTTGACTTTCTCTAATCTGTTTCTTTCATGGATCATAATATGCCTATCCATCTCTATTAAATTAAGCAACTCTTCTCTTAGATCACTTTCTTCTAAACTAGGAGCACCTTCTTTGTTCTGTGTTTTCTGTGGGCATTATACAGGAAGTTTCGTAAGACGTTCCTGTGGCACATTCTCTTCAACTGTATCCTGTGTCACTTGTTGCTCTTTCATATGGGAACTCACTTGCCTATCACTCCACAACATTGACTGCATCAGAGTCAACTCCAAGTGAACGTTTGTACTGGTTTCCTACTGAAGGCTCCAAAGTATCTTCATATGGCAACTGATTAGATGTTTCCCACTCCCCTGGTTTCTCCTTAATTTGGGGACTCATTGTTCTGTCCTGCTGTGATGTTACCAGAGTTAGATATTTTACCCTAAATCCTCCACTTTGCAGTTAATGCATAACTTCAGTTTCTATTTCTTTAACTTCTCCATTACTAATCCTCTTTTCTACTTTCCTCTTTGTTTTCTTATTTTTTATATTGTAAAATTTTCCATATGCAGATGCCTTTGCCTATATTTCTCTTCAAATATCTTTTGTGCTGCTTTTTTGGATTGATTAGCTTTGCTTTCGCCTTTGCATAAATATTGCACCATATTAAATCTCTTTTACTTTCCTTTGTCCATATTTCTTCTTCAGATGTCTTCCTCTCCTCCTGCTTCTCCCTACTTTGGGGGACTCATTGTTCCATCTTGCTGTGACATAATATGGGTTAGATGTTCTACACCAAATCCTTCACTTTGCAAGTATTCCATAACTACAACTTCTATTTTTTTAACTTCTGCTTTACTAATCTTCTATTCCGCATTTTTCCTTTGTGATATTACTTTTTTGAATTGTGAAATTTTCCATATCTGGGTGCCTTTGCCTTTATTTCTCTTTGAATATCTTTGGAGCTGCTTTTTTGTATTGATTAATTTGGCTTTCTCCTTTGCATAAATATTGCACCTTATCAGATCTCTTTTTCTTCCCTATGTCCATATGTCATTTTTATACTTTTCACAAATCTCTAGATTTTGTTCTTTCTATTTTCGCACTTCCTCAGTTGCTTCTTTTTCCAAACGGCCCGAGGTTTCTTAGTCTATATAATGTTTTTCATGAATCTGTTGTATTACTGAACACAAATTTGCATTTGCAGTTTTTGATAGTTTTTCTTGTGCAAGTATTTTTTCTTTTCTCTAATTTCTCTCTTAATCCTTTTGTATATCTTCTCTCCAGAAATTCTAGGCTTCTTGCATAATATAACAATACATAATTTCTTTCTTGTTTAGTTTATTTATTTATTACAGTTTGATGACCAGGATAGTCTGCTGGGTCTGGAAGAGCCCGTTTTCAGTGGAGGCCCGGTAATGAAAGCTTCACATGATATAAACAATTTTACAATAGTTATACAAAAGTAAATAAATTAGTAGAACAGTGAAAAATACAGAGATAATATACAATTTGTCAAAAAAAGACATAACATTTCTAATCCTAGGTAATGATTTACAAAAGTGAGATTTATGTAGTCTAAACATATTAAAAATGCAGGCATTTCAGATGAAAAAAAAACATGTAAGTAAAACATTTATGTACAGACAAAAAAAACAAGCTTTTTTTTGGAAGTTAGAAATATGAAGAGAGGACAGAGAGAAGGAGGTGAGGTGGGAGAGGTAAAAGGTCGTATATAGTGGAGAAGTTTATGAGGTATAGGGTAGGAGAGGAAGTAGAGGCAAAGGGTAAGAGAGCACAGTGATAGAAGGTTGAGGTATATAGTGCATGGGAGATGGTGTTAAAGAGTTTATGTGGTAGGAGTACAGGAACATTCCCACTCTGAAAGGCGGTGAGATTGGAGAAGAGTTTTGAAGTTTGAGTGGCTCTGAGTATTTCAAATAGTGGTAGGGAGAGAATTCCAGAGTTTATCTTCGATAGTCCACTGTATCATCTTTATGGCTCTTTTTTGGCCTGTCAGTGTCTGTGGTTTTGGTGGACTACTTCTTACTTCTACAATGGGGGAATCCAGCCTCACCCTGAGCCTGGCATAACCCCATTGTAGGAATGTTGATGTGTCTTGAGGATTCTACAGTGTCATTTTTTTCCTGTCCTGGCACTTCTGTCCATGGCATATGCTAATTAAAATACAGTCTATACATCAGTGTCTTCTTAGTGAGATTTTGTAAAAACCTTGTGAAGGTTCTCACTGAGACTTAAGGATATAATTAATTCCAGCAATACTAGTCTCCTTTGCTTGCTGATTTTAGCATCTCTTGACTCAGACCCCAGTCTCCATTTGGACCCCAATCTCATTAGAAATGCCTCCTTAGTGGAGAAGAATGATTTAGCATTTTTTTCCAGATGGTAGAACTTTAGGATTCCTGTAATGACCTGTTTATAAGGTTGGAGACTGGATATGCAATGGTGTTAACAGCAATTTTGAGATATTTTTCAGGAAGGTTATCTGCAGAGGGTGTGCAGTGTTTAAGTTTAGATAATCATTTTTTTTTTTTTATGAAGGAGGTGACAAATGGTTTTAATGATGAAGGTGAGGGTATTAGTGAATGGAGGTAGATATGAGTCAGGGAAGAATTAATTGGTGAGGGCAGCTATGTTGTCAATGAAGTACGAGTTAAACTCGTTGTCTGTTTTTAAGCCTCTTCTGCTGGTAGATAAGATGCTCAAAAAAAAAAACTCAGGCCATTTATAGTGCATATAGTACCTGTCATACTACCCGGGGCCTTGGCCAGATCTTCTCTTCCTCTATCACTGGTATGGTTCCCAAAGTTACCTAAGAAAAGGTGAATCAGAAAAAGTGACCTTGAAGGTGTGGCTGGCTTACATGGTCATTAAAATCAATCTTTAAGTAGTTTTCAGGTGTTATTTTTTTTTGGGGGGGCAGGGTCTATTTCCTACCCACAGTTTCATCCCATGGCTCCCTAACCAGTGTCTCACATCCATTGCCAGGTCTACCAGCCTACTTCTAACCCTCCTGGACTCTCTCTGATAGGGCTATAGCTTGCGTGGACCTTAAAGGCCTCCTGGGGGTTTGGTCATCAACATCTGCCAGGAAGTTCTGTTTTATGGGCTACCCTTTTACTCCCTTTCTCTTGCAGTACCATGGTAGGATCTGGGGAGTTGACATGCAGTGGAGATGTGGTATTTTGTCCAACCCCTTGCAGCATCTCAGCCATGTCCCCACTCTGTCCCCTCACTGACCAAATCTCCCAGTACCAATGTCCCCAGCTTCCACCAGGGATTGTCGCACAAGACACCCACAGAACAGCCATCCCAACAGGGATGATAAAGCACATCACTTCCAGACACTGCATCAGTCACCCAAGCTACTAATCAAGTGTGGGATGGCTGGGGCCTAGTCAGGGCCTCTAGAGTGGCACTCTTCTCTCAGCAAGGTCTCGTATGTTAGTTATAAAGACTCGTACAGCGGATGTTTTGTTTACATAGTTCTATTTAATAAATCCATTGGTTCCTTCATTTATGTTTCCATACGACTACTAGCGGCTCATTAACTGTGGAATAACCTTTCACCTTGATTGCACTTTTTCCTTATTTGTAGACCTTCAATGTTTGGCTAACAGTTATTCAGTGTTGATAGTCAAATGGTGGTACCCTGTTCCATCTTACCTGACAGGAGAAACAAACAATACACAATTTTTTTCAAAAAAATAAACCTTTAACTTGGAATTAACTGCATCTTCCCATGATCATGACAACACAACACAACACCTTTCTTCCCATCTTATCACCTAATCCAAAAATTTTAATTTCTAAGTTATTCTTATATTCCATTTACTCCTTACCAGCACTAACATTTAATCTCCTCTACAAATCATCCTCTACTAATAAAAACCTCCCTAATACACCTTGTCATACACTATGCTCATGATCCTAATATACATATAATGTTGCAAATTCTTACAGCTTATAACCATGATTGTCTAATGTCAAGCTTTCCCTATGAATACAGTGGAAACGTTCTCTTCCATTTATATGTTTTACTTTACTGTACATTCCTGCATATTGGAAATATGTTGTCCTATTGTATGTTAAACTATTTCTGTATTTTGAAAATTTTGTCTTATTTTTATAGTAGTATATAATACTTTGGAGCTTTGTTCTTTGGACTTCATTGAAAATGGGTTGCTGCTCGGTTGGACCTTCCTAGTTAGCAAATGTAAATAAATAACGCTAGTCCTGTGCTTGCATCATTTTTTGTCTGCTTCGTAGATTTCTTGTGTGGTCTATTAGTACCTTTGTAGTATGCTATGTATAATATGTAGCATTGTCTTCATAGGAGGGTGATCCATTTGAAATGCTTGCTACAAGTGATCAATAGTGAATTAAATAGGTTCTATCTACTGAAACATAACTGGTAAAATTTACATTTCATGCAAGTCAGGCCACTAAGGTGTGCACATTGGAAGATGGTTGTTTGTGCAAATCACTGCGTACTGTATTCTTTCCCCTAAATTGCATAACTGTGGAGTTAGTCTATATAAATAAGGGATTTTATTTGGGGGAGGTGATTACCTTCAACATGGAAATATAGGGGGATGTCTTTTTACTGCAGAGAAACTCCTATTTCGATGTGCACAGGTGATTTTTATTATGAATTCGTTATTATTATGTAGATGCTTTTCAAATTATCATGTTTCAGTTGTATGTAGAGGAAGTGTTTTGAACAGTGGTGAAACTGCTGTAGTTTTCTTTTCATGAATTTAAGACTTCCATGCAACCTAAAAACTGCATTGAAAAAACCTCCTGTTTGTCAGTATCCCCTCCATCATTTCTCAAAACATCATTACGTACAGGTCTCTGACTTCTTCAAATCACTGTAAGACTCAGAGAAAAACGAGAAAGTGAGTCTTACAGGGTTTTTTTATATCCCATCATTCCTCTTTTCCAAGGTTTTGCAATCTCACAGTTGATATATATGTATACCTGCTTTTGCATTTTGTGACCTTGGGAGGCTACACTTTTGAGTTGTGTCCTGTCAAGGCTTGCATTTTTTGGAATCAGTTTATCATGTGTCAGTTAAATGCAGCGTGATTATTTGTAGCAAACCTCACTACTTTGTCTGTTGTTTTAGTGAAGGGTCATGTCCTCAAAATTTAATAACCTACTTTGAGGTTGTACGACTTCAGAGTAGGTATGTTTTATAAGAAGATGCAAGGAGTGAGGCCCCCTGGATGGGGGGGGGGGGGGGTATTCTTCACCAAAGGGTTTAGATTTTGCAGTTTATTTTTTGCATTTTACTAGAAATGGTCTACCATTGAAATCTGAGTTACTGAATTATACTGTCATTGTATAGTACTTCACAGGTTTTTTTGAATAAATGCCCTTCTCCCATGAGGATCTTAAGTTTATCAGCACCTTCCTGATCACCCACTACCCAAAAAACGTGGAAGTTCAAATTATTTTTAAATGTTAATATTACCTACTTGTGTTTTTAGCCTGCTTGTGGTTGCCATGACCATGACTGGCTCTGATCACGGAATAGTTGTTATGTGGAAGAGTAAACCTGCCTGCCGCCTGATTTGCATGCATGCTAAGCTGTCCTGGCTCTTTTGCAAATTGATTCTGTCAGTCAGTGATTTACTTGTCTACATTTACCTTTAAGGTGAATCAAAGATATATATACAGATGTGTATATATATATATATATATATATGTATATAGGTTGAGGGGGTGGCCTAATGGTTAAGGTGTTTGCCTTACAAACACAAGGTGCAGGGTTTGAGTCTCACAAAGGATAATTGGCTAGGCTTAAAATGGCTCACAAGGGCAGTTAGTTTAGAACTAATCTATGAACTAATCTGTCTATGAACATATATATAGATTTACTGTGGCAATGTCAAAGCGGACATGGTCGAATGATGGAATCATCGACCCACGTCCACAAAAGTGGCAATGTCGAATTCCAACATTGTTGAAATACGTCTCAAATTCGACCTCGGAACAACCATTAACATGGGTCAAGATAGAGGCGAAATTTGTACTCTGACAAAGTCGGGTTCAACATTGTCTCCGTTCGCCCTCTGGACTTCGTCAAAGTGGATTCAACCAAAGCCACTTCAACATTGTGATTGTAAACCATATATATATATATATATATATATATATATATATATACACACACACACACATATACATATATAACTATATATATATATATATATATATATATATATATATATATATATATATATATATATATTCATAGGTAGATACTAGGCTATCGGCCCTGGGGCCTATACAAGCCCAGCCAAAAAGGTACCCTGGCTTTTGCCACCCAAGAAAATTATTTTCCTGTGCCACTGTCGAGCAGAGCCACAGAGGTGATCCCCGGGGTGAATTTCCTATTTCCCATCCAATCATCAAGATTTTTCTTGAAGAGTGCTAATGAGGAGCTTTGTTTGATATAGATAGGTAGTTTATTCCAGAGTATGGGAAGTCTCTGGGACAGGAATCTATCCCTCCTGCATGTTCTGTTTATTGTGATGACAAGGTTTAAGTCCCTAGAGTGTATAGCTCGGAGGGATTGGGATTTCTTTAAGTGGAGAGTGTCCAACAGCTCTGGGTTTGACATAGCTTTGTATGTTAGGCAGAGATCACCTCTGAGTAGGCGATATGTGATGGAGTAAACATGGAGTTTTTTGAGACGGTCTGCTTAGGGCATCTGTTTGAGGCCAGTAATCCTCTTTGTGAGGTATTTCTGCTGCCTTTCCAGTTGTTGTAGATGTCTTGTGAGGTACATACCAAAAGGGGCGTTGTACACTATAATGGATCTAATGAGTGATGAGTAGAGGGGAACAATGACCTTTTTTTTTCTGGATGAGAAACCTTTTGTAATGAGGTGTGCCATGTAGAAGGATTTCCTGACTACTGTGGCGATGTGATTATCAAAGGAGAGACTACTGTCCACCTGTGTCCCAAGGCCTCTTATCACACTTTTGGTGTTAAGTATACTACCTCCTATGTTGTAGTTCATGGGTACAGAGTTTTTAACAAAGGGGATGACAATGCACTTTTTGGCAGTGAGCTTGAGGCCATGGCTTTGACACCAGGCATCTGTCTCAGTGAGGCCCTTTTTTTAGGATGTCCACATCGTTAGAGTTTCGATTATGGCTCCTAGTTTGCAGTCATCTGTGAACTTCATTAGCCAAAGACCTTCTGTGTTAGCCTGTACTTCAGAGAAGTAGATACCAAACAGGAGAGGACCCAGGACTGAACCCTGTGGTACTCCACTTGTCACTGGTCTGAAGTTGGATTTGGAGTCTGCTGCTTTCACAGTGTGGGTTCTGTCAGTGAGCCAGTTGGCAACCCATCTTGTGACATAGGGATTTATACCTAGTTTAGTGAGTTTATCTATAATTCCAGAGTGGGGGATGGTGTCAAAAGCCTTGGCAAGATCTAGATAGGCTGTGTGAACCACCTTAACTTTGTCTACGGCTTTGGTGACTGCTTCAAAGAAGTCTATCAGGTTTAGGAGACATGATCTGCTTTTTACAAACCTGAACTGGGTGGGGTCCAGAGTTTGGAGATTACCAATGTCTTTGTTTATAAGTTCCATGATGATATGTTCCATGGTCTTGCAGACCAGGCTCATCAGGCTAATGGGGCGGTAGTTCCTGGGGTCCGTGGTGTCTCCCCCCTTGTGGAGTGGGATAACCATCGCTGTGTGCCATTCAGCAGGCACAAAGCCTGAGTTGAGGCTATGATTGAACATGGTACTTAGGTGGGGTGCCAGTTTGTTCTGTAGTTTGCGTAGAATGCAGCCTGGGATGTTGTCTGGTCCCATGGATGCTGTGTTCTTGGCTTTGGAGAGTGTGGTTTTTATCTGTGCAGCCGTGATTACAGGAACTTTGCATTCTTCCAATATAGAGATGGGCTCTTTATGGGGTGAGAGGGGGGTAAAGTTAGCACTGTACCTATCTGCCAGGATGTTGGCAATATCAGTTGGGTCTGTATATTTAGTGCCATTGTGCTGTAACTCAGAGCAGATCCGAGTGTTGCCATTGAGATTCTTGACATAGCTATAGAATGCTTTGTGGTTGTCTTTAGAATCAGTAGTGATTTTGTTTTCATAACTAGCTTTGGAGGATTTTATCAGGGATCACAGCTTCTTACTGAGGCTGACCAGAGAATTCCTCCACTCATGGGATTTTACTCTCTTTTGCAACAGTTTCTTCCTTCTGTTGTACAGTTTGTTTATGGCAGGGGACCACCAGATTGGCTTCCTTTTTTTGGAGGATAGCGTCTTGGTTCTGTTTGGGATAGCACATTCCATGCACTCATGTAAGTGCTTATAAAGTGCAATTGTGTAGGATTCAGTAGTCATAACTGTATTGTCCATCTGTATGGGTGTCATGAAGTTCACCACTTCTGTCTTAAGAAGCATGAAGTTGGCTTTGGAGAAATATTTTACCATGGTTTCCTTAATGGGGGGTGGGGGCAGGATGTGGATATCTAGGGTAATTATCTTATGGTTGGATCGGACCAATGAGGCGTTGACTTCAAGTGTGGAACACCAGTCACTCATGTTGGTAATTACTAGATCTAGGATATTGTTGCCCCTGGTCGGGGTGTGGATAAGTTGATCCAGGACATTGGAGTTTATGAATTCCAGAAAGCGTTGAGCGAAGGAGTTGGTACATGAGTAGTTTTCCCAGTTAATGGTGGCGTTAGTTGAAATCGCCCATTATTAGGGTGTTTCGTTGAACCCTGATATTTTCCAGTACATCAAGAAAAGAGGAGTGGGAATCCTGGGGCATGGTGGGTGATCTGTAGCAAGCTACAATTTGGATTGCAGTTTTGCCCAGAGTTTGTTGCACTTGGATAACCTTGGCTGCATTATGCTGAGCAACTAGCCTGGAGTTGTGGATATCCTTAATGAATATGGACACACCTCCGCCTTTGGTGTTCTGGTCCAGGTTATATGGCTGAAAAGTGTGGTATGAGTTATAGTCTGGTAGTGCAGGGGTGCTCTCTGGAGCCTTGAACCAGGTCTCAGTCACTGCACAGATATTGATGTTCTCCATTTTAAGGAGCACCTCGAGTGAGTGCATTTTGAGATTTAGACTTCTAGAATTGAGTAGCATCACCCTCAGTTTTTGCTTGCCTGTTTCTGTTACAGTGGTAAATTTGTCATTTGAACCTTGCCTAAAAAGGCACTATAGGGGCAGCAAGAACCTTAGCCAATATTCGGAATCCCAGGGGTGACAGGTGCAGGCCATCTCTGGAAAGCATCGTGGTCTGTTAACCATGTCATCCCAGGCAGACAGATACTGGATCCCTTTAGAATGGCACCAAAAGCTTAGCCAATTGTTGAAGTCAATCATTTTGTCCTTGTACTGCGGCATCATTCTGGGTGATGGCAGAATGCTACTCAGGGCTAGGGTCATAACCTGCCTGGGCTACAAGATCGGAGAGCTCTTCCATGTCTCTTTTCATGTAGTCCAGGGAGGTACATCTCAGGTCGTTCACACCAACATGGACAATGACAGAGTCATATTTGTACTTGTTGTGGAGTGACCTGAGTGCGTGGGTTATGTGGCGGATCCTGGCACCCGACAGGCAGCTGACAGTAACCTTCTCCTTGTTTAGCCTGGTGAGTGGGACATCAGTGTGCCTGACTATAGAGTCACCTATGACTAGTGTGTTGGGTACGTTGTTTTGCCTTATTGGCTATGGTTGAGTGGCACACTGAGTCTGCGGGCTGTGTGTCATTTGGGTTGTGTTGGGGGGTGGAGGTTGCATGCATTTCTGCTTTGGAGGTCTCTGTTGCTTGAGCAGATTATTATTGAGAACCTCTGCGAATGTTTTTGTGTTTCTATGTGTGGATTTTGGTAGTGTAGGTTTAGTGGGACAATGTGAGGAGTGTGGTGTGGTGCAAGTGTTTACCTTCTCCTCTTGACTGTCAAGTTCAGTCTTGATTGGAGAGAGCTTTACCTCCAGTTTGGCTAGATAAGTGCATTTCTCACAGGTTGTAGTGTTGGGTGGTAGGAGGAGAGGGTTGTCTGTGTACATGAGGCAATTTCTACATTGCCCCAAGATGCCCAGATTCATCAGATAGTGGGAGAGAACACTGGGAGTTGACCCTTGGACATGCCTGGTTAAAAAGGAAAGTGAGTACAAGAGCTGTTTTTCTCTAAATAAGTGAGGAAAGTAAGTACTAAAACTGTTTTCCTCTAGGTAATGAGTAAGGTTGAGTGCTGTAGTAATTAGTAGGTTATTTAGTGCTTACAAGTTCTGAACAAGTGCTGATCACGAATAAGCAAATTCAAGTGCTAAAAGTAAGAATCTGTATCTGGACTAAACTAGTTACAGGAAAGGGGGGAAACAAGTGCAAATGTGGGCTTTTAAATCAGAAAGTTGAGAGAGATGGAAAAACTGCCCAAATGGCCAATAACTACAATTTCTGGGCCAGAACCACTCCTTATGTGGTAGATAGGTTACCTAGTGCTTACCATGCCCACTGATAAGCTAGAAGGCTTCCCTCCAACACAGAAAGCTTGGGGGGGGGGCTCAGAAGCTTACATACAGTCCTGGATACAGCAAATCTGAATCTGGACTACACTAGTTAGTTACAGGAAAGGTTTATATATATATATATATATATATATATATATATATACAGAAAAGTAGCTAAACAGCAGTCAAAACAATTCAAATGCAGTGCAAGCTAGCACACTTGAGTATGCAGCAATGTTAGACCAAACAGTTTAAAAAAATGCAATTAAATTAAAAATGACCAAAAACAAGTGCAGAAGGAGTCTATTAGGCAGAATGAGGTAAAGAGATGGGACTGGGGGGAGTGTCTCAGATCAAATCTACAGTGGAGGCGGTCAACTGCAAAAGCCTCCAAATTTAAACAACAAGACAGGAATAGGAAGGGTGGGTATGGGAAAACCAGCACCTTCAGCAGAGATCTGAAAAACTATACAGTGAAGCAAAAATAACAGTGCACAACTCTGAAGTCAGCCAGCAATGATATACAATTAGTCAAACAACAATTACCAGTACACAATATATATATATATATATATAAAAATAACTATATATATATATATATATATATATATATATATATATATATATACATATAGATATATACTCTTTTTCTGCTTTTTACTCTTTGTTTGTATACATGCTACCTACCTAAACTGTAGAAGTGCTTACTTTGTTCACATGTTAAAATATAAAGGGTGTTCATGTGTCTTTGTGGGAATATTTTAGCAGATACTTAATTTAGACATATTCACTTTTTGCCAAACAGTACCATAATGCCCTCTAAAGTTCTTTTTTTATCAGATCCCCCTCCTAAAACTTTTAACACTCACCTGGTGTCTGTTGCACACTTTTCTTTTCTGTTCACTGGTTCTCCCTTGACCATGGTTTTGTTATCCTCTGAACATTTCTATGCACTTTTTTGTAGATGTGCAACTATGGTTTTTGATATTGCACTCTGTTGTCTTTCAGTAATGTCGCTGTAAAGAAATATGTTTGAGTTGGTCCCTGATCAACATGTACTACAAACTGACTGACAGGTAAAACATTTAACTTTACAGGATTTGTCCTGTTGATTTCATGAGGCAGAACCCGGTGAAAGCTTGTTATATTCTACACAGCTCCAGTTCACTGGGGGTGAAAGTTAGTATAAATTAACTTTAGTGTCAAAACATGCATTTTTCACAGGAAGCCAGAGATAATAATGTGGCACTGTTGGATGTACATGGCTATTACATGGGGAACTAGAGAATGAAATATATGGCCGAAATTAAAGACTCCACTGATAATGACACAGTTGTACTTCTCTGTGGTAGCCAGCCTGGGGCTAGAGCTGTATTTTGAACCAGTACAATTCTCTGTGTTCAGAACAACAGAGACATGCATTCTTTCACAAACTACATCTGCTATCAGTTTTTTAACTTGCTGACTGCCTGAAATTAATGTGTATAATATATATTTCAGTGACTTAAGGGTGTGATGGTACAAATACCACCTAAAAAGATGAATAGAATGGGAAACACAGAAGGCATTATAATACATTTTTATGCCCTCTTTAGCATGTGGGACCAGATGGTTTTTATAAACAGATAAAATCTTCTACTCCATAGATCTAGGTAAACCAGTTTCAAAATGAGAAAGGTTTGCAGACCTGAATGTGCAAACTTCAGCAATTATCCAGGCTGTCAAGTTGACCCAAGTTTTTATGTGAAGAAATGAGAAGCAGGTTTTTACTATGAGAAAATAAATGCGTATTGTTTTATTTTAAATTCCACTCATAAAAATTGCCCGTTTTTAAAACTAACCATATATTGGTATAACTATGGAAAAGTCAGATGTCTCAGACCACTTAACTGAATGACCTAACTGTGAGTACTAATATTTTTCTGCAGTTTAAAATCAGGAGGCTGTATTTTCATTCTGTTTTAGAAAAAAAGTCGACCTCCGCAGTCAGCACCTAGACAATAACCACAGCTTCTAGAAAGTTCCATTTATTAAGCCAGTGAATTTGGAGGAGTGCTGTGTAAACACTAATCTCGTTTTGTCTACTCTAGTGTAGAATTAGTTTCACTCATCTCTACAAGTGGGATGCTTCTGTATAACAAATTGCCTTTTAGACAAACAAAACACAATTAAGAAATCTCCTAGTTTCTACATGAAAATCTGCTTAGTTGCTTGTTTTTGAATATCTGAGGAGTGTATAATGTTTGTGGTTTGTGATGCCTTTAATTTAATAACAAAGAAAAAGGAAAGAATCGTAGGTCAAGAAATGCAGGAATTTTTGTGCTAAAATGAAGCAAAGTAACATAATGGAGGCCAAGCCAAAACAGAAAGGGAGTGAAGTGGTTACATTCCAGAAGCTGCAGCTGTACCTTATCTGGACAGTTCTAACCACCATCCAAAGACTAAATGAGTATAAATGTTAACATCCATTGCCAGCACAGAATGACTCAGGTTCACTGTAAGAGTGAGTCACTTTATATTGTTAGTAATATACCTTTTGGAATATCATACGTATGTGTTTCTTGTTTGCTAGCCAGGTGATCTTTAGCAAATCACCAAAATGTCCCTTTTAAGGGGAGATCTCAGAAATAGACATAGCCACAAAATCAAAAGAAATACAGTTGATACAGGTACATAATACAGACCCAAGGAAAGATTTCTGAAGTACCTGTATAAATATATTTTAAGCTTACATTGCATTTCTTCTTAATTGTATTTTGCTTAGGTTCCTCTTCATGTTTGCTGTTTTACTGCTGTGACTGTTTTTTTTTTCTGCACTTTGAATTTCCAGTATTTCTGTATTTCACAGCACAGGCTAGATTCAGATCTGCTGAATCTAGGCTGCTTGGTATTACTTGAGCACTAAAACCAGACATCTTAAATTAAGAAGGCCCTCCTGCACCCTTGTGGCAGAAGTGTATAGACCAGTACCATTGTGAGTTGGGGATTGCTGGAAAAAATGTAAGTTTCCAGCCTTCCCATTGGTTAGTCTGTGTATAAACTGTTTAACTTCACTTGTATTTAAGCAATGCATTGTGCGTAGCTGAGCACTGCACTGCAGGGTTTAGCACTGCCATGTATAGATGCAAATGCTTTAAAATAACAATTTTCCCTTCATATCTGCTAGAGAACCCTCCTTAGCTCACCTGCCTCTCTGTGTGCAATCCAGTTGCACATTGCTATCCAACGAGCAACTCAGTTGTGCATTTTGAAGCATCGATGCAGTCTTCCACCCTTAGCCTTCCATAGAATAGCCACCCTTGTTAGTCTCACAAGCAAACCCTGATCCATCTAGCTCATCCCCACTAGTCACTACAATATATACCTGCAATGATGGATGGACATTTTCCAACCATTTCTCCAGCCAGCCTGATTGACATGGGTATCCTGAGGCAATGTAGTAATTGCCTCATGTATACTGACAACCACTTGCTCCTAAAACAGACAAATACAGTATGTGAGAGATGTAACTCTACCATGGATATGTCCAAAGCATTTGACACAGTCTCACAACAAATCCTGCTAAACAAACAAAACCAATATCACCTATCAAATTCCACTTTTACCTGGTTCCAGAGCTACTTAACTGGCAGGTACCAAGCTGTGAAATGGGAAAATTCTCTCTCTCCTCAGCTGCCCATAACTATAGGAGTCCCACAGGGTTCTATCTTAGGACCACTACTATTCACAATCTACACAAATGACCTCCATACCTCCACACAGCATGCATCTATCATTCAGTATGCAGATGACACTACCTTAATCTGTGCTGCACAAAACATTCCCACCCTCCTGCAAACAACTCAACTAGCATTCTCTGACATTGAAAACTACCTTACCAAAGTCCAACTTATCCTCAATCCAAAGAATACTCAGCTTATGATTATAACCAGTTCTAACAAAAACACTGATAACAGTCAATTCACTATCTACTCCACAAATGCTACTCCAGTTGCTCCAGTGGCACAGACTAAGCTATTGGGAATAACCATAGACTCCCACCTAAAATTTGATAGTCATCTCAACTTAACTATTAAAAAAGTACATGCCAAACTAGGATCACTCTACCGTATCAAACCATTTCTTAGCAACAACACAAGATCAGCCATTGCTCACTCCCAACTTCTATCCACCCTACTCTATGCATCTCCCATTCTGACTAATCTCAACAAAACTGAACTAAGCAAAATGGAAGCCTGCTATAACAGAATTGCCCACTTTGCTGCAAATTGCTCATATAAAACTCATCACTGTAGTGCTTTGAGACAGCTCCACTGGCTTTAACTGCCCAACCTCCTAACCTTCAATCAGCTCTGCCTCTGTCATTCGATCTATTACCTCCCCAGTAAGTGTCCTGCCCTCAAAAACCTAGTACAGATGTCCAGTAATCCTCTTTGTGAGGTATTTCTGTGCCCTTTCCAGTTGTTGTAGATGTCTTGTAAGGTACATACCAAAAGGGGCATTGTACTCTATAATGGGTATAATGAGTGATGAGTAGAGGGGAACAATAACCTCTTTATTTCTGGATGAGAAACCTTTTGTGATGAGGTGAGCCATGTAGAAGGATTTCCAGACCACTGTGGCGATGTGATTATCAAAGGAGAGACTACTGTCCACCTGTGTCCCAAGGTCTCTTATCACATTTTCGGCATTAAGTAGACTACCAGCTATGTGGTAGTTCATGGGTACAGAGTTTTTACCAAAGGGGATGACAGTACACTTTTTGGCATTGAGCTTCAGGCCATGGCTTTGACACCAGGCATCTGTCTCAGTGAGGCCCTTTTGTAGTATGTCCACATCGTTAGGAGTTATCTTGCATTCACTCATAAGTTTATCTGACAAAGTAAGAAACTATACTTTTCTTTTTCAGACAACTCATTGAAGTACAAAGTTTTGTATACTTGCAGGTGCCATGTTTAGTAAATCACAGTTTTAAATTATTTCTAAAAAGGTAAGCATTCAAAATTTTAATAAAAGAACTGATATTCTTAAGAAACAATGTCACTTAGTAATGTAATTTTGGTTTATATTTTAGGAACATATCCCACATACCACACTCAGACACAAGCTCACGCGCGCGCACACACACATATGTACATACACACGAGAGCACACACGCACACACACACACACACACACACACACACACACACACACACACACACACACACACACACACACACTATTTAGATGGATCATCTCCAGCTACAGATGGAAGTAAACATTTTTCTTTTAGCTTAATAATACCAATGTAATGTGAACTCATAGCATGTTTACCAGAAGGCACATGCATATAAATAGCTTACAGTGGTGAAAAAGGCATATTTTGCAGGGAGCTGTATACATAAACTCCCTGATGTATATCTCTTCTCAACCCCTGAAAGCTAAAATTCCTAGTACTGGTCTTTAAATATCATGGCAGACAGTGTAAGAGAAGAGTTTTTTCTTATTGATTTATAATAGAACATATTCATATCCTAGCATCTATACAATTATTGATAGGGAATCTTTTACAGACCTAATTTATTTACTTAATAAGGTACACACTCATATACAGGTCTGCCTTTATAAAGAAAATCAAGATATTCTTGGAGAAAGAAGGGTAAATCTGATTGTGAAAATCACAGAGGTATACCAGAATCATAGTTGTTGAGGGTATGCCCTGATGTAGGGTGGGCTTGACCCCAAAGAAGTATTATTACTAACACTTAGTATACTAATTTTGAGGTTGATTCAACTCAAACTAAAGGGAATGTTTGGTTTTGTTCCCATTACTTTAAGGTGTTGTGACCTCAGAGTTAATATATTTACTCAGCAGGATGGTAAAAAACAATATTTATTTTTTGATTACTCCTGTTGCTTTTAGGTAGTCAGTGTGATGTCATAAATCCAATACACTGTATTGTACAAGTCTAGTGCCCATGTATATTTTACAAGAAAATTTAAAAGTAGCGCAGCTGTATTGTCATTTGTAGGTAGGGTCAAATCAAAGTCTACAGCATTTGAAAGTACCCGTGTTTAAAACAAAACTTTATCTGTCAATTCTGTTCAGATTAACAATCGTAAAAGTTATATCTATAAATATATGTTATGACATCATACGTTCATAGGCTGAATTCATCAAAAAGTTTGATTGCCTTAGCCCCATGTTGATATGTTCTACTTCCCACGTATGCCAATATTATCCATAAAGGAAGATTATGACTGACTTCTAATTGAAATGGGGAGTTTAGTCTTTAATCTTGTGTTAAAGATTATTCTGGAATCTTGAAAGGTGCTAAGTAATATATCTGTCACTGAAAAAAGGTGAACCAGTGATAAAGTGGAGAAGAACAAACCTAACAGCTTCAAGCAAGAAAAAGTAGTACTCCACACTGTCAAAAAAACTTTAATAAAATGACAAAGCTTTCACATATAAACTATCCTTCTTCAGTGTCTTACATAAAATGGTTATAAAAAGAGCATTTATAAATACAATTCAGTCATATCGCATGACAACAGCAACCTATCAGCAACATCACTCAAGAAACAGCAATTAAGCTTTTAAAATCACAGTACATAAATAATGCAGAATCACATTTTCTTCACTTTTTGTTGTTTAAGTTTCAAAACTGGTTTCAGTGTAATCTGTTTGTTAAGACCTGGATAGTTATCTGCTTCCAATCGAGTAATCCACTCATAGTCCTTCATATCTACACTGTTTATTAAATCACCACGTCTAGCATTCGGATAAATTACATGTGTATCATCAGTTTCATTAATATGTTTAGCTAAAGAGTTAGTAAGTACTTTCCTACGATTCTCAGACCTGTGTTCTATTATCCTATCTTTTAACCTTCTAACTGATTTCCCTACATAGAAACCCAAGCATTTATTACATGTAGCAAGGTATACAATAAGTGGTGTATTACATGTTGCAGTATAATGGAAAGTAAACTTCCTGCCATTCACAGGATGTATAAACTCAGCTGACTGATTTATACTGGAACAACAGGAACAATTGTGGCAAGGGAAAGTACCCTTTTTATTAAAAGTAGGAACACTATAATTATTTAAAGAAAAGTCTTTATAACACAATTTTGGAATATTGAAAGGTGCTAAGTAATATATCTGTCACAGTTTTTTTAGGAAACTGATATTTATTTTTATTATTGTTTTACAATCATATTGCCAGAGTCGCCACTGGCTCCACCTATAGAACCTACCACTGCCAGAACCTTAAACTAGAGTGGCTAGAACTACCCAGCTTAATTCAGTTCAATCAACTCTTAATAGTGCACAACATTTTGTACCACCCTGAGGATACCCCCCCTCAGTTAAAAATATTATTAAGCCATATAGCAACCTAAGATCCCTACGGTCAGCTGATAAACTACTGGTCCAAACCCACAAAGCTAATAACTCTGCTGGTGAATCCCTGTTTGCCAACTTCATTAACAAAACCTGGAATTCGTTGCCAAACTGTATAACCATACACTCCTCCAAAAGTCTCTTCAAAAAAAACCTCAAACAGTATCTCAAAGTGAATTGGCTATGCCCATGTACCAACCCTAAACTAAAAGCATATCCTGCAATTATCATAACTTGTAAGTACATCACCAAGCTCTACTTCCAATCTGATGTCTCTTACTTTTAATTGTCTGTCCATGACAATTGTGAGTCCCTACTAGGGAACACTACTAACCCATTATATATAATCACTTTGTTTTTATAATTGTTTGCTAACTTCTGTGTAATCTATGTAAGTTTGTCTTTGTAAAGCTTTTCTCCCCGGGCCTCTGCTGAAAATGGACATGTATCCAGTTGGACTATCCCGGTAAACAAATGTAAAATAAAATAAATAAATAAATAATAAATGAAATGTTACCCAATCTGGTGTTAGCTCTGCAGAGGAACATTCCAATCAATAAACTTTCAAACAGGAGTGCACCAGACATTACCTTATAGACCAGACAGTGGTCACTACTAAGCAACTTGTAAGAAACAAAGTAATATGATAGATTCTGAAGCCTTTATGAATGCTTCAAGTTTTGTAGCCCTCTAATTTTCTTATAAGAAATCACTGTGCTATTTCAAGTTGTTTCTGATGGCTTCTTTGAAGACTAAACATGCAGAATTGTGTTTGATAGAGGATCAGAACTGTGATGTGTAAAGTGGATCATTAATCTCCCTACACATGCCCTTAGAAATATATAGACTACAGGATATGCATTTTTGATTTCAGTAGTGAAGGTGGTCTAAGGAGATTGATTTAAGGGCAAGTATTATCCAAATAAAAAATTGCCTTCATTTATTTCTTTTGCAAATTATTTTGGGAATTACTAAGATTTTTCTAGGAAACTGCAGTAATGAAGTCTTAGAAGTTCATGTTGTTTTGCCAGTTATGATTTAAAGCTGGCTAACTGTAGAACAAGCTGCATGATAACAATATTTATTTATTTATTTATTTTATTTTACATTTGTTAACCGGAAAAGTCCAACTGGATGCAAGTCCATTTTCAGTGGAGGCCCGGGGAGAAAAGCTTTGTGTGCAAAATTACAGTAAAGAATAATACAATGAAACAATAAGAGTTGTATTAAAGACAAACATGTACATTCATTGAGACACAGATGATGATCCAGGCATTTGTTTTTTTTTTTTTTATCTAGATGTAGTTAATTATTTGTAATACATTGTCTATAGATAGCATATGACTACAATTTTATGTTTGGTGACAAAAATGTCTAGTTATCCATGGGTATTGCATGAGCATAGTCTGTTATTTGAGAAGTGCGTTTTAAGCTGTTTCTTAAATAGGGCTAATGATTTTGAGGCTGTAATTTGGGCAGGGAGAGCATTCCAGGATTTGGAGATACAGTGACTATAGATGGATTTACCTGCCTCATTGTAAATTTTGGTTACTTTAAGGAGGTATTGTGTACTAGACCTTAAGGATCTGGTGGGTTTGTAGTGCTTAATTAGTTGTTGAAGGGATGGTGTTTTTTCTGCGTGGTGGAGTAATTTGTGGGTGAGTGTAAGCTGTTTGTACTGGAGTAGTAGTGGGAATTCGAGCCATTGTAGTTTAATAAGGCTGTCACAATGGTGTGTTCTTGGGGAAGATTCTGTGGCAAATCTAGCTATCTTATTATAACAGTTGTCAAGTTTGTTTAGGTCTGTTTTGCGGAGGTTGGTCATCATGGGGGATGCATATAGTAATGTGGATAATAGATGTGTTCTGGCTATAGTGATTTTGGAGTGGTTGGTGAGGAATTGTTTGTTCCGATAGAGTAGCCCTAAATTTTTATGGGTTTTTTTAATGGTCTGGGAGATGTGAATGTCTAATCTAAGGTGATTGTCAATTTCCACACCTAATAGTTTGGCCTGATTGGTGGTGGAAATGATGGTGTTGTTGTGTGAGGATATTGTGAGGTTGTGTAAGGGGGTGTTTTTCTGTGTGGGCTAAAGATTATTAGTTTAGTTTTGGTGGGATTGAGAATTGTTTGTGGTTAGAGATCCAGGCTTCTGCTAAAGAGAAGCATTTTTGCGTTTGGGATTGGAGAAGGTCAAGGGTGTTGGCTCCGCATATTATGGTGGTGTCATCTGCATATTGTACCACTGACGCGTTTGTAATGTTTGCGGGGAGTTGGTTAGTAAATAGGGTAAAGAGTAGGGGGCCAAGGATGGAGCCTTGAGGAACCCCTAATGTTACAGGTAGTAGGGGAGAGAGTTGGTTTTGCCATTTTACTGCTTGCTGTCTGCCATATAGATAGTTTGTGAACCATGAGATATCTGGGGGGTTGAGGTTTAGGGTGGACAGAGAGTTGATCAATTTTTGGTGATTGACCATGTCAAAGGCTTTAGAAAGATCTAAGAGTGTAGCAGACACTAATAGTCCATTGTTTCTATGGTTGCTGATGGTGTTGCTGAATGATGTGAGGGCAGTGGACGTGCTGTGGAAAGGTCTGAATCCATGTTGTTGTGGGGCTAGAAGTTGGTTATCAAGTAGGTATTTCATTAATTGCATGTGCACAGCTCTTTCAAGGATTTTTACTAAGGGTGGTAGTATGGCTATTGGTCAGTAGTTATTGAGATTGAGAGAGCTACCCCCTTTGTGCAATGGTGTTATATATGATATTTTCCAAAGCTGGGGTACTTTGTTCTCAGACATAGATCTGTTTATTAGGATGGACACTGGGTAGGCTATAGCTTGAGCAGCTAGTTGAAGATATTCAGAAGGTAAATTATCAGCTGCTGTGGATGTTGGTTTTAGTTTTAAGAGTAGTTGTTCTATGACTTTGGTTGGGACTGGGTTAAAGCTAAAGTTGTGGCTTTTGTTATTTGTTTTAGTTGGAAAAGGTAATGTTATTGGGGTGGGGGTATTATGGTTTGATTGGTTGCTAGCTAAGGTTTGTATAGTTTCTGTAAAATATTTGTTGAACTGAGTGGGTATATTGTCTTGGCTATTGCCTGTTTTGGGAGTAGGGGTGAATGTTTTCCCTGGTTGTAAGACTGAATTGACTGCTGACCAGAATTTTTTTGGGTTGTTAATATGTTTAGTCTGTATTTTTTGGTAGTATGAGATTTTGTCAGTTTTAATATGCTGTTTGGTTTTGTTCCTTAGTTCTAGGTACTTTTGTTTGTCTAGTTGGCTTCTGGTTTTATGATAGTTTGTCCAAGCTTTGTTTCTGTTTTTGAGTAGTGTTTTAGTTTCTACGTTTAGCCATGGTGCATATTTAGTCTTGATTCTACCTGTTCTAGAGGGGGCATGTTGATTAAGTATACTTATAAAAGTGGTATTAAAGTGATGTACTTCTTCTTCGAGAGGTACATTTTTCAGGGGAAACCAGTTGCATTTCTTTAGATCAGTGTTAAATTTAGTTGGGTTAAACTGTTTTTTGTTCCTAATCTCTTGGATGGTTACTTGGGACAGTTGGGACGTTTTGCTTCTAAGCATTAATGTAGCTTGGTGGTCACTAAGGGCATCTGGCAGACATCCTGCTTGTGTTATTCGGGAGGGGTGAGATACAAGTATCCAATCTAGTATGGATTGGTGTTTGGTTGTTTTGTCTGTTCTGGTGGGGGTAGAAATAAGCTGGGTAAGGCCATGAAGGTTTATGTGACATAGAGGGTTTTGACTGGAGCAGTTGAGCCAGTCTATATTTAGGTCTCCTAGTATCATGGTTTCATAGGGGAGTGAATTAGTTGTCCAGTCAAGTAGTTTTTCGGTAATGGGGATATTGTTTCCTGGGGAAATATAGCATCCTATGATGTTTATATGTTTGTTTGGGCTAATTTTTAGTTTGGTTAGGATGAGTTCCATATTTTCTAGCTCTGGGGATGTGATGTCTAGTCTTTCTAAGATGAGGTGATCTTTATATATTATAGCACACCACCACCTTTCTTTCCTATCCTGTCTTTGCAAATTATATTGTAGCCAGGTGCTGTAATGTTGTTATTATGGATTTCTGGCCTTAGCCAGGTTTCAGTTAGTATTATTATGTCTGGTTGATAAAAGCCTAGTAGGGCATGGAGGTCATGAACTTTGTTTAAGATGCTTCTAACATTTAGATTGATGATTAGAAGTGAGTTATTAGGTCGGTGGGGGAGGTAAAAGTTGTATTGGAGGTTGGTGGGCTTTGGACTGATGGGCCTGGGTTAGAGTGTATGCCTCCACAACATATGAGTGATGTTTGTAGTTGTAACTGAAGTTTTAGTAATTTGTTTATGAGTTTTATATATTTTAAAGTAGTGTAGTTGTGTGTCTGAGATGGGAGCTGCTTGAGTATGTGGTACATAGGGATAGCTTGGTAGTGGAATTGGTGTAATTGAGTGTATGGTGTGTGGTTGGGTGTGTGGAGGGATGTCCCTTTGTTTGGGATAATCAACCTGCGGTTGTATTGGTAATGATAGCTAGTAGTGAGTGATAGCAGTATTAGGATAGGTATGTAAATGGAGTATAGCAGTAGTGTTGTTTTATAGGGTTTCGATAGTGGAGGCATGTTTGGGTTTTATTAGGTTGGAAGATGTTATAATGTGGAGAGGGTGGGGTGTATTGCAGACTGCTGATAGCAGTTGGTGTGAATAATTGGTTAAGTTAGGTGATAGGCCCAGTGGTGAAGTTAGGGGGTGTGTGGTTAACTATGGGTGTGGTGTAAAGGTAATTGATATGGGGGTGGGTGGGGATGGGGGTAGGGTATGGGAGCGGAGTGAGCCCGAGAGTAGCGAGGGCAAACGGAGCGGGTACCGAAAGAGCCCCCTGTTCTTGCAAGAAAAACTATCAGTTTACCAGGAATGGCTTGTGTTTGCGACACTTTTGCGGTCAGTATCATGTTTTCTTTAATATTAATTAAAATAGATTTATATTTAAGTAGTTCTCTTATTTCTTTAGGGGAAACCACTTGATTATTGCCCTAACATGCTGCTTGTACTTGGGCGAGTAGTCCTGAAAAATTGGACTTTTAAATGTGCAACTAGGCAATGTGTGGGTAGGGAATTCTTGAATTGTACTGCCACCTAGTGGCTTCAGTAGGGGGGTTGATGCCCTAGGGTGGAAATGTTAACTATCAGAGCTCAAGCGAGTGCGCTCATAAGGAGAGATGGCCGTGCGTTAGCGCTAGCCACAGGTTATGCTATTTAACAGTAAAAACATTTGGAAGTATGTAGACCTACACTTTGCACTCTAGCAGAGGTTAGGTTCTCCTTGCTTTCAATGGGAGATTTCACTGTAGACTTTCAGGTCAGGAAAGGTAGATGACCTGGGGACTGTTTCTGCAGAGGAACATACGTGTCCTGCCTAAGGCTTAAAGTGAGCTGTAAGAAAGGAAACCTATATTAAAATATTATACCACTAGAAATCTATTAGAGTCCAAGAGGTTAGCGTGGTGTGCCTGAGCTGCATGAGAATGACTGCAAGGTAAGAGCAATGGAAATTACACACTACGTGATTCAATTACACTACTCGTTCATGTTTATTCTAAGGTGTAACAGCATATGCATTGTGTTAACCCTGGCAATAACAGTTGAAAAATATCCTGTGCAGTTTAAACACTCTAAAACAGATGAGGATGCTTACAGTTTTACTTTAGTCTATACCAATGTGGACCCTAAGATAAGCGCAGTCCAACATATTCAACATATATTTCATAGCAACATGTGAGACATTAACAACATTCTAAAATTGATACAGTTGCAGCAACAGACAAGATCTTAATAACATTCTAAACCTGATAGTGTTGCTTCCAGTATGTTGCGAAGCTTCGCTAATGGGGTCATTATATATATGATCTACTCGCTTAATGATAACTCTGTGTTAGGTTTGAGGCATAAATTACTAAAACCATAAGCTGCCTTTGAATGTGTGATAGGATAAACTCTAACGCTAGCATATTATACCAGACATTGCAAGTTGAAATAATGGTTAAATTGAAGCTAGTGGAGGTGATGGGAAAAACCCTTAGTTGTGTTTATAGCACAGTTAGTGAAGGGACCACGGTACTACGGTCGTCAGTGCAAGTATTCAAAACAATATTCATTATAAATGCTAACAAAGAGTCATTTATCTTAACCAATCACTTACAGATGCTAATTGTATTAAAAACAATGTAGACTAAGCACTTTCAGAAGAACGGCTATGTTTGTTTACAAAAAGTAGCTTGTAACTAACACTAAACAGAAGAACGACTACGCTGGTTTACAAAAAAGTAGTTTGTAACTAACACTGAAACACTTGTTTGTACTGACTCAAGGAAATAGGTAAATAGTACATTAAATCCAGGAGGAACAAACAGTAGAAGTTACCTACCGGCTAGCACGAACAGCAGGGACGGAGAGATACCTAAGATGTTAAGGCTGTGTTTTTTTTTTAAATGGCACCACCAGTGAGGGGCTCTACATATAGAGTTTAGTGGGGGTGGGGTAAGGTGAGGCATATGTTAAAGGGGGAGGTGGTATCAGTACACCTGGACCGTGCCCCCTGTTCTTGCAAGAAAAACTATCAGTTTACCAGGAATGGCTTGTATTTACGACACACTTGCAGTCAGTATCGTGTTTTCTTTAATATTAAGTAAAATAGATTTATATTTAAGTAGTTCTCTTATTCCTTTAGGGGAAACCTTTTGATTATTGCCCTAACATGCTGCTTGTACTTGGGCGAGTAGTCCTGAAAAATTGGACTTTTAAATGTGCAACTAGGCAATGTGTGGGGAGGGAATTCTTGAATTATACTGCCACCTAGTGGCTTCAGTAGGGGGATTGATGCCCTTGGGTGGAAATGTTAACTATGAGAGCTCAAGCGAGTATGCTCGTAAGGAGAGATGTCCGTGCGTTAGCGCTAGCCACAGGTTATGCTATTTAACAGTAAAAACATTTGGAAGTATGTAGACCTACACTTTGCACTCTAGCAGAGGTTAGGTTCTCCTTGCTTTCAATGGGAGATTTCACTGTAGACTTTCAGGTCAGGAAAGGTAGACGGCCTGGGGACTGTTTCTGCAGAGGAACATACGTGTCCTGCCTAAGGCTTAAAGTGAGACTTTGCACTCTAGCAGAGATTAGGTTCTCCTTGCTTTCAGCGGGAGATTTCACTGTAGACTTTCAGGTCAAGAAAGGTAGACGGCCTGGGGACTGTTTCTGCAGAGGAACATACGTGTCCTGCCTAAGGCTTAAAGTGAGACTTTGCACTCTAGCAGAGGTTAGGTTCTCCTTGCTTTCAGCGGGAGATTTCACTGTAGACTTTCAGGTCAAGAAAGGTAGATGGCATGGGGACTGTTTCTGCCGAGGAACATACGTGTCCTGCCTAAAGCTTAAAGTGAGACTTTGCACTCTAGCAGAGGTTAGGTTCTCCTTGCTTTCAGCGGGAGATTTCACTGTAGACTTTCAGGGCAGGAAAGGTAGACGGCCTGGGGACTGTTTCTGCAGAGGAATATACGTGTCCTGCCTAAGGCTTAAAGAGAGACTTTGCACTTTAGCAGATGTTAGGTTCTCCTTGCTTTCAGCGGGAGATTTCACTGTAGACTTTTAGGTCAGGAAAGGTAGACGGCCTGGGGACTGTTTCTGCAGAGGAACATACGTGTCCTGCCTAAGGCTTAAAGTGAGACTTTGCACTCTAGCAGAGGTTAGGTTCTCCTTGCTTTCAGCGGGAGATTTCACTGTAGACTTTCAGGTCAGGAAAGGTAGACAGCCTGGGGACTGTTTCTGCAGAGGAACATACGTGTCCTGCCTAAGGCTTAAAGTGAGCGGCTAGCACGAACAGCAGGGACGGAGAGATACCTAAGATGATAAGGCTGTGTTTTTTTTTTTAAATATAAATTAAAAAAAAAATAAATAAATAAAATAAAAACATGCAGTCGATGCCATTACCTCAGTCTTTCTTACCGTGCGGTGCCCAAAGCAGAAGCAGTTTGCAAGTGCCAGTCGGCCGACTCCTGAAATTTTCGTTTTCGAGTTTCAGACCTGAAGTCTTCAAAAAGCTAAGTACCCTGTTGGGGATCCTTTTTTCTTGCTCTAACCGATGTCAGAAAGAATTAATAATTGTCTTGCCTATGGAAAGCAAATACCTCATAGAGATTTACATTCTTACTGCATCACCTGTTTAGGCCCAGACCACGACGTCCCTCGCTGTCAGTTTTGTGCCTTGTTCAACGCCCAAACTATTTATCGTTGGGCTATTTTTGTAGCTAAATATTTTTGTTCTCGATCTCCATACTCCGAAATGGCTTTGTTAAGCCATCCAGCTACCGATCTTCCAAACAAACGTAAGGATAAAGACAGAGACAGACCGCATAGGTCCAAAACTGCCAATGACTCTTCCGTTAAGCTAGTCACCAGTCCGCCGGTACTCAGTGAGGCACTTCTGCAGATTCGCAGGCCTCTGCTGAGACCCATTCGAAGTCCGGTATGCTGCGAGATGCTTCTTCGACTATGGAACCTGCAGATGTCTTTACCTTGGATGGGTCCAGAGCCGCTGTGCAGGCACTGGCTTCTGAGGGTGTATTCAGCCCTACGGATTTTCATATCAAACTGACAACTTTGTTCCAAGCTAAAAATACTGAATTCCTCAGGCCTAAAGCTCGCACTAAGCCTAGAAAACCCACGACCAACGCACATTCTCAGGATCACATGCCTCAAAAACAAAAGATTAGAATGGCTGAAGACCTTATTAGCTTAATTAGGGGAAGCCAACCTTCCCCCTCTCAGAGACCTAGAACTGATTTTCCTTCTGATTCTTCTGATCAGGAATCTGCTATCTCTATTCCTTCTGACTACCAGGATTTACCCTTATCTGCTTATGAGGATTCTGATGCAGAGGAGTCCATTCCCTCTGCTTCCCCTCCAAAAGATTTCTCTTTTGTGGAAACCTTACATACCCTTAGGGAACATTTCCGCTGGGAGAGCCAGGACTATTCTCAGTCCAAGAAGAAACTTAGGGAATTCTTAAACCTGCCTCAGCACAGGCCTTTAGCTCTCCTTCCTGTGCTGGAGATTTGTAAATGTTTTCTTGGAATACAGCCTTACCCTAGACACTTTGTCCCCAGCTCCCAGGAAACCTGACAGGTACTACAGAGTACCTGACTCTTACAAATTCCTCTTCAAGAATCCTACTGCAGATCCAGAAACCATTTCCCAAGGACCAAAAAGCATTAAGGCTACTACTGCCAAAAAATCCTACCCCTTCTAACAGGGATTCTAGGGTTTTAGACAGATGGGTAAGAAGGTATACACCTCTGCTACGCTGGCCATTGGGGCTTTAAATTGCCAGTTTCATATGTTAAACGTATCAGCAACATACTATGGGATTAATTAAGCAGAAAATTATGTTGATTCCTGACTGTGCTGAACACAAAGATTTACAAGAGTTAATGCATTCTGCTGAACAAGTTGGTCAACATACTTTGCAATATGGTTTTGATGCTTTAGAAGCATCTTGCAGGGCTACTGTCACTGGGTTTGTACTTAGAAGGCATGCTTGGCTTAAGGAACAAAACTTGCCAGATCATGTTAAAGCCAAATTACTGGATGCACCCTTAAACCAAAAGCACCTTTTCATAGGTTCATAGATTAGTACTAGGCTAACTGCCCTTGTGGGCTATTTTAAGCCTAGCCAATTACCCCATGTGAGAATTAAACACTGCACCTTGTGTCTGTAAGGTAAGTACCTTAACCATTATGCCAATCTCCCACAAAGCAGAAGAAGTCCTTAAAAGAATGGAGGAAAAAGCTAAATCTATGCAAACTGTTAAAGATTTCTTACAAGTACAGCCAACTAGATTCAGTAGGCATTGGCCTTCAAAGAAGTGGTCCTTTCCAGTTCCTTCCAGGTTTTCTCAGTTCAAACCCAGGAACAACAGACCACCAAGACGTCAGTCTCAAACTATGCACAAATCTAAGCAGTGAGGGGCTCCCACTCCCAAATCAGGGAGTAGTAAAACACCCCCCATGCAAAAATTGCACAATGACTTATCCTTAACTCTTCCAAGCCTTGCTCAACCACTTGCACCTTTAGGAGGAAAGCTCGCCCTGCATGCAAGAAACTGGGAATGCATTACCCAGACAAATGGGTTTTAAACATAGTTTCCCTAGGATACAGATTCCACTTCCACTCTCTCCCACCCCCAATTGGATGGCCAGACCTCCCCCCAAACCAGTGGGCGGAGGCCCAAAAACAAGTGCTCTCTCTCATCAGCATCAAGGCTATTCAGCCTGTCCCAGCTGGAACAAAGGGGACAAGGTTTCTATTCAAGACTGTTCCTGGTTCCCAGAAAAGAAAACTCCTGGCATCCTATCCTGGAAATGTTTATCCTCAACACCTTTCTGGTGGTTCCAGAATTCAGAATGCTAACTTTTCAACAGCTTCCTCCTATGCTAGCCAAGGAGGCCTGGCTGGCAACCTTAGATTTAAAAAAAGCTTTTCTGCACATCCCAATCAGGGAATCTTGCAGGAAGTACCTACGCTTCAGTTCTCTACACGTCCCTTTGGCTTATCTACTGCACACAGGGTATTCACAAAGTGCCTAGCTCCAGCCATTGTATTTTGCAGGCAGAGAAATATTCAGATTTACCCATATTTAGATAATTGCCTGATTTAGGCAGAGGGTCAGGACTTGTTACTACAGCACCTGTCATTTGTAAAGAGACTTCTAACTTCACTGGGATACACCATCAATGAGAATAAATCACACCTATTACCCTGCCAACAGACTGTATTCCTGGGAGCAAGCCTGAACACAACTTCCCAGATGGCATTCCTCACTACAGAAAAACAAGTTTATTTGACAACCTACTTCAACCTACTAGCCACAAAAACCCAGTTATCTGCAAGGAAAATCCTGCAAGCCTGGAGTCCATGGCCTGTTGCATTCTGCTAATTCCATATGCAAGACTGCATATGAGAAAACTTCAATGGTATCTAAAATGTCTGTGCTGTCAACATTCTCAGGACCTGAAAACAATGATTCCTATCATTCCTTGCCTAAGGGCAGAGTTCCTTTGGTGGGCAGAGGCCTGCTACCACAACAAGGGACTCCCTTTCGCTCTACCCCCTGCCGCCCAAACCCTAACAACAGATGCATCAGACTATGCATGGGGGCTCACATGGCAGGGCAGTGCATTCAGGGCAAATGGAACCTAATACAGATGCACCTGCATATCAATCAAAAAGAAATGTCAGCTGTACAGAATGCTCTGGCAACCTTCAAAGACCTTATTCTTCCAGGACAACTATTGGTAAAGACAGACAACACCATAGTTATGTGGTATAACCCATTCCTACCCACTCTGCAGACTAGTCTTGGCTCTGTGGAACACAGCCTTGAGCAACCAAGTGAACCTGCAAGCTCAATTCCTGCCGGGCAAACTAAATTCACTGGCAGATGACTTAAGCAGAAATCTCATGGATCCACACAAATGGAAACTGGTACCCACTTGAGGAACAAATGGGGGACTCCAGAGGTAGACCTGTTTGCCTCCCCTCAGAACCACCAATTGAACAAATACTGCACCAGAACTCCTCACAGTCAAGCTTGGAAAGTGGATGCCCTGTCCTTTACCTGGGAAGGCCTCTCAGTGTATGCCTTTACCCCCTGCCTTTCCTCTCGAGGGTCCTTCTAAAGATCAAACAGGACAAGCCAAGGACAATACTGATTGCACCAGACTGGCCATGCCAACACTGGTACCCTCTTTTGCACAGTCTGACAGTGCTACAACCATGACACCTGCCTCTGACCCCTTCCCTGCTGTCCCAGCAGGCGGGCCAGATTCTGCATCCTCAACTTCAAACCCTGAACCTTGCAGCCTGGCTAATTCCCTGAGCTCACCTCCAACAATCCTCAATAAGCAGGTGCTGGATGTCATTCTTGAGGCAAGGAGGCCTAGTTTTAGAAAATCCTATTCAGAAAAGTGTAAAAGACTGTTCCTTGAGCCAGTCTCTGGGTATGGGCATAGCGGTGCCCAGCTTACCTCATATTCTAGATTATTTAACAGAAATGCTCCACAAGGGCCTAACCTTCTCTTCAATTAAGATTCATGCCTCAGCCATATCAGCCCATTATAATAATGAGCCACCCCTCTTCTCTCATCCCCTGCTAAAACAATTCTTTAGAGGGGCCAAAAATGTAAGACCCCCCCCCCCAGGAGAGCCCCCACTCCAGCCTGGGACCTTAACTTTGTGTTGGAAAAACTTACTCTTCCCCCCTTTGAATCAGCTGCTGCAGCAGAGTTGAAATTTCTTTCTTAGAAAACAGCTTTACTTCTAGCCATCACTTCTGCAAGAAGAGTGTCTGAACTGCAAGCCCTTATGGCTGTGGAACCCTTCATTATCTTCCATGGGGACAGGGTTTCCCTCAGGATTAATCCATCATTTATGCCCAAGGTGGTGTCTAGTGTGGCTCTGAACCAGTCCATTCATTTGCCTATTTTTTTCCCTTATCCCCAGAATAAAGGGGAAAGGCTACTGCGTTCCCTGGACATGCACAGACAGTTTAGATTCTATTTGGACAGGACTAAGCTTCTCAAAAAATATGACCAGCTGCTAGTCAGCTTTGCTACAGGAGCAGAGGGGAAGGCCATTTCAAAGCAAACCTTTTCCAAATGGATAGCACATTGCATCCATTTCTGCTACAAGTACCATGGAAAACCTACCCCATAGGGATAAGAACACATTCCACCAGGGTTGCATCTACTTCTACTGCATTTCTCAGAGGAGTCCCTACCAGGGACATCCTGGAAGCTACAACATGGAGCTCTGTACATACTTTCACCAAGCATTACCACTTGCCTATTTTTTCTAAATCCAGTGCTGGATTTGCCACAGCAGTCTTACAGGGCCTGATTGTTAGCCCTAATGCTTCTTAACTACCTTCACCCTTCCTTAGCTTTGGGAATCAACCCAAATGTGATGACTGCAACAGTGAATACACTTGAACATCTACATTTATGGTAAGTGTACACAACTGTACTTTGTGGTGTCTTCATTCTAGAATTTACATGTTATCAGGTGTTCTGCTTTCATCCCACATCCCACAGGTGTGTGTGTGTGTGTGTGTGTGTGTGTGTGTGTGTGTGTGTGTGTGTGTGTGTGTGTGTGTGTGTGTGTGTGTGTGTGTGTGTGTGTGTGTGTGTGTGATTGTGTCTCTACATGGTGCAACACACTGACATCCTCTCCAGTATTATTTCTCTGTTTACCACATGTTGAATGCTGTGATATTCTCTGGCTACCTTGTAATCTTTGAATAAGGTAAAGTGGGTATTCAAAAATTAATAAGTGATTGTGGCATTAAATTATGCTTGCTTAAGCACCATATATCTTTTAGCCTTTATCTCTCTTCACTTTTCAATAGTAAGTATATATAATTCTCAGCTTGTATTGTGAGCAACATGAGAGCAGACTTTGTTTACTTTGTAAAATTGTATCCTTTTCTTCTGCTTCTTCTTCTGATACCATTCATAAGCCAAATGACTCAGAACTTCAGAATTTTTCTTATGTTTTACAGTGAAATGATTGCTACTTTGCTAGTAAAGCATACATATTACATTACAGTTAAACTATGTAAGTGAAAGCTTTTATAGCTGTTTAAATCAGTTCATTTTGTTTTGTCTCGGGAGGCAAAGACAATATTTAAAAATTAAGTCAGAGGTTTTCCGTGTTCTTATTTTTTTAATGTCAGTATAAACATATACAGTTGTTTGATTTTTATATTCGGTGAAAAGGCATTGGGTGACAGTTTGTTTTTTGTGTTTTATTTTTTATACAGTTAAGAATACAGTCACCATCCATCCATCCATCCATCCATCCATCCATCCATCCATCCATCCATTCATCCATCCATCCATCTACAACCTCTTTAACAGGGCAACCATCTAGAGCCAATTATTCTTCATCAGTACCACTCACACACAATCACTCTTACACTTACTGCCAATTTAGAGTGTCCAATCCACCTAATGCATGTCTTTGGAGTGATGGAGGTTATGACAACCCACCACTACCAATCAGTAATCAAGGATCCTCAATACTCACCACTAGCACCAGTGGGGTACATACACTGGGAGGATGACAGGTACACACAGTATTTCCAGATGCAGCTCTCTGCATCAAGTGCAGTTTCCCCTTAAGAGCACACAGAGACCACAGTCAGTCAGGGGCAGGTTTCTCCCTCTTTCTCCAAATCCCCATTAAGACTCCCCACTGGCACAGCTATAGAGTTGAGATCTCAGCTGAGTGAGCAAGCCAAGACCTCCAGCACCCTCTCTGTCCAACCAGTGCTTTTTTGTCCCTATCCAAGTAGCTGACGCACACACTGTTTGAGGTTTCATTTATGCACACACACCTGGGAAAGGCTGGCACAGGATTACTAGCTATGCCCCCTTCTGCCCAGACTGTAAGGTAGTTTCTACTGCTACCAGTCACTCCTTATCACCTACTCTAAGACGCTTAACAAAGGGTGTTCAATCTTACTGTGTAATATTAATATTATTACAAATGGTAGTTTGACCATGAGCAAGGCTATTAGGAGTGGCCCACACAGTGACACCAAATAAATATGCAAGTACTGTCAAAACTTAAATATCTCTACACAGATCAGCCACAATGAAAAATCTAAATGTATTTAGTAATACGTAATAGAGCAAGACAATACTAAATATGTATTCACAGTGACATCAGAGTTCAAAACCGCAGGAAATATTTAAAATCACATTCCAGTACAGGCTCACACAAATAAAGAAAAAAACATCTAAACTAAGGTTCATAGGTTCATAGGTGTGTACTAGGCTAATGGTCCTGGAGCCTTTACAAGCCTAGCCCATAGAAGTGCCCTGGCATCGTGCCACCCGATGTTAGTTCCCAGTGCCTCTATCAAGTAGAGCCACTGGAGTGATCCCCGGGGTGAACTTTCTATTAACCATCCACTCATCAAGATTTCTCTTGAAGAGGGACAGCAAGGTGCTCTGCTTGACATGTATGGAAAGTCTATTCCAGAGTATGGGCAGTCTCTGGATGAAGAACTGGTCCCTCCAGCATGTTCTGTTGATTGTGGTAATGAGGTTGATATCTCTGGAGCATGTGGTCCGGAGGGATTGGGTTTTCTTAGATGTAGCATTTCTAACAGAGCTGGGTCAGACATGGCTTTGTAAGTCAAGCAGAGATCGCCTCTAAGTAGGCAATATGAAACAAAGAATAGCTGGAGTCTTTTGAGTCTGTCTGTGTAGGACATGTGTTTAATGCCTAGGATCCTGTTCATGAGGTACTTCTGTGGCCCCTCCAGCTGTTGCAGATATCTAGTGAGGTACATGCCAAATGGGGCATTATACTTGATGATCGGTCTAATGAGGGAAGAGTAGAGAGAGACAATGACCTCTTTCTTCCTGGATGCAAAACACTTGGTAATGAGATGTGCCATATAGAAGGACTTTCTGACCACAGTGGCAATGTGGTGGTCGAAGGAGAGGTTGCTGTCAACCTGCATCCCCAAATCTCTTATAACACATTCAGTGTTCAGTGGGCTCCCATCGATGTGGTAATTAGTGGGAACTGAGTTTTTACCAAAGGGGATGACGACGCATTTTTTGGCGTTGAGCTTAAGGCCATGGTTTTGACACCAGTCATTGGTCTCAGTGAGGCCTTTCTGTAGGATGTTTGCATCATTTGTGGAGTTAATAATGGCTCCCAGCTTGCAATCGTCTGTGAACTTAATCACCCAGAGTCTCTTTGTGTTGGCCTGGACTTCTGAGAAGTAAATGCCAAACAGGAGAGGACCCAGGACCGATCCCTGTGGGACTCCACTAGTGACTGGTTGGCAGTCTGACTTGGGGTTCACTACTTTCACACTGTGTGTTCTATCTGTGAGCCAGTTTTCAACCCACCTAGTGGTATAGGGGTTGATGCCTAGTTTTGGTGAGTTTATCAATAATTCCCGAGTGAGGAATGGTATCAAAGGCCTTGGCCAGATCGAGGTAGGCTGTATGTACTGCCTTACCATCATCCACAGCTCTGGTGACTGACTCGAAGAAGTCAACCAGGTTGAGCAGGCATGATCTCCCTTTCACAAAGACAAATTGCATGGGGTTTAGAGTTTGGAGATTACCTATATCTTTGTTAATCAGGTCCATGATGATGTGCTCCATAGTTTTACATATCAGACTCATCAGACTAATGGGGCAATAATTGCCAGGGTCTGTAGTCACTCCCCCTTTATGGAGAGGGGTAACTGTAGCAGTGCACCATTCAGTAGGGTCAAACACTGAGGTAAGGCTGTGACTGAACAGGGCACACAGATGTGGTGCCAGTTCCCTTTGTAGTTCATGCAGAATACAGCCAGGGATATTGTCGGGTCCCAATTGTAGCTATACTTTTGGCCTTGGACAATGCAGCTTTAACCTGAGCTGCAGTAATGCTGGGTGCCTGGCATTCTTCTGGTGTTGTGATTGGTCCTTTAAGGGGGGGAGAGAGGGGTAAAGTTGGCACTGAATCTGTCAGCCCAGTATGTTGGCAATATCTGTTGGCTCAGTATAGGAGGTACCATTGTGCAGTAACTCAGAGCAAATCTGGGTATTGCTGTGGAGGTTCTTGATATAACTATAGAAGGCTTTGTGATTGTTTTTAGTGTCTGTCACAATGCTGCCTTCATAGCTGGCTTTGGAGGATTTGATGAGGTATCTCAACTTTTTGTTGAGGCTAATAAGAGAGTTTTTCCAGTCTTGGGACTTCACCTTTTTCTGCAACAGTTTCTTTCTTCTGTTGTAGAGTTTACTAATGACAAGGACCACCAGATTGGCTTCCTTTTTTTGGAGGAGAGCATCTTGGTTATGTTGGGTATGGCTAGTTCCATGCATTTATGTACATGTTTGCACAGTGCATTGGTGTATGATTCGGCAGTTGTGTAGCTATTTTCCTTTGGCATGGGTGCCGTGAAGTTAACCACCTCTGTTTTTAAGAGCCCAAAGTCAGCTTTGGAGAAGTTTTTCAATGTGGTTATCTTTGTGGGGGGGTGTGGGTGAGATGTGGATTTCCATGGTGATTAGTTTATGGTTGGATCTGACCAGGGAGGGATTGACTATTGGTGTAGAGCAACGGTCACCCATGTTAGTAATAACCAGGTCAAGGATGCTGCTTCCTCTAGTGGAGGGTCAGAATGAGCTGGTCCAGGGCACTGGAACTGATGAATTCCAGGAAGCGTTGGGCCAGTGTATTGGTGCTTGAGTAGTCTTCCCAGTTGATGGAGGGGTAGTTGAAGTCTCCTAGTATGTTCGGTTGGACATTGATAGATTCCAGGGTGCTTAGGAACATGGAGTGAGAGTCTAGGGACATGGTTGAGGATCTATAGCAGGCTGTGACCTGGATCACCGTCTTACCCAATGTTAGTTGTATCTGAAGTATCTCAGATGCGTTATGCTGGGCTACTAGTCTGGAGGTGTGCATATCCTTTATGAATATGAAGACACGACCACTTTTGGAGCTTCAGTCCATGTTTCGGGGCCAAAAGGTGTGGAATGAGTTATAGCCTGGTAGCACCAGGGTGCTTTCTGCCACTTTAAACCAGGTCTCTTTTACAGCACAAATGTCAATGTTCTCCATTTTGAGGAGTGCTTTGAGCGAGTGCATCGCGATTTAGACTTCCAGCGTTGAGCAGCATGACCCTCAGATTGCATTTATTTATAGCTGTTATGGTGGTAATTTGGTCTTTGGAACACCACCTAAAAAAGGCACTATAGGGGTGGCAAGAGCCTTAGCCAGTACCCAGAAACCCAAAGCATCGAGGTCTGTCAGTCATGTCATCCCAAGCAGACAGATACTGGATCCTCTTAGAATGACACCAGAAACTTAGCCAATTGTTGAAGTCAATAATTTTTTGTTTGTACTGTGGTATCATTCTGGGTGATGGTAGGATACTGCTCAGGGCTAGGGTCATACCTGGGCCACATAATCCGAGAGCTCCACCATGTCTCTTTTCATGTAGTCCAGGGAGGTGTGTCTCAGGTCATTCACACCAAAATGAACAGTGACAGAGTCATACTTGTACTTGTTGTGGAGTGACCTGAGTGCATGTGTTACGTGTCAGATTCTGGCACCTGATAGCTGACTGTTACCTTCTCTATATTCAACCTAATGAGTGGAACATCTGTCTGTGTCACTATTGAGTCACCTATGATTAGTGTATTGGGCAAGGTGTTTAGCCTTAGGAGCTTAGGTTGAGGGGCACACTGTGGAGGTGAGCTATGTGCCCTTTTGTTTGTGCTGTGTTGTGGTGGTCGAGTGCATTTCTGTCTTGGAGGTCTCTGTTGTTTGAGTAAATTTCTATTAAGAGTCTCTGCGAAGGAGGGTGTGTGGTTTGTGTTTTTATGTGAGAGTTGTGATAGTGGGTGTTCTGGAGGGCTGTGTGTTCCATGTGGTGTGATGCAGATGTTGACCTTCTCCTCTTGACCAGCTAGTCCAGTCTTGGCTGGAGAGTGCATAGCTTCCAATTTGGTGACATAAGTGCATCTCTCACAAGTCTGAGTGTTGGGAGGTAAGAGGAGAGGGTTGTCTGTGTACATGAGGCAGTTGCTGCACTGCATCAGAATGCCCAAGTGCACCAGGTTAATAGGAGAAAGCACAGGGAACTGCCATTTAGTCATGCCAGGAGGGGTGTTTGTAACTACTAAGTACTGGAGCTATTTCCTTGAAGAATGACTAGTGCTGATGGCACTTAGGTGTACTACAGTAATTGCTTTAAAAACCTGTTGAAGTGCAAAGCAATTAAGCTGTTTGAAGTGCAAGAGAGAGAGAGAGAAAGAACTAGCAAGATCTAAGGGAAAAACTGAAGTGCAGACTTTCTGGCACCAGTAGTAGTTTACCTCAGCTCGGCGCCACTGCACAAAGCTTAATCAAGTGTAAACCCATGCAATCACAGACGTTTAAACCAGAAAGTTGAAAGGGATGGAAAAGTCTGTATCTGAGTTATACCATTCCCTAGAAACTTACTTCATTAGAGCAAGGCAGATATGGTGAATGGATCTTCTAGTTGTTGTCAGGTCCAAGACATAATGCAGAATGTTCTGCCTCACTAAGAGACTTCTCAAAATAATATTTCAAATATTACTTCTGGGATAGCTTGCAGAATGACATCATGTCTGGTCATCTGACTTCTAGTTCCCAGGCTAAAACCCCATTGCTAGAAGCTGGCAGCATTTAGCATCTACCTGTAAAAATATACAGACAAGGGCTTTTCCTCAGATCTTTGGCAGATGCTGGAAGTCATAAAACAATTGCATTCCTTAATGCTTCAAATGTAGCAATCGGTTCACTCCAAGGACAATACAGAAATATTCCTAGCACAGACTCCGTGTCTCTAGCTGCATTGAAAACTTTATGGTGTAACCTATAAAGTAATTTAATTTCAGATATTTTTTCTGTAGTTTGCTGGACTGAGGTTAACCTCCTGTATTCCAGGTTCCCCTGTTAAAATATACACATTTAAACAATTACAGTAGTGCATGCACATTTCTGTTCTCTTCCAGTATGGCACATTGTGGTTACATTTCAATCAGCACTTTGCTAATACCTTTTCAACACACACGTCTGTACAAGCAGTTTGATATGCACGACATACAGTTCCTAGAATTTATAAACTCAAATGCTATGGTACAACTTGTTACCACTCCCACAAGAGGGGAAAACATACTGGACCTGATCATCACCAACTTGGGGACTCTATGCTCCAGACCAGAAGTGTATTCCTCACTGGTAAGATCAGACCATAAACTAATCTCACTGGATATTCACATCCCGAACCCACCCCCTGCCCAGAAAACCACAGTGAAAAACTTCTCTAAAGCAAATTTCACACTCCTCAAAACCGAGGTGGAATCCTTCAATGCCCCCGGACCTGTGGAATATACGGCCCAGACCGCAGAATCCTTTATAAACACATTCTGTGAACATCTTCAGGAATGCATGGATCATGCAATCCCAAATAAAACCAAGACCCAATCCTCCAAAGGCAGACGTCCTGTCTGGTGGACCCCAGTCATAAACAAACTATACAATAGAAGGAGGAAGCTACTACATGATAGAGCAAAATCCCAAAAAGGGAAGGCATCTCTGATCAGTATTAGCAAAAAACTATGGGCACTCATAAAATCGTCTAAGGCCAGCTTTGAGAGAAACATTGCACAGGACACTAAGGATAATCACAAGGCTTTCTTTAGTTATGTTAGGAACCTGGGTGGGAATTCCCAGATATGCTCAGAATTAGTCCAAAATGACAAAAAATACACCGAACCCACAGACATTGCCAACATCCTAGCTGGCAGGTTCAGCACAAACTTCTCTCCCCCCTCCCCACCAAAAGGGCAAATATCTATCCCAGCAGAGTGCTGCCCCCATGACATCTCAGATGCTCAGGTAAGAGCCGCCCTCTCCAAAGCAAAAAACACAGCATCAATGGGACCAGACGGTGTCCCGGGCTGCATCCTACATGAACTCCAAGAAGAACTAAACCCAAACATAAAACTACTGTTCAATCTCAGCCTTACTACACGATATGTACCCAAAGAGTGGCGTACAGCAACAGTGGTCCCTCTCCACAAAGGTGGTGCCTCAACGGATCCTGGAAACTATCACCCCATAAGCCTGACTAGCTTAGTCTGCAAAGCTATGGAAAGGATCATCATGGACCTCATAAATAAAGATATTGGGGACCTACAGACACTGGATCCTACCCAGTTTGGCTTTGTTAAGGGCAGATCCTGCTTCTTAAACCTGGTTGATTTCTTTGAAACAGTCACCAAGGCCATTGACGAGGGGAAGGTGGTCCACACAGCCTACCTGGACCTCGCAAAAGCCTTCGATACAATACCCCACTCGGGCATTATAGATAAGCTCACCAGCTTAAATATAAACCCCTATGTCACTAGATGGGTTGCAAACTGGCTCAAGGACAGAACCCACATGGTTAGAATTGCTGGAGCCATGTCAGACTCCAAACCAGTTACAAGTGGCATCCCACAAGACTCAGTCCTGGGACCTCTCTTGTTCGGTATATATTTCTTGGAGGTACAGGCCAACATGGAAGGACTGTGGCTGACCAAGTTCGCAGATGACTGCAAACTGGGTGCTATAATCGACTCTCCAGCCGACACAAGCATCCTCCAAAAGGGCCTCATAGAAACAGACAACTGGTGCCAGAGCCACGGCCTCAAGCTAAACGCCAAAAAGTGTATAGTCATCCCTTTGGCAAAACAAAGTGCCCACAAATTACCACATAGGTGGTAATCCATTAAGTACAGAAGAAGTAATTAGGGACCTGGGGACCCAAGTTGATAGCAATCTCTCATTTTACAACCACGTGGCCAAAGTGGTTAGAAAAACATTTTATATAGCCCACATAATCATGAAGGGATTCACATCTAGATCAGGGGAGGTCATCATGCCTCTTTACTCATTCCTCATCAGGCCCATAATTGAGTACAATGCCCCTTTTGGGATGTGCCTTACCAGGCACCTGCAGCAACTGGAAAGACACCAAAAGTACCTCACCAAGAGGATCAAAGGGCTCAAACAGATGCCATATGCTGCCCGGTTAAAGAAACTCCAGCTCTACTCAGTGGCATACCACCTGCTCAGAGGCGATCTGTGCCTGACATATAAAGCCATGTTCAACCCGGAATTAATGGACATGCTGCACCTCAAAAAATCCAAATCCCATCGAGCTATGCACTCGAGAGACTTGAACCTCAGCACTAAAATAAATAGGACATGCTGGAGGGACAGATTCGTAACCCAGAGGCTCCCTTCACTCTGGAATAAAATCCCAGTCCAGGTTAGGCAGAGTCCCTCATTGACTCTCTTCAAGAGGAATCTTGATGAGTGGATGGGAGATCGTAGGTTTACCCCGGGTATCACTTCTGTGTCACTGTTAGACAGAGGCACAGTATACTAACCTCGAAAAAGGGCATAGCAAAATTAATTTAAAATGGGTGGCGAAAGCCAAACACACTCTGGCTAGGTTTATAAATGCCCTAGGGCAGATAGCCTAGTATGAACCTATGAACCGATGAACCTATACATTTATAACACAAGCATTTTGTGTAAATCATTTTGATATTCACCACTGACGTATAATTATTTACAAATTTCCAGCTAGCTGGGCTGGCAGTATCTACTTTCATCACAGAAGTAACTGGAGCACCCAGAAAAAACCGACACGAACACAGGGAGGACATGCAGACTCCATACACAAGGCACCCTGGCCGAGATTCAAACCTGAGAACCTCTTATTTCATAATCAATTAGACAAAAAAGTTTGTGAGTATTTGTACGTATTTTAAATACAAACTATACTATAACCAGTGTAACCCAGTCTCAGAAGTTGTGTTTAGTGGGGATTAAGCAAATTGTTGCTGTGGTGACATGCAGATTGTCACATCTGACACCCTGTTATGACTTATCACTTAGCTCTGTTTCTGCTGTTTTTTATAGAGTCTAGTTCAAGGATTTATACTATATTTTAATCTTTCTTCTTTCTGTATTTGTCCTGTTTCTTCAGGCATCTCATGTAGGTTATTATTCTTTACACATTGGTGTTAGCCCTCGTATCTGCAAATGTGAACTTTCTGAAGACGTGTATCATACTCACATGGCAGGTTAAGCTTTGCTATGAAGAAGGTTTACCCTGCAACCTTTAAAAGTAAACATGCAGGTACAAAGGATTTCCATTTCAGCTTCATGGCAAGAGCTATATCTTGTATACACATACCTTTCTACACTGTTCCACTGAGCAGTAAATCTCTTTTTGCAGACATAGCCATCATCAAGAAAGAAATTTCTGTATTTTTTCTATTTTTGGCACCATGGCCAATGCTTTGTCTTCACTTGGTATGTCGGCTAAGTAGATGACCATTATTTCACTTTCTCCTTTTTATATGATATAGATAGTGCATTCAGTTACAGATTTGTTGTCTGAACCATCTTCTCCTGAAGTATTTTTTTTTGTTTGACATGCATCCTCTGAGTGTATGGCAGTTGCAGCAAGAGACCCTGAGAAAATCCTTTCACGTCACAGGATGTGAGTGCTGTGAAGTTCATATTGTCCTCTAAAGAAGAAACGTTGAGCCTCAGCTCATCAGATTTTATTTTCAGTCCATTTACTTCATCATTGCAGTCAGTTCACAGTCAGATAACTGTGCTACATGGTCAAAGTAGAAATGTTTGTCTGTTTTGGTGCTCATCTCTATCACTGATGTCTGCCTTCTACTTTTTCCTGATAGAATCTTTTATTCCCTCACTGCCATTACACATCCCTGATAGGATCATGTATCTCCTCACTGTCATTCGTCCCTGATAGAATCGTTTATTTCCTTGCTACCAGTACTCATCCCTGATAGGATCCTTTATCCCCTCACTGCCATTACTCATCCCTAACAGGATCATTTATCCCCTCGCTGTCATGACTCATCCCTGATACAATTGTTTATCCCCCTGCTGCCTTGACTTATCCCTGATAGGATTGTTTATCCCCCTGCTGCCATTACTCATTCATGATGGGATTGTTTCGTTTATGACCTCACTGCCATTACTCATCCCTGATAGGATCGTCTGTTCCCTTGGTGTAATTACTCATCCATGATAGGATTCTTTCATCTATCCCCTTACTGCCATTTTTCATTCTTGATATGATTGTTTATTCCCTCACTGCCATTACTCATCCCTGATAGGATCGTTTATCCCCTCACTGCCATTACTCATCCCTGATAGGATTTTTTATCCCCTCATTGTCATTTCTCATCCCTGATAGGATCATTTATCCCCTCACTGTCATTTCTCATCCCTGATAGGATCATTTATCCCCTCACTGTCATTTCTCATCCCTGATAGGATCATTTATCCCCTCATTGTCATTTCTCATCCCTGATAGGATCATTTATCCCCTCACTGTCATTACTCATCCCTGGTAGGATCATTTATCCCCTCGCTGTTATTACTCATCCCTGATAGGATCATTTATCCCCTCACTGTCATTACTCATCCCTGATAGGATTGTTTATCCCCTCGGTGTCATTACTCATCCCTGATAGGATCATTTATCCCCTCACTGTCATTACTTATCCCTGGTAGGAACATTTATCCCCTCGCTGTTATTACTCATCCCTGATAGGATCATTTATCCCCTCACTGTCATTACTCATCCCTGATAGGATTGTTTATCCCCTCGGTGTCATTACTCATCCCTGATAGGATCGTTTATCCCCTCACTGTCATTACTCATCCCTGATAGGATTGTTTATCCCCTCACTGCCATTACTGATCCCTGATAGGATCATTTATCCCCTCACTTTCATTACTCATCCCTGATAGGATTGTTTATCCCCTCACTGCCATTACTGATCCCTGATAGGATCATTTATCCCCTCACTTTCATTACTCATCCCTGATAGGATTGTTTATCCCCTCACTGCCATTACTGATCCCTGATAGGATCATTTATCCCCTCACTTTCATTACTCATCCCTGATAGGATTGTTTATCCCCTCACTGCCATTACTGATCCCTGATAGGATCATTTATCCCCTCACTTTCATTACTCATCCCTGATAGGATTGTTTATTCCCTCAATGCCATTACTGATCCCTGATAGAATCATTTATCCCTCACTTTCATTACTCATCCCTGATAGGATTGTTTATCCCCTCAATGCCATTACTGATCCCTGATAGGACCATTTATCCCCTCACTTTCATTACTCATCCCTGATAGGATTGTTTATCCCCTCACTGCCATTACTGATCCCTGATAGGATCATTTATCCCCTCACTTTCATTACTCATCCCTGATAGGATTGTTTATCCCCTCACTGTCATTACTCATCCCTGATAGGATTGTTTATCCCCTCAATGCCATTACTCATCCCTGATAGGATTGTTTATCCCCTCACTGCCATTACTGATCCCTGATAGGATCATTTATCCCCTCACTTTCATTACTCATCCCTGATAGGATTGTTTATCCCCTCACTGCCATTACGGATCCCTGATAGGATCATTTATCCCCTTGCTGCCATTACTCATAAGTGCATGTTATTTGTCTGTTCAGCGAATAAACCTTCTTTGGGCACTTCTTGTTATGGTGCCACAGCTGAGGGTGGGAAACAGGAAAAATAGATGCGCTGTGGCCAGTGAAGGTATTTAACTGTAGGGGTACCAGATCATGGATGGGGATGATCAACCCTACCAAGAAGGGAGAGAAATGCAGTCATATTGTGTGCCCATCATGATAATACTGTGTGTGCATGTGCATGTGTGTCTTTGTATGTGCGTATGTGTGTGTGCATGTGTGTTTGTGTGTTTTGAATCTGCTGCTCCCTTTATAGCTTGTAGCAATGTAGCAGTCCACTCAGGTGTAGAAACATTAAAATTTACTTTTGGCTAGGGGGTACTGCAGTTGCACCAGACATTCACACCAATACCCTTCCTTTGAGAAAGAATATGTGTTATCAACTTCTTTATCCATTACTGCCACTCCCCCCCCAAACTGGCTCTTTCTGAGTCTCCTGGCTGTAGTCAGAGCTCTTTCCTTCTACATCATGGGGCCTGCAATCAAAACAGATATTTTTTTATTTATTTATCTATTTATTTTTCTTTAAGGTTGCATAACATGGATAAATGTTTCTAAAATCGTCTGAAGCTGAAAGTACAGGACAAAAGTAACATTTGTTACTGGGTCTATATTAGATGAACGAAAGTTCATCTTAGCGAACGCTCACATGAGCGAATGTTGCGGAACTCGAAACCACAATTGTGAGATCACGGTACAGTGAGGATGGGAATATTTGCCCTTTCCTCACTGTAGTGCGATCTCGGAGTTGGAATATATATTTGTGGGGGGTGCAGCCCCCCACAATTGCAGTTTTGAGTACCTGGATATTCGCTCATGTGAACGTTCGCTAAGATGAACTTTTGTTCATCTAATATAGACCCTTTGTTACTTACAGAAGTGGAGTTTACATTAAAATGAAACATCATCAAAATACGTTATTTCATTACAGATTCTGCAGACCCACGCCACCCATAGATACATGCACATTTTCCAGTTAATTTTGCTGAAAGACAGGGGACATGCAGCATTCTATAACTAAATGCACAAATGACAAACAGCCAGACAAGAATTAAGAGAAGTGCAAACTCAATGTAGAAATTAATGGCGCAACAGACTAAAACTGTCAGATTTGATAAGGCATAGTTTGATTATTGCAGAGTTGTTTTTTAATTTGTTTTAGTTGCTGAACAGGCATTTCTGTAAGTCTGAATAGTTACTGCGTTATTTTCTTTGGTAATGTCTTTATTTGCATTTTCTGATACTTGGTTCTGTATAGAATGATACCAGAAGATCTGAATTTTGTAAATATAAAATAGAAAGTTACGTGAGGAGTTCCTTTAATAATCCTTTCCCATGACACTGTAAGTAGGTTGTACATACTTTGAGCTGTGTGTGGAGAAGATCATGTGCTGGGGGTGCTGATGTATGTGCTTGGTAAAAAAGATAAGACTCCAATATTAAATAACTAACGTATTGCTTTAATTCATTTTCACACACTGCAGAAAAGAAAAAAATAGGAATTAGTGAAACTTCCCTTTTGAAGCAAATACAATTCTTTGTTTAGTGTGTCAAGGCAAAGAAATACAAAATGCATCGTTTCTTGCTGACCTTAATTTGATTTCTAGAATATCCATTTGTTTAGTGAGTGACCAGGTCATTTGACTAGAACAGAGCTCCGCCATCATCCCTCATAATGGGCACCTAATCCTAATCGATATTTTGTTAACAAACAAAAAAGAAATGAAATGATTGTTCTTGTTTACTGTGGTTATTAAAATGAATAGTGTTTATTGGACAAGGCTTGTTGGGACAAGAGGCGTCTGTGAAAGTGCAGTCAAGCAGGGTAGATTCTGAACATGTTTTAACTGGTACAGTATTGTTTTCATAGTAATCGAACATAACATTAGAGTGATAACTGACAACAAATGCGGAACAGAATAGCAGTATCAGAAATAGGAACTGGAACATGAGGCAGAGAGAGAGGATAAGACAGTAATGGATGCGGACAGAATGTCAGCAGTAGGAAGAAGGTAGAGAGGAATGTGAGCAGAATAGATGGGCCACCATGTAGTAGAACATTATGAAAAGGTGGGGGGGGGGGTTGGGAAGCATTCTGTTACACAAAAGGAGTATGGTCAAGCAGACAAAGAAGGGAAAACTAATTATTCAAGACTGGGTACAGATTGAAAGAAAACATGTGTGTGTGTGTGTGTGTGTGTGTGTGTGTGTGTGTGTGTGTGTGTGTGTGTGTGTGTGTGCACGCACGCGCAAATTTCCTTAAAAGAATAGGTATATTATGGAAAGATTAGACAAAGAAAGAATTCCAAAGTATGGGACAAGCAAATGCATAAGCAGTGAGCCCTAAATGAGCAAGAAACCTAATGAGTGACAATAAATGAAGAAGAGTAGGTCATAGAGTACAGGTTTTCTTTCTATATTTGAAAACATCAATAGTGCAGGATTGGGGGTTGGTATAACGGTTATGATGTGTACCTCTCATTCAAGAAGTACAAGGTTTGATTCTCAGTAAGAGAAATTGACTAAGCTTAAAATGGTCCACAAGGGCAGCTAGCCTAGGACATACCTATGAACCTGTGAACCATAGAACAGTATAAGTGTAACCTGGAGGGTGTGGTACTCATGGTGGGCATTAAAGTGATGCTCAATGAGTAATATAAATGACATGAACCATTCTTACTGGCATAAGGAATTAAGAACAGTATGAGCAGTTGTGTAGTTTAGTCTTAACTGATGGCTGTATGGAGAAAATAGTGACTTAGGTATATTTTTAGAAGAATTCACTTTCAGGCAATAACTACTCACTCAGAATATGTGGGAAAAAATGCTACGCGCTTATGAACATTATTGAGCATATTTCACTAAGTGTAGTAAAGGTAAGAAAGTAGGTGAAAAAATAAGGACGTTGCTGAGAATAAGTCCTAAACATTGAAGGTGGGTGAGATCTGAAGCTGCAGAGAAAGAATCCACGCACCAGTGAGATGTTGGAAAGCTTAGAGAAGTGGGAACAAAGGTACTTCTGCTTAGTTATGTTAAAGTTAATGTCACATGGCCTGTAAGTAACCCATGGTCTAGATTTAGGTTAAAGTGGAGCTGGTGACAGATATAGTCACCACCGATGTTCTAATCATTTAAAATACCACCTGCTATACAGAACTATATGAATGATTTGTTATTGGATGACATTTATAGTCCTGTATTTCAGATGTTGAGCCATTATCTGACCCGATAAAGCTCTGACAAGCACAAAAGCATTCACCTCTTGTGTTAACCTAATTAACTATGGTTTAAACACTTAATTCCAGTTTGAATCCTGTTTTCTTATTTTTAATAAGAATGCAGAGTGATCATTGACATGAATCTTAATTAAGAAGTTGTGAAAACAGCCTATTTTATTAATGCGTATTCCAATATCAAGAGCAGTCATTCCTGTACAACTAGTCCCCCCCCTTTTTTTTTTGATTTTTTTTCTTCCTTAATAAAAGTGCGTACTACTCTTAAGGATGGAAAACTACATTTCGTAGGTACTTCTTTACTTTGTGTATATGTATAATTATGTTTATATATATATATATATATATATATATATATATATATATATATATATAAAAATATAGATATTATATATATATATATATATATATATATATATATATATATATACATACATGTATACACACATATCTATACACACACACACATATATATATATATATATATATATATATATATATATATAGTGGATATAAAAAGCTTACACACCCCTGTTAAAATGCCAGGTTTTTGTGATATAAAAAATGAGACTACAATAAATCATTTCAAAACTTTTCCCACCTTTAATATGACCTATAACCTGTACAATTCAAGTGAAAGAAAAATAAATTTGTTAGGGGAAAAAATATAAAAAATAAAAAATGTACAATATGCTGGTTGCATAAGTGTGCACACCCTAGGATTTTCTTGACATTTACTCAGTTGCCTGCTACAGCAAAAGCCATGGTTCACAGAGAGCTTACAAGGCATAAAAGAGATCTCATTGTTGAAAGGTATCAGTCAGGAGAAGGGTACAAAAAATTTGCACAGCATTGGATAGACCATGGAACTCAGTGAAGACAGTCATCAAAAAGTTGAAAAAATATGGGACAACAGCGATGTTGCAAAGAACTGGACGTCCCTCCAAAATTGATGAAATTACAAGAATATAACTGGTCAGGGAGGCTGCCAAGAGACCTACAGCAACACTGAAGGAGTTGCAGGAATTTCTGGCAAGTACTGGCTGTGTACTACATGTGACAACAATCTCACATATTTTCCATATGTCTGGACTATAGGGTAGGGTTGCAAGACAGAAGCCTTTTCTTACACAGAAAAACATCTTGGCCCAGCTAAAATTTGCAAAACAATACATCAAGTCTCCCAAACTCATGTGGGAAAATGTGTTATGGTCTGATGAGACCAAGGTTGAACTTTTTGGCCACAATTCCAAAAGGTACGTTTGGTGCAAAAACAACACTTCACATCACCAAAAGAACACTATCCCCATGGGAAAGCATGGTGGTGGCAGTATCAAGCTTTGGGGATGTTTTTCTTCAGCTGGAACTGGGGCTTTAGTCAAGGTGTAGGGAATTCCAAATACCGGTCATTTTTGGCACAAAACCTTCAGGCATCTGCTAGAAAGCTGAAGATGAAGAGGAATTTCACCTTTCAACATGACAATGACTCCAAGCATACATCCAAATCAACAAAAGAATGGCTTCACCAGAAGAAAATTAAAGTTTTGGAATGGCCCAGCCAGAGCCCAGACCTAAATCCAATAGAAAATCTGTGTGGTGACCTGAAGAGGGCTGTGCACACGATATGTCCTCGCAATCTGACAGATTTGGAACGCTTTTGCTAGGAAGAGTAGGCAAATATTGCCAAGTCAAGATGTGCCATGCTGATAGACTCCTACCCAAAAAGACTGAATGCTGTAATTAAATCAAAAGGGGCTTCAGCAAAGTGTTAGTTTAAAGGTATGCACACTTATGCAACCAGTGTACCGTATGTTTTTTATATTTTTTCCCCTAGCAGAGTTGTTTGTTTTTCAATTGAATTGTATAGGTTATAGATTACATTAAAGGTAGGAAAATTTTTGAAATGATTTATTGTGGTCTCATTTGTTTTATATCAGAAAAACCTGGCATTTTAACAGGGGTGTGCATATATATATATATGTGTGTGTGTATGTATACATATATATATATACACACACGCACACACACATAGATACATGATGGGGGGTTCCAAGACACCTAACTACAGCTTTGAGGATGGGAAGAGTCCTCCTCTTCCTCCTCCTCGTGCAGTCTGATCACCTCAGTCACAGTCTGAGCCTTATTCTTGTACACCATTAACTCTGGCTAAACTTGGAAGAACAGTACCACTTACAAAACCTAGCAAACCACAGTCTGTAGTAAACTGCATGCCTTTGGTCAGTAGCTGCCCACTAACTAATATATTGTAGAACTAAATCTACCCAGCAAATTTTTTACCACATTGTCTGATTGCCAGCAGGGGTTCCACATATGTTTTACCAGACATATTTATTCAAGCATGGAGCAAGGACAAAAAAACATCAGGCCTCTGCACTGACCTTAAAAGAGAAAACTATAAACCTCAGATTACTGATTGCAACATTTTCTTACCTTAATGTGGTTTAAAATGTTAACACTGGCTTGCCTGCTACCTATGTGACAGAACTTACAGGGTGACCTCTGTTAACATTCAGAAAGCGGGGTCTTGAAACCAAGCATGGTATGTTGCAGAGTTCTGTGTTAAAGCCTCTTCTCATCTTCCTTTTCATAAATTACTTCTGTCATCATCTTCTCTCTGATCATTACTTCATTTATCTTTAGATAAGATTTTCCTATAAGGCAGCTACAAAGTTCACTAGAAAACGGTTTTGCTTTGCTGTGAAACTGCCTTTTGAACAAGGAACTGTTTTAACAACTCTGTGGTTGTTATTTGGTAATCCACAGAAACTGTCTACCAGTAAACATTTAACAGTTACAAATTATGATAATCTGAACTTTGTTGTGAAGAAACAGAAAAATACCTTGGAGTGTGGCTGGATAAAAACTTGCCTTTCATTGGCCCCACTGAACTAACAAGAATCGCTGACAACAATTGAAAACTGCCTATGGACGTTCCAGTCTTCTTACATGTCATACCAGAAGGACAAACAGAATGGGTGCCTTCATTCCTGAGTTAGAGTATGCAGTTATTTTATTTATTTATTTATTTATTTATCCTATTCTGACTGGGTTAGTCCTACTAGGCTAGTAGCCTCTTTTCAGGGGAGACCCGAGGTGGTGTTTATACTACTAGGGGAAAATTTGGCCAGGTCATCAGGGAACTTCCCTTGCTCTTCTTGATAAGTGCCGTAGGATGTTTTACATCCACTTGAGCTCCTAAAAACTCAAGCAGATGGGTCCTTGTTTTAATATCTCATCTGAAGAGCAGCACATTGAGGAGTACAGTATCCCCCTTATGTTGCACTACAGTATCAGCAGTCTACCTAGTGTGGGAATAGAACCCACAGCTTTCAGCACAAAAGGCACATGTACTACTTGTTGCACCACTGACACTTAGTATTGTTAATGTTAATTCACAATATAATGCAAAGCTGCTGCTGTTGGTTGCTACAAACAAAATATGTAGGTTTACCTGCTTCTCAAATGACAAGAAACACCACTGCAAGCATTGTTTAAAGTCAAAACTAAAGGGTAAAAAGCTTACACAAACAAATTATTCAGTAAAAACTTCAAGACCCAACCAAGCTAGTGTCTTCACCTTGTAATAACTTAAACCTCTTCTAGTGAAAGCCCATGAGATGTATTCAAATGATTCCTTAAGGACATATCACTGTTTCAGCTGTATGGCTTCTGAATGTCCACGACGTTTTACTTTTTAAGTCTTTATTGTTCAACTCAGACTAACAAAGCCAACGGCCACTAGCTGTAGACATGACATGTTTCTCCATTTTGCTGATGTCATCAATACTGCAAAAGTGGATTGTTTGGCTAAAATGTTCTAAGTAATACATTAGCTTAGATGGGTCTTTCTTGGAATTTTTATTAAATGAATAGTCTGTATGACCCTTATTTGGGATATTTTGAAGGCATCTTAAAGTTTATGGACATCAAGCTTGATTTTAAGCTCTGTGTTTTTACAGTATTGCCAAAGAATCCACTACAGAGGGTTTAAATTAATACACAGTGAATACTCCAGCTTGGTTGGGTCTTTCTGTTGTCTGCAATAAACAAACCAGATTCTCTTAGAAGAGCATCTCCCTTCTAAGGTCATTTGGTGAAATTATGCTAGCGTATTGGAATACACTACTTCCTGACACTAGGAATATTAATGGATACCACATCTTCAGAAAAAGACTGACTGAACACTTAAATGAACAGCAGAAAAATTCTCTTTCAAAATTCAGCTGTTCTAGGTCAGCTATTATGCACTTCGACCCCCCCCCCCCCGAGTTCTGGCTAGCAAGCTTGTGTAAGTAAGTATAACCTTTGCTAAATATAGAGCACAGGTATGTGTAAATACACATGATTGTGTGTGTGTGTGTGTGTGTGTGTGTGTGTGTGTGTGTGTGTGTGTGTGTGTGTGTGTGTGTGTATATATGTATATATATATATATATATATATATATATATATATATATATATATATATATATATATACATACATGAATAGCTGTATCTATCTATATGTATATCTATATGTATGTCTATATCTACATATATTTATTTCTGTGTATATATATATCTATATATACATATATATATATACATAGCTATCTGTATATATATATATATATATATATATATATATATATATATATATATGGATCTAGGACTTTTGATCGAAAGATCAAAAGTCCGAATCCATTACAGCCGAGGGGTTCTTATTACTTTATCGAAGTCCTGCAACTTCGAACACATATATCTATGCATGTAAAACTTTGATGATGTGTATGCTTGGACACACACAGTGATATTAATATATTGTAAGCTTATGATTAGCAATTCTGTTTGAAAATTGTATACTGTGCATATAATTTACACTTCGGATTGCTTTTATCTCAACTTTTGGCTGGAAAGATTCATTAAAGCAACACACTTGACTGGTTAACAAATAATAAATAGAATAAAATTAATATTCCAGCCCTAATTTTATTTCCTTTCATTTTCACTTGCATACTTTGTTACTTAGAGTGATCACTTAAACATGGTGGTCTCTCTTTTTCACTTTGAGGTATGGCAGTTGCACCTTTACCTTTACCTGCTGTTTGTTATATGAGCCCAGTAAGCTGACTTGCTGAGTGTAGCACTACGTGTAAGTTGTGGTTGTGGGCATGAAACATTGGTTGGTACATGTATCACATTTGCTGCAGCAATGACCTCTAGAGAGAGACTTTCCATCCGTAACACCTTTCTATGGCACACTGCAGTCCATTTTATTTACAAACTCTTAAAACCTTCTACCTCATGGAAAGGGCAACATGTAAATGTTTTGATTATCTCTGGGTTAGCTGTACTTAAAATATAAGGGTTAAAAACTTCATGGGAATGTATGGCTGATCTAGTAAGTGCCCATGAACCTTCTCAGACTCTCCTAAAATGTTTTTTGTTGTTTGGTGCTAAAATTTTGCAAGGAAGCAGTAAAGGATACTCAGTGTAGTTTGTTTATCATTTATTGGTATTGTGGCAAAAATAGATTTCTGCCCATAGTATACATGATAATATGCTATTTGGGTGACGTGGCTGACCACATCCATTATATACATAACCCTTCATTTTGTAGGGTCCAGACGTGCACTTTAAGTTTTGAAAGGGTGTAGTGACTCTGTTGATCGGTAGTATAAAATGTACAACAACCTTGATATTTATTTGCTGTGAGAAGGGTCAATAAAATCAGATTTGCTAATATTTTATGTATTAAGAATATTTACTAATACTTCCTGTCATGCTGCTAAAAATTCTGTGATCAGTACGTTTTCAAGCTTTATTTTTGTTTGCCAGAACAAATCATAGAAGTGCAGAATGTATTTTTCTTGTAACAAGAAGTTTGATTTTATAAAACAAAAAGTTATTTGGCAAAGAAGCAATTTTTTGCAGCAACAATGGTCATGATAGCTTAATTCTGAAAAGACCACCACTTTAGGATTAACCCAGCAAATCCCTTCCGTTCATACAAAGCTTGGTATTTTTAAATCTTGGATCTATACCAAAAAACAAAAAAGTTGAAAGTCCATGGCATACAAACAATGTAATATGCTTCATTCCATATTTCTTTGTAATTCTGAGAAGCCATAATTTTATTTCCCCACAAATGTATAAGTTACAAAATTGAACATGCAGCTTGTTTCGAGTGACAGCAAAAAGATAGGTAAATGCTGCCACTAACTTTTCCTTTCTACTTTCATTGAGATTGAATCAAGCTTTCTCTTGCAGTTCAAATGACGTGAACTGATTTATATATTATTTGATTGTACTTCAAAGGCAGATGTAAGGATGCTTGAAGTATTTCTTAGACAAGAGATTGCTGTAATGTCTGTACTGAGATATTTCACCTGCTCACTGAACAGCTGCATAAATTAATTAATAAATAAGTTTACGTTTAGCATTTAGTGTCACAAAAGTAGTGCTTTAGTTCTGTGATAAGTGATTAATGAGAGCTGTCCAATTATTGCAGTAAGACGACAGGCAAGCACTTTCAGATAATTGAAGAGGATTATGCCAAGGTTCAGGACAAAGCTTGTTTTATGAAACCCGTGCCTCAAAAGAGTGGGTTATGGGATGAAGCCTGAACATCCGACACTACAGGATGGGTGTAATTAGGAATTGCTTTGTTACAGCTTTGGGGATAAACACACAGTACAGATTGTGTACCATTCAGCTTCTGTGTAGCATAGTAGATTTTAATATTGAGTTGTTAAACTGTGACCTCAGACCTGCATTTATTTTAATTTATTGTTTAAAAACTGGGATAGTGTAATGATCTGAAGTGGATTAGCCTCAGTGTGATCTGGGCCAAATCTAAGTAAACAGGTAAAAAATAAATAAAACACAGGCATGATATCTCCAATGTAATTAGCAAATATCCAGCAAATTTTGATTCAAGAAAGTAAATTGATATAATGTGCAAAATACAAGACAGATGATAAAAATGAACGGTGCAGTGGTGCAGCGGTTGCGTTGTCGCCTCACAGCAAGAGGTTCTCTGGTTCAATTTTTGGCTGGGGTGCATTCTGTGTGGAGTCTGCATGTCATCCATGTGGGTTCCCTCTGAGTGCTCCGGTTTCCTCCCACATTTCAAAGACATGCATCTTGAGTGTTTCTCGACAGGCCTTCACGGAAAATTGGCTTTGTTCCAAGTCAGACTTTCCTGCTAAACAAATTGTAAATAAAATAATAAAAAAATAAACAATGTCTTCCAATAAAAATGGTAAATGCTTTATCCCATATATGGGTCCCCTCACATTGTCTATGGTATGATCCCAGTTATTGTCATTAGGGGTGATATGTAATTATTGACCATGAGATGATTAAGGTCAGTCTTTTACCAAATGGGGTAGGTTAATTTGTGCAGAAAAAGGGAAATTCGCTAGGCTTAAAATGGTCCACAAGGGCAGCTAGCCTAGTACTTACCTATGAATCTATGAAACCTAGAAATGTATGATTGTAATATGAGCACACAATACCACTAAAAGGCAATGTGTGCAGTTATGAGATTGATAGAATTAACGTAATGCTACTGAGATTTGGTATGAATGTTTACATAATGAGAAGGTCCTCTGCAGTTGCATGTTGCTCTGTCCTTTAAAAATGTGATGGTCAAGGCCCTGAATTTTGCCTCCATTGACCTGGGCTGGATAGGTGGCCCATGTCCTGGAGGAGGTGCCTTGGGGAGGTGGGAGTTGAATGGCAAGTATTAGCTCACTGATGTTTCAGTGAAGGGCTACAGTTGATTCATGTCAAAGAGCATGATAATGGCACTTGTTAATGTAATGTGTGGCACTGTGTAATCTAAGGCTGCATGCATGGAATCATGCATGGCCGCAATGTCACAAGCCAAAGTGGGTGTCACAGAAGCGACAGGGTTTTGCAGGTGTATAATAGAACATCCCGAACCACATAAAGGCGCTATCTGCCCAACCCCCCCCCACAAACACACACACACACTGTAGAAGGAAGTAGCAGTCCAGAAAAAACACAAAACCTGACAGGCCAAAAAAGAGCCATAAAAATGATAGACTGGACTATTGAGGATAAGAAAGAAATTATATATTGTTCCTGTTATGCAAGAAGCCCAGTATTTCCAGATAGAAGATATTCAAAAAGATTAATATGCAAATTAGAGGAAAGAAAAATACTTGCACAAGAAAACTGTCAAAAGCTTCAAACACAAATTTGTGCTCCTTAATACAACAGATCCATGAAAAATCTTGGGTCATTTGGAAAAAAAGAAGTGACTGAGGAAGAGTTAAAATATAAAGAACAAAACCTAATGATTTTTGAAAGGTATAGAAAAGAAACATAGACATGGGAAAAAAAGAGAGATCTGATATGATGCAATATTTCTGTAAAGGAGAAAGCCAAACTAATCAATACAAAAAAGCAGCTCCAAAGATATTTCAAGAGAAATACAGGCAAAGGCACCCAAATATAGAAAATGTCACATTACAAAAAATAAGACGACAAAGAGGGAATGTAGAACAGAAGATTAGTAAAGTGGAAGTTAAACAAATAGAAGCTGAAGTTATGGAATACCTGTGAAGTGAAGGATTTAGTGTAGAAGGTCTAACATAGATTATGTCACAGCAAGATGGAACAATGAATCCCCAAAGTAAGAAGAAACAGGAGGAGTGGAACACATCTGAAGAAGAAATATTGGACATTTATTTATTTATTTCAGTTTGATTACCGGGGAAGTCCACTGGGCCACGAGGTACCCATTTTCAAAGAAAAAAGGGGAAAAAATATCAATAAAGAAGTCTCTCAAGGTTACATACAAAAAAAAAATAAATAAACAACAAAAAATAACGAGAAAAGTCTAAAAATCTAAAAAAACAATCTAAAGACAAAATAAAGAAAAAATTTTTTAAAAAAAGTTCTAAAATTTTTATCTAACAATCTAAAAAGATTCAACAAGAGAGAATGTTTAAAATGATACATTTTTTTTTTTTTTTTCAGAATGTTTTGGGAATTTAGGTCAAATCCAGAGGCAATTAGATTTTGGGTGATGGATGATAGGTGGAGTGAGTAGGTGATTTAGCCAAAGATGGGTATGAGAACATTTGTGAGGAGTGCAGATGGGTGTTTTTTATAGGTGGAAGTAGGATAGTTCATTAGGTATAGTTTGCCGTGGAGGAGATTAGGTTTTTTTTTCTGCCAAGAGAGATTTTTTGGGGGGTGAACGGGAAGGATGGTTTGGGAAGGATGTTGAGAGGTCAGTTTAGGTGTTCTAGGGTAGACAGATTATGGGGATAAGGGGGAGATATTGGTGAGTGGGGGAAGGATTTTTCAACAGCGAGCATTTTTGTTTATGGGGTTTGGAGATTGGGGTTAGTTGAGGTGGTTAGTAGCTCTTTAGAGATTTTATTATGAAGGGTAAGGCAATGAAGTTTTGAGGAATGCAGACAGTTTATTTAGAGAGGGTATTATAGTAAGAGGAGAGAGGGAAGGAGGTAGGAGGTAGAGAAGGTGTGCCTAGAGTGGAGCTAGAAAGGAGAGAGGGAAGTGTAGTAGTGCTTTAGGTTTGGTGTTTTTTTACTTTTTTAGTTGTATGGAGGTCTCTGTTGAGCATGCTGTCATTGTGTTGTCAAGTTTATTTTTTTGTTTTTTGTAGGGTCATGGGAGTACTGGTTTAAGGAGGGTGTTGAAGTATTTACTAGAGAGAAGCAAGGGTTGGAAGTTGAAGAAAGTAGGATGGCTTTTGTGGAAAAAATGGAGATTTTTGTGTGCATTGGTTTTTTATGGTAGTAAAATTGTGGATTTTTTGGATTTGGAAGTTGTAAAAAAGCTTGTAGTGGAAAAAAGTTTTTGGCTTTCATCATGAGTATAGTGAAAATTGGCAGGGATTAATGAATTTATGAATGATTTATAGAGAGAGGGAGGGCAGATGGAAGGTTGCAGAGTGAAGGACAGAATGAGGAGTGACAGAGGGAGGAACCAGGAGGAACTCCCTGAAGAGGCGGTAAGGGAGGAGAGGAGGTAACTGAAGGTATCAGGAAAGAGTATGGAGAGGAGAGAGTAGAGGAGAGAAGAGAGAGAGAAGGGGAGAGGGAGAGATTAAGGTTGGAGAGAGATGAGAGTAGTAAAGATGGAGATATAAGGTGTACAGAATTAAGTGATAGATATTAACTGTATCTAAGAAGGAGAGTAGGTAGGCTTCGCTTGATTAGGTGGGCGTAAAGTTGAGTAGTGAGTAAGTAGCTGATTTGGGTGGGTTTTAGTTAGATGAGAATTTGTGAGTTGGAAGTAGGAGAAGGAAAGAGTAGGGCTATAATTTGAAGTTAGAAATAGAAACCTTTGTGGGGTAGCAGATGGTAGGATGTGCCAGAGTTTGGGGTTTTGTGGACTTTTAAGGATCGGGATGATGTGGATAGGCAGAACATTCCACCTTGTTATGAATTTGGAGATAAGAAGGGTGGAAGGTTTAGCAAGCATGGAGACGGGTTTAGCTAGTTTTTATAGCAGCTTTTTTAAACTACAGGCTGAGATTTTGAGGATGGGGCAAGCTTGAGGGGTTATTTTTGAGAGAGTTAGGTCCTTTGGATGTAAATTTTTTAAGGAAATGTTTTGTTTAGTTAAGTAATGAAAGTGTTGAGTGAAAACTAAGTAAGAACTGAGATAAAATTCTTTGTCAGAGCGGGTTGGGTCTTGGGGAGGGGGTTTGGAGAAGACCCAGGATGGAGAAGAGAATTAACAGGGTGTTATTATTTGGTCCGGTGTTATATTTATTTATTTTTTGTCTGTGTAGTAGTTTTTTTAATGGTTTTTTGGTTGTTAATAAGGTATAATGGAGCTTGGAGTTTAGTATAATGTTTTCTGGAAAAAAAAGCTTCCAGGATTTGTCTCTAAGATGCATGGTGGTCAGCCTCTCTTCAGAATTAGCCAAGGCAAGGTTTTGATCTTAGGGGAGTTAAGCTAGGGGCTAGAGAAGAGAGGAGGAGAAAAAAAAACAAATGTTCAACAGAGAGAGTGTTAAGGAAAGTGTTAAAATGCCAATTAATTTGCTGAAAAATGTGAAATGTTTGGAAAAGTTGAAGTGTTACTGGTTTGGATGTGTAGTTGTGTTTGTTGTTGTATTGCTGCTGTGCTTTGGCTGAAGCTGAGATGAAAGCAGGGAAAGGGTCAGTAAAGGTAGTGAGAGAGAGATTTTGTTTAGGTTGGAAACTAAAATCCAAAATCCAATCTATGATACCTGGGGGTGGTGGGGGGTTTTGTTAGGTCAGGTTATGTGGTGGATTAAAGGGGAAAAGAAGAAAGAGATTAAGGAGGAAGGAAGAGGAAGGATTGATTTTGTTCAATGTTGTTTGAGTCCAGAAGAATAAGGTTTCATTTTATTTTTATTTCAGATGAAGCCCAGTGGAGAATATTCTCAAGAGTGGAGATATTATCACCTGGGGAGATGGGGAAAGAAAAAAAGTGATTTAATATGGTGCAATTATTATGCAAAGGAGAAAACAAGATTAATTAATACAAAAAACAGCTCCAAAGATATTTGAAGAGAAATACAGGCAAAGATATCCATATATGAAAAAAAATTGACAGTAAAAAATAAGAAAACAAAGGGGTAAAGCAGAAAAAGAAGATAAGTAATAGAGAAGTTACAGAAATAGAAAAGTTATGGATTACCTGCAAAGTGAGGAATTTAGTATAGAAAATCCAAGTTAGTAATGTCACAGCATGATGGAACAATTAGTGCTCAGATTAAGGAGAAATAGAACAGGAAGCATCTGATCACCTGCCACATGAAGGTACTCTAGCAGCTTCAGTAGGAAACCAGAGCAAAACGTCAGCTGAAATTGCACAGCAAGGGAGAGAGCAGTAAACAGTGGCAACTCTGACACAAGCAGTGCTGTGGAGTGATAGGCCAGTGAGATTCCTTATGAAAGAGCAATGGATGATGCAGGATGCAGCTGAAGAAAGTATGTCACCGGAAGATATTCTGGAACATTCTGTAGAATGACCACAGGAAAAGGAGAACAAAGAATGTGCCCTCAATTTAGAGAACGTGATCTAAGGGAAGAGTTGCTTGATTTATAGAGATGGGTAGACATATTAAGAGTGATGAAGGAAACAGAATACAGAAAGTCAATAAGACCCAAAATGTTATAAGTCTGATAAAACAAATGAACACAGTAATAAAGCCTATTGACAGAAATTCATGTGCTGTAACAGACATAAATAGGATATATTACTGTGCAGCTAAATTAATAAATGCAGTCTTACTGCAAAAATACAGGGCAAGAAAGGAACCAAATGGAAAAAAATCAAATGTTATCATGGAAGTATTGAACAGAGAAAATTATAAAGCAGTTAAGACAAGAAGTGTCACTGTTAGAACAGTATAGAAGGAACAGATCAACACAAATATTTAGAAAGATAGATGTGATAAAAGCAACTCACAGCATTAAAACAGACCAGGATCTATCATACACTATTGCAAACAGTAAACTAAGGATATCGTCACAGGCAGAAAAACTTAGAGGGTATGAAGATAAATAGAAAGGAGAGGTACAAAATAAGCAACTCATTGATGACCAAAAAAAAAATTATAGAGAATTGGGAAACAAAGCAAAAGGAATTGAAACACCACCAAAAAAGAAGAGATAGACACATTTTAGAGAAATATCTATGAATACCCTGTGGAACACAGTAAAGATGCTGACTAGATAGAAGTAAAAGAAACAGTAATAAGTTCAGAAGTTCAAATGTACAGGATATGAAATGTGATGAAGTAACAGCCAGAGAAATTGAAACAAAAGTAAGAAACGTTCCTAAATGGAAAATCCCAGGCCCAGATGCAGTATCTAATTTCTGGCTAAAAATATTTGTATCTTTACATGAAGATTTAACTCTGAGTAAGAACTACTTGTATGCGCACCCTGAGAAGACACCAGCCTGGTTAACAACAGGAAAACTGATACTCCTCCTTAACAGTGAATCTGTAAGCTGTCCTATAAACTATAGACCAATAACGTGCCTTCCGACAATGTATAAACTATACCCTGGAATTGATGCTGACAGGGTTTGTAGGCATTTAGAAGAAAACTCAACCATGGCAATAGAACAAAAGGGTAACAAAAGAAAGTCGTATGGAACAAAGGATCATTTGTTGGTGAATAACGTCATAGTGGAAAATTGTAAATAAAATGGGAAAAATCAAAGTATGGCATGCATAGATTATAAAAAGTTATTTGGCAACATCCCGCATTCATGGATAAAGAAGTGCTTAGACATGTATAAGATGCACCCTACATTAATCAATTACATTATAGTGACCATGAAACAGTGGCAAACCACTTTGCAACTAAGCCACAATAAAGGACAATGTAGTATCCCAGTGATAAATATTCAAAGGGGGATATTCCATGGTGACTTTTTGTCACTCTACTCCTTTGTCTTGTCTTTAATCCATTAGCTGCCTACTTATCCGATTAGTTTATGGCTACAATTTGGCTCCCAGAAAACAACAAAATGTAAAAACTGCTTATTTTCTTTTTCTGGATGATTTAAAACTGTATAGTTCATCAGATGAGGAGTTTAAAGCACAAGTGGAAGGGGTCAAAAATTTCTCAGATTATATAACAATGTCATTTCGTTTTGATAAATGTGCAAAACAACATTTAAATTAGGAAAGCTTCAGTACAAAGAAAATATCAGCCTGGGACAGGAACGTGATATAAAGAAACCTGAGCAGGAAGGAGTTTATAAATATTTGGGAATTAATGAAGGATTGACATTAAAACATGAGCAAATGCGAACAAAATTTAGGAATATTTTAGAAGACTAAAATTAATACTGAAAACAGCCCCGACATCTAGGAACAAAGTCCAGGCTATAAATCAATTTGCTGTCCCTGTTCTAACTTACAATTTTGGGGTGACTGACACACCCCAAAAGGTATTGGATTAGTTGGACAGGAAAACAAGAAAAAAGCTTCATGCTTATCAAATGATTTATAAAAATCAGTGCATACCAAGGTTATATTCCTCATTCTGTCAGAGGTATGGGCCTCCTCGAAGTTGATTACATAGGACTGCATACATATCTGATGACTTCATAGTGAAAGTTTTAAAACATGAGGAGAACAAATCTAAGATGACTTCCTTGCTTCATTTAGCAGAAGCATATTGGTTTCAGGCAAGAATGGAAATCAAACCAGAAGTAGATAAAAATAAAGCAGCAAGTGAATGTGACAAAAACAAAAGAAAGTATACAAGGAGAAAGATCAGATGAGAAGCAAGAAGTGTGGAAAAGGCATAGATGTAGTTGCAAGTACAGAAAACTCCTAGAGAACCTCATGTCTATCCCTATCTGATGCAGGAATGGTTAAGGAGAGGTGAATTTAAACCAAAATATGAAAGTTAATATTGGCAGCTCAGGATAGTGGACTACATATGGTTTACAAACTCCATTGAACATGTGGGAGAAACAGAGAAATGCAGGTTCTGTAAAACAGAACTGGAAACAGTCTCACATCTTGTTGCTCAGTGTGATACATCAGTGGCAGAGGCCCGGTATACTTAAAAGCATAATAATTTGGTAAGACTATTACACTGCAGATTGTGCAAACATAACAATACTGAAGTAGCCGAGAAGCACTGTAGACATATGCCACAAAGCAATGTAGTGAATGATGAAGTTTATATTACACGGGATCCCCCATTACTGACAATTCAAAAAATAGATGGGAGAAAAATAGATATAGTAGTCCATGGAGAAAAGACAAAAGTAGAATTGGTTATGGAAATTGCTACACCCAGTGACTACAGTGTTTTACATACAGAGACACAAAGTCATAAAATACCAGGATTTGTAGGCAGAAACAAGGGCAATGTGGAAGAGGGTTACCCCGATAGTTGCAATAGTAGTAGGAGCAATGGGTCTCATAAAAAAGAATTTACAGTCATATTTTGATATGCTACCGATACATGTAACTTCATATGAATTGCACAAGGAGTCAGTTCTGCGCACATTGCAGGTGCTGCGAAGAGCACTTTAGACTAGCATCAAAGACTGAAACAATACTAATTTTGCAAACTTTAATCATACTTTGACTTAGGAATGGGGTCCACTACCGCTGTGGTATTAGAAACCCAAAGACTTAGAGAAGTTAAACTAACTGATAACCTAAGTGGAAGAAAGCACCACTCTCTGATTGATTTTGTTATCCATTGCAGAAAGCACAGTGAAACTGGTAATTATCGCAAACTATGTTATGGATCCCCACCTATTTTGGCCATCTGAGATTGCACAAAATTTTAAAAGAAACCCAATATTATATCTGAACAAAAATACTAAAATCTTTTAATAGGCAAGTAGTTATAATACATCTCAAGTGATTTATGTGGTCAAATATGAGATCTCAGCCAACTGATACAAGCCTTCTAGCTTAGAAGAGAGACTTTGGAGTGATTAAGTATCAGTTTTCTGTACTTTCTTGCTGTATTTAACTGTTTTCTGCCTAAACACAGATTTTCCAGCATTTATTGTGATTTAAAAGCTTGTTTTTTCACATATTGTACTTATTTGACTGCCTGCACTTTTAAAAAGTTGTTTTTTTGTTTAAATTATTTGTTTTAACTGTTGTAGGCTACACAATAAAGTGCGATAGCCTTTTCTGATCGTTTGTAGTCATTTAAAGCTGTTTTAAGTGTATTTTTTACTGTTTTTGCCTTATCTTTTCAAAAAAAAAACACATTCCTTGTTTCCTGCGTTTCTAAGCTAGTATAGTCCAGTTTTCAGGCTAGTGCTGAATTCAGGGCTGTGATATTAGTTTCTGAGTTGCCCATACCTTACTTGGATAGAAGGAAGTTTCTCTGTTCACCTGTGAGAGAGGGGAGCTTTGAGCAACCTATCTGTCCCTGGAGGAGTGGTTCCAGCCCAGAAGTTAGTAGTTTATTGGCCATTTTGGGCTACTTTCTATCTCTTTCATTTCCCTACTATAAAAACCGTGTTTGCACAGTTTTGCGCACTGGGCAGCGCCAGTTAGCTATGGTTAAATTATTCCCGGCTCCACTAAGTCTCCTCTTCAGTTTTTCCCTTGAAACTAGTCTAACTCTCAGCCTAAGCACTCAAAAAGCATCCTACAGCCCAGCACTTGCTCAGACCTAATAGCAAGCACTAATATACCCTGACACTGATTTCCCAGCAGGGCAAGGCTCTTTATTCACCCCTCACCAACCAAGCGACTAAGCAGCTCACCGTACTATTCAGGCATGACCAAAGGACAATTTCAGGTGTACTCTTCAGTCCAGCTGGTGAATCTGGGTATCCTGAGGCAATGTTACAACTGCCTCATGTACACAAACAACCCTCTCCTCCTACCACAAAACACTAACATATACGAGAGACACAATTATACAGCCAAACTGGAAGCTAAGCTGTTTCCACACACGAGACTGGAACAGACAGTCAAGAGGAGAAGTTTAACACTTGCACCACACCTCCAGCCGCACACAGACCTACTAAAACAGCACTGGCAAAAAATACACATAAATGTACAAAATCATACTTGGAGGCTCTAAATATAAACCTGTAGAAGCATCAGAGGCCTCCAAAGCAGACACCCAAACAACCTGCACCTCCCATCACAAACCAGGTAACACATAAAACACAAAATCAGTGTGCCGCACAATCACAGCCCTTAAGGTGAAATAACATACCTAACACACTAGTAATAGGTGACTCTATAGTCAGGCACATTGACGTCCCACTCACTAGGCTGGACAAGCAGAAGGTTACTGTTAGCTGCCTTTTGGAAGCCAGAATCCGCCACATAACACAAGCACTCAGGTCACTCCAGAACAAGTACAAATATGACTCTGTCATTGTTCGTGTTGGTGTGAATGACTTGAGATGTACCTCCCTGGACTACATGAAAAGAGACATGGAAGAGCTCTCTGATCATGTAGCCCAGGCTGGTATGACCCTGACCCTGAGTAGCAACCTGCCCTCACCAAGAATGATACCTCAGTATAAAGAAAAAAATATCAATTTCAACAATTGGCTAAGCTTCTGGTGTCATTCAAAGGGGATCCAGTGTCTGTCAGCCTGGGACAACATGCTTGACAAGCCGTGTTGCCTCGCAAGAGACGGCTTGCACCTGTCACCCCTAGGCTTTCGAACACTGGCCAAGGCTCTTGCTGCCCCCATAGTGCCTTTTTTAGGCAAGGCTCAAAAGTCAAACCCACCTCCATAAACAGCACAATTAACAAAAAACTGGGGGTTATGCTACTCAATGCTAGGAGTTTAAATCTCAAAAATGCACTGGCTCAAATCACTCCTCAGTATGGAGAACGTTGACATCTGTGCAGTAACTGAAACCTGGTTCAAGACTCCAGAGAGCACCCCAGCACTACCAGGCTACAACTCATACCACAAGTTTCGGCCACAGAACACGGACCGAAACACAAAAGAAGGGGGTGTATCCATATTCATTAAGGATACCTACACCTCCAGGTTAGTGGCACAGCATGATACCTCTGAGATCATCCATGTGCAACTAACAAAAGGCAAATCTGCAATGCAAATTGTGGCCTGCTACAGATCACCCTCCATGACCCAGGTGCTACCGAACACCCTGATATTGGGTGATTTCAATTACCCTACCATTCACTGGGAAAGCTACTCGAGTACAAACTCCCAGGCCCAGCGCTTCCTGGAATTCATCAACTCAAATGCCCTGGATCAGCTGGTAAACTCCCCTACCAGAGGTGAAAACATATTGGACCTGGTCATCACCAACATGGGCGACAGGTGTTCCACACCAGAGGTCAACCCGTCACTGGTTAGATCAGACCATAAACTAATCACTCTGGATGTCCACACCCCACCACCACCCCCAACTAAAGAAACCACAATAAAAAACATTTCTAAAGCAAACTTCACCTTACTTAAGACAGAGGTGGTAAATTTCACAGCCCCCACGCTAAAGGATAATGCTGCCCAAGATGCAGAAACCTTTACAAATGCACTCTATGAGCACCTACAAGGATGCATGGATTGTGCCATCCCTAGCAAAACCAAGACTCACTCCTCCAATAGAAGGAAACCAGTTTGGTGGACCCCTGCTATAAACAGGTTATACAATAGAAGGAGGAAACTAGTTAAAAAAAAAAGCAAATCACAAGAAGGAAAGACATTCCTGATCAGTATCAGTAGGAAACTAAGATCCCTCATGAAATCATCCAAGGCTAACTTCGAAAGAAATATAGCCAAGGATTCAAAAGATAGCCACAAAGCCTTCTTTAGCTATGTTAAGAATCTAAGTGGTAACTCGCAGATATGCACTGAACTAGTGCAAAATAGCACAAAATATGCTGAACCTACTGATATTGCCAACATCCTGGCAGATAGATTCAGATAATGTTAGAGTGCCTCAAGAATCAATACTTGGCCCCTGTTTCAATGTTTTTGTCAACAATATCAATATTACTTAGCATCCATCTCATTGTATTTCTTATGGTGAGATTCCACCCTTATGTTCCCTATCAACACAAGAAAATAAATCAATTCTCATTTAAAATGGTCTTTGTCTGGTAAATAAACATGGCTACCTTCCTCAGGACTCCTATTTAATGCTAATAAGGCAAAGACCAAACATTTTTCAATGTGCCTGACTGCTGACTTTCACATCACTTTAGTTTTGTGTGTACAAACAGAGGCAGTTGACAATAGCAAGCTTCTCAGAGATGATTTTAAACAGAAGTTAAAATTTGGCCAACATATCAATGAAGCTACCATAAACCTACCTAAAAGCTTGGAATTCTATAAACTTAAACCTAATTTTAACAAATCACAGTAATACTACTACTACTGTCCTTTTATGTTACCTATCTTTTTGTATAGCAATCTCATATACACCAAGTCTACAATACTGAGTCTGCTAGCCTTAAAGAAAGCTACAATAAAACTGCAAATCCATAGCAACCATATTGAATAAAATCCATTTCGCTGTCTAGCACTCACCTTCCTTGATTTTGCTCAGATAAACACAGTGCATTGTATTCTGTTCACACCTGATGAATGCTGTGCTTTCCAGATGATTATACCATGGTACAGCTTCACTTGTCCACTCAGGTCTGAACCACAACTTGCTTTAGCCACTATATCTAAAAATTCACTATGGAGATGACTTTTATTCTGTGTTGCTGTACTTTAGAACCAGCTGAGTCCTTGAAATTAGGCAGTTTTACTAAAATCTACCACTTCAAAAATGTATAAACTTCAATCTGTTCTGTAAGAGGACCTGCAGTGGTAATGCTATCACTTAATCATCTATTCTATAAGATCCTAAGTAATCTAACATAAAGAAATTAAAATAAGGAACTAACTCTCTAAACAAGCACAACTTCAGACATACCTTAATACCCTATTTATTTTCCAGACTGTTCCAACTAATGTCGCCTTTGTTTTAATTCTGCTATATTTTCTCGATCGCTTCTGTTACTCTCACACCTTCTTCATTTCTTCTCCTCACTGTTTTGCCGTTATCATTTATTCACTTACTTGTTTCACCTTTGCTTTTTATACTGTTTTTATTTCCCCTTCTTTGAGTAGAACACTGATATCTCATTTCAATGTTCACTTCTTTCTGTTACTGATATACTTGGTAAATATGATTTATTCATTTTTATGAGAAACTTCAAACATCTTCGTTGTTACTCTCTTGATATGTGAAATGCACATTGTCTGTTCTCATAAATTAGTACCAGGCTAACTGCCCTTGTGAGTTATTCCAAGCCGAGTGAATTATCCCAAATGAGAATCAAACCATGCACATTGTGCCTATAAGGTGAACACCTTAACCACTAGGCCAGCCTCCCACCCTTTAGCTTTGTTTTTATTATTTATAGTATCTTTCAGTTATACCACAGGTGCTTATTATGCTATTTATATGTCATGAATTTGTACTGAAAGTGGGTGTTGGTGAGATAGAACATAGCTGTCAATCAATTCAAATATAAATAGATATGAGACACTTGAGTAGTTGTATCTAAAATATCCTTAAATCATCAGGGTATTTAAAAGGTGAATATTCACATTCTTAGAGACAACCAAGAAAACCTCAACTCGTGAACTTGGTCTTGGAAAGGATCTCTCTGGAACTCGTCATAAGGAATTAAGCCAGGAAGATAATAATTTGAAATCTAAACCTTAATCTTTGATTTAACAGCCATAGTGCTGTCCTGCGGTGGTGGTGCTGCGGTAGCGTTGTCGCCTCCCACTAAGACGTTGTTCTGTTCGATTCTCAGTTAGAGCGTCTTCTGTGTGGAGACATGCGTGAATGGGCATACCTTCGCTGAAGGTTGTGCGGCAGAGCTGGCAACTCGGCACGTAAAAATCTACTGCCAATCATTAGCTGACCGGAGTTCCACTGTGGCGACCCCTAACCGGGAAAAGCCAAAAGACGCAACAAGTGCTGTTATGTTCCTATATGTGTTTCACTCCCAAGGTTATCTTTTTTTTGCTGCAATGCACAGTACAGTATCACATGACCTGGAACAGTCCAAGTACAAAATTAACAAGTGGTACGTTCATATTTATATCCTCACTCATACAGTCAAAGCAGTAAAACTAACAGTTTGATGCATACAGTCTGTTGTTAATGACAATGTACAAATTTACCTGTAGGCAGTTTCTGTTAATGGCCCAGGGTGAAGTATCACTTAATACAACCCTCAGTTGCACCTGTATAATGAGAAATGTTTGGAAAATATTTCCAAGTTTGCTTAACCTTAAGTTCATGTACATTAATAGTATTTCATGCCTACACTCCACTAGCTTCCCTTCTCTCTCTCGTCTGGCTTTCATCTTCTTCTGTCCCTTTTTACAGTCCTCTCCTTCCATTTTTCTCACCTCTGTGGCTAAAAGGCTTTTAATTATTTTATAGGTTTTCTTTTTTTGTTTGCTGATTGTAGTGAGATAAGTTTATAATTATAAACCTGTTTATTATTTTACGGATCATGCATGTTTATAGTGCTGTACTCTACCGAGCAGGCATATGCCATAATCCTCATTGCCTGTGGTGTTAGCTTCAAAGAATCAGTCCTACATCTAATTCCTGCTTCCTCTTTCACTGGAGTAATGGCTTCCTTATGCTTACTGCACAATGGATTTAATACTATGAAAGGGATACGTGTTTTCAGTTTTTCAGCTGTGTTACAACCCCAGTTTCTCATCAGAAGTCACTTTTAATAGTATGGAACACCAGTGGGGTAACGTTTGTCCTCCCTGTTCCATACTGTCTTGGAATTACATTAGCACTTTTATTCTTATCTAATACAATTATCTTGCTGGCTACCTAAAATTGCAGATTAGTGTTCATCAGTGTGTGATACCTTATGCAATCACTATGTGGAAATTTGACCTGTAGTCAAAGTGAGACTTGTTTCGGCTTGGACTCATGGATGTTTCATTCTATTCTTTGCCACTTAGTAGAACCGATTTGCAGAATGTTGTCTTCTCCCCATTAAAAATAGCACAAAAGACCACCATAAATAGTTGTAAGGGTTTCTTATACTTTACAATGATTTCTTATATGTTACTGCTCATCGGTTTACTTGAACAGAAAGACGTCTCATAAATGCTTGCAATGAATTGTTTTATTTTTCTGCTGCAGTGGACAACTTTACCCCTGACACCCTTCCACCTGCCCCCAGAAAACCTTACAGGTAATACAGGGTACCTGACTCACATAACTTCCTCTATTCTGAACATAAACTCAAGTGCTGACAGTTTAGTGTACTTTGAAATAACTTTCTATATATATAAATGCTAATAGTTGCTTTCACAGCAAATCTGACTACTGCCCAAGCCATCTTAAGTGATTGAGGTTAGTATTTCCTAACCGTGTTGTTCATTGAAGCTAACTCCATCAGCAGAATATTTCGTCTTAATTTCATAAGTCCACTAAGGCTGTGTAACCTGAAACAATGTTATTAAGAAGGGGGTTCAAAGGGCTTCATCGTGTTGTATAAGGGTGTAAGGGGTGTGGACGGTTACCTCCAACTCTCTGCAGAGCAAATGTCTTTAATAGTTGCTTCTTTCATGAAAGTGTCAGCAAACTGTGACTTGAAAAAACATACCATATCCAAATGTTCCCTTGTGCTCTGCTTTATGTGTGTTAGAAAACAAACCTCTGCACCTGTAGGCACCATGAGGCCTTCATATTTTAAGTGATTTTAATGGTCAAAAGTTTACTGCCATTATTTTGGCATTTGTAATAGTTTTTTTCCTTCTTTATATTTCACTGGTTCTGTTTGTGTTTTTCTTTCTGTTTAATTTGCACTAATGTTTTCCGTCATATATCTTCCCTGATCTAATTGCTACTAATTTCTTCCTATCTATCACATTCTCATGACAACATTTTCAGTCTAAATCATTCATTTAGTTCTTACTATTTTCTTGTATTTTATGGGGCAGTCCTATGATGATGGAGTGACAACAGGGGAAGTTACATTGTCTTTCAATCTCAAACTCAAGGGAAGACTTTATCGTTGTACTTAAACTGCAGCTTGCAATTACCACCATAGCAGCTGAGAGCCCTGGTACATAACAGCATCTCCAGATAAATCCAACAAAGGTGAAGTCTTCCCCTACTCCTTCAAGCATCATCTTTATCATTACTATCAATTCCATAATTTTCCATCCCTAGAGCTCTGTTTGTAGCCAGTTATTTTTGTCTTCTGTCTCTGATTACCGATATGGCATCCGTCAGTCAGCAAACCGCTCTCTGCCTCGGTAGGGTCCGGAGCTGTTAAGCTGGCACTGGCTTTTGAGGATACGTCTTGCACTTCGGATTTCACTTCAAGGCCTTCGCCCTCTCATCCGAATAACACACCGACAGCACCGAGGGACACTCTTCAGGCCAGACTTAGAGATATTCCAAAGAAAACAGCAAAAAGTCCCCATTCCACTACGACTCCCCCTCCTCAAACTAGAATGTTTAAAATGGAGGAGGATCTTATCACTTTCATCCGGAGTAATCAGTCCCATCCAGCCAAAAGGAGAAGGGAACCTTCTCCAGACATCCAATCAGCTTTAGACTCAGAGGGATCTGACTCCTCTGTTTTTGAAGAAGAAAATCCTCTTGCTGCCTATGAACACTCAGATGAAGAAGAATCTATTCCTTCTGCATCACCTCCGGAGGACTTTTCCTTTGGGGAAACCCTCCACACCCTCAGGGAACACTTCCAATGGGAATCAACGTATTTCCCTCAATCCAAAAAAAAGACTAAGACAGTTTCTGGACCAACCCCAGCATAGGACTCTGGCCATCCCACCCATCTTGGAGGTGGTAGATGATGTTTACCAATAATCCATCCGTACCCCTGATACCCTTCCACCTGCCTCCAGAAAACCTGACAGGTTCTACAGGGTACCTGACTCACATAAATTCCTCTACAGAAATCCTATAGCAGATCTAGAGGTGATTACTCAGGGACCTAAGAGAGATAAGGCTACCTCTGCAAAGAATCCTACTCCCTCAAATAATCGAGGGCCTTAGACAGATGGGGTAAAAAAGTACATACCTCTGCATCAGTTCCATATGTTAAAATATCAACAGCACACTTTGGAACTTTTGAAACAGAAAATTTCTGCTTTACCAGATTTTGCCAACAATAAAGAGATAGCAGAATTACTGCAGTCTTCATCTCAGGTGGCAAAGCACTCCTTGCACTGTGGATTTGATGCCCTAGAAGCTTCTAGCAGGGCAGCAGTGACAGGATCTGTTATCAGAAGACATGCATGGTTGAAGGAACAACCTCTCCCTGATAATGTCAAAGCTAAAATCATGGATGCACCTCTTGACAAAGTCTGCTCGTTCGGACAGAAAACTGAGAAGGTACTTAAAAAGATGGAAGACAAAACAAAATTGATGCAGACTGTTAAAGATTGTCTTCAAGTACAACCTCCTAGGTTCAGCAGAAATTTTCCCTCTAAACACTGGTCCTTTCCTGCACCAAACAGGCAGGCACAAGGCAAAATCCATAGGGACAGACCCACCAGAACTCAAACTCAGGGCCAGCAAAGAACTAAAAAGTGGCCCACCTCAAACACTAGAGCAGGGAGTTCAAAAGCAACCCTATATGGAAAAAACTCTCAGTGACTACCTTTCCCATCTCTGCCTACCTTCACCACACCAAAAACTAGGAGGAAGGCTATCTCTGTGCAGAGAAAATTGGAACTGTATAACAAAAGATCAGTGGGTCTTAAAAATCATTGCTCAGGGGTACAAATTCAATTTCCAAGAACTACCACCTCCAAGAGGGTACCCAGGCCTACCTCCAAACCAGTGGGCAGAAGCACTAAAACAAGTGCAAAACCTAATATCCCTAGGGGCAGTAGAACCTGTACCTCCAGAACAAGTTGCAAAAGGATTCTATTCCAGACTATTCCTTGTTCCCAGGAAAGAGGGGACTTGGCATCCCATCCTGGACCTATCCTTTCTCAATACCTTCCTGGTAATCCCAAAATTCAAAATGCTTACCTTACAACAGCTTCTACCAATGCTGCCAAACAAAGCTTGGATGGTCACCTTAGACCTAAAGGATGCTTGGCTGCGCATCCCAATAAGGGAATCATGCAGAACATTCCTGCGCTTCAGAGCAGGATCATTACACTTTCAATTTTCTTCTTTGCCCTTTGGCTTATCTACTGCTCCCAGGGTATTCACCAAATGTCTAGCTCCTGCCATTGCCTTTTCAGGCAAAACAAATGTACAGATTTACCCTTACTTGGATGACTGTCTCATCCAAGCACACTGCAAGGAACTGCTCCTGCAGCATCTTTCATTTGTAAAAACCCTACTCACCTCTCTGGGGTTCACTATCAACAAAAGGAAATCAAAACAGACACCTACCAGGAAAATCATATTTCTGGGAGCCTTACTGGACACAGAACAGCAAATGGCCTTTCTGTCCCGAGAAAAACAAGGTTTCCCACCAAAATACTTCACTACTCTGGCCTCCCAAACCCAGATTTTTGTCAGGAAATTCCTACAAGCTCTAGGGTACATGGCCTCATGCATCCTCCTGATACCACTGGTCAGACTACACATGAGGAAAATTCAGTGGTACCTAAAGAATCTATGATGTCAACACTCACAACCTCTGGACACCTCCCTGCCTGTGACCCCTTGCATAAGATCCGAGTTCCTCTGGTGGGCCCAGGCCTGTGCTCTGAACAAGGGACTTCCATTCACTCTCCATCCATCAGACCAGACCATAACTACAGATGCTTCGGACATAGCCTGTGGTGCCCACCTAGAAAGCAGATGCGCCCAAGGTCTCTAGGATGCACAAATACTACCCTTGCACATCAACCAAAAGGAAATTATAGCAGTGCAAAACTCTCTGGCATCCTTCAAACCCTACCTCAAACCACGGGTTCTTCTCATAAAAACAGACATCACCTCAGTCATGTGGTACATCAACAAACAGGGAGGGACTCAATCTTACCCCCTGTGCAGACTATCCATAAACCTGTGGCTAGCATTCTCATCCATGGGACTACAGCTTATAGCCCAATACCTACCGGGCATTAACAACACCCTAGCAGATGACCTAAGCAGAAACCTGCTGGACCCACATGAATGGCAAATCCACAGAGACATTTTTCTGCAAATTACCCACACATGGGGGACCCCCCCCCCAGGTGGACCTCTTTGCTTCTCATTTAAATCACCAAGTATAGAAATTCTGCACCAGAGAGTACCATCACCTGGCCTGGAAGGTTGATGCCCTGATCTTCCCTTGGAATACCCTCTGTGTATGCATTCCCACCTCTTCCTCTCATTCCAAAAGTATTAATTAAGCTAACGGAGGAAAAAACAAGAGCAATACTCATTGCCCCAGATTGGCTCAGACAGCATTGGTATCGCACCAGCCCCCCTGGCACCTCTGATACCTCACCTGCTGTCCGGGGGGGGGTACAATGCTGCACCCAGACTTTCAGACACTGAAGCTCTCAGCATGGCTTATTCTACCATAACCAACAAGGAATCTATGCTAAGCAAGCAAGTCCTTGACATCATCACAGAAGCCAGAAGGCCCAGCACCAGAACATCTTACGCTGGAAAATGGAAAAGTATTCTGCTCCTGGAGCCAGTCTAAGGGGGCAGACATACATCTGCCCTCCATTTCTCTTATTCTAGATTTTCTAGCTGAGCTTCTCAATAAGGGTCTCTCCTTGTCCTCCATAAATATCCGTGCCTCTGCCATCTCGGCACACTTTGATGTGGAACAGCATTTGTTCTCCCACCCTCTTATCAAGCAATTCCTTAGAGGAGCCTCTAATATCAGACTTCCCAGAAGACAGCCCACCCCAGATTGGGATCTGAACTATGTTTTAGAAAAGCTTACTCTGCCTCCCTTCGAGCCTGCAGCATCCTCAGAATTAAAGTACATCTCTTGGAAGACTGCCTTTCTCCTGGCTATTACTTCAGCCAGGAGAGTGTCAGAGCTTCAAGCTTTAATGGCCATTGAGCCATTTATCATATTCCATGCAGACAGGGTCTCCTTGAGAACCAATCCCTCCTTCATGCCAAAGGTGGTTTTGGATGTTACCCTCAACCAGGCCATTCACCTGCCCACCTTCTTTCCTAACCCTCAGAACAAGGGGGAAAGGATACTGCATTCTTTTGATGTCCACAGGCAACTTGGATTTTATCTGGATCATACAAAGACATTCAGGAAAACTGACCAGCTCTTGGTCAGTTTTAAAACAGGGGCACAGGGGAAACCAATTTCCAGACAGACCATTTCCAAATGAATAGCACACTGCATCCAATTTTGCTACTCCTTGCATGGGTTAGGAGGGTGGTGTAATGGTTTAATGTGTTTACCTTGGACACAAGGCGCAGGGTTTGATTCTCACATGGGGTAATTTTCTAGGCTTAAAATGGTCCACAGGGGCAGGTAGTCTAGTACTAATCTATGAACCTATGAACCTATGGAAAGCCACCCCCTAGGACCAGCAGAATCCATTCCACTAGGGCAACCTCTACTTCCACAGCATTCCTTAGAGGGGTACCCACCAAAGACATCCTGGAAGCTGCCACATGGACTTCAGTCCACACCTTCACCAAACATTACCATCTGAACCTATTCTCAAAAGCTATGGCTGGGTTTGCCTCTGCAATTCTGCAGGGCATGCACACCCAGTCTTAAGTTTCTATTAACCTTCCACCTTTCTCCTCAGCTTTGGGAATATTTCCAATGGTTAGGACTGCTGCAGTGAAACACGAAGAACATAGTACAGTTGTGTACACTCACCATAAATGTAGATGTTCGAGTGTGTTCACTGCTGCAGTCATGCTTTCCCTCCCTCCTTCCCCCTGATATCTGCTTTCCTTACAGAGGCACATATTTCTATGGGGGTCTCTGACCCCAGGACTACTAATAATTATTAACATTGGACTTCTTTGGTTGGTTAAGGCAAGAGCAACGGAGGTAATGGCATCGCCTGCTCTCCTTTTATAGCTTGGATGACCTGATGTCACCCAGCAAGCGACAGCAGCCGACGCACAAAACCTTGACTCTGGTATTCGGACTGACTGAGGGCTACCACAGCATGGATAATCCAGTGGTTAGGACTGCAGCAGTGAATACACTCAAACATCTACATTTATGATAAGCGTACACAACTGTACTTTACCGTTACACCTCCTTTCTCACCCTCATACAAGAAACTCTTCAATAATTCCTTATGCCTGCCTTAACCAGCAAATTGGTTTATAGCTTGGACTTTGTTTCCAGATGTTATGGCTGTTTTCAGTATTAATTTTTGTCTTCTAAAATATTCCTTACTAAGATTTATTCCCATTTGTTCATGTTTTATTGTTGATCTGTCATCAGTTCCCAAATATTTATACACTCCCTCCTGCTCATGTTCCTTTATATCACATTCTTGTCCCAAATTGATGTTTACTTGGTGCAGCAGCCTTCCTACTTTAAAGCTTGCTTTTGCACATTTATCAAGACCAAATTACATTTTTATATCATCTGAAAAAGTTTTGACAGTTGTACTGTCAGTTCTTCATCTGATGAACTATGCACTTTTAAATCATCCACAAAAGGAACATGAGAAGTCTTTGCACTTTGTTGTTTTCTGGGAGCCAAATTGTAGCCATGACCTAATCTATTAAGTAAACAGCTTAATGAGTTAATGGCAAGACAAAAGAGCAGCAAAGAGTCACCTTGGAATATCCCCCTTTGAATTTTTATCCCTGGGATAATAATTTGTCCTTTATCATGGCTTAGTTGCATAGTGGTTTGCCACTGTTTCATGGTCACTGTAATGTTATTGATCAGTGTAGGGTATATCTTGTACATCTGCAAGCACTCCTTTTTCCATGAATGGGGGATACTGTCAAATGCTTTTCTTGTAGTTTATACATGCCTTACTTGGATTCTTCACCTTTTTACAGTTCTCCATTCTTTTTTTCTGTTTTCCATGATTGAGTTTTCTTCTAAATGCCTACAAACTCTTTCAGCATCAATTCCAGTATATAGTTTATATATAATCGTAAGGCAAATTATTGGTCAATAGTTTTATAGGACAGCTTGCAGGTTCACTCTTAAGGAGGAGTATCAGTTTTCCTGTTTTTAACCAGGTTGGCATCTGTTCGGGGTGAGTATATAAATAGTTCTTACTCATGGCTAAATCTTCATGTAGAGATGTTAATACATTTTGCCAGAAGTTAGGTACTGTATGTGGCCCTGGGGTTTTCGAATTAGGAGCTTTTCTTAATTTTGTTTCAATCTCTCTGGCTGTTACTTCATACCATTTCATATCCTGTACATTCTTCTTTTATTTTATTTTTTTCTATCTTTTCAGCATCGTTATTATGTTCCACAGGATATTCATAGATATTTCTCTAAAATGTGTCTATGTCTTCTTTGTTTGGTGGTGTTTCTTTTCCTTTTGTCTTGTTTCCCATTGGTCTATAAAACTTTTTGGATCCTCAGTAAATTGCTTATTTTGTACTTTTCCTTTATATTTACCTGCATATCTTCTAAGTTTTTCTGTCTCTGCTAATATCTTTAGTGTATTATTCGCAGTAGTGCATGATAGACCCTGGTCTTTTCTGATACTGCACGTCAATTTTATCTTGCCTATCTTTCTGTGTATTTTTGTTGACTTGTTCCCTCTTATGTACTCTTCTAACAGTGACACTTCTCATCTTAATCACTTTATAGTTCTATTTATTCAATACTTCCATGATGGCACATGATTTCTCCCCTTCCTTTCACTTACTGCCCTATGTTTTTGTGGTAGGACTTCTGCACATTAATATATCCTATTTACTTCTGTTATTGCTCTGTCCTATTTACTTCTGTTATTGCTCATGAATCTCTATGAACAGTCTTGTTTACTGTGTTCAGAAGTCAAAGGTGGAAACTAAGGTAACTGGCTGAAGGACCATTTTAAGCCTAGCTAATAACCCGAGTTCAGACTCTAACCCTGTACCTTCCCTGTATGAGGTGAAAACTTCAAGCATTCTAACATTCTGTGTTTTATTGACTTTCTGTAATCTATTTCTTTCATTGATCTTAATATGTCCATCCATCTCTAGTAAATCAAACAAGTCTTCCCTCAGATCATTTTCTTATAAACTGTTGGCACATTCTTTGTTGACTGTTTCCTATGGGCACATTCTTTGTTGACTGTTTCCTATGGGCATTCTACAGAAAGTTCCAGAACATCTTCCTGTGACATATTCTCTTCAGCTTCATCCAGTATCATCCGTTGCTCTTTAATATGAGAACTCTGTGGCCTATCACTCCACAACATTGACTGCGTCAGAGTTGACACAATTTCCAGTTTCTTCCCATGCTGTGCAACTCCAACAGAACGTTTGTACTGGTTTCCTTCTGAAGGCTCCAGAGTATCTTCATGTGACAGGTGATCAGATGCTTCCCATTCCATCTGTTTCTCCTCAATTTGGGACTCTCTGTTCTGTCATGCTAAAAAAAAAAAAAAAAAAAAAACTGGAAGTCTTTCACCAAAGGTCTGCTACCCACAAACAGTCAAATGCAAAATAAAGACGAAAATAAAGTCAGTATACCACCAGCCTGAATAACACTTCTATGTTTTTATTAAAACATAAATACTTTATTTTCTTCATCATTTTGCATTTGTTCTGTCATGCTGTGATGTTACCAGAGTTGGACTTTCTACACTAAATCCTTCACTTTGCAGTTAATGCATAACTTCAGTTTCTATTTCTTTAACTTCCCCATTACTAGTCCTCTTTTCTACGTTCACCTTTTGTTTTCTGATTTTTTGTATTGTAAAATTTTCCCCATCCAGATGCCTTTGCCTGTATTTGTCTTGTGTTCATTTATAGTTAGGTTGGTGAAATGTGATGTTAGACTAAAGGCTCTAAAGGGAGTAAGACTAAAGGGAGGGGTGTGAGTAGGGTCAGTTGATACAGACAATTCAATATAAAGTCACCCAGTGTGATTACTTTTTCTTTTACATGATGGGAGTCAATGAGAAATCATTTTCAACAGAATATGTGAGAACATCTGGTCTTATGTAAATTTAAGCTCTGCCATTGGATTGGAAATAATTCGTTTTTACGCTACTCAGTGTTGTTCATACCATGCAGCAAAGTGAAGAGATATATCCTTAATAACCTACATGATGTAATAATGGTAGGGGGAAATAGGTGGCGTGAGTCATATCTCTGCAATGGCTGTTAAATTGGGGTTGTACTATGATAATTGTCTGTGGGACAGGGTAGCCTTATTACAAATGCTACAGCTGTGCATAGGTGAATACGTTTCTGCCCTCTGGTGTTCTTTCAGAAGGATATCATTGTATTGAATAATGTAATATTCACAGAGGATGGACGAGGTTTGGGGAAGACATCCACATATATGAGCAGTAATATTATGATATTTTAAACTTTAATGTATAGACATAGTGCCAGAAATTGTATCTGTTCTTTCCTGAACATCAAATTGAGTAGAATACAAGCTACTGTTAACATTTGATGCAAGACGGAGTAATAACAGAAGGGGATTTGGCATTGAGGACAATGTTCTTGATGAGTTGGTAAAACTGATCACTATCTTTTCCAGCATTTTTTTTATATTGATATCTGTTTTTTTTTTTTTTTTTATGTTGTGTTGATAATGTTGTGGGTAACAGTGTTTAGGAAGTGTTACAAAGTAGTACTTTTTGATGTCATGTTATGAAATGGAAGCTATCATGATATATGTAAGAGACACCTTTACATTCTGACTTGCTTAATAAATAAAGGCTTGACATGATCTAGATATGTTGTGAATATAAAGTGATAGTTCAGATGCGTTATTAAAGAGGGATGTAAAGGTAAAAGAACGGACACGGAGAAGAATGTAACTGAGGGAGTGAGACAGTACTTATTCTAAAGGTGTCAAGTGTTAATGGCAGCAAATGGCAGAGAGGAAAAAGCATGCAGAAACAATTCATTTTGGTAAAACTGATAACTGAACTAATTAAGCAGATAAGAGTAAGTCAAGGACTGCTAAAGAGCAGAGAATGATGCAGGAGGCACAAATGACCACTGGCTAGAGAATGATTTAAGCTTGTATTTATTAACAGAGATGCGGGAGTTATTCATTCTGCAATGTGTGTGCGTGTGTGTGTGTGTGTGTGTGTGTGTGTGTGTGTGTGTGTGTGTGTGTGTGTGTGTGTGTGTGTGTGTACTAGTACAGTGGAGGTAGTGACAGTCTACTTACAGATTCCTGAAGTCATTTTTTCCAATAAGTAGGGAAGTTGAGCAACTGTCACTTTGTCTTATCCATTGAAAAAGAATCTGCACGTTTTTTTTTTCACAATTTTTGAGGGTAAAACAGGTTTAGAAAATGTATATGCCTTTTGTTTCTGTACAAAGTAACCATTATTTATACCAAGTTCTAAAGTCTAGAGAGTAAAATCTGAGAGAGAGAAAAGGTGCTGCTTAGGGGATGTCACTGTCTTCAGTCAACCTGCAGGCAAACATACACATTCAGTTCACTGATTGTCTCATCAGATATCTGGTTTTCTTATCCAATGCTCATCATTTATAGAGTTGGAACATTAAATAAGCTGAGATATGAACATTGTCCTCAGAACATCAGAGTGTTTGTTTAAGATGTTTTAAGGGGCTTGCCTTGACATTTTAACATGTCCTAGCAGGCAGCCTGTCCTTCTGATGTGTGCACAGGGGGATGACAAACATCTTCAGCTCTTTTTCCATCTCTTTTGTATATGTACTGCTTAGCCGTTGTACAGGGGTAGCAGATAAGCATTGCACTCAGATGTGAATGTCTCCTCTGGCTTCTTCTTTGCGTGTGTTATCTGTGGTCATTTCAACAATCCACGTATCTATTTCTTATGCACGGAATTGTTTCCAATGTCTTCCCACCTAAGGATTCCAAACACCTAGTTGTACTGCAATGACATTTACATCTCCTGTTTATATTTCTGCTGCTTTACACTTATACTGCTGTATATTTCCTGCATTGAATTGCATTATTTAAATGATGCGCTGATGTGCAGTTCATTAAAAGCAACATTTCTGCAGAATTTTATTGATTTTTTTCTTTTACCTTTTACAGTTTTTGGTATATATAACATTTCAGGTTATTTAGTGTGACATTTTAGCTTCATAGCTTCATAGTTTCTTACTAGGTGATTGATCTGTGAGGATCTTAAGAAACCTAACCTAACATTTCCATGGTTCATAGGCATATACAAGGCTAACGACCATCAGGGCTTTTATAATCCTAGCTGTTTAACCCATCCTAATTGAGTCCCTATGTATCATGGGCAATAATTAGCAGGGGGTATGTTAGTTACAAAGTTTCTAAAAGTTATGTGGAAGGGTAAGTTAGTTTGGGCATAGTTACTCTCTGCCTCTGTCTGTCAGAGACATGGGGGGGGGGCAGACACAAGGTGAATTTCTGATTTCCCACTCATTGGGCAAGGTTACACTTAGATAGAGTTAAAAATAGACTCTGCTTCATGTGGATGGGGAACCTGTTCCAAAGCATGGGAGCCTCTGAGACACATATCTGTCTCACCAGCATGCCCCTTTTATGTCTCAAGCAAAATTTATATCCTTAGATCTAGTGGTTCTCATGATGCCCATTTTGTGGATGTGCAAAAGGTCCATCAGAACTGGATCTGTGGATACCTTGTATGCCAGGAATAGATCGCCTCTCAGCAACCTGTAGGAGACTGAATATAGGACTCTAAGGCGATCCATATAGCACTATGTGTTTATACCTTGGATTCTCCTGGTAAAGAACTTTTGTGAGCATTTCAACTGTTGCATATGTCTGGTCAGGTACATGCAGAAGGAGGTATTATACTCGATGATGGGTCAGATAAGTGCTGAATAAAGTGGAACTATGACTTCCTTGAACCTGAATGCCATGAACATGCCCTTACTTATAACATGGGCAACATAGAATGATTTTCTTACTACCTTGGCCATATGTTGGTTAAAGGCCAGATTGCTGTCTACATATGATCCCACATCCCTGACTACCAGGTCACCGCTTAGAGCTGTCTTATCAGTTGAGTAATTAGACTGAGTGGCTGTTTTCCCAAAATGCATTTTAATGCATTTCTTGGCATTGAGCTTTAATCTTTGAATTTGGCACCAGTAATTTGTCTGTGTTAGACCATATATTTGTGTCATGGGGGAAATCTGTGAGAGCTCCCAGTTTACAGTCATCTGCAAACTTTGTCAAACAAAGGCCCTTGACATTAGGCTATACCTCTGAGAAGTAGATGCCAAATAGAGGCGGTCCTAGCATGGAGCCCTGAGGTACCCCACTGGTGACTAGTTTCTTAGTGGAGTTGGTTTCACCTATCTTGACTTCCTAGGTCCTGTCTGAGTGCCAGCCATCATTCCAGGTTTCTGCCCAGTTCAGTGAGTTTGTCTAGTATACTTGAGTGGGGTATTGTACTGAATGCCTTAGCCAGGTCCAATTCATTTCATGGCTATACATTTTAGAGTAGTCATACTAATGGGTCTATAGTTTCAGGGATCGGTTGATGGTCCACGCTTGTGAAGTGGGATAATCATTGCAGTCCTCCATTCTGCTGGTACAAAGTCTGTTTTGAGGCTATAGTTGAAAATTGACTCAAGTTGCCCTGATAGGTCATGTTTCAAGCTATTTAGGAAACATCCTGGGATATTGTCATGGCCCATTGAGGCTGTGTTTTTGGCCTTAGCTAGTGTCTCCAAGACCTGCTCCCTGCTAATAGTTGGATGGCTTATGATAGCAGGTATTTCATGGAAGAAGTGGGGGGGTGGGGATGTGGGGTGTGAAATTTGAATTGAATTTGTCAGCTAGCAGATTTGCTGTGTTACTCTGCTCAGTGAAGGTAGAGCCATTGACGACCAGTTCGGCATACTGCTGTGTACTACCTCTGATTACAGACATAGATGTAGAAGACCTTGTGGTTGTCTTTAGCCTGTGAGGCTATCTTGACATTGTAATTGGCCTTGCTGGACTTAAGTAGTCCTCTTAGTTTCCTGTTTCATTTATTTAGACAGCTCTTATCACTGTGTGAGTTGCTTTTCCTGATTTTAGTCATGACTTTTTTTTTCCTTTTGTTATATACTCTATTAAGGTTAGGATTCCACCTGTGTGGTTTGTTTTAGGGTATTCTGTGGGCTTACTTCCAGTAGGTATAGCAGCCTCTATACAGCCATTTACATGGTGGTACATGGTATCTGTAAACAATTCTCCATTGGTTGCTGTGAACTTAGGGTTAGGAGGGGCACTACATTTTGACAAACTATCACTTCATAGGATGTAGTTTGCTTTGAAATAGTTCTTAACTGTTACAGGGTTTGCTTGGGTTTTACTTTAAAAGAGACAGCTTTGTGGTCTGACCTCACCCATGAGGATGTGACATTGGGGGGTGCTGTGCTCTCCATATTCTGAGTACCAGGTTATTTATGTTTAAAACTCTGGTTGGTATGCACTACCTGATCAAGGATATTTGTGTTAATAAAGTCCAGAAGTCATTGTGCCTGCAAGTTTGAGGTTGTATATATTTCCCAGTCTATAGATGGGTAGTTAAAGTCTCCCATGAATATGGTATTTGGTTTAATGGTGAGTGTCTCCTGTAGGTTTAGGTACAACCTGTGGGATTCTTGGGACATAGAGGGTGACCTATAGTTTACCAAGATATGGTGTGGGACAATCTATGGTGATTTGCACATGGATAAATTCCAGGGTACCATCCTGTTTAATAGGTTCATAGGTTGATACTAGGCTATCTGCCCTAGGGCATTCACAAGCCTAGCTAGAGTGTGTTTGGCTTTCACCACCCTTTTTAGATTAGTTGACTGTGCCTCTGTATAGTAGGTCACAGAAGATAGCCCATTTAAGGTTAGTTTACCGTGCCTCTGTCTAGCAGTGACACAGAAGAGATCCCAGGGGTAAATTTATGATCTCCCATCCAAACGTCAAGATTCTTCTTGAAGAGGGTCATTGAGGGGCTCTGTCTAACATGGATTGGGATTTTGTTCCAGAGTGAGGGGAGCCTCTGGGATATGAATCTTTCCCTCCAGCATGTTATATTTATTTCTGTGCTGAGGTTTAAGTCACTGGAGCATGTAGCTCTGATGAATTTGGATTTCTTGAGGTGGAGCATGTCCATTAATTCTGGGTTAGACATGGCTTTATACGTCAGGCACAGGTCGCCTCTGAGTAGGTGGTAAGCAACTGAGTAGAGCTGGAGTTTCTTTAGCCTAACTGCGTAGGGCATCTGTTTGAGTCCCTTGATCCTCTTGGTGAGGTACTTTTGGGGTCTTTCTAGTTGTAGCAGGTGTCGGGTAAGGTACATCTCAAATGGGGCATTGTATTCAATTATGGGCCTGATAAGTGATGTGTAGAGGGGCACAATGACCTCTCTTGATCTAGATGTGAACCCTTTCATGATAAGGTGGGCTATATAGAATGTCTTTCTAACCACTTTGGCAATGTGATTGTCAAAGGAGAGATTGCAATCTACTTGGGTCCCCAAATCCCTAATTACTTCTTCCGTACTTAATGGATTACCACCTATGTGGTAATTTGTGGGCACTTTGTTTTTCCCAAAGGGGATGACTATGCACTTTTTGGCATTTAGCTTTAGGCCATGGCTCTGGCACCAGTTATCCGTCTCTGTGAGACCTTTTTGGAGGATGCTTGTGTCAGCCGGCGAGTCGATTATGGCCCCCAGTTTGCAGTCATCTGCAAACTTTGTCAGCCATAGTCCTCCTGTGTTAGTATGTACCTCAGAGAAATATATACCGAACAAGAGAGGTTCCAGGACTGAGCCTTGTGGGACGCCACTTGTAACTGGTTTAGAGTCTGACATGGCACCTGCAATTCTGACCATGTGGGTTCTATCCCTAAGCAAGTTTTCAACCCATCTTGTGACATAGGGGTTGATATTTAAGTTGGTGAGCTTATTTATGATGCCCGAGTGGGGTATTGTGTCGAAGGCTTTTGCAAGGTCAAGATAGGCTGTGTGGACTACCTTCCCTTTGTCTGTGGTCTTGGTGACTGTTTCAAAGAAATCGACCAGGTTCAAGAGGCAAAATCTGCCCTTAACAAAGCCGAATTGGGTAGGATCCAGTGTTTGGAGGTTCCCAATGTCTTTGTTTATGAGTTCCATGATGATACGCTCCATAGCTTTGCAGACCAGGCTAGTTAGGCTTATAGGGCGATAGTTTCTGGGGTCTGTTGTGGCACCACCTTTATGGAGTGGGACCACTGTTGCTGTATGCCATTCTTTGGGTACATATCCTGTTGTAAGGCTGAATAGTGATTTTAAGTGAGGGTTCAGTTCTTCTTGGAGCTCATGTAAAACGCAGCCTGGGACACCGTCCAGTCTCATTGATGCTGTTTTTTTTTGCTTTTTAGAGGGCAGCTCTCACCTGTGCATCTGTGATGTCAGGGAGGCTACACTCTGTTGGGATAGTCATTTGCTCATTTGGGGGGGGGGGAGAAGTTTGCACTGAACCTGTCTGCCAGGATGTTGGCGATGTCTGTGGGTTCAGTGTATTTTTTGTCATTTTGCACTAACTCAGAGCATATCTGGGAGTTTCTACCCAGGTTTCTGACATAACTAAAGAAGGCCTTGTGATTACCTTTAGTGTCTTGTGCAATTTTTCTTTCAAAGCTAGCCTTAGATGATTTTATGAGGGATCGTAGTTTCTTGCTAGTACTGATCAGAGTTGCCTTCCCTTTCAGGGATTTTGCTCTATCATGTAGTAGCTTTCTCCTTCTGTTGTACAGTTTATTTATGGCTGGGGTCCACCAGACAGGTCTCCTGCCCTTGGAGGAGTGTGTCTTGGTTTTATTTGGGATAGCATGATCCATGCATTCCTGTAGGTATCCATAGAATGGGTTTGTAAAGGATTCTGCGGTTTGGGCCGTATTTTCCACTGGCCCTGGGGCTTTGAAGGATTCCACCTCGGTTTTGAAAAGTGGGAAGTTTGCTTTTGAGAAATTTTTGACTGTGGTTTCTTTTGCTGGGGGTGGGGACGGGATATGGATGTCCATAGTGATTAATTTATGGTCAGATATTACCAATGAGGGGTATACCTCTGGTATGGGACATAGAGTCCCCATGTTGGTGATGATCAGGTCCAATATGTTTTCCCTTCTTGTGGGAGTGGTGACCAGTTGTTCCATAGCATTTGAGTTTATAAATTCTAGGAACCGTTGGGCTAGGGTGTTGGGGCTTGAGTAGTGCTCCCAGTCTATGTTTGAGTAGTTAAAGTCACCCAATATAATGGTGTTTGGAGAGACCTTCATATTCTCCAGTGTCTTCAGGAAAGCCGAGTGGGGTTCCTGAGTTTGGGAGGGTGGTCTGTAGCAGGCTACAAACTGGAAGGCAGTTTTGCCCACTGTTAGTTGTACATGGATGGTCTCAGATGCTTCGTGCAGTGCCACTAGCCTGGAGGTATGGGTTTTTTTGATGAATATGGATACTCCCCCTCCTCTCGTGGTTTGGTCCGAGTTTTGGGGCCGAAAAGCATGGTATGAGGTATAGCCTGGTAGTGCTGGGGTGCTCTCAGGAGCCTTGAACCAGGTTTCTGTTACTGCACAGATATCGATATTCTCCATACTGAGGAGAGCCTCGAGTGCGTGCATCTTGAGGTTTAGACTTCTGGGGTTGAGCAGCATTACCCTTAGTTTCTTTTTCCTTGTGTTGTCTAAGGAGGTGGGTTTGTCTTTTGAGCCTTGCCTAAAAAAGGCAGTATGGGGGTGGCAAGAGCCTTGGCCAGTATTCGAAAACCCAGGGGTGGCAGGTGCAAGCCATCCCTAGCGAAGCAACGTGGCTTGTCAAGCATGTCATCCCAGGCTGACAGACTGGATCCCCTTTGAGAGACACCAATACTTTAGCCAATTGTTGAAATTGATCATTTTGTCTTTATACTGTGGTATCATTCTTGGTGAGGGTAAGATGCTACTCAAGGTCAGGGTCATACCGGCCTGGGCCACATGATCAGAGAGCTCCTCTATGTCTCTTTTCATGTAATCCAGGGAGGTACGTCTCAGGTCATTCACACCAGCATGGACAATGACGGAGTCATATTTGTACTTGCTTTGGAGTGACCTGAGTGCTTGTGTTATGTGGTGGATCCTGGCACCTGACAGGCAGTTTAGAGTGACCTTCTCCTTGTTCAGCCTGGTGAGAGGGATGTCAGTGTGTCTGACGATAGAGTCACCTATTACAAGTGTATTAGGTGTGTTGTTTAGCCGTAAGGGCTGTGACTGTGTGGCACACTGATTTTGTGAACTATGTGATACGTGGGTATTGTTGTGGGGTAGCGGTTGCTTGGATGTCTGCTTTGGAGGTCTCTGTTGCTTGGGCAGATTTTTATTTAGAGCCTCTGAGTATGTTTTTGTGTGTTTATGTGTTTGGTTTGCTGTTGCGATAGGTCTATGTGAGACTGGATTTGTGGTGTGTGTGATTGCCTTCTCCTCCAGACTGACCGTGCCAGTACTATGTTGAGAGAGCTCAGCCTCCAGTTTGGCTATATAGTTGCATCTCTCACATATATTTGAGCTTGTTGGGAAGAGGAGAGGGTGGTCTGTGTACATAAGGCAGTTGTAACATTGCCTCAAGGTTCTCATATTAACCAGCTGGACTGGAGAGTAAACCTGAAACTGACTTTTGGACATGCCAGAATAGTATAAGGAATTACTTTTTGACTTGATCAAAAAGGACCAATAGGGAGCCAAGTACTTAAAGGGAGTATAAGAGTATGTAGTGCTTTAGTTTATTAGTGCTTACTTATAAGACACTTATCCTAGCTACTGCTGGGTTTTAGAAGGAAAATAGAGTGCTTACTTTGAGATTTGGAACAGTTCTAAGGGAAAAAGTGAAGAGCAGACTTTGTGGAGCCGGAAATAGTTAAAACCTGATTAAGCGGCGCTGCCCAATGCTGAGCTATGCGCAAAACCGAGCAAAAGAGGGTTTTAAGAGAGGGGGATCAAGGAGTTTTGAATTGACCCAAAATGGCCATTAAAACTACAGTTTCTAGACAGTAACCACTCCCACAGGGGCAGGCAGGCTGTTCAGTGTTTACCACTGCCACTGATGAACACAGAGACTTCCCTTTAGCCCAAGCAAGCAATGGCCTCCAAGAAATTTACAAACAGTTCAGAACAGCAAATCTGTAACTGAACTTTTTTTAAATTTCAGAAAGTGGGAAAAAAGCAAGATTTTTTTTTTTTTTTTTTGTTTAAAGATAGCAGAGATACACAAGTAGCAACAAGTTAGAACAGTGCAATAAATGACCCCACACTTGAGTGATAGGCCAGAGACAGGTAAAATGCAAGTTTTAAGAAAAAAACGATTTTAAAATAAGTGCAACACAGGAAATGCAGTAAACAGGCTCTAGATGTGTTCTAAATACAGTTTCTAATATAGATATCAAGTTTAGCAAGCTGGAAAACACCACAAAGTAGGCGGCAATGTAGAAATCTTAACAAATAATCTGAAGAAAAATATTTAAAATCTCAAAAGTGGCTCTTTTCTTCTCTCAGCATTTTCTCCTCTTGGTGGGTGCTTCACCAACAGCCAACAAGTCTGAAAAGACGCCAAAACCACGAGGCAATCAGGTTTTAAGAGAGGGGGATGAAGGAGTTTGGAATTGACCCAAAATGGCCAATAAAACTACAGTTTCTAGGCAGTAACCACTCCCACAGGGGCAGGTAGGCTGTTCAGTGTTTACCACTGCCACTGATGAACACAGAGACTTCCCTTTAGCCCAAGCAAGCAATGGCCTCCAAGAAACTTACAAACAGTTCAGAATAGCAAATCTGTAACTGAACTTTTTTTAAATTTCAGAAAGTGGGAAAAAAGCAAGATTTTTTTTTTTTTTAAAGATAGCAGAGATACACAAGTAGCAACAAGTTAGAACAGTGCAAATAAATGACCCCACACTTGATTGCTAGGCCAGAGACAGGTAAAATGCAAGTTTTAAGAAAAAAACGATTTTAAAATAAGTGCAACACAGGAAATGCAATAAACAGGCTCTAGATGTGTTCTAAATACAGTTTCTAATACAGATATCAAGTTTAGCAAGCTGGAAAACACCACAAAGTAGGCAGCAATGCAGAAATCTTAACAAATAACCAATATAGAGTTATAGTTGTTAATGTAGATTGAGACTCCTCCACCATTTGTCCTTGCTTGTGCAGCTGATGGTTTAAATGTGTGGAAGGCACTAAAGTCTTGCACTGACTAAGTACTTTCTGCATATTTAAACCATGTTGTCTCTGTAACAGCACAGATATCTGTATTCCCCCGAATAAGGAGAGCTTGTAGGGTCTGTAGTTTCTTGTTTAGGCTACTTTTTTTAATCTTTTATGTTTTGTAAATGAATAACATAGAGACAGGCAGAACAAAGATATATTGTAATTTTTACTCACTATCCCTTTCCATTAGCGACATCTGAGGGTGATATAATCTTGATACAAGTACAGCTTTAGAGGTTTAGCATAATTGTTAAGGTGTTTACCTCACAGACACAAGGTACAGGGTTTCATTCTCACCACTTAGGAAAACTGTCTAGGCTTAAAATGGCCCACAAGAGCAAAAGTCCTAGTAAATGCATATGAATCTATGAACCTGTTAATATATAAAATTGCCAAGGTCTGGAACAGTCTTCCCCAACCCAGAGCTAAAAACCCTAACTATCATGATTTCAAACATCTCCTAAAAGGGCATTTAGCAAATCATTGGCTCTGCTCCTGCCATACCCCTGGTTAAGTCTACCAACTCCCCAACTAGCTGTCTTATTATTTCTATACCCCAACTATATCTCATATTTCTGCTCCTTCTCTTAACGAGCTCTAGCCCTTATCTAATGTTTATCTCCTCATAGGTTCATAGGTTCATAGGTAGGTACTAGGTTATTGGCCCAAGGGCCTACGTAAGCCTAGCCAACAAGGTTCCCTGGCTTACACCACCCAAGAAAGTTATTTTCCTGTGCCAGTCAGTCAGTGCAAGGCTTCAGTGCCTTCCACACATTTAAACCATCATAACTAATGTTTTGAAATAAATTCACCCTGTAACCTACAATGTGGTTACCTGCTAAACACAATCAACAATACTGAAGGAATTAAAACCTTAAATAAATCTATATTTATCTTTGTAAATAATGCTATGTATATATCACAATGTGCATGATTTCTACTGTGTATCTTTGACCTGCTGTATTTTAAATTTCTGTAATTCTTTGATTGTGAAATTTTTATACACTGTAAATTGTGTGTAACTGGAGCTTTTCTCCTTGGGTTTCCACTGAAAACAGGCCACAAGCTCAGTTGGACCAACCTAGTTAACAAATGTTAATAAATAAATAAATAAATAAATATAGGGACTCCATACAAGTTAGTTTGGAGGTATAGGATGAGGGAGACATAGTGGGGGTCATATAGTTAGATATGATAAGGGGTTTTGTCAAACATAAGTGGGCATGAAGGAGTTTCAGGTTCTTATCTCATCTAATGAGTAGGGAGATTAATTTATTGTTTTAAGAATATGGAGGCACTGCCACCTTTGTTGCCTTCATCTAATGCAGTGACCCTGACTCTGCGGTGGGTATTGAAAGCCTACACTGATGGGGTGCTTTCAGTGGTCTTCAATCGGGTCTTCATAGTGATGCTTATGTCAGTAGGGTAAGCAGTGATTGTAGGAAGTGGATTTTTTACTAAGACTTATAACATCGAGTAGCAATACCTTTATGTTAATTAGATTCTATTTTGCTCTGTTAGAAGCTTTAGAAGACTGACATTGCCTAAAAAAGGCACTACGCGGTTAGACAAGGATTAGCCAATATATGAAAGTCTTGGGAGGACACGTGTGGGCTGTCCCTGGCACATCTGTCAGGACAATCTAACATCCCCTCCCAGGCAGATATAGGTCACACCCCCTTTGAATGACACCAGAAGTGATGTGCAGTGATCATGGGGTTATTAATGTTAATTTGTTTCTAGGTAATGCTGCCAAACTGAAATCTAAACCAATGCACAGAAGATACAGATTATATGAAAGCAAAACAGTCACTATTTAAAACTAATTGGAGTGATACATTCTGTGGAAAAACTGCAGAAGGAATGTGGAAAATTGAATGCAAAATATCAAAAAAATGTTTAACATCAGGATCTAGGCACACAATATCAGGAGGATATGTTTCCATAAGAGTAAGATACTTGATTAAAGTGAGAGACAAAAAAATCTAAGAATTGGAAAAGAAGTTAAACTACAATTTTGAAAACTGAAATAAACAAGCTGGACAAAGAAATTAAGCAAAGTGTGAGACAAGATCAAGAAAAGTTTGAAGAAACTGTATATAAAGATTTTGAACATAACAGGAAACCATTTTATAGATACATAAGATGTGGAAGGAGTAAAGACATACAAATTGATAAGCTGTGTATGGATTCTAAAATTTATTCTCAGATACAACAGATTATAGATATATTTATGAAATCATATACAAAACAGTTTGACCCCATGGGGGGGGGGGGGTAATAAGTTGTCCTAGTGGCATCCAGGTAACCTCAAATACTGGAATCAAATTAGATTATATTGAAAAAGAACTGTGCAAATTGGATCCAAACAAAGCACAGGAAGGAGACAAAATTAATAATAATGACCAGACAACACTTCATCCAGAGCTTACAGTACCATTATATCTATTATTTACTATGCCATATAAGTATGGGGAGATTCCTCAAGATTGGAGACATGCACTTATTAGACTTGTCTTTAAAGGAAAGGGGAGTAGGACAAACTCAGAGTCATATAGACCCTTAAGTATACTTTCATGTTGTGGAAAAATAATGGAGAAAGTAATATTGGATAAGTTACTGGAAGAACTGGAAAGGTCAGGACTTGAAAGCATACATCATGATGCATATGTTGAAACTAGATCTATTATCACCTGTAAAATGATGCTCTATAACAATATAATAATAGCTACGAATGAAAATATGTGCTATGATATAATTTATATAGATTTAACTTCAGCATTTGATAGGGTCATACACAAAATATTAATCAATAAATTAGAGCTAGGTATCACTGTATTAGAAGTATCAATGTACTCGATAAGAAGGATAGCTGCATGGCTTACAAATGGGACATGTCAAGAATCATACAACAATTGGACAGAGGCTCTGTACTAGGCCCATACTTGTTTAGATGGTATCTTTCAGACCTTACTTTGTCATCAGAGGTGTTCTGCAGTCTATACGCAGATTACTTGAAACTGGGTAAACTGATTACATGTGTTACAGATAGGGCATGTCTGCAAAAGAACTTGACTTAATTGACCATTTGGGCCCAGGAGAATAATATGCTGATAAATACATCAAAAACTAAGCATGTGAGATTTGGAGACATAAATTGAAAGGTAAATATTTAATACAACACACATTGATTGAATTTGTATATTCATTTAAGGACCAAGGTGTGAAGGCTGCCAGCCCAGCTAGTTAGAATTTTGTAAATAATTCTATGTCATTTGTGAATAGTAATATGATTTGTATGCTTGTCCTACAAATGTAGGAAAACTGTATGTTATGTGCTGAGCTTCAAGAATGTAACCACAGTGTACCCTACTGGAAAAGAACAGAGTTAACTTGCAAAACTCTAAGAAAATAAGTTGACAAGTAAAAAGTTTTACGATTGTGTTTACCACATCTAGAAGACAGAATGTCTGCAGCTAGAAATGCTTTCTATTGTCTGGAAACAGAAATAATAACATGTTTTAAAGGTAAAAGTGTGTAACTGTTTTATGACTTCCAGTTCCAGGCAAGCTTCTACAAGATAAGTATTTTTGACATAGCGCTATTATATTTTAAGTTCCTGTTAGCTTGGGAACTAAAGGCAGAGGTGACAAGAATGATATAATCTGAGATAACCCAGCAGAAATGTTTGATAGCAATTTATGAACTATCTCAGAGAGTGAGTCTGTGCATTTTGTATAAATTGGACCTGTAAACATCCATTCAACACTTGCATTTGCCTGTCTGTATAAGTAAGACTCCAGTAATATTGTATCACTATATCTCTCTCACACACTGTGCCATGTTGTTTAAGTAACTGGTGGTAATCAGTAAACATGAGACAATTGCTACATTGTCTCAGAAAGCCCTGTTTCAACCAAGCCAGCTACAGAGAAAATTGGAAGTCCATGGTTCCAGATGCAGACTATTATAGTCTGAAGGGCGAAGTAGCTCCCATAAGGTTTGGAATTGATTTACTGGAGGGTTGTCTGTCTAAAAGAATAATCTAAATGAACACATAAAGAGCAAAGTGCCTCTTAGCACAAACCAGACCTTCTTGCGCAGTTGCTGATGAAAGTGTTTCAACTTGTCATTAAGGTATTGATTTAACTTTTACTACTAAAGTCTGGACACAGAAAATTTATTTTCAGCAGCAACACCAGGCTGGTAGTAAATAATTTGTCTAGACGGGCTATGAAATTGGTTTTAGCTGTGCAATGATATACCGTTGATTAACTCAGATAATTTTTTTTTTCTTTTTCATTTAACGTTAACACAAATTTAAGTATACGATTCAGTTCAGTTCCAAACAGTGAGTTATTTATAATAGTGTTTACTATGGATTGGACCTAGTATCTTAAGAAGAAAGTCACATAATATACCGTGACCTAGTTTGGGATGCTATCATGAACTAATTTGTTTGGTTCGAGGCTCCATAAAATAGGGCACATACTAGTGTGCCATGTTTGAATGCGTTTATTGGCCTCTTACCCTAGAGGAAAGGATTGCCATAGTAGTAGTTTGACCCAAATGTTGTCAGACGCCATGAAGCACAGCATACATGGAACACTTAGGTAATAAAATGAGATGAACTTAATTATATCACTGTATATAATGTTACTAAAAATGTATATAAAGTTAGTAAAAATTGCAGTTCCACTCTGACAGAAGGTGTGAAAATCATCCCTCTGCTTTGTCATAAAAGAGAATTATAGCTTTAGTATGAGCACTTTCTATGTGCTTGTCTGGAGCTGTTCCCTTGCTGTATCTTGATTCCTGTGTGGCTAATCCCTGTACACCCACATCTTAATGAAACATATTAGACAATTAAAGGGTCACTGGTGAGAAGAGATGGTCTTAGCAAGACTGTATCTGACTGCAGTAGCAGCTAAAAGAGTTAACAACGTATCACCTAAGCAATGGTTTGACAAAAGCAGGAAGAAGTAAACAAGATGAAATATAGGCATGGAAAATGAAGACCCCCACCCAAAAAAAAAACTCAATATGTGACTGCTTTGAAAACAGTCCTATGAAGGGGAAGAACATGTCTTCTAATTATCACTTGGTGCTCCTCATGAACAAACACATAAACACACTTGTGAACACACACACACACACACACACACACACACACGCACACACACACACACACACACACACACACACACACACACACACACACACACACACACACACACACACACACACACACACACACACACACGCACACGCACATGCACAGACACACACAGACACACACACGCACACAAACACACGCATTCATTCATTTGTGCATATATTTTCTGATTACCTGCTTTCCTGTACTATTCCTGTTGCCAGAAGACACATGAGGAAAGTACAGTGCTGTGTCCATAGTATATGGAATAAGAATTCCCAGCTTCTCAAAAATGTTCATCCTTTAATATCAAACCACATGAAGGAATTCCAATAGTGGCACAGCCAGACTGCCATCAGCCAAGGACTGTCATATGTTTTGTTGATTGTAGAGCAGTAACTTCTGACAGTCTTAGGAGGTTTGGTTATGGAGCTCTTCTTCAAGATCTGAACATGTATGATTTATGAGTTCTGTTTAGAGAGAATAATATGTAAACATCAAAGGAATCAGTCATCTGTAAAACTAAGGACTTTAAGACTTTCTTAAACAATGGCTCCTCTTAACAGGGAGCTACTTATCCCTATTATGTCTGCAAACCAGCCAGGATAATCTGAAAACTAGAAAATCACATAGTAATCCAAACCATTTGCATATCAAGTCAGAAAATCAACTTAGCAGACACTCTAAACAGACATATTTCAGTAGAAACATAGCCTAGCAGAAACTCTAAGCAGAGGCATTTCAGTCTCCCATGAGTCAAACCTGGAGATGTAAACATTTTTCATAACTAAAAAGGCATTAAATGAGACTGTGTTCACTTCCCATCTGAATCACCATCTTTTGTTTTGCACCAGGCTTTACCACAGATAAACAGCTATGACCAGCTATGACCAGAGCGTTGTCCTTCATTTGGAGTTAGGAGGACTAGACTGCAGTTCCTCCAGCTCCTCTGATGCTAAAGCCATGTTAAAAGAGAGAAGAGAAAAGGCAGATTGTTTCTTTATAGTTCCATGATAGCCGGGGTTCAGCATTCTAGCAGACGTCAGTGATTCAAACAATAAACCTTTCCCCTTCAAAGGAATTTATTAATCAAACAGGTCTAAGTTCTTTTGTTATAACTATGAGAATCTCCAGCTGATATCAAACAGACACTTCTTCTCTCTAGAGTTATTAACTTTCCTAAACAAATCTGAAATTGGCTACCAACAGAAAGTCAGATATTTGTAATGGAGACATGCTTTTCTTGCTGCAAAAAATAAATGTATGCATTTGTAAGCAAGTGCAGTCTCTCATTTCTTGCTTATCTACCTTATATAATGTTGATTTAGTTTGTTTCTCTGTTAAAGTGCATTTGCTCCCCCCCCCCATGCTTGTTACATGTATATTTATTTGTGGCTTCTAAGATTGTTGTAAAACACTTGAAGGGGATTCTTCACTTGAGACCTCCTAGATATCCTGTATCTCCTGTATGGTACAAACTGCAAGAAAGTCCCACCAAGCAAGAGTCTTTACTGTGTAATAACTTAAACTTCCTGTAGTGGAGGCCCATGGGATATAAACAAATGACCACTTGAGGGCATATCAGTGTTTCAGCTAAATAGCTATTGAATGCCCATGACATTTTACTTTTTAAGTCTTTATGGACACATTCCACATGATACATACCATGTTTCTATAGCCAAAACAGTGATATGTCCTTAAGGAGTCATTTGCATACATCCCACAGGCCTCCACTACAGGAGTTTGAAGTATTACACAATGAAGAATCTTCCCTCCCTGTGTCTTTATTACAGTTTTTACTGAATGGTTTGTCTCTGTGTCTTTTATCCATTGGATTGCATGTTGGTTAGGATTTTTTGCGGACACCTTAATGTTTATGGACATCAGTCTTGATTTTATGTCCTGTGTTTCTAAAGTATAGGCAAACAATCCAATTATGCTGCACTGATAAGGTTTAAAAAATAAACGACAAAATATGGCAGGCTTGCAGCTTGTGTTGTATAGGTTCATTGTCCCTAGTGTATCCATTAACACTTGAAAAGTAAAAAGTCATCTGCATTTAGAAGCCATGTAACTGAAACACAGATATGTCCTTAAGGGGGGTTTTGCTTGTATTCTATGGGCCCCCACTACAGGATGTTTAAAGTATTAAGCAGTGAAGACTGTTGCTTGACTGTGTCTTTCTTGCTGTTTTTACTGGATGATTTATCTGTGTGACCTTTTTACTTTTTTGGGTTTTATCTCCTACATGGGGGATGACTTTTCAGAATGAGAAGCTTACCTTTCTTCCTTTTTTACAATTTCATCATGTGATAAATGCATGATCAAACATATAGTGTACACACACCCATATATGTGTGTGTGTGTGTGTGTGTGTGTGTGTGTGTGTGTGTGTGTGTGTGTGTGTATGTGTGTGTGTGTGTATAAGAGAGAGAGAGAAAGAAAAATACATATACATACACACATATGTATATATGTATGTATGTGTGGGTGTGTGTGTGTGTGTGTGTGTATATATATATATATATATATATATATATATATATATATATATATATATATATATGTATGTGTGTGCAAAAATGCACTTTCACGAAAATCAGTTTAGCGAATTGAAGTCACTGGTTCTGGGATTCTGTGGTGGTGCAGGTACGGTGTTTTTATCAGTGGTGTGTGGGAGGGGAGCTTGTTGTTGTAGATCAAGGTACAGTGAGGATAAGGGAATATTCCCTTTTCCTCACTGTAGTTCAATCTCAGATTTAGTGTATATAAGTAGCAGAGTTGGGGGCGCAGGGGGGCGTGTCCCCCTGCATACATGTGTTTAATGTGTTTTCTTTTTGTTTCGGTGATTCCATTTTTGCAAAAGTGCATTTTCGAATAAATGCACTTTCGCAAAAAATGGATTAACTGTAATTTCGATGGGTCAAAGTAGATCCATATATATATATATATATATATATATATATATATTTGTATAGATATAAATATATAGATATATAGATATACATACACATACACACACATACATATGCACGCATTTCTATCATAGGTAGGTGCTATATCTTTTTAATAATTGTCTTACTGGATGTAAATAACATTTACAACAGAAATTTGCATACATCTTTTCATCAGTTTCAATTTTTTCTGTTCAGTTATTTATAATGGTGGTGCATACTTTTAACCTATATAATGCTTTGAACAGTCATTGATTTAGTATAACTTATGAGAAATGATGTCACTTAATAAATCTTTCATGTGCATGCAATCAATGTTTACACACTGTAGATAAAAATATTCCAAACAAACTTAAGGGGTCCACTTGTCTTCTATTAAGTAATAAATACAATAACCCTAAATTTATGTATTTGTACTTGGGAAAGTATGTTCTTTAACTTTATGAGAGGTATCCTAACTATATTTTATAATCCAGTGCAACTTAAATAACTGACATTTTTATATAAATTATCTCTGGATATATTCACATACCCTGAATATGGCATGAGTGGGAATTCTAGCTAAGCCATCTCAGATACCCAAACCATAAAAATCTTGGCAAAGAACGTCAGTATGATAGTTGATTTTGGTCTATTTTATTTAGTAATGAACAGTTTGAGTAGGTACTAAAAACATAGCAGTGAAACATTCAAAGACCTGGCTTACTTCCATTGTCTTTTATCTTCATGACAGGCATCTAGACAGTATATTATTCAGCAAACTGAATCATAGATGCAACACCTGATAGGTGTACATGAGAGCTAAATCTCGGAGTGTTTAATTAAAGAATCAAAAGATCAAAATAAATCACTCCTCTGAACATTCATCCTCTCTTCTGTTTCCAAACACAGTGGATTAATGAGCTAATGAAAGGTAGTTTCCTACAAAAAATGTTTGACATCTAATTTGCTATGATCTTAACTTTGTGGGGAACAAAATACTTGCCAAGTAATTGGTGCAGAAAGGTGCTTACTGTTTGGCAAAGGCGGCTGACCTTGTTAATACTTTAGCTGGTGGAAACAAGCATGAATTATATATGGCAAGTATGATTGTTTGTTTACTGTTTTACCTACAACAGCTTACTGGTGTTTGTGTATGTGTGTGTGTGTGTGTGTGTGTGTGTGTGTGTGTGTGTGTGTGTGTGTGTGTGTGTGTGTGTGTGTGTGTGTGCATACATGTGTATGTTACTGTCTACATTTTGAGTATGCTGTAAGGTGTATAACACATCAGAGGATGTATACTCAAGCACTCTGTTATGCATGCTGCTCAGACCTACCTGATATTTCATTTTTATTTCTTGCTGCAGGGATTATTTTTTTGCCTTAGATAAGATCTATGGCTTCTTATGGGAATGAAACAGTGGAAGACATTTATAAAAGCAAGTCTATTCCCATACAGCCATCAAAAAATAGTACTGTGAAGCCCTGAAGTCTTGATATTTATAGTGCCGAGCTGTGAATGAACTAGTAAGAAAGTGAGTGAGTAAGCTATTGAGTTACATCCCGCAGATTTGTGTTTGACTTCTCTATTTTCTCGCTGCACTGTGATTTTGAATATTTCACTAACTGATCTAAAACTTCCAGGCAGAAAATAGATGGGTGTGCAAAAAGGTCCTGAAATGAATACCCGAATACCACAATCATAATTTTGCAGCCAGGCATGAAGGGGATGTGCATGTTACAAATATTATCACATTCCCTGGGATAACTTCACTCCTCTGTCCCTGCCACATATACCCCAAAGGATCCCTAATACCTGTCCCCCAACCTAGTATCTCTGAGGAGCTTAATAAGGTCCATGATGATTTTTCCATGGTCTTGCAGATAAGGCTGGTCAGGATAATGGGTCTATAGCTCCCGGGGTCCGTGGATGCAACCCCTTTGTGCAAAGGGATGATGGTAGCTGTTTTCCATTCTGCTGGGATGAAGTCAGTGCTTAGGCTGTGATTGAAAAGTGTGCCCAATGGTGTTTTAACCCATGTAGAACACAGCCCAGGATATTATCTGGTCCCATAGAGGCTGTGTTTTTGGCCTTGGAGAGGGTGTTTAAGACCTGCTGCTATCATTATGGGAGTTGCTCTTCCTGATTTCAGCCATGACCTTTTTCCTTTTCTTTCTGTATTCAGCATTCATCAGACCTATCACTGAGTACAATGCCCCCTTTGGTATGTACCTAACCAAGCATATCCAACAACTGGAATGTCCACAGAGGTTCCTCACTAAAAGAATACAGGGTGTTAAGTAAAATGTCCTATGCAGACTGCCTCAATGTCCTATCCCTGTATTCTGTCTCCTACAGGCTTTTGAGGGGGGATCTGGCCTGGCATACAGGGCATTGTCAGACCCCATTCTGATGGACCTCCACATATTCACAAAACAAACAACACCAGAATTACCCGTTCTAAAGACTTAAACCTTGCCTGTGATATAAATAGGACCTGCTGGAGAGATTGGCATGTGTCCAAGAGATTACCCCGTCTGTGGAACAGGCTCCCCCATCCATGTGAAGCAAAGTTCCTCCCTAACCCAATTCAAGTGCAACTTGGACAATTTGATGGGAAACTGAAAATTCATCCCTGGTTTAGCACCTATGTCTTTAATGCAAACAGGTAACCTGTAAATGGTTCATCTCCCAGGCCCATACTTACACTTATCAAGGGTATCAGAACTTGTCAGAGATTTGGGATGCATGGTTAGGCTTAAAAAGGCCCTTGTGGTCATTAGTCTAGTAAATAGCTATCAGCCTGTGAATCTAAATAACCTACTAAGGTTAGGATTTTACAAATGTGGTTTGTTTTAGAGTGCGCTTACATCTATTAGATCTATACATCCATTTACATGATTGTACAGGGTGTCTGTGAACAATTTTGCACAGGTTGTTGTGAACTTGGGGTTGAGAAGGAAATTGAATTTTGATAAACCATCACTTAATAGGTTGTAGTTTGCTTTGGAATAGTTTTAACTGTAACGGGGTTTACTGGGGTTACCAAGTTGCGTTTTACTTTGAAGGAGACAACTTTGTGGTACATGACCAGTGAGGACATGACACGGCGGGGGGGGTGCAGAGCTGTCCTGTATTGGTGAATCCTAGGTCCACCATGTTTGAACTTCTGGTGGGTGTGTTCACTATCTGGTTGAAGGTTTTTGGGTTAATAACATCCAGGAATCATTGTGCCTGTCAGTATAAGGCAAGGTATGTTTCCCAGTTTATAGAGGGGTAGTTAAAGTCTCCCAGGAATAGGGTATTTGGTTTAATGGTGGGTGTCACAAGTAGGGCCGGTTATGAGCTATCAGATTCTAGGGACTTAGATTGATCTGTAGCTTGCTAGGGTATGGTATGGGACTTTGTCTATGGTGATTTGCATGTGGATACATTTCAGGGAATCATCCTGTTTAACCAACCTACAGGTATACTTGTTGCTAATATAGATTGAGGCACCTCCACCTTTTGTCCTCGTCTGTGCAGTTGATGGTCTAAATGTTTGGAAGGCACTGAAGCCTTGCAGTGACTGAGTACTTTCTGTAGATTTAAAGCACGTCTCTGTAATGGCATAGATCAGGGGTGTCCAACCTTTTGGCTTGCCGGGGCTGCATTGAGTGAACAGAAATGGTCTTGGGGCCACATATAAAATATATCATATAGATAACTCTTTTGCTGCTGTGGGAGACCAAAGTCAACCTCCTAGCTGTACTGTAGGTGTATTTGAACAATGAATAAATGCCTAATATTTGCCTTAAAATTCTAATTCTCGTTCTAATTCTCTAATCTAACAGTTAACTCTAGCATCTTAGTTAATATATTTTTTTTATAAGTAAACAGATATGTACTACAGCACTAGCAGTTCTCCCTTGGAAAACCACTCCAGCAGTCCAGCTACATAAAATGTCAACATTAGCAGTCCTACAATATTATGTTGTTGTTGTTTGTCTTTCGGCTTTTCCCGGTAAGGGGTCGCCACAACAGAACTCCGGTCCACTAATGATTAGCAGTAGATTTTTACGAAACGCTGAGGTGCCAGCTCGATGCCCAACCTTCAACGAAGGTGCACCCATTTACGCACGCATGTCTTTCGAATGCTACCCAACCGTGGGGAGGACATGCAGACTCCACAGAAGGCACTCCCAAGCCGAGAATCAAACGGGAGAACCTCTTGCTGTGAGGTAACAATGCTACCGCCATACCACCGTGGCATACTATAATCCACAAAAATAAGCCAACAAATTTGCAGTAAAGTAAAGAATTCACATTACTGACTTAATAAAACAATTCTGAATAAGCTACAAGAGGGTCTCACCCAAACAAATAACTGGTGCCAGAAACATGGCCTCAAGCTAAATGCCAAAAAATGCATCATCATCCCCTTTGAGGAGCGTGATGTCCCCACAAATTATCACATTAATAACAATGTTGTAAGCACACAATCAGTCATGAGGTGCTTGGGCACCCAGGTTGATAGAAACCTGACTTTTGACTACCACTTTGTCTCCGTTGTATGGAAAGCTTTTTACATGCCCCACTTCATTAGTAAGGGTATTTCATCCAGGGACAAGGAGGTCATAACATCCCTGTATTCTTCCTTTACAAGAGCCATTATTGAGTGCAATGCCCCTTTTGGCTTGTGCCTCAGCAAAACACCGTGCCAAAAGAAAGACTACAACCATTTCTGACAAAAAAGATCAAAGGACTAAGTTCACTTAGTTATGCAAACAAACTAAAAAACTTCTTACTTTCCTCTGTCTCTCACTGGCCCCTATAAATTTCATCACTAGCTTGCTTTCCAGGCTTAAGAAAGATCCTGCCTTAAGAGACTTCCTCTACCCCAGAAATACTTGTAGCTCTAGTAGCAAAAAACAACACATGAATTACGATAACAGACGGCAACCCACCGTCGGCTATGTTTATAGTAGGCAGCGATAAGAACACAGCTCGGACGGAATAAAAACTTTAATAAAGAACTGAAATGCAATAGGAAAGTATAACTAGGTTTGGCGCTTTCATCTGCAACAATGCAGACTTCTTCAGAACAATAACATTGTAACAATACTCTCTCTTAAAACCTTTTTGGCGCCAAATATTCGCTTCACAAATTTAAAGTGCTAGTGCCTACTATCATATACTGTCATTCAAACAATACAAAAAATATAACAACCTTCTTTCAATTTCGACCCCAGAAATAGTGGTTATAATTAAAACGCTCACTACAAAGACTACAGCCTTCACTGCAACATAAACAAGCCACTTTGTATGGACAGGTTCTTGACACAAAAACCTTCAACTTCTGTAGAAAGCTCCTCTCATTATCAAACAATGTAGTTCAGCAACACAACCTGATGGTTGGATGGATAGCCATAAATGTACTCCTTGAGTAAGTAGCATAGCCTTCATCAAACCAGATGGAAAATCCACATACTAGCTGGATGGGTAAGATCTAATATTGGTTACGCAACTCTGCTTGCCCAAGAAGAGGGGCCTGTTTAACTAAGGATTCCATTTGCAAAAATATATTCAGTTGTTGTTGTTGTTGTTGTTTGTCTTTTGTCTTTTCCCAGTTAGGGATTGCCACAGTGGAATTCCGGTCCTCTAATGATTGGCAGTAGATTTTTACAAACGCGAGGTGCCAGCTCGACGTCCAGCCTTCAATGAAGGCACGCCCATTTACGCATCCAACTGTGGGGAGGACATGCAGACTCCACACAGAAGGCACTCCCTGCACTCCAGCTGAGAATCAAACAGAAGAACCTCTTGCTGTGAGGAAACAACACTAATGCTGCACCTCCGCAGATTGCAAAAATATATTCAGTATACATATTAAATCTCTCTCTCTTACACACAGACACACACACACACACACACACACACACACACACACACACACACACACACACACACACACACACACACACACACACACATATCTGAAATAAAATCATAATAGAGATGGATTCATCCATGCAATTTCCCACCATCAATAAATCAACAAACAACTGCTCATTAAAAAGTAAATCAATAAGAAAACCATAGACTGTCTAAGACCATACTACATACTGGAGTAAACATATAACTTCCCTCCAATCTAAAGCCATTCGACATTCAGACATTTTAATTTGTGCAAAAGTTATTCACAGCCTGACAGTTTACTAAGCTGTAATGCTGACCTTCGCTTTTGAAAAAACAAATTCCCAGACTTTGTCAATAGCTCAAAGAGCAGAGAGGATTACTTTTTTTATTTATTATGTATTCATTTATTTTTGGAAAACATCTTTAAAACTGTTAAATTGATTACTTACGTCTGAACCAGTGAAGCATACCTGTCAATTTCAAAAGAATTAAAGTAGCTTAATAAGAAAGTTATTTGCAAGGTTACATGGCACTTTATATTGGAAATAAGCAGAGATGTTAAAAAGGCTCTGTTTCTCATAATTATGCTGAAAAGTCTTCCAATGTAAATACAACCTTCTGATTTAGTATGGAACCATACCTCCCAACCTTAGAGCAAGAAATCTGGACAAAGCGAAAAATAAAAGTGGGACACAGACCCAAAAATAGTTATGTATCGCAGACACCATTGAAACAACTGTAGCTGCAAACGATATACGTCACTTATAATCTTTCTATCCCATCATTGTCAGTTAAGCATTATATGGCTCATTCAGTCCTGCCTTCTTTTGCAACAAAGAAAACCATGCTTTGAAATGACAAATGCATTAAAAATAATAAATAAAACACATTGCATCAACATCCTGCAACTTCCTACCTGCAAACAACCACAGAGCTTTCACTGAAACTAGGGCTGCTTATTTCCCCAGAATGACAGCTATCCCTAATTAAGTCTAATGATATACAATCTACCAAGAACTGGACTACCTGAAATAAATTAAATTATGGCCTGTAAATTACAAGTGCACTTTAATTAAACTATATTTCTAAGCCCACTTACTGTATTTTTTCAGTAATATCCCAATATCCATTTCCAGGTCACTTTACAAGACATTGGCAGTGGTAGACTTGGCATCTTTCAGAACCCCACAGGCCCACACTAATACATTGTCCATTAAATGTAAATATCCATCCACTGTAAATGGCAAGAAGCTATGTCTTACAAAATCTACTTTTGGCATGCCTAGTACCCAAGTATCAGGTTTTGAAACAAAGAAATATATTCTCCACAGTCCGTAAGTCTCTTGTCTTTAACAATCATCTACTGTTGCAGGACTCCCAACACATAAGCACACACATACACACTAAAACCCCCAACATTTAAAAAAATGACATTGTGCCTACCTGATTTGCCAGTATTGATGATCCACCAAAGCTATGCTTACTGTTGTCCAATCTGCCACTGCTTAGAACCCACCAATGACAAAACAGAACTGGGTGCTGTTTTGTTTGTCAGAAAAAACAATACAACTTTATATGCTACAGTCCCACCACAGTCAATCCACTACTGACTCACTGACCCTAGGCTGCTGTCTCATTCTTACTCCCTGGAACTGCATTACCTTGGATGACTACTTTTATTTCCTAAGCAAAAGACACAACTTGGAACATGAGGCAAAAATCCAGATATTCTTCGAAAATCCATACAGTTGAGAGGTATGATTTCATATTCAATACAACTTCTCCCTGTCAGAAAAGCCGCAGTTTAATGAAAGTGTACTTTTAATGTACGATATATTTGTTAGCTAACTTGTTTGTGTTCAGTAGGTAGACTGATCATCATTAGCCTCTTTGTGCATGTGTCTCTCTCTGCCATGCACACATACACACACTCTTTCTACTTTCACTCACACAAACATTCTGCTTTCATGCATGCACTCATTTACTCACTCACTCCGTCCTTACCTATTAACACAGGTAAGTGCTGTCCCTTTCAAAGGCAACAGTGGCAAATCCATACATGAGTCCCTCTTCAGCGAGAACACACACTGATTCTTTGGTGCAAAATAATGGCGTAAACACACTGACCCTTTTTTGGTGCAAAAGCAAAACTAGAAGGGTGCTTTGGTGCATGCGCACACCAACGTTAGAGTTACAGGTCACGAGAGTGAAAAACGCAAAACAGAAGTGTTTTGGGGCATGCGTACATCAATGTTACAGTTAGAGGTTGAGGACCACATAGAAGAGCTCTGAGGGCCGCATGCGGCCCACGGCTGCAGATTGGACATGTCTGGCATAGATGTCTATATTCTCCAGATTGAGGAGACCTTATAGGATGGGGAGTTTCTTATTTTTTATCCTAGCATTGAGTAGTAACACATTTAGGTTTCTTGGCACTTTATTTGCTATAGTGTTAGGTATTTGTCATTGCCTAAAAAAGGTGCTAAGGGGGTGGATAAAGTTTTAGCCAACATTCTGAAGCTGAGGGTGGGGACAGGTGAAGGCCTTCTTTTGCAAAGTGCCATGGTTTTTAACCCTGTCCTCCTATGTTTAATCCCACTGGAAAGACACGAGAAACTTAAGCCAGTTATTGAAGTCTTCAAGCTAGAGCACCATGCAGCAATGTGTTAGGGCAGTTGTTGAATACCGAAAGGTTACTATGACATTCAGACTGCGGCATAGATTTCACGGTACCTTTATGAGTTTCACCCCAGAATTTCCTACGGTTCATAAAAGAGAAAATGGGGGATGCAGAGGAGTTTCTCACCCCATTAAAATAGCATTAAGGGTAGCTCCATGGCTGAAAAGTTAAGTAAAGTTATAACAGCCAAACCTTCGAAAATAGCAAAGGCTACTCAGGGCAAGCTAAAGATATTACTACTCAATGCTAGGAGTGTCAACAAGACACTGTGTTCCCTAGAAGCTCTCCTCACCCTGGAGAATGCTGACATCTGTGCAGTTACCAAAACATGGTTAAAGCCACAGAAAGCACTCTGGCAGTGCATGGTTGTAACGCCTATCATATTTATTTGTCACCCACTGATTGTGAAAGAGTAAAAGGTGGAGATGTACATAAAAGATAAACTCACCTCAAGGCTGGTCAAACAATATGGCACACATGAGCTACTCCATTTCCAAGTAACTATGGGAAAAAATCCAAAAATCCATTACCATTTTCTTGTTAGCTATAGGACCCCTTCTGTAAATCAGGAACCCCACACATCATACCTAGAGTTACTTGAATCATCCACCCCAATACCATACTCATGGCTGATTTTAATTACCCTTTAGTTATCCCATTAACTGGAAGGCATACATGACCACTAACTTACAGACCCAAAGATTTCTTGACTTTGTGAATTCAAATACCCTGCAGCAGCTGGTCAACACCCTCACCTGGGGTAAAAATAACCTAGACTTGTGCTCACAAATGTGGGAGGGTGCTGCACCCCCCCTTATGTGTGTTGTCCTCATTGATAAGATGAGATCACAAAGTGGTCTCCCTGGAAATTAAGGTAAAACTAGACCCCCCACTGAACCCTAAAAACTTTAAGAACGTTTCTAAAGCAAACTACCTCCTTTTAAGTGATGGCATATATAAATTCCAAGCTCCCCCAGATCCAGAAAACACAAAAGCCTATGCAAAAGGGTACACAAAAGCCATGTACGACCTTATGAACAACTGCATAGAAATGACAGCACTGAACTGAATTAATCCCAGGTCAAACAGCAAGACAAGCCACCTTGGTGGATTCCTGGTCTTAATAGGTTGTACAACAAAATAAAAGAAATCCTGTTGAGAAGTAAGAGGGAACGTGCACACCAGAGCAAAACATCCCATATTAGTCTAAACAAGTGAATCAGGGAACTAGTCAAGTCTCTGAAAGCAGACTTTGAGGTAAAAATAGCCTCCACAGCTAAGGATAACCATAATGCATTTTTCAGTTATGTCCGCAGTCTTGGGACAACACTCAACAATGTGCGGAATAGTTATAGATGGCATCACCTATACTCAAGCAAAAGATGTAGAAAATCTGTTGGCCAATAAATTCAGCTCAAATTTCACTTCTACATCACTCCTTGTTCACCTCAAGAAACACCCTTCACCACTCCTCTGCCAGTTATCACCAAGGAACAGGTACTGGCTGCACTATCTAAAGCTAAAAACACAACATCTATGGGCCCTGATGATATACCAGGATGCCTCTTAAATAGTTTAAATCAGGATCTATCAGGTCAAATAGGATCTCTTTTTGACCACAGCCTCCAGTCCAGCTTTGTTCTGCTAGAGTGGAGCACAGCTACAGTCATTCCTCTGCATAAGTAAAGACCATCAACTGACATGGGAAATTACAGACCCATAAGTTTGACTAGTCTTATTTGTAAGGCCATGGAAAGAATATTCATGGACCTGATAAATATTGGCTTAGGAAAGCTCCAGACACTGGACCCGACCCAGTTCAGCTTCGTCAAGGGCAGGGCTTGCCTACTAAATCTGGTAAACTTCTTTGAGAAAGTCAGTAAGGCGATGGATGAAGGCAAAACTGTATATACTGCCTACCTCAACCTGGCCAAGTCATTTGACATAATTCCCTACTCAGGTATTATAAATAAAATCACAAAACTTGGCATAAATCCCTGCATCACCAGATGGATAGCCAATTGGCTCAAGGACAGGGCACGTGGTTAAAGTGGGTGATTCAAGTTCCAGCTAGAGACCAGTTACTAGTAGTGTGCCACAGGGCTCAATAATGAGACCACTCCTGTTTGGAATATACTTCTCGGATACCAAGACCAATGTGGAAGTCCTCTGGATGACAAGATGATTGCAAGCTGGGGGCAATCATAGAATCCTACATGCTATGGATATCCTTTAGGAGGGTCAAAATCATGCAAATGATTCATGTCAGAACCATTGCCTGAAACTAAATGTGAAGAAATACATTATCTTACCCTTTGGAAAATCAAATACCCCTGCAAACTAGAACATTAACAGCATACCCCTAAGAGTAGACTCAGAGGAGAGGGATCTACGTATACAGGTAATACTCTGAACTTTGACTATCACATGTCCACAGTGGTAAGTAAGTCCTTCTATGTGGCACAGCTTGTAAGTAAAGGTATAGCATCGAGATCCAGGGAGATCATAGTCCCACTGTACACAGCCCTCATTAGACCAAGTATAGTGTGCTATTTCGATTGTACTTGACTAGGCACTTACAACAACCGGAATGACCTCAGAGGTTGCTCACTAAGAAAATACAGGGTATTAATAACATGTTCTATACAGATAGATTGAAAATCCTTTCCCTTTAATGTGTCTCCTATCGACTATTAAAGGGTGACCTATGGTTGACGTACAAGGCACTCATAAATCCAGCATTGATGGAGCTGCTACATATCTGCAAAACAAACAGTACAAGGGTCACCCATTCTAGAGATATAATTTAGTCAGTGAATCAAACAAAACATGCTAGAAAGATAGATATGTGTCTCAGAGGTTGCCCCTTTTTTTGGAATAGGCTTCCTATTCACGTTAAGCAGACTCTTTCCCTGGCCCTCTTCAAGACCAATCTAGATCGATGGATGGGGAATCCTAAATTTATATTGGGGTGGCACCTATGTCTCTTATGGATAGGGTAACTCTGTAAAATACTTAAGATATAGGCACAAACCCATGCTGTCCTCTTGCTCCTAGAGGCCATATACTGGGTAAAATCAGGTTACATTAGCTAGGCTTGTAAAGGCTCCTGAGCCATTAGCCTAGTAATCTCCTATGAACCTATGAAACGCCAACTAGAATTTCTTAACTCATAAAAACATGGTTATATATGTTGGAATACCTCTTAAAACATTATAGCCGGGTGACATTTCCAGGTGTTTCCCAAGTCACGTCCTACATACACCTGTAGGCATCAAATATTACCTGTTCATATTTGCATTGATAATTCTAAAACCATACAACATACAATGTATTACAGGATTTTATCTTAAGGCTTATACAATGGAAAACATAACTGTATTGATATTTGTCCTCTGTCTGGTGCATGTAAAGAGATATTCATTGTTCAAGTAATATTTATTTATATTGTCAAAAATTTCAAGTTTCTCTAAATACCTCAACAACCAAGTAGTACAGATAGAGCTGCTTCACCTCTTATGAAAGCACTCGGCTGGATGAACAAAATGCTGCTGAAAGTATGTGTGTAACATGAGTTGTTGCTGAGAGATTGTACGCTGTTTTTAAAATATTACAAACTTAAGTCACTTTGTTTAATGTAACTTATAAAATCCAGTTTAAGACCTATAAAGAATATTATCATCATACAAATGGTTTATGCTGAAGCGCTTGCCATTTACATTTATTTTAGTAATTCCTATGGTTCCAAAGATTTGAACATTTTTTTTGAAAAGTGAGGACATAATTTAATTCTGTCATAAAACTTAGGTTCCACCCATTGAAAGTTACAGAGCAAACTTCCAAATCTTCATTGGAGGGAACGTTAACTGTCCAGAATTAAACGGAATGCTCAGATTTTTACCTTCAATGTTTGGTCTGTACCTCATAAAATGTGTAGTTTTATGGCAAATCATTGAGTTTCTGACTGTATAGCCTGCAGAAAATGCATGCTAATGTAAAACTAATTGTTCTTATCAGAGCAGTATTTAAAATCTGTCATTGATCCCCCCCAAAAATGCTTTTGGCTTTGTCCAGAGTTCTTCTAGTGATAGGTATGCACATAGGTAACTAAAATGCAGCAGTCCCACTGAGAGAGGTGACAGTTATGTCCGCCTCCTGTTCGATTTGGTACAGTCCAAAGTGTATTATAAACTTTGGGAACTGGTTCCTTAAAAGTAATATTTATTGAATTTCTTATTAAAATACTTGCATGTTGCATTGCTTAGTAATAGTGAGAACATGAACAAATGAAGGGTACCTGACAGAACTGAAAAGGAACTTTTTTGGAATCCACATGTTATTAGTATAGCCTTTTCCTGTTGCTTATTCAGTGTGTTGATTTGTTACCAGCAATTTGACAGCTAGAAAAAAAATCAGCTTTCAGGTAAGGTTTCATTATTTTAATTATCAAGCTTATAACATACTAACCTTTAAGGCTACTTTTCTTTCACCATGTGAAGAAATGTATCAGATTTTTCATTGAAAAATAGTCAAACACTGTTAGCTTTGCATGCAGAAGAAAACATTATTATTAACTTAGTTTTCAACCCTCTTTTATGCACTCTGTTTAACTTGAATACTACTTTCAGGCAGGGGCCAGATATTTATAAACTACGGACCTGTTCTTATTCTAATATGTCACAAAACAGAGGAGCTTTTTGCACAGCCAATAATGCTTGATTGAATATACTTTAGGCCAAAGGATTAATCACAAAGCCAAGTATGATATAGGATAGGTGTAGTTCTCTTGAAGTGTGAATATGATCACATCACTGCTGTGTCAAAAACTGGAAGTATGTCTAACATGCCTGCTACTAATAAGATATTCCAAAGAAAATGTCAAGGTGCAGAAATGGTTGTGACAAGTGGGGTCTCATTTATTTGTGCCCAAGTTCATCTATGATAAAACAAGACCATTTTCTCTTGTGCAGTTAAATGTCATCCATTGACTTTAAATTTTTGCTGTGTGCATATCCAGTGCACAAATAAATTACCTTTTTTAGAATGTGTACTTCTTGACGTACAAGGTGCATGCCTGGCTGTGTCCTTGGTGTGAAATCAGGCATTGCCATATCACACTAACTGATCTGTATATCCCATTTTTTATTATTCCTGCAGTTTTTTGTGATTCACACATTTGTTCCCCAGAATTCTGGGATAGCATGACATCGCCATCATTAAATCAACATCATTATCTTTTTTTATTGCTGCACGGTCCGTGTATCTTCCTCCTCATCATACATAATGGTTTAGTGATTTGTTCCACTGTTTCACACACATACACGCACACTCACACACACACAAATGGATGTTCAGGCCAAAACTAAGGGGCTGTGGCTGATCAGTTTTGCAGATGACTGCAAACTGGGTGCAATTATCGAATTCCCAAATGATGTCAGTATACTTCAGGAGGGTTTACACAGTCCAACGACTGGTGTCTTAGTCACGGTTTCAACTAAATGCAAAGAAATGCATCATCATTCCCTTCAGTAAAAACAATGTAACTTCACACTATCAAATTAACAACAATACCCTATGTACCTATGAACTGGTAAGGGACCTGGAATCACAAGTAGACTGCGACCTTAACTTTGAGAACCATGTGTCTACTGTAATAAGGAGGGCCTTCTACGTAGCACACTTGATTAGCAAAGACATCATCTCTAGAGCAAAGGAGGTTATAACTCTTCTATACTCATCACTAATCAGACCCATAATTGAGTATAATGCCCCTTTAGGCATGTACTGCACAAAGCACCTGCAGCAATTGGAGAGACCTCAGAGGTTTCTAACAAAGAAGATCAAGGAACTCCAGCACGTGCCTTACGCAGACTATCTAAAGTTCCTGTCACTATACTCAGTATCATATAGACTTCTTAGGGGAGACTTATGGCTGGCTTACAGAGCAATCTCTGACCCAAACCAAACAAAATTGCTGTACATCAGTAAATCAAATGAGACTAGAGCTACCCATTCCAGGGACCTAAATATGGCCTGTGACTTGAATAGGATGTGCTGAAAGGACAGATTTGTCTCCCAGCGATTGACACATTTTTGGAATAAGCTGCTAATTTATGTGAAGCAGGACACCTTTATGACACTGTTCAAAAGGAACCTGAATGAGTGGATGGGTCACCATAAATTCATATGTGGGATAGCTCTCACAACCCTCCTGGACATGGGTAGTCATTACTAAATACAATCCTGGGTATTGATTGGAGTATGTATGGTATTACATTGGAATTAAATGGCTAGGCTTGAAGTGACCTCTGGGTCGATAGCCTAGTAACCTCCCATGATGCAATAATTCTGTAAACCATCATGTTTGTGTGTGTGTGTGTGTGTGTGTGTGTGTGTGTGTGTGTGTGTGTGTGTGTGTGTGTGTGTGTGTGTGTATGTGTGTGTACAATGGACCTGTTAGAGCAAGAAATCTGGACAAAGCCGTAAATAATTGGGGGGAGGGTTAAGGTTCAAAAATAGGGACAATTTTTAAATATTGCTCTTATAAACTTATAAAATTGATAGAATAACAGGTTTTGCATTAGCAAGAAATTTTTAAAGGTTGTGAAGACTAAAACTCAAATGTCAACCGTTATTTTCTTACTTCAATCCTCAATGGTTTGCCAGAAAAACAAACATTGTATGAGGAAAAGACTGAAAATATGCAGCAAAAATCTGGACATTCTGGGAAAATGTGGACAGTTGAGAGGTATGGATACAAACATGCATACATGTGTGTGGGTGTAGACAGGCACAGATGTGTTTGTGAAAGGTACATGTTTAGCTGGAATTATAACTTGACTTTTTATGTAAATGCCACCCTTACCACCATGGAGGTCATAGAGGTGCCCTGCTTCACATAAATTGGCAGCTTATTCCAAACATCTTTCTGACTCTGAGATCTCTATTTGCTAATCTAATCCAATTTACTTTAACCTTTAAACCCACAGCAGAAGCATGTCATACTAGTTCAGACATTCCACTACATGCATGTCCTGTAATTTCTTTTTGTCCATGGGGGAATTCCCTAACCAGCTGTGACTTGTATGGGAAAGAAAAGGTTGACCGATGATATAACACCAAGTAAATGCCTCCATAGCCGGAGCGGACAGTACTTTTGCTGTACATTTGTACATTTAGTGAATCACTGTAAACTAGATAAGCACTGACTTGCAAACAAGAGTGATGTTTATTAATCAGCACATTAACAATATTTGGAACATCTATTGATACTGCAGTATGGTCAGATGGTATTTTTTTCTTACTCAATACGGAATATGGATGACATATATCTTGTGTGTAACATATTTTAACTTATAAGCAGGTTTTGGAGTTTGACCTTTTTCCTAAAACTGTAAATCTGCACATTTGAAAACAAATGAAGTAAAGCAATATTGTAGTACAGCCTGTGTTAAGTAATTAGCTAAATTTAATACAGAAATAACTTAGTCTTATGTAAAATAATCACTTTTATATAACTCTACTGGATGTATAAACGTGGCAGAAGCAAGACATTTAAATCAGTGCTATGGAGGCATTTACTTGGCAGCTCTTAAAAAAGAAATCTGTTTACCTTGTAAAGGTACCTACTGTTACAAGTCTGTTTTAAGTAAAATTAATGTCAAAGCAGCAGAAATAAATTATCTGACTGATAGCAGGATGTGACTAGTAAAATTTACTCAAAGTATAATGTTTGTCTTTTGGCATTAACCTTTCTGACATGTAAATGTTGCTTGATGTATTTTTTCAGTCATAATAGAAATGTCTTTGCCTTTAAGCCATGAGGTCAAGGAGAGTGTTTTCAGATAGTTTGATCACATGTGTAGTGACCCAGTTCTCACGGATTTGTATTTTGAAAAACTGGGAAATCTGCAAGTTAATCCTCTGGCTTTTCCCCTCTGGAACTAGCTGTAGCTGGGTATGCCTCACAAATAAATGGGATAAAATCAGTGCTTAAGGCTCAAGACTAGCGAAAAACAACTAAATCATGTCAGCTTTGCAAGCACCCCATACTGTAGTAGTGCCAAGCACATTCACCTCTGGTCTCTAAGTATGAAAAAAATTTCATTGTGTTCTTCTTGTTTTAAAGATGAGTTGGGCAGTTGAATCAGTGCAGTTTCTCAGACTATGCTGCCCCTGATCACAATTTCCACAAGACTAGGTCCATGTTTATGTAGTTTCTGTCTTTTTACTTCTGTTGGTTTACAGGAGGTGACTTGAATAAGGTTGTACTCTAGGAAGTCAAACATGTCTTCTAGTTGTCTGCATTGCTGCTGTATCTAAGTATGCATGTTATAGCTAGTGTGTGTGTGTGTGTGTGTGTGTGTGTATGTGTGTGTATGCGCGCGCTTGCGTTTTTCATTTATTTATAAAAATCAGGCTGAGAAGTAGTTTGATTCATAAAAGGATGTATAGCATGACCTTCACAAACCCGCTGATTAAAAAAATTAAAAAGTCATCCCATTTCAAAAGTACAGTATATGCAGGCTTAACACGGAAGAGATGTTAATGCATACTCAGGCTTGTAAAGCACTCACCCACTGAACTAATGTCTTGGAACAATCTGGATATGTACCATTTCCTAACAGAAGAACAGAATGATGTATTTCTGATTACTTTTAAACACCATGTAACATTTAGTATTCATAAATATGAATAATGACACATGACATCCTAATCGGTTAGTTTGGCAACATCGTGGTGGTGTGTGGTTATGGATATTTGTGGAACCAAGTAACGGGCAGTGAATGACAGTGAAGCTGGGTGTGCAGGTTGGGGGTCATGGGGAAGGGTGTAGAAAAGTAGCAAAAAACATGATTCCAGAAGAAGCATATCAAGATGGTTTGAAGGGCCAGAGGATGTGGCTTAAATCCCAGTAAGCAACTAAGTAGCCAAAACAATAGTGGTGAAGTCAAACATCTTGTCCCATCAGGTGTATCTCTAGACGCCCACGGATGACTGCATTCATATCATGATATAGAGATAAGCAAATCCATGGGGAACAATACTAAGGTTATCAGGCTGATTGAGGAGAAGAATAAGTAGGGGACTGAGGGTGGTCCAGACAGCTGTGGCACAGTGGGCCTCATGATATGTCATGGAGATTCTCTGTGGCTCAAAAAGGATGTGAAAAGGAGAAGGAAATTTGTGTCTGGAGGAGAGCGAAAGGTGGAGAACATGACAGAGGGCAAAATGGCTGCCTGACTGGGCAAGTCTACCACTAGGAGGACAATTTGGCTGTGTGCTTCACCAGTGAAACTAACTGTAAACAATCCAAGGTGATTCTGGGAGTAGGGATAATGAATGTTTATATGAATAAATATATGAATTGCCAAAACTCCAGCAGGGGGGTCACCTTTCCTAAGTGAGGGTTGTACTGAACCGAGATAACTACTGGACACTCACCCTCTCCTTCCAGCTTCTCTTATGATTGGAAACTGTTTACTTTGTATATTATAGGCTGCTGAGAGGTGACTTGTGCCTGGCCTACAGGGCAGCTACCAACCCTGCCCTGATGGAAATGCTGCACATCCTCAATTCAAATGGCACAAGACTCACTCACTAGGGATCTCAACCTAGCTTGCAACATTAACAGAACATGCTGGAGAGATAGATATGTCTCTCAGAGACTCCCTCTTCTCTGGAATAGACTTCCTGTTCACGTGAAACAGAGCTCCTCACTGACCATATTCAAACGTAACCTAGATAATTGGATGAGAGACCACAAATTCGCCCCTGGGGTGGGACCTATGTCCCTCTTGGACAGGGGTAGCTGATGTTGATCACAGACACACTCTTCATAAATTCATTATACGAACTACCCAAAAAGTACTTGGAATTAACATGACTAAGCTTGTAAAGGTTCTAGGGCTGCTAGCCTTGTCACCTCCTATGAACCTGTATTGTAATTGGTACAGCTCTCTGTCTGCCTTCCCTTTTGGTTCCTGAAGATCCGAGAGATGTTACTTCTCCCAAGAGCCACTCATCCCAGATTTCTTCCAGTTTTGCATGCTTTTATTCTCAGGCATGCCAGTGCTGCACAGTTTCCTCCCTTCGTGATCAGCTCATAAGTCCCTACTGTGTTGCATCTGATTACAGCGGATTCTTTCCCAGACCTCCTGCATGGCTCTTTGCATGCCTGTAGGGGTCAGGGTTCCACTGTACACCCTGGCTTCCTACTTTTCCTAAACTGTTTCCAAGTTTACAACCACAATACAGTTTAAGTATTTGCATACTTAGCCTATCTTATTACTGACAAACCAGCCATAGCTAGCGATATTGTTCTGCATGCAAATGTTGTTACTGAATACTGGCCATTAGGTTTCAACAGTAACCTTCTAACCATTTTTTTGGAACTTCTCTCTATCAGTAAGCCCTTGCCAATTTACATCAATCTCCAGGTGTCTACCTTGGCTATCAGCTACCCCAGAGATCCTGTGGGTCTGCTTCCTGAAATGGGGAATACATCTATGCAATCTACTGCCCTCCTTGGCTTTTCAGCCACTTTTTCAAATTTCTGCAATGGCCTTTTTACAGCATCCCTATTGGGCTGTCCTACTTAGCCCTAGTCATTGGACAACACAAAACTCCCACCACCTGATAAAACGCAATGTCATGTTCTTATCAGAGTGGGTGGGCAGCCACTCCTCCTGATTGGCTTACGACTTCCAGACAACCTATTAGGAATGTCACTGTTGCTTCTCCCGTTAACCAGATAGGTCTGAACAAACCCAGCATACAGTATGAAAACATTTATATATACAGGATGCAAAGGTTTGTTGACACGTTTTGGCAAGCTGGCTGGCTTGAGAAAGACTTCTTGGTCAGAAGGATAACTGGAGCAAAAATAATAAAAAAAGTGAAGAGAGGAGAAAAGAGCCAATAGCGCTAATCCAAAGTGCCAGACAATAACTTGTCATGGATCTTGCATAAAAAGTTGTGACAATGGCCTGCTTTAATAATTTGTATGCCAATATCAAAAGCAGTCATTCTTGTACAACTAGTTTTCCCATTTTGTTGAATTGTTCTTCCTTAAAGAAAGTGTGTACTACCCTTAAGGCTGGAAAAGTACATTTCCTAGGTACTAGGTTACATTGTCTGGTACTAGAATTAAGGCATCAGACATCAGGCATATCTACAGTCTGCACAGAACTGAAGTTCCGTCACTAACTTCTGCATCATGGATAGGTCAATATAACCAATGAGATTGTATGCAATATTAAGGGTGACATTAACTATGTGTGGTTGGTGACTTTTTAAAACGTTTGTTGAAAGTCAGTATACATAAGTAAAATGGTGGCCCTGAACATTCACCTTACTAGAGAAATGCACAAGTTTTATCTTTTTTTTTTTTTTTTTGCACATTTTATGGTCATTGTGATTGGGTAGCCAATGTTTGTGGTGTGAGAAATCAGATTAGGGTTCCCTTTTTAGGCTGGTAGGCATCCAGGAGACAGATGGAACATTATTATTGCTGTGGGCACATATGCTGGCCAGAGCCACACAGGAGGTATTAGGCATAAAATGGAAGAGAAGCTGCCTGGGGATGGAGCCCCAGCGAACACTTGTGGAAATATTTTAAAATGAGAAGGTGGTATGCATCACAGTGATGGACTAGGTGATGTGAGATGGAAAGATTAGCACTTTGCATCTCTAATTATTTCTTATCAGACTCTGGAATAGAATGGATAATTAGCACTGCCAGAGGTAAATAATGCAGCCCTCTAACACGCAAGATTGTGCATACGTTTGGTGAACATTAGTTCTAACACCCAAGATTGTGCATACGTTTGGTGAACATTAGTTGAGCATTTGTGCTGTGGAGGTTGAGCTACTTGTGCTGTAAGAACTTTTATGTGACTGCAGGGGTTTAAGTGAAATGTATTTGGTCAGTTAAAGCATTCTTCAGAATTTTGCTTACACATGGGAGAGGAGACATACCATAACAGCTAATGGGACAGTTTTTCAACCTTTATTTATTTATTTTTACTTAATTGTTTATTTACCTGCCAATGTCTTTAATGCAGTCACATGAGAACAAAGTTAAAGTATTTAAGTACAGGCCAATCAGTCTTATTTTCAAGAGCATGACGTGTTTGCAAACAACTGTTTGATAACTCAAAGTGTGAACACTAATGTGACATCTCTTTTATTGTACAGTAATTCTGAGAATGCTATAGCTTTGCGACATTGGAGTTAGTATGTGTATGTAGCAGGTAGGTGGAGAGTTAGTGTATGTAAGCAGCAACTACCAGCAGTGGTGTCAGGAAACAGGGAGAGCAAAGGCCATCTTTAAAAATGCTTTGATAACATAGGTTCATTGGTAGGTACTAGGCTACCTGCCCGAGGGCATTTATAAGCCTAGCCAGAGTGTGTCAGATTTCGCCACCCCATTGATTAATTAACTGAGCCTCTGTCAAGAAGAGTCAATGAAGTGATCCCAGGGGTGTATTTACTGTTACCCATCCACTCATCAAGGTTTCTCTTGAAGAGTGTTAGTGAGGGGCTCTGCCTAATGTAGTTAGGAATTTTGTTCCAAAGCATGGGGAGTCTCTGTGACAGGAATCTATCTCTCCAGCATGTTCTATTTATTGTTGTGGTGAGGTTTAGCTCACTAGAGTGAGTGGCTCGCAGTGACTTGGATTTCTTTAGGTGGAGCATGTCCATCAATTCTGAGTTGGACATGGCTTTGTAAGTCAGGCAGAGATCACCTGTGAGTAAGTGATATGCCACTGAGTACAGCTGGAGTTTTTCCAGTCAGGCTGCATAGGACATATGTTTGAGACCAGTAATCCTCTTGGTGAGGTACTTTTGTGGCCTTTCCAGCTGTTGGAAGTGTCTTGTGAGGTACATCCCAAATGGGGCATTGTACTCTATGATGGGTCTAATGAGTGACGAGTAGAGGGGCACTATAACCTATTTATTTCTAGATGCGAACCCTTTAGTAATTAGATGGGCTACATAGAAGGATTTCCTAACTACTTTGGCAATATGATTGTCAAAGGAGAGATTACTATCTACCTAGGTCCCCAGATCTCTTATTACCTCTTCTGTATTAAGGGGGCTGCCACCTATGTGGTAATTCATGGGTGTTTTGTTTTTCCCAAATGGGATGACTATGCATTTTTTGGCATTTAGCTTGAGACCATGACTTTGACACCAGGTGTCTGTCTGAGTAAGGCCCTTTTGGAGAATTTCCGTGTCAGCCGGAGAGTCCATTATGGCTCCCAGTTTGCAGACATTGGCGAACTTGGTTAGCCATAGTCCTCCTGTGTTTGCCTGTACTTCTGAGAAGTATATGCCGAACAGTAGGGGTTCCAGGACTGAGCCTTGTGGGACACCACTTGTGACTCGTTTAGAGTCGGACCTGGAGCCCACTATTCTTACCATGTGAGTTCTGTCTGTAAGCCAGTTGGCAATCCATCTCGTGACGTAGGGGTTTATGTTCAGGCTGGTGAGTTTTTTTATAATTCCTGAGTGGGGAATGGTGTCAAAAGCCTTGGCGAGGTCAAGGTAGGCTGTGTGAATACATTGAATTATGATTTTTTTTTTTTTTTGTATTTTGTGGTTTTCTGTATATGAGTGGTCACACTTTTGAGCATTCAGTACTACTCTGCTGATGTTTTGTATGCAGACATGATTTGCAACAAGACATTTCATTGGAATGGTGGTTTCTAATGTTCTTATTGCAGCTTCAATTAGGACAGAAATATTCCATCTGCTGGTCGGCCGATGCATGGTACTCAGTTCCCTTGACAGAGCATTTATATATGGCTCTGTATTTGAGTGATTTGATTCTGGCACCATAGATTTACCTCCTCAGGGCTGCCCAGACTGTGCCAAGTTTGTGAGGGCTGGTATGCATTGTGTTCCAATGGTGACACTTTTGTGCACTCTTGAACATACTAAATATGCAAAATATATCCATTACGTGCATGGCAGTGTGCTAATAAGTTTATTTATCTGCAAGTTATGGCCTCCACACTGATAGTGAAGAGCTAAAATACTGTACAGAAAAAAGTTTTTTCATTTGTTAACGTTATTTGGCAGTTTATTTAGCAGTAAAGCTAACTGAAACAAGAAGCCCTATTTAGAATTCATTCTGGGATCCCAACAAAAATAGATTTATATAGAATGCAGACACCAGTTTGTGGAATTCAGGTCCACATCTCCGGCTTCACAGATTTGCAACTTATCTAATTTATTCTGCTGCCTACATGTTCAGATAACCACTGTGGCACAAATGTGGGTCTTTTGAACATTATTAGACTGTAAATAAGTATTCACAAAAGAATTTTGCCATTTGCAATCTGGCCAGTCTTGGACAGCATAATTGTAAACATATATTTTTTGGTGCTTTCTTGAAATGCAGCATTAACATCATCATATCTAAACTGCTTCAGTGTCATAGATTATAGCTCTGAGAGACTACTGCCAGAAACGTGTGCATCTGTTACTTTGTTCTGTGTGACAATATTCTCACTGCATTCCTAGAAGTCGAAGAAAAAAGGGAAAAAAAAGAGTAAAGAAACGTTATCTGCTTCTGCGGTATTAAAAAGTAGTAGATGAGGGCATAGGGGGAATTAAGGCAGTGTATCATGAAGAAAGAATATATTGAGTATTTTACTTTCTGAGTGTAAAGTAAATCACCAGGCTATTGAAAAGGTTTGATACTGCATAAGTGCAGAGAGCAAATAAGGAATAAAAGTCAGGTAGTATGTTTAGTGCAGAGAAGAGCTATTTGAATCTGTGGTCATACATTGAGCTGTTCATGTGAGGGAATGTCCCACCTTCATCCAGAAAAGTTACAGAGGTTTTCATTGAATGTTTTTTAACAAGTATTCAAAAAAGTTAATGCCAGAAGGAAACACGCATTCCAATTCTCCCACAGCTGTATGTGCACACACACGTACAAACACACACAATTATATATATATATATATAACTGACTGTGGGAATTGTGCAAAACCATAGTATAGACAGAGCATGGGGTACCAAAAATGAGAATGACACAGAGTGGTGAAGGAAAAGGATGGATAACAACAGAGACAGTCTGGGTAAACACAGCAAATAATAAGAAATAAGCAAAGCTCATGAAGGGAATGATGGTGGAATCTACATTATTTATACGTTGCTTATAGGCAGAAAACTGCAATCTTATCTCTAGTATGCAAAGGCACTAAAGCTGCTGAGGATATCTTCCAAGTTATGAAAAAAATGATGCACTATGAACTACAGTCTAAACAAGCCATGCTTTGGTAAGGAGGGACAGAGTGGTAACAAAAAAAGGGGATTATTTTTACTTGAGAGATTTCAAAAAAGGCAACTACAGGCAGTATAAAAAAGTCTCAAATATATGCAAGAAAGAGTAACCCTTTTCACTTGGGTGGTATGAAGATCTGAATATCAAAGGGAGCATCTGGACAGTGAGTGGACAGAGTTTGATCTGAAGCCATGTATAAAATGGAAACGTGAGCTCACTGCATTTTTAAAGGACTGATGTCTTTCGTGAACTTAGATCTCCTGGTTGCAGCTTTTACCTGCTTTACACTCCCTCTGAAAGTTGGATTCAGATACAGAATGGACTCATTCGTAAAGTAGCATCACTGGACAGTATAAATTCTGGTTTTGATGGCCTTACATATCAAGTTTACTCTGTGACTTGGATCTGACTGGTCTTATCTGCTGCCTAATATACAAATGTGATATATTTTCACAGTTCGAATGGCTAATTTATATAATTGTGTAGGGATGCCACTTTCACTTTTTCTATAATCTGTTTATTTGTTTTATTTATTATTTTATTGACTGGGTAGGTTATATAATCCAGATTGCTATTTTTTAAGTTTAATCATTAGTTCTGTATTTCTGTTTAAGTTAATATGTTATGGAACTGATGCCCCTCTTAAGATATGTTTCATACATATACTGCATTATGTTTATTTCAGCTGAGGGAAAACATATTTTTTAATTGTTATTCAAGGAACTTTTAAATTCCTGGCTCTCCCCTGAAAGAGAGTTATCCTGATTCTCAAAAAGAAGGCCTTCCTGTGTTTGTAAAAGTTGAATTACAGCATTAGTTGCAGTGTAGACCCTCCAGTAGATCTGCCACCTGGTGATAACTTCGGGAGAACAGATTGACATGCAGCTGAATTTACACTGCAGTGCAGCATAAGAGGGGTGCTGTTCTTCAGATGAGATGTTAAACCACGTCCCCATCTGCCTGAGTTGGAGGTAGCAAAAGTGGATTTATACAAAGGACACATTATTTACAAAATATTTGTATATTCACAGCTTTGCAATTTTCAATTTCCTTTTTTTACTTATTATACATTTATACTTTATGTCAGGTTTTTATCCCTATTAGAGCCCACTCCTTTTTCCATAACCATCATCTGATTTTACTCAATATTACTGCCAAAATACACTTTCCATTAAATTTCATTTATCCTATCATTCCATATAACATAAAGAAATTTTTTTGTATTCTTTTGACATATTCTTTACTTCTATTTGTATAATACCATATTTAATCATGCTCATATTTATCTTAACTACTTTTTTTATATCTTCAAAGAAATTTTCTTTACACAACCTTTTCCATAGTTTCGCTGCTCGTTTACATTTCAAAAATACATGTTCAGTAGTTTCCTCTTCTCCACAATGTAGACATATTATTTAATTTTTCTTTATATATAGCATGATTCCTTTCACTGGTAATTTATCTATTACCACTCTCCACAAAAAATCTTGACATTCTACTTTTTTATCGCACTGTTTATTTCTTATTTTTATAGCTTTAATTTTTCCTTCTGCTGGCTTTTCCAATGGTTTAACAAAATATCATTTCATTATATTCCTGTACCATATTTTCTCTCCTTTTCTATTTCATCAATTTTTATTTTAAACCTTAATATTTTTTTCTTGATAACATAACATTTCTTCATTTATACATTCTTTTTCTGCTTTGCTCCTTTTTACCATACCCCCCAAATTGTCATACTTACATTTAAAAAAAAATTACAACTAATATTCCATCTTTTTCATTTATCCCCCTTATCAGTTTATATAAGTTTAGCAAAGCAACACATATAACTGGGGTAATTAACCCTAACCCCCCTTCCTCTTTATGTGTAAAATTCCTCTTTTTACTGGATTCAGACTAGACCCCCACACAAATGAAAATATCTGCAATAATTCATTTTCAAATAATGTTAGCAACATAAATACACTTGTTAAAGATGCTATTTTCCCATTAAAACTAAATGTATCAAATATCCATGTCTTCTAAATGATAATCTATAAGTTTTCTAGAAAAAAAAAACAATTTTCTTTTAACTCTTCTGTTATTTTTTCTATTGAATCATACTTACATTTTTATTCCCAAATTTTATACCTAAGACAGAGGCCCCAGTTCCAATAGACTTGCTCTCAGTGGGGGTCTAATAAGAATAAAAACTTGACATAAGGTGTTTTGGAATCTGGTCCCAGTAGTAGGCCTGTTTATAGATAGGCCTTACACTGAAGTAAGTCACTTGCACTGAGAGCAAATCTTTCAGAATCAGGGCAGACTTACACTGAGAGCAACTGTTTTGGAATCTGGTCCCAAGATTTCTTTCATTGTAAAATTTATTCCCCTTATTTTAACCACATCTCCTAAAGCTTTACTTTTCCCTTTGTTTAAAGTCATCCCTGTTGCATCTAAACGCACATTTAAACAAATCATTGCTTCTTTAATCCACATCTTGTTTTGCCAGTTACTATAATATCATCTCCATAAAAAATGGAGTATACAACTGATTGGATATCCCTGTCTTACACCTCTCCTCATATGTACAAAAGTGCCAGTTTCAGCAACCTGCCCAGAAGTGTAGTGTGTAATTGGTAAGTGAAAAGACAGTGGTTCCAGTGTAAATAAAATGTAGTGGAAAGGTAAAATCAGTCACAGAGTTGTAACTAAGCCAAAACACAGAAAGCAATGAAAGTTATATTCTCTATAACATGGTTAAAAATATTGCCTAAATTTGTACTCTGTTATTTCTATAAGCAGTTATATAACTTTCTAATTTTCTCACTTAAGTTGTATTCTTTCATTATTTTTCATAGAATTTCATGCCCTATTGTATCAAAAGCTTTATGAAGATCCTATATCATAAGTTTAACTTATTCACTTCTATTTATTGTATAATCCATAGTTTCTCTTATTATCATTAATAATTCTTGACATCCCTTACCTTTTATGCCATACACGTGTCCCCCACAATTCATTTCAAATCTCTTCTGTATTATTTCCATAAAAAAATCTTATAATTGTCCAGTACTATCTCTATTTTTTTATTATATTTTTGTCTTTTTTCTTCCAAATAAATTTAAGTATTTCACTACATAATTCTTTATAAATGAAACCTTCATTTAGCCATTCATTCAAAATCTTTAAAAAATATTCTTTTTGCCATTCTATTAAGTTTGTATACATTTCATATCGTATTCATAGGATCATAGGATCATAGGAAGATGTTCATCGTGTTTCACTGTTGCAGTCATTACTCTTGGATTATCCTGCTGGCAGGCTACCCTCAGTCGGCCAGAAATCCAAAGTCTAGGTCTGGCGTCAGTTGCTGTCGCCTCTTCCCTGACGTCAGTGCGCCAGGAGTATAAAAGATGCAGCCGACGCCATTTTCTTCAGTCTTTCTTGCCGCGCGGTGCCCGAAGCAAAAGCAGTTCGCAAGTGCCGGTCGGCCGACTCCTGAGATTTTCAAATCCGAATTTCAGAACCAAAGTCTTCATTAAAGCTAAGTACCCCGTTGGGGAAACTTTTTTCTTGCTCCAGACTGATGTCAGAAAAAGTTAACAATTGTATTTCTTGTGGGAAGCAAATACCTCATAAGGATTTTCACTCTTACTGTATTCCTTGCCTAGGCCCTGATCACAATGTTGCTAGATGTCGGTTTTGTGCTAGATTTAACCAACGCACTATCAAGCGTCGGTTCGATTTTGCATTTCATTACTTTGGCCGAAGATTTAATTATATAATGCTGTCGGACCAGCTGATAACCAGAGTTAACAAAAAACACAAGGACAAGGAAAAGGATAGGCATCCGAGATCCAAAACCGACGATGAAGCCTCTGCTAGGCCAGTTGCCGGTTCGCCGGTTCTCAGTGAGGTGCTTTCGCAGCCCCTGGCGCCCGCTACCTCAGAGCCACAGGCTGCTTCCAACTCCCACGTGGAGCCAACTGGGCCTCTGGATACTCAAGGTATTGGACACTTGGAAATCATTCCCTCGGGTCCGGAGCCACTGAGCAGGCATCGGCTTCTGAGGGTGTCTTCAGACCTACACAACTATATATTAAGCCATCTTCAGCTTCAAAGACAAAGACTAAAGCAGCTCTAAAGACAAAGAAACAAGTACAGCATTCTCCTACTCAGACTTCCATGCCTAAAAAACAGATGCTCAAAATGGCCGAAGACCTAATTACTTTGATCAGGGGCTCCCATCCCCCTCCTGATAAGAGGCCTAGGCAAGAGACAGAGTATGATTCTTCTGATCAGGCTTCTATTTCCTCTGATTCCTATTCTGAACAGGAATACTCCATGCTTCCATATGAGGATTCTGATGCTGAAGAATCCTTTCCTTCAGCCTCTCCTCCTGAGGATTATTCTTTTGGGGAAACCCTGCATACCATGAGGAAGCATTTCCACTGGGAGAGCCAAGATTATTCTGAATCTAAGAAAAGGCTCCGAGACTTTCTGCTACTTCCTCAGCACAGACCCCTTGCTATTCCACCTGTTCTAGACATTGTAGATGATGTATTTTCAGAGTCCGGCCTGTCCCCTGACTCTTTACCCCCTGCACCTGCTAAGCCAGACAGATACTACAGGGTCCCGGATTCTCATAAATTTCTATATAAAAACCCCACTGCTGACCCAGAAACTATATATCAGGGTCCCAAAGGGGTTAAAGCTTCCACTGCAAAAAACCCTGTCCCCTCTGATAGGGATTCTAGGGCTCTAGACAGATGGGGGAAAAAAGTCTACATACACTTCTGCTACCCTGGCTGTAAGGGCTTTAAATTGTCAGTTTCATATGCTTAAATATCAGCAATATTTAATGTCACTGCTTAAACAGAAATTGTTGACAAATACTGAATGTTCAGAGAACAAGGAATTGCAGGATGTATTGCATGCAGCTGAACAAGTGGGAAAGCATACTTTGCAATGTGGTTATGATTCACTGGAGGCCTCTTGCAGGGCCGCTGTTACAGGTTCTGTTATTAGAAGGCATGCTTGGTTAAAGGAACAGAATCTGCCTGATCATGTTAAAGCAAAATTATTAGATGCACTATTACAGCATGATACTTTGTTTGGTACTAAAGCAGAAGAGGTGTTGAAAAAAATGGAGGATAAAGCAAAATCCATGCAGACAGTCAAGGATTTCTTACAGGTACAGCCACCCAGGTTTAGCAGGAACTGGCCTTCTAAAAATTGGTCTTTTCCAGTGTCAGACAGACCACAAAGAGGCAGATACAGGTGTCCCAGAGGCAGATCTCAGCCCCAAGGCTCATACATGCCTAAACAATGGGGTGGTCCTACCTCCAAAAGCAGAGAAGACAAATCACAACCTTACAGGAAACATTCCCAATGACTTTCCTCTACCAGATCCAAGCACTTTTCTTTTGGCAGCCCCCTTAGCGGGAAAACTAGCACTTTTTTCATCAAATTGGCAAATGGTTACCCAAGACAAATGGGTCCTGAACATAGTGTCCCAAGGCTACAGGTTCCATTTTCACACTCTACCAAGGTCAAAAGGTATGCCAGACCTGCCACACAATCAATGGGCAGAGGCACAAAAACAAGTTACAGCCCTCATGGACATGAGGGACATTCAACAAGTACCACAACAAGAGCAGGGGCAAGGATTTTACTCCAGACTTTTCCTAGTACCCAGAAAGGACAAAACCTGGTGACCAATACTGGACCTGTCTATACTAAATACGTTTCTGGAAGTTCCAAAATTCAAGATGTTGACTCTACAGCAGCTACTGTCCATGCTGGGCAAGAAGGCTTGGCTCGTAACTTTGGACCTAAAAGAGGCATACCTGCATGTCCCAATCAGACAATCTTGCAGAAGATACCTCAGATTCATAGCTGGCTCAATGCATTACCAATTCTCTGCACTGCCCTTTGGCTTATCTACTGCGCCCAGGGTCTTCACAAAATGCCTGGCACCAGTAATTGTGTTTTGCAGACAAAAAGGAATTCAAATATATCCCTACTTGGATGACTGCCTAATTCAAGCAGAGAACAAAGACACTCTTCTAAAGCATCTGGCATTTGTAAAAAGATTACTAATTGGCCTAACGTACACAGTAAATGAAAAGAAATCAAAACTAGTGCCCTCTCAAGAGATAATATTCCTGGGTGCAAGCTTAAATACAACTGCCCAGATGGCTTATCTCACGCCAGACAAACAAAAGCAACTGACTACTTACTTCAAGAAATTGGCAACAAAAACCCACATCTGCAAGGAAAATCCTGCAGGCCTTGGGTTTCATGGCATCCTGCATTCTACTAATTCCATATGCCAGACTGCATATGAAGAAACTACAATGGTATCTAAAAAGTGTTTGGACTCAGCATTGCCACAGTCTGGAGACAGTAATTGCACTCATTCCCTGCCTGCAATAGGAGTTTCGATGCTGGGCAGAAGCCTGTCACGACAATGGTCTGCCATTCAGTTTACCCATAGCCAGACAGACACTGACAATGGATGCATCTGATTATGCCTGGGGGGCCCATATGGCAGGAAAATGTATTCAGGGCACATGGCCTACAAACCAGATGCATCTTCACATCAATCAAAAAGAGATGCTAGCTGTTCAAAATGCCCTGACAGCTTTCAAGGACTGCTTCATTCAGGACAGTTACTGATAAAGACAGACAACACTATGGTCATGTGGTACATAAACAAGCAGGGAGGTACACATTCCTACCTCCTCTGCAAACAAGCAATGACCTTATGGGGCACAGCATTGGCTTTTCAAGTTCACCTGCAAGCACAATTCCTGCCAGGAAAAACAAATACTCTGGTAGACGAACTAAGTCGAAATCTCATGGATCCCCACGAATGGAAACTGGATCCACAAGTCTTCAGCATGATAATAAGGAAATGGGGATGCCCAGACATAGATCTATTTGCCTGCCCTCACAACTGCCAATTGCAGAGATTTTGCACAAGGATTTATCACAAGCAAGCATGGAAAGTGGACACCCTATCCTTCAGCTGGAAAAATCTAACGGTATATGCTTTTCCCCCACTGCCTCTCCTTCCCAGGGTACTCCTAAAGGTCAGACAAGAGAAGCCAAAAATGATACTGATTGCACCACACTGGCCATGCCAGCACTGGTACCCAATCCTAAAGAGCTTGCCTCAAGGTCCAGCATGGATATTGCCTCAAACTTCTCACTTGCTGACCCAACAAAACAGTCAGATCCTGCACAGCAACTCAGGACCTTAAATCTGGCAGCATGGCGGATAATGTAGCCAACCAGAACACTCCTCTTTCGAAAGCTGTTATGGATGTTATCCTAGAGGCCAGGAGGCCCAGCACCAGAAAATTTTATGCAGACAAATGGAAGAGATTCTGTGTTTGGAACCAGGAACAAGGCATTGACACGTGTGTGCCAAATATCCCTCAGATTTTACAATACCTAACTGAGATGCTGAACAAAGGCCTTTCTTTCTCATCAATTAAGATTCATGCCTCTGCCATTTCAGCCCATTACAATACGGAACCACCTATCTTTTCTCATCCTTTAATAAGGAAGTACCTCAGAGGGGCCAAAAACATTAGGCCTCCAAGGAGAGCACCAGTTCTGGCCTGGGACCTCAATTATGTTTTGGAAAAACTCACACTGCCTCCTTTCAAGCCAGCATCAACAGCAGATATAAAATTCTTATCCTGGAAAACAGCTCTTCTCCTAGCAATAACCTCTTCAAGGTGAGTCTCGGAGTTACAAGCACTCATGGCTGTGGAACCTTTCATCATTTTTCATCTAGACAGGGTTTCTCTGAGGACAAACCCTACATTTATGCCTAAGGTGGTGTCCAGTGTGGCCCTTAACCAAACCATTCACTTGCCTACCTTTTATCCAAATCCACAGAACAAGGGTGAAAAAAATCTGCATTCTTTGGACATACACAGGCAGTTATGCTTCTATGTGGACAGAACTAAAGCTTTCAGAAAGACTGAGCAACTTTTAGTGTCATATGCTGCAGGATCACAAGGAAAGGCTATCTCAAAACAGACTATTTCTAAATGGATAGGCCATTGCATCCGCCTCTATTTTCAGCATTGCAAATCAGTGCCTAAGGGCATTAGGCCTCATTCCACCAGAGCAGCAGCCACTTCAGCAGCCTTCCTCAGAGGAGTACCAACCAAAGATATCTTAGAGGCTGCAACTTGGAGTTCAGTGCACACCTTCACAAAGCACTACCACTTACCTCTTTACTCTAAGTCCAGAGCAGGCTTTGCCACTGCAGTTCTGCAGGGCCTCATAGCCTCTCCTAATCCTATTTAGCCCAGCCACCCATCCTCAGCTTTGGGATTCAACCCAAGAGTAATGACTGCAACAGTGAAACACGATGAGCATAGTACAGTTGTGTACCTACCATAAATGTAGATGTTTGAGTGTATTCACTGTTGCAGTCCAGGTTACCCACCCACCATCCCCCTTTTCTTTGCTGGGACTTATCTGCACTTCTCTATCCTATACAACCTTTTTGGTGTATTTGCTTGTAGATGTAGGAAATGTTATTTTTGTACATGCATTTTTATTGGCATATTTTTCAGCCTACCAATTTGGGGGCACCTGACATCTGGGGCAAGAAAAACTGAAGAAAATGGTGCTGGCTGCATCTTTTATACCACTGGCGCACTGACGTCAGGGAAGAGGCGACAGCAACTGACGCCAGACCTAGACTTTGGAATTCTGGCCGACTGAGGGAAGCCTGCCAGCAGGATAACCCAAGAGTAATGACTGCAACAGTGAATACACTCGAACATCTACATTTATGGTAGGTACACAACTGTTCTTTATAGGCTGTTGGTCGTGAGGTCCTTATAAGCCTAGCCAAGAATTTAGCCCATGTTCTGACAAGTCAGCATCAGATGCCCCTGTCCAGCAGGGACACAGGTGGAATCCCAAGGTGTATTTTCTCTTCCCCATCGAGTTATCCAGGTTGCACTTAAAAAAGGGTTAATGAGGTACCCTGCTTGATGTGGCGAGGGAGTCTATTCCACAGAAGGGGGAGTCTCTGGGATATAAATCTGTCTTAAACCAAAAAAAAAAGGACCAAGTATCTCCAAATACCACCAATCAGTGCACTAATAAATTCCAATTGCGGAATGCCACTCAGAAATGGAATAAACTGCCTTTATTAAAACAATAAAACCGTAAAAAATAGAACTACAAGCGCTTTCGTCTCCTGCCAGGAGACTTCTTCCGATACAAATTACAACCAATCCATTTGTCCTTTTTATACCCATCTTGTTGCAATTAATAGTTCTGGTTTTATTTTTTTTAATAAGGGCAGTTTATTCCATTTCTGAGTGGCATTCCGCTATTGGAATTTATACAAATCTGACTTGCCAAAAAGTTCTATTGATGTCACAGACCTGGTTGAGGTTGCGTGTGCAGGTTACTTGAGTGAAGCTTGACTTGCATATATGCAGTAGTACCATCAAGGTGGGGTCTGAGATTGCTTTGAATGTGAGACAGAGGTCACCTCTGAGTAGTCTGTATCAGACTGAGTAGAGGGACAGGGCTTTTAACATATCTGTGTAGGGTAGATTTTTGAGGCCCTGGATTCTCCTGGTGAGGAACTTCTGTGGTCTCTCCAGCTGCTGCATGTGCTTCGTGAGGTACATGCCAAAAGGGGCATTTTACTCAATAATGGGTCTCTTAAAGGAAGAATACATGGATGTTATGACCTCCTTGTCCCTGGATGAGTTACCCTTACTAATGAGGTGGGCCATGTAGAAAGCTTTCCGTACAACAGAGGCAACATGGTGTTCAAAAGTCAGATGTTCTTTGTGTTTCACTGTTGCAGTCATCACATTTGGGTTATCTGCTTGCAGTAACCCTCAGTCGGCCTGATTATCAAAGTCTTGGGTCCTGCATCAGTTGCTGTCTCATCTTCCATAACGCCAGGTAGTCAGGGGTATAAAGCATGCAGCCAACACCATTACATCAGTCTTTCTTGCCGTGCGGTGCCCATAGCAGAAGCAGTTCGCAAGTGCCGGTTGGCCGACTCCTGAAATTTTCGTTTTCGAGTTTCAGAACCGAAGTCTTCAACTAAAGCTAAGTACCCTGTTGGGGAAACTTTTTCTTGCTCTAAACCGATGTCAGTAAAAGTCAATAATTGTATTTCTTGTAGAAAGCAAATACCTCATAAAGATTTTCATTCGTACTGTATTCCTTGCCTAGGCCCTGACCACGACGTACCACGCTGTTGGTTTTGTGCCTTATTTAAACAACAAACTATTCATCGTTGGTATATTTACACTTCTAAATATTTTGGTACTCAGTTCAGTTATCCAGATAGGTCTTCGGTAAGCCACGCGACTACCAACATTCCAAAAAAACGCAAAGATAAAGGCAGAGACAGGCCGCCTAGATCCAAAGCTGCCGACGACACTTCTCCTAAGCTAGTCGCCAGTTTGCCGGTACTCAGTGAGGCACTTTCTCAGCCCCTGATACCTGCTACTTCAGATTTGCAGGCCTCTACTGAGACCCATTTGGAGTCCAGTATGCCACGAGATGTTTCAAATGTTGAACCTGCAGATGTCTCTACCTTGGATGAGTCCAGAGCCGCTGTGCAGGCACCGGCTTCTGTGGGTGTATTCAGGCTGACTGACTTGCATATTAAACCAATGCCATCTTCTTCTTCAAGGCCTAAAACTCGATCCATGCCCAGACAGCTTGGTCAGGCCTCTATGCCTAAAAAACAAATGATAAGAATGGCTGAAGACCTTATTACTTTAATCAGGGGAAGCTAACCTTCCCCCTCTAAGAGTCCTAGGACTGAATTTGGTTATGATTCTTCTGATCAGGATTCTGAAGTTTCTGTTTCTTCTGATGACCAGGATTTACCCTTATCTACCTATGAGGATTCTGATGCAGAGGACTCTATTCCCTCTGCTTCCCCTCCAGAGGATTTCTCTTTTGGTGAAACCTTGCATACTCTTTGGGAGCATTTTCGGTGGGAAAGCCAGGATTACTCTGATTCTAAAAAGAGGCTTAGGGATTTCTTACTCCTGCCCCAACGCAGGCCTTTAGCTATCCCCCCTGTACTGGACATTGCTGATGATGCCTTTTCGGAATCTAGCCTGGCCCCTGACTCTTTACCTCCTGCTCCCAGAAAACCTGATAGATATTACAGGGTTCCTGACCCTCACAAGTTACTTTTTAAAAATCTTACTACGGATCTTGAGACCATTTCACAGGGACCCAAGGGCATTAAGACTACTACTGCCAAAAACCCTACTCCCTCTGATAGAAATTCCTGTGCGCTGGATAGATGGGGTAAGAAGGTATACACTTCTGCAACCTTGGCCATTAGGGCATTAAACTGCCAGTTTCATATGTTAAAGTATCAGCAGCATATTATTGGATTGCTTAAACAGAAAATTATGTTGATTCCTGACTGTGCTGAAAATAAGGATTTACAGGATTTAATGCATTCTGCTGAACAAGTTGGAAAACATACTTTGTAATGTGGTTTTGATTCACTAGAAGATCTTGCAGGGCTGCTGTCACTAGGTCTGTATTTAGAAGGCATGCTTGGTTTAAGGAGCAATCTTTGCTAGATCATGTTAAAGCTAAATTGCTGGATGCTCCCTTAAATCAGGACTGCCTGTTTGGCAACAAAGCAGAAGAAGTACTTAAAAAGATGGAGGAAAAAGCTAAATCTATGCAAACTGTTAAAGATTTCTTAGAGGTACATCCTCCAAGATTTAGTAGGCATTGGCCCTCTAAGAATTGGTCCTTTCCTGCCTCTTCCAGGCCTTCTCAGCCCAAACTCCGAGCCAGCAGAACACCCAGGCTTCAATCCCAAGGTACACACAGGACTAAGCAGTGGGGGGGCTCCTACTTCTAAATCAGGGAGTAGTAAGACTCCCCCCTGTGGTAAACTGTCTCAATAACTTAACTTTAAAACCTCCAAGCCCTTCTCAACTGACTGCTCCTTTAGGGGGAAAGATTGCTCTGCAGACAAAAAACTGGGAACTAATTACCCAGGACAAATGGGTTTTAAATATAGTTTCCCAAGGGTACAGATTTCACTTCCACATGTTACCAAACCCAAATGGTTGGCCAGATCTACCCCCAAATCAGTGGACAGAGGCTCAAAAGCAAGCACTCTCTCTCTTAAGCATAAGGGCTATTCAACCTGTACCAGAAGAGGAAAAGGGACAAGGTTTCTACTCAAGACTTTTCCTGGTACCCAGAAAAGACAACTGATGGCATCCTATCCTGGATCTTTCTATCCTAAACACCTTTTTGATGATCCCAAAATTCAAGATACTAACTCTTCACCAGTTGCTTCCTATGCTAGGCAAGGATGCCTGGTTGGCAACACTGGATTTAAAGGAAGCCTACCTGCGCATCCCGATTAGGGAATCTTGCAGAAGATACTTATGCTTCAAAGCAGGATACATGCACTATCAGTTCTCTGCACTCCCCTTTGGCTTATCTACTGTGCCCAGGGTATTCACAAAGTGCCTAGCTCCAGTCATTGCATTTTGCAGGCAAAGAAATATTCAAATATACATATACCTGGACGATTGTCTAATTCAGGCAGAAAGCCAGGACATACTTTTGAATCATCTGGCATTTGTACAAAAGGTGCTAACTTGTCTGGGGTACACCATAAACGAAAATAAACCACACCTTGTACCCTGTCAACAACTTATATTCATGGGAGCAAGCTTGAACACAACTTCCTAGATGGCTTTCCTCACGCCAGAGAAACAAATTCATTTGACAGTTTACTTCAAACTAATGGCCACAGAAACCCTGCTATCTGCAAGGAAAATACTGCAATCCTTGGGGTTCATGGCCTCCTGCATTCTCCTAATTCCATATGCAAGACTGCATATGAGGAAACTACAATGGTATCTAAAAACTGTATGGTGTCAACATTCTGAGGATCTAGAAGCAATGATTCCTATCATACCTTGCCTACAGTTAGACTTCCCTTGGTGGGCAGAGGCCTGCTGCCAAAACAAGGGACTACTATTCACTCTTCCCCCTGCCGCCCAAACCCTAACAACAGATGCATCAGACTAGGCATGGGGGGCTCATCTGGCAGGGAAATGCATTCAGGGCAAATGGAACCCAAGTCAAATGCACCTGCATATCAATAAAAAAGAAATGTTAGCTGTACAGAATTGCTCTGACAGCCTTCAAGGACCACATTTTTCCAGGACAATTAATGGTAAGGACAAACAACACCACTGTTATGTGGTACATAAACAAGCAGGGGGGTACCCATTCTTACCCTCTCTGCAGACTAGCCATGACTCTGTGGAACACAGCCTTGAGCTACCAAGTGCATCTACAGGCTGAATTCCTGCCAGGAAATCTAAATACACTGGCAGAAGAACTAAGCAGAAATCTCATGGACCCACACGAGTGGAAACTGGAACCAAAGATTTTCAACATGTTGGTAAACAAATGGGGGAGCCCAGATATAGACCTACTTGCCTCCCCCCAGAACTACCAGTTGGACAAATTCTGCACAAGGACTCCCCACAAACAAGCTTGGAAAGTGGATGCCCTGTCCTTCAACTGGAAAAATCTATCAGTTTATGCCTTTCCTCCTCTGCCTCTCCTTTCCAAAGTACTACTAAAGATCGAACAGGACAAACCAAGGATGATACTGATTGCACCAGACTGGCCACGCCAACACTGGTACCCCCTCTTGCGCAGTGTCACTGCTGGCGCCATGGCACCTGCCTCAGACCCCTACCCTGCTGTCCCAGCAGGAGGGTCAAATTCTGCATCCTCAGCTTCAAACCCTGAACCTGGCAGCCTGGCTAATTACTTGACCTCTCCGTTAACCTCCATCAGCAAACAAGTGTTGGATGTCATTTTGGAGGCAAGAAGGCCTAGTACTAGAAAATCTTATGCTGAAAAATGGAAAAGATTTTGTTCCTGGAACCAAACTCAAGGGATGGGCACAGCAGCGCCCAATTTACCTCAGATTCTTCAATACTTAACTGAGATGCTTCACAAGGGCCTTTCTTTTTCCTCCATCAAAATTCATGCCTCATCCATTTCAGCTCATTACAACACAGAACCACCCCTCTTCTCTCATCCACTGCTCAAGCAGTTCCTCAGATGGACCAAAAACTTAAGACCATGCAGGAGAGCCCCAACCCCAGCCTGTAACCTTAACTTTGTATTGGAAAAACTCACTCGACCTCCTTTTGAGCCAGCTGCAAGTGCAGAGTTAAAATTCCTTTCTTGGAAAACAGCCTTCCTTTTAGCAATCACTTCAGCAAGAAGGGAATCTGAATTACAGGCCCTTATGGCAGTGGAGCCTTTCATCATCTTTCATGCAGACAGGGTGTCCCTCAGGACCAATCCCTCCTTCATGCCCAAGGTAATATCCAGTGTGGCTCTTAATCAGACCATTCATTTGCCAACCTTCTTTTCTAATCCACAGAACAAAGGGGAATGGATACTGCACTCTTTAGATGTTCACAGACAACTTAGATTTTACTTGGACAGGACTAAACATCAAAGGAAAGCTAAACAACTGCTGGTGACATTTGCTGCAGGGGCAGAGGGGAAGGCCATTTCAAAGCAAACCATTTCTAAATGGATAGGTCATTGCATTCATTTCTGCTATAAGCACCATGGAAAACCTATCCCACAGGGGATAAGACTACACTCAACCAGGGCTGCATCTACCTCTACAGCCTTTCTCAGAGGTGTCCCTACCAGAGATATCCTAGAAGCTGCTACCTGGAGTTCTGTACATACTTTCACCAAGCATTACCATCTGCCTATTTTCTCTAAATCCAGAGCTGGTTTTGCCACTGCAGTCTTGCAGGACCTTATAGCTGGTCCTAATGCTATCTAAATTCCTCCTCCCATCCTTAGCTTTGGAAATCTACCCAAATGTGATGACTGCAACAGTGAAACACAAAGAACATAGTACAGTTGTGTACACTTACCATAAATGTAGATGTTTGAGTGTATTCACTGTTGCAGTCCTGGTTACCCTCCCTCCAGTCCCCTGACTTCTTTTGGCTATACCTCTATTCTCCTTCACTATGCTTAAAAGCTTTTTGGTGTATTTGCTTTTTTGTTGGAGGTATAACCTTGCATATATATATTATTGCTTCCCATTAGGGGGCACCTGACATCTGGGGCAAGAAAAACTGATGTAATGGTGTTGGCTGCATGCTTTACACCCCTGACTACCTGATGTCATGGAAGATGAGACAGCAACTGATGCAGGACCCAAGACTTTGATAATCAGGCCAACTGAGGGCTACTGAAAGCAGATAACCCAAATGTAATGACTGCAACAGTGAATACACTTGAACTTCTACATTTATGGTAAGTGTACACAACTGTACTTTTTCTATCAATCTGGGTGCCCAAGTCCCTCATGATTGATTGTGTACTTAGGACCTTGTTATTAATGTGATCATTTTTGGGGACGTCACTCTCCCCAAAGGGGATGATGATGCATTTTTTGGCATTCAGTTAGAGGTCATGTTTCTGGCACCAATCATTTGTTTGGGTGAGACCATCTTGGAGGACATCCACATCAGGGGAATTGATGACAGTGCCCAGCTTGCAGTCATCTGCAAACTTTGTCAGCCATAGTCCACTGGTTTAGGCCTGCACCTCAGTAAAGTATATCCTAAACAACAGAGGCCCCAAGACCAATCCCTGAGGTATACCATTCATTACGGGTCTAATGCTTGAGGAGGCTTCCCCTATTTTGACTAGATGGGTTCTATCAGTGAACCAGTTTGCTACCTATCTGGTAACATATGTATTGATGCCTAGTTGAGAGAGTTTATCTGTCATACCCAAGTGGGGAATAGTATTGAAGGCTTTGGCCAGGTCAAGGTAGGCGGTGTGCACTGTCTTCCCCTGTCCATGGCTTTGGTGACTGTCTCAAAGATGTTGACCAGATTTAACAGGTATGACCTCCCTTTGATGATGTCTTTGTTAATGAGGTCCATTATAATCTGCTCCATGGCCTTGCAGATCAGGCTAGTTAGGCTTCTTCTTCATCTTTCAGCTACTCCCGTTAGGGGTCGCCACAGCAGATCAACTGTTTCCATTTCTTCCTGTCCTCTGCATCTTGCTCAGTCACACCAACCACCTGCATGTCCTCTCTCACCACATCCATAAACCTTATCTTAGGCCTCCCTCTTTTCCTGTTACCTGGCAGCTTCATCCTTAGCATCTTTTTCCCAATATACTCTGCATCTCTCCTCAGCACATGTCCAAACCAATGTAATCTTGCCTCTCTGGCTTTGTCTCCAAACCTTCCAACCTGGACTGACCCTCTAATATACTTATTCCTAATCCTGTCCATCCTCGTCACACCCAGTGCAAATCTTAACATCTTCAACTCTGCCACGTCAAGCTCTGACTCCTGCCTTTTTGTCAATGCCACTGTCTCCAACCCATATAACATAGCTGGTCTCACTAACCTCTTGTAGACCTTCCCTTTCACCCTTACTGGTACTCGTCTGTCACAAATCACTCCTGACACTCTTCTCCACCCACTCCAATCCTGCCTGTACTCTCTTCTTCACCTCTCTTCCACACTCACCATTACTCTGAACTGTTGATCCCAAGTACTTTACCTCATCCACCTTCACCACCTCTACACCCTGCATCCTCACCATTCCTCTATCCTTCCTCTTATTCACACACATATAGGCTAGTTAGGCTGATGGGTCTCTAATTTCCTGGATTGGTGGATGCTCCACCCTTGTGTAAAGGGATGATAGTGGCTGTCCTCCACTCGGCTGGGATAAAGCCAGTACTCTGGCTTTGGTTGAATTGTGTATAATGGTGCTGCAAGTTCCAGCCTGAGTTCATGTAGGATGCAGCCTGGGATGTTATCGGGTTACATGGAGGCTGTATTTTTTGCCTTTGAGAGAGCAGTGATGACCTGCTGCCTAGAGATAAGGGGAGGGGGGCAGGTGCTAGGGATGTTCTGATTTACTCATGGGGAGGACAGAGGGGTGATGTTTTCACTGGACCTGTCTGCCAGCAGGTTGGCTATATCTACGGCGTGGGTTTACTTCAGATGATTGAGTTTCCGAAATCTCGAAACTCATATGATCGAGACCATATGATCGAATTTTCAGAAACTCAAACATCTGAAGGGGGGGGGTTAAATAAAGTGTGTGAGTACCTTAGGTGTGGGATTCTGCAGGGGGGCAAGCCCTCTGCACCCCTGCTACTTAAATATATGAACTCAGAAATTTTGCTACAGCGGGGAACAGGTAAATCTCCCATTCTGCAGCATCTGCAGAAGCACGGAATGGGAGATTTCCCTTTTCCCCACTGTAGTGCGATCTTGGAATTAGTATATTTAAGTAGGGGGTCTGGGGGGTGCATCCCCCCACATGGGGGATGCATTGGAGCTTGCCTCCCTTTCAAAAATGTTTTTAAATGTGCTTTCCTTTTTTTTATTTTCACTTCTGATGTTCGAGTTTCTGAAATGTTCATAGAAATGTTCATAGGTTAGTACTAAGCTAACTGCCCTTGCGAGCCATTTTAGGCTTAGCCAGTTATCCCCTGTGAGACTTAAACCCTGCACCTTGTGTTTGTAAGGCAAACACCTTAACCATTAGGCCACCCTCCATCCTTGAACATATGGTCTCGATCACGAGTTTCAAGATTTCGGAAACTCGATCATCTGAAGTGAATCCCTACGGCGTTTGTGTATATGTTGTCCTTGACCACCAGTTCTGAGCAGATCTGAGTGCTTCCTTTGAGACTGCAGACATGTGTGAAGAAGGCCTTCTGATTGTCTTTAGTAGATGTCTTTACTGAATATAGTCCTGGGCCTGAAATCTATATTCAATTATCCTAATACATTATCTAACTCATATAAAGAAATCTGTTTTTCAAATTCTTTAATTTCTTGCCCTGAAAATATTTTTACTTCCCATATTATTTTCAGTTTCTTCTTTTTTCCTTTAAACATCTTTTGTACATACTCTTCTACAATATTCTAATTTGTTCCTGGGCTCTATTTCTCCTTTTTCATTTTTTTCATTTATCTCAGTATATTGTTGTCTTTCTTTACTAGTATACTTAAATGTGCTAACACTTGTTTTCTTTTTCCTTGTAAAACTATCTTTGTTTGAATAATAGCTCTTTCATTTTCTCTGGATTTCTTCTATATAATTATTTTTCTTTATCAAAATATCATCTGTCATTATTTTCTAAATATTCCAATGCATGTTTATATACTCTGTTATACTTTTCTTTGACCACGTTTCTTACATCATACTGCCACTAGCATTTTTTATATTTTATTTCAAAAATCATTCACCAATCAGACCAACTTTTATAAAAATGTTCTCATTGTAATATGATCCCTCCTTAACTGAATTTTTAATCTCTTTCCCTCTTCATCCCATGTTTCCTCATTTAACCTTTTTATTCCTTTGCCTTTTGTTATATATTCCTTGTTTTCTTTATTGCTAGCCATTTTGCTAGAAGATGATCTGAAAAACCTCTTTCTATATCCCTATAAGTTAATCATTCTGATATTCTGAAGTAATCTGGTTTGGTTCAGTACATACCCTATCTATAAATCCATGAATTTTTATCCCAGACTATTAATTTATCACATCTCATAACCTCCAAACACTTTTCTTGAATTCTTTTCTTTCCTTTAACTTTTGCTTTTTAAATCAAGCCTAAAATCTCCTGTCTCTACAATATTTGTATTTACCACTACATAATCCAGAATGTGGTGAAATACACTTTGTCTTTCTTTACAGGCAGCATAAGTATATAATGTTATAATTCTGTGCACATGTTCTTTCCATTTTATATCCACAGTAGTTAATCTTCCCATTCTTACTAAAGTTATATCTAATATTTTTGCTATATTCCTGCAAAATATTCCTCTTTCAGAACACTCATAATTTCCAAATTCTAAATTATCCCCCCATATTTTTTGTTTGTAGTCTTTCTTCACTCATCAAAAATCTTCTGTCTTCTAGTTCAGTTACATCGACATCACATTTGTTACAACATTCCAAAACCCCTATCCTTCTCACTATGTTCATTTCAATTCTATTTATTCATACCCACAGGTAAATTCATTTTGCAGTCGCAAGATTAGCATTGATGCAGATGCAACATCATTCACATAAATACAATAATAAAGAAAAACATAGCAATAAGCATTTAACATACATACAAAAAAAGGGAAGAGAAAAAGAAAACCCAGTCTCCAATACATATATATATATATATATATATATATATATATATATATATATATATATGTGTGTGTGTGTGTGTGTGTGTATATATATATATATATAGAGAGAGAGAGAGAGAGATAGTGTAGCACTTGATTTAAACCAAAAAGTGCAAAGGTGCCAAAATGCTGAAACTGAAGCTATACGGAAATTTTAAAACATCTCTTAAGATGTAATATTCTTATTATTCTTTTTAATACTATTCACATTCTGTTCAGTATTCTCTTCACATTCTATTCACTGTTTTATTCACATTCTATTCACTACCACTCACATTCTATGTCACTATTCTTCTTAATACTATTGACATCTATGGAAAGCACCCTAAAATGATTACTTTCTATTTTCCTAACTTTCTAGAAATTATAATTTTATTTTTCATCCATTTCCGTCTTTTGCTTTTCTTTTGTGCTCATCCCTTTAAATTTTATTTTCCTGTCTTTTACCAATAGATTTTTTCCTTTTACTAATTCCCAGTTTATATCTTCCTCATCATGTATTTCAGAAGCTTCCTCCATTTCCCCCTTTTTATCTCTTTGTCTGTCTTTTTTGTATAATTTATCTTATATTACCACCACTTCTGTTTCTTCTCTTTGTTCTTTTTCTTCTTTTTTCCTTCAGTTTCATTATTTTATTTTCAGTTTTACAATCCATGCATAAATGCCCAATTTTGTTCATTTATAAAATTTCAGTTCACATTTTCCTTCATCATGATCCAGTTCCTCACAAATTTAGAATTTCTTTTTTCGCACAAAAAAAAAAAGTTTTGGGTTGTCCCCAGTACTTTGCCACACTCTTATTACCTTCAGCATTCATCAGATGTGGACTATGTATATTTTTGTGCACTTCTATCTTTAACACAACACTGCATTCCCATTATCATACACCTTTGAAATGTCCAGCACTATTTTGCATAAACATTTCATTTTAAAGTCTTTCTTTCTGCTTATGTTTGAAACTGTACATGGATCCTTTTTGCTCCCCCATTAAATGCTTTTAATACATATAAGTTCCAAGGACTGGAGTTCATTTTTCATATTCCCCCAGGAAAGTTTTCATTGCATAAACAGTCTCAAATATAATGTCACAAAATGTCTCTTTGTTTATAAGAATAAAAGTTCTTACCTCTTGGGCTTTTACACCCAAAGGAGCCATTAAGTTATCCCAGTCTATCTTGTTTTTTCTTCTTTATTTTGAATCCTCACCACATACTTCTGCTTCACATTCTCTTCTGCTTTTTATTTTCTGTTACTCCCCTTGTGCCTTCTTTCACTTTTTCTACATAGAAGATCCTTTCTGTTTCACCACCATCCTTTGGAATAAACTCTGCTTCTTCTTTTTGTATTTTAGCCTTAATATCGCCCCAGGAAACATCTCCTTCATTTTCTGGCTCACTGTGCATCAACATGTCTTTACATCATTCAACAACCCTCCTGACTAGAGGGTTGTAATAACGCAACACTTGCTTATCAGCTACTCCTTTTTGGCTTCAGTGAACAAGATTTGCTGGAAAAGACTTCTAAATCCTCCACAGTCTTACTGGTATTTTTCACAGCAGTGACATTCACCTTTGTGTCTTCTGCCGTCTTCTCCTTGTCTCACACTATCCTCCCAGCCACCACTGGAGCAGGGTAAGTTTCCTGATATTCTGGCTAAATTTCCCTAGTAGTATAAATATCACCCCAGGTCTGTCCCGAAAAGAGGCTACTGGCCTAGCAGGACTAAAATGGTCAAAAATGGATAAATAAAATTTAATAAAACAAAAAGTAAATAAAACATGAGAAAAGAGACAGACTAAGCATAAGAAACACGGGGCTGTTATACCCAGCTGATGTCCATTACCATTAGGGTGACTGCAAAATATCCCAACTAACAAATTAAGACAGAGTGAGAAGGTCACACAGAAAAAATCAGTCAGTAAAAACTAAATGAAAACTCCAGCCAAGCTAGAACTTCCACTGAGTGACCTCTCAAATCTCTTGTATCAGAGGCACATGGGATATATGCAGATGACCCTTATGAACATCAGGTGTTTCAGCTGGGATATTTTGCAGTCACTTTAATGGTACTGGACATCAGCTGGGTATAACAGCCCTGTGTTTTGTATGCTTATTCAAACACTCTGCTTGTGCTGTGCTGATGAGGTCATAACAAGGCCGAAACATGCATATCGACAGTTAGTCAAGTTTGGCTTTATTGGCCTGAAATTGTCCATTAAAATGACTTAAAAAGAAATAAGTCATGGGCATTCAGAATCACCAAATAGCTGAAACACCTGATGTTCATAAGGGTCATTTGCATATATTCCATGTGCCTCTAATGAAAGAGGTTTGAGAGGTCACTCAGTGGAAGTTCTAGCTTGGCTGGAGTTTTCATTAAATAATTGTTTTTTATCAATTTCTGTCAATGTATATATTTATTTATATATACATTCTTGTGTATTAAGTTTATTGCATTCTTAGTGATTTTTTTACATCCTATTCATTATTTTTAATTACTATTTAATTACTCATTCATTCATTCACCAACATTATCTCAATTCGACAAATTTAAATTGTATATATTTAATTTTTTGGCAAATGTTCATACTGTGGTAAAGTCAATGCTTGGGTGGTCTGCATATTTAAATGCATTTTTTAAGTTTTAATTAAGTATGGTTAACTATTAGTGGGTTTTGAGTATTTAAAATGGTTTGTGTATTGTATCAGTTAACTTTGATGCAGTCTTTGTGACAGCTGGAAAAGACGAAAGTGCTTAGTTGTTTTAACAGTGATTGCAGTTAGAGGTTTCAGACTACAGCTCGTGTTTTTTGTTTACTCTGCTTCAGTATTTACAACATATCATCTGCTACTGCACCTTCAGAACTTGCCTTCCCTTCTTTACGGTGTAGTCCAACATTCACTTGTTTGTGAATCACAGACTACAATGTCGATCTCAATTTCCGTACCAGCTGTGTACCTGGACATCTCTAAGTAGAAAACTGTGTATGTTTATGCGATACAGCATCCAAAGGTTCTAAGGCAGTTTTTGGAATTGCATAAGGCAAGGTTCATGGGTTTCACTGCACACCAAACATACATAGTTGAGTACAGTATTACTAAATAGCAATCAGATTCAGTATCGCTGTCTTTTTTAGCAATTCTATGCACAATTGTTGCTCTGTGTTTCTGTTTCTTTATTCCCTGTGTATCAACAGAGGTCCTTTTATCACCTTTCCCCTTTGCATACTCATTCAGTATGGCCTTTCCTCTGTAACTTTTCATGGTCTGCTCATTCATTTGATATGATCTTTGAAGTAGAATGTTCTAGTTTTTTTTTTAATTGTACTAGCATTTTTTTATTCTGTGTTGCATTTTACCTGGGCTGAAACTGAAATAAGTCGGTTGGGACAATGCTCTGCCCTGGTTAACAAATTCATATAGATAAATAAATACATAAGATAAAATAAATGCTTTGTCACAACAAAAACATGCATGTTTCATGGTGTGATTAAGAGACACCTCATTAACTGTACAGCTGGTTGCATCTTGTTATACATTAACATGGAGTGCAGCTGTTTCCAGTCACACCTCTGTAGTTAATTCCTATCTTATTGCTGGGTCTTTTTGTAAAAGTGGTTTCTTCTATATATATTTTCATAATGTATGTATTTCATATACAAGTCTACCTGGTCACATGTCACATGACCCACTCCAAAGTGCTTATTTTCTGATAGTCTCTACAGTATTGCTATACATTCAGAAACGTTCATTTTACCTTGCAAAATCAAATAGTTTGGGGCTTAAATCATTTTGCAGTCTTCACAGTGTTTTTAAATAATTTTGATGTAGGACTTAGACCCTAGTAAACTGAGTAACAATCCATATTGTCTTGGAACCCATTACATCAATTAACACTGTACCAATTTTTCAGTTTAAGTGTTATGAACTTTGCATTAATGTTCCATTTATGCTATGGTAACATCAAAAGCACTTCTGTTTTCAATATGAGATCTTATACCTGTTTTCCTGCTCATGGATTTGATTTGTATGTTCTGATTAGCTCGTTATAATAAGCTGAAATCACAGAATATTTATATTTAACGCAGGTATAATTTGATGGCAAGAGACTACAATGCTTTTATCTAGTTATTGATTAACCATTTTGTTAGGGCTTTAATTCAAAACCACCATCCTCCTGGATCTGCCTTTATGTCTGCAGAAAATTTTCATCACACCTGCTTTATCATTTTTTTTTTGTTTCTTCCAACTTTACTGATTTTACTGCTTGGGAGACAAAAATATTTCCTCACAATCCTGTTATCAATTTGTTTTGTTATTACTTAGCTGCAATGTAAATAATGCATGAAACCAGAGCAAAAAAAAAAAAAGGTTATTCCTGCCATTTACTGCCACAGTACACACATGCACTGCTGTGTTGGTATATAGGTATGGTAGAACCTTAATAGCAAGTACTTCAAAACGGTGTGTTTTTGAAGCACAGAAAAGGTTAAGATGGTAAGTTAAGCATATGATTTAGTCTATAAGGTTATAGGTCACAGGTTATTAAGTGTTAACTAGGCTTATGACCACAAGGACCTTTTTAAGCTTAGCCATGCATCCCAAATTTCTGAGAAGTTCTGATACTCTTGATAAGTGTAAGCAGGGGCTTGGGAAATGAAACATTTACAAACAGGGACCTGGGAGATGAACCATTTACAGGTTGCCTGTGTCCATTAGAGACATAGGTGCCAAACCAGGCGTGAATTTCCTGTTCCCCATCCAGTTGTCCAAGTTACAGAGGAAATCTGCTTCACATGGATGGGAAGCCTTTTCTAGAGATGGGGAAGTCGCTGGCACATATACCTCTCTCTCCAGCAAGTCCTATTTATATCACAATCAAGGTTTAAGTCTTTAGAATGGGTAATTCTGGAGCTATTTGTTTTGTGGTTATGCAGGAGGTCCATCAGAGTGGGGTCTGTCAATGCCCTGTATGGCAGGCATAGATCTCCTTTCAACAGACTGTTGGAGACAGAATACAGTGGTAGGGCCTTGAGGCAGTCCACATAGGACATTTTATGTGTGCACTGTATTCTTTTAGTGAGGAAACTCTGTGAATGCTCAAACTTTTGGATATCCCTGGTTAGGTACATACCAAAGGGGGCATTGTACTCAGTGATAGGTCTGATGATTGCAGAATATAGTGGAACAATGACTTCCTTGGACTTAGATGCCATACCTTTGTTTATAAGTTGCGCAACATAGAATGATTTCCTCACCACTGTAGACACGTGATGGTCAAAGACTAGATTACTGTCTATGTGTGTTCCTACGTCCCTGACCACTGGGTCATCTCTAAGGAGTGTGTTGTCAAATTGATAGTTACCAGGGGTGGATGACTTCCTGGAGGATACTGTTATGCATTTCTTGGCATTTAGTTTTAGTCCATGGCTCTGACACCAGTCATTTGTTTATGCCAGCCCTTCCTGAAGAACATTTGTGTCAGTGTGGGTACAATGACAGCTCCTAATGTGCAATCATCTGTGAATTTAGTCAGCCAGAGACCAGAGACACTGGTCTTGACTTCAGAAAAGTAAATGCCAAAAAGGAGTGGTCCAAGGACCGATCTCTGAGGGACTCCACCTGTGACTGGCCTCTTTGTAGAGGTGGACCCCCCAATTCTAACTTCCTGACTCTTGTCTGTGAGCCAATTGGCTGTCTATCAGGTGAAATACCTAACCTCTTGAGTCTGTCAACAATGCCAGAGTGTGGTATTGTATCAAATACCTTGGCCAGGTCAAGGTGGGCAATGTGAACCATTTTGCCCTTATCCATTGCTTTGGTGACTTTCTCAAAGAAGTCCACCAGGGTGAGTAGACATGACCTGCCCTTGATGAAACCAAATTGGGTTGGTCCCAGTGTCTGGAGGTTTAATATATCACTATAGATCATTTCCATGATAATTCTTTCCATGGCTTTACATATAAGACTAGTGAGGTTTATGGCTCTGTAGTTTCCAGGGTCTGTAGATGGACCACTTTTGTGCAAAGGGATGACTGTTGCTGTTCTCCATTCATGAGGCACGGACCCTGTTTGAAGAATATATTTAAATAGCAAATCCAGAGGGTCTGATAGGTGATGTTTCATGCTATTTAGAAGGCTTCCTGGGATATTGTCTGGGCTCATTGATGCAGTGTTCTTGGCCTTAGAGAGAGCATTAAGGACCTGCTTCCTAATGACAGTAGGGGGAGTTATATTTGATGGTATTTCCTGAGGAAAGGTTGAGAGGGAGAGAGGGTAAAGTTGGAGCTAAATTTATCAGTCAGTAGGTTTGCTATATCTTATGGCTTCTCCCTTTTTTAATTTCTCCAGATCTTTTGGGTTTCTAATACCATGACGGGAATGGACCCCATTCCTAAGTCAAAGTACAGTTAAAGTTCATGAAATTAGTATTGTTTCAGTCTTTGATGTCAGCCAGAAGTGCTCTTTGCAGCACCCACAATGTGCCCTTTTATGACTCCTTTTGCAATTTGTATGGAGTTACGGGTCTATATTATAAGATCGGTTGAAAACATCGAACACCATATGGTCGATGTCTTCAAATGTCGACCTTACAAAAAGACACACACAAAAAAAAAGAAAAAAGTACCCTAATGGGTTGCCCTCCACACACCCCACTACTTAAATATACCAACTCCAAGACTGCACTACATTGCAGTAAATGGAAATCTTCCCTTACGGAGATTTCTGTTTACGCATTCAAGATTCTTAGCGTTCTCTATTCTCATGTCGACAATGTCAAATTTGACATTGTCGACATTCGAGAATATAATATAGACCCCAGAGTTACATATATTGATAACATATCTAACATATCTAAATACGACTGTAGATTTATTTTTATAAGACCCATTACACTTACTACTGTTAGGACTGTCTGGGTATCTTTCTTCCACATTGCTCTCATTTCTGCCTACAAATCCTGATATTTTATGACTTTGTGTCTCTCTGTACACAAGACACTGTAGTCACTGGGGTGATTTCAATAATCAATGCTACTTTTATCTTCTTTTCATCGACCACTATGTCTATTTTTCTAGCATCTATGTTTTGAACTGTTGGTAATAGATCATCCCATGTGATGTAAACTTCATCATTTGTTATGATGCTTTGTGGCTTATGTTTCCAGTGTTTTTCAGCCACTTCAGTACCATAATGTTTACACAATCCCCAGTGCAACACTCTTGCCTCATTATTATGCATTTCAGTATACAGTGCTTCTGCCATTAATATGTCACAACCAGCAATGAGGTGTGTTACTGTTTTCAATTTGGTTTTACATTTGGCTGTTTCTCCCACATGTTCAATGGACTTTGTAAACCAACGTGTACACAGCCCACTGTATTGGGCCACCATCATCTCTTGGTTTGAATTCGCCTCTCCTTAACCATTCCTGATCAACATGAGGTTCTTCCAGAAGTTTTCTGTACTTGCAACTATATTTATGCATTTTCCACATTTCTTGACTTCATATCTGGTTTTTCACCTTATATTCTTTCTTTTGTTTTTTGGCACTTTCAGTTGCTGCCTGATTTTTATCTACCTCTGGTTTGATTTCCATTCCTGCTTGACACCGATATGCTTCTACTAGATTAAGTAGAGAACTCATCTTAGATTTATTCTCTTCATGTTTCAAAACTTTCATTGTGTTTGGGTCTTGTGAGGTCAGCAGATATCTGCGGAGTCCCACAACTGCAGATCTATACATGTAATCTTCTGGCTCAGTATAGATGGCTCCAATTACAATAAGCTCTGTACACAGCTGTGTATTGCCTTTGAGGTTATGGACATAGCTAAAGAATGTCTTCTGGATGACTTGGCCTGGGATGCCAGTTTAACTCAAATTTGGCTTTGGTAGACTTTATATGTCCACTGAGTTGTTTGTTTAATTTGATGATGGTGCTTTTATCTTGCTGGGTGCTGCACCTAGTTTTTGCCATGGTTTTCCGCTTCTGTTATACAGCCTATTGATTTTGTGATTCTACTGATGTGGCTTGTTCTTTGAGTTAGTTCTGTACCTCTTCCTGGTGGGTATAGCTGCCTCTATGCAGCTACTAACTTGTTTGTACAGGGTTTCTGCATAAGCGTCAATGTTCTCAGGGTTTATGGGGGCTGGAAATTTTCCATGTTATCACTTAATAGTAGGAAGTTAGCCACAGAGTAGTTCCTGAATATTCCAAGTTTGGCTGGGGGTCTAGGTTTTATTTTTACTTCAAAGGAGACCATTTTGTGGTCTGACCTTACCAGGGAAGACATTACAGTAGGGGATGTGCAGCAGTCTCCAATATTAGTGAGAACCATATCCAGTATGGTTGCACCCCTGGTTGGTGCATTGTTAATCTGGTCCAGGAAGTTTGTGTTTACAAAATCCAGGAATCTCTGTGCCTGTATATTTGGTGTCATATAGGATTCCCAGTTGATAGTTGAGTAATTAAATTCACCCATAAACATGATATTGGGTTGGAGGGTGAGTGTTTCCAATAAGTTTAAGTACCTGGTATGAGTTTCTTAGGTCATACAGGAGGACGTATAACTTGCAAGGAAGTGGTATTGGATTTTGCCTATGGGAATTTGAACATGGAGCAGTGCTAGTGCATTGTTCTGTTTGACCAGCCTTGAGGTATATTTATTTTTTATGTAAATCAAGACACCTCCACCCTTAGTCCCTGTATGTGTAGTAGCTGGTCTAAATTTATGGACTGCATTATAACCTTGCACTGTTGGTGTGCTCTCCACGGCTTTAAACCACGTCTCAGTGACCGCACAGACGTCAACATTCTCCAGGGGGAAGAGATCTTCTACGGAGTGGAGTTTTTTGTTTAGACTCCTAGCCAACAAGCTTCTTCCTGCACTCCTAGGTTTGATTAACTCACTCCCCATTTGTGTGTTGTATAACTCTGGATGAGTCATTTGATGTTGCTGCTGGGTGACATTTGAAAAGAGGCAGTTGTACCCACTTAACAAAGAAGTAAAATAAACTTGCATTTTACTCTAATTAAACTTTTTTTTTTTTTTTTTTTTTTTTTTTTTAAGGAATCAATTTAGTTACTACTCATACATTGATCTCAGAATGATATCTTTGCAAATGTCATCTAAAATATCTTCTTGAGTTATTATTTAGACAAGAGAGGGGAGATGCTTATCATTATAAAAATTACAGAACAGATTGAGCACAGATTCGGCTAATCATCTGTGACAGTAAGTGGGCAAGAGAATGGCTTAAAAAAACATTTTTTTTTTTTGGTTGTGGTACCGACTTGTAATGTCTTATTCATTTACACTTGTTAAGCCTGAAGGATCTTTATCTTGTGTATATTGTTTGATTCCACTTCTGATATTCTGAATCTGTGAGGCCATTATTAGGAGGTTTGCAGATTGCAGTTACCTTATGCAGGTACTGGTTTATGCCTAGGCTTAAAAAGCCTCCAGATATGCTAACATTTTGGATTTGCATGTAATTACTATTAATTTGTGCTTAAAAAAGCAAGTAATATGATTATGCACTGCTGGAGTGGCACGTTATGAATGGTATGCAAGTCATGAAACATTGAGGGTATCAGGGGCAAATGTACATGACATATTCTGTTTACCTGTAACTACAAAACTAAGATTAGTTATACATGGCTGAGTGCTTAAGAGGAGAGAGAAATAGCTGGCAGTTGGCATAGTGGATTAAGAGCTGTTTATAAGCTGTTTCTTGTGGTACAGTGGTGCAAGGTTTGATTCCATCAGCCTCCATTGCCAAACTGTGTGACTCTGAGCAAGTCACCCAACCAGACACCACTCCTGGGCTGAGTCTAAAAAAGGTCCAAGGAGATCAGTGCTCTACCCTGGAAAACAAATAAAAATAAAATTTATCAAAATATTACTAGCATAACTAACATTACATGGGAATAAGTATATATTTCTCAAAATGCTCTGCATTATGTGATAATTGTAATTATGTTCTTATATTAACACAGTCATACTGTGTTACCTACTTTATCCTTTCAAGGTCTTGGGGAGCCAGAGGTTATTCCATCAAGCAATGGGTGTATGGCAGATATGGCAAGTAACCCTTCAATGGACATTACTCTAATACATGCACACACACACACACACACACACACACACACACACACACACACACACACACACACACACACACATTCACAAATGCACATACATGCATGCATGTATACAGACGCATGCATGCACGTACACACATACACACACATGTATGCACATACATACACACATGCGCATTTACACAAACAGCACACATATAAAAACATGCACTTGCCACACACACACACACACACACACACACACACACACACACACACACACACACACACACACACACACACACTCACACACACACACACACACACACACACACACACACACACACACACACACACACACACATGCATGGAGGCACATGTGCACAGATGCATGCACATACACACACGCATACACACGTATGCACATGTGCATGCTCACACATACTCACATGCACATATGCTCGTACACATACACACACACACACACACACACACACACACACACACACACACACACACACACACACACACATACAGACAAGCATTTTCCGTATACACACAGTCACACACACATGCACACATGCGCACACACATACACACATACCACATAGTGAAGCAGTGATATACACATGCATGCAGCCTTAGTCATCCATAACACAACTTACCTGTGCAGTGTAGAGCAGCTTTCAATTTACCCTGCCCAGATTCCTACTATTGAAAGACATTGGTTTGTCTATTAACACCTTTGTACTTGTGCAGTCTGGGTGTCTCACGAATCTTGATCTATGCGAGTACTATAACTGGGAAGTCTGCCAGGAAGATCGTATGCACATACCCCTCCTACAGAGTATTGTATTTGCATCTGGCACTCAGAACCTCACTGCCTAGGGGGCACAGTGGAGATCCCAGGCAGTGAATGGGCTGTAGGAATCAAAACATTCCAGTGAAGTATGCAAGGTGGTGACTTGCACTAGTCTTGTTAACTTTGCAAACATATATGAATACTGGCCCAAAAGGTAATCGCGGAAAAACTTAGCTGAATTAGCTTTTTCAATGTCATCACCCAATCCAAAGCTCAGTGTCTTCCAAACTGACGAGTACTTTTCAGGCTGATGCCACTCATGTTTAAAATGATAAGAGCTGTGGCTAATAAAATTAGGCTGATTAAAAGGATGCTGTTTCTTTACCATCTCATAGAGTTTGGTGTCTGTACAGTAATACCACAAAGCACATTGACGTCACATCATTTCTGTATCCTGCTTCTCCTTCATCATCAGTACCAGTCACAGGACTACATTTGTAAGCATCTTAGATACAACAGAGATGAGATGGTAATGTGTATTCAGAGTCCGTGAATTTCATGGAGAAAGGTACATTATTTCACATACTATATGGCAGTCAGTTGATTCACTGATAGCAATCTTTGCCATAGCCATTAATGCAAATCAGTATCTTTGAAATATCCTTCCAGCTTTCATTGAAGCTTTCCACTGTTATTTGACCATGAAGCTGCTGTGTGGAAAGTGAAGGGTGGAGGATTCTCTACTCCCACATAGGAGGTGGGGGAGGCATTCACTGTTGATCCATCAACATGAATGCATGTAGAAATATATACAAAAAAAAAAAGGATAAAAAGGTCATGCAGACAAACCTTTCAGTAAAATCTACAAGAAGAACCCAGCCAAGCTAGAGTCTTCACTGTGTAATGCCTTAAACCTCCTGTAGTGGAGGCCCATAGAATATTTGCAAATGACCACTTAAAGACATATCATTGCTTCAGCAACATGGCTTTTCAATGGCCATGGTATTTTACTTTTTAGTATTTAAGTCTTTATCAGTACGAGGAAGTCATTGTTCCACTGCATTCGGCATTCATCAGACCTATCATTGAATACAGTGCCCCCTTTGGCATGTACCTAACCAGGCATCTCCAACAACTGAAGCATCCACAGAGGTTTCTCACTAAAAGAATACAGGGCATAAGTAATATGTCCTATGCAGACAGCCTCAAAGCCCTATCCCTGTATTCTGTCTCCTACAGGCTTTTGAGGGGAGATCTATGCCTGGCATACAGGGCATTGTCAGACCCCACTCTGATGGACCTCCTGCATGTCCACAAAACAAACAGTACCGGAATTACCGATTCTAAAGACTTAAACCTTACCTGTGATATAGGTTCATAGGTTCATAGGTTCATACTAGGCTATCTGCCCAAGGGCATTTATAAGCCTAGCCCATAGTTTTGTGGCTTACGCCACCCCTTTAGTTTGGAGAAACTATGCCCATTATTTTGCTGTGCCTCTGTCGAGCAGTAACACTGAGGTAACCCCTGGGGTGTATCTGCGATCTCCCATCCATTGGTCAAGATTCCTCTTGAACAAGGCCAGCGAGGTGCTCTGCCTCACATAAACCGGGATTTTGTTCCACAGCATAGGGAGTCTTTGGGTGATGAATCTATCCCTCCAGCACGTCCTATTAATAACCGTGTCGAGGTTTAAGTCTCCCGCCCTTGTGGCTCTGAGGGATCTAGATTTTTTGAGATGAAGCATGTTCATCATATCTGGGTTTGACATGGCCTTGTATGTCAGGCATAGGTCACCTCTGAGCAAGCGGTAAGCAACTGAATATAACTGGAGTTCTTTCAGTCGGGCAGCATAAGACAGATTTTTGAGACCCTTTATCCTTTTGGTGAGGAACTTTTGTGGCCTCTCCAGCTGCTGCAAGTGTCGGGTCAGATACATTCCGAATGGGGCATTGTACTCGATCATTGTCTGATGAGTGATGAGTATAGGGAGACGATGACTTCCCTTGATCTAGATGTGAATCCCTTCATGATAAGGTGGGCAATGTAGAAGGTCTTCCTAACTACTTTAGCAATATGAGTGTCGAATGAAAGGCTACTGTCAACCTGGGTTCCCAGGTCCCTAATAACTTCTTCTGTGTTCAGGGGATTGCCACCTATATGGTAGCTAGGGGTAACCTTATTTTTCCTGAAGGGTATGACTATGCATTTCTTGGCATTTAACTTTAGGCCATGGCTCTGGCACCAGTTGTCCGTTTCTGTGAGACCCTTCTGAAGGATATCTGTGTCGGATGTGTTTTCAACTATGGCGCCCAGTTTGCAGTCATCTGCAAACTTTGTCAGCCATAACCCTCCTGTGTTTGCTTGTACTTCAGAAAAGTAGATGCCAAACAAGAGTGGGCCCAGGACTGAGCCCTGTGGGACACGACTTGTGACAGGCTTTGAGTCTGACATGGCGCCAGCAACTCTGACCCTGTGGGTTCTGTCACTCAGCCAGTTTGCAACCCATCTTGTAATGTATGGGTTTACATTTAAGTTGATGAGTTTTTCAATGATACCCGAGTGAGGTATTGTATCAAAAGCCTTCGCCAGGTCTAGGTAGGCTGTATGGACTGCCTTTCCCTTGTCAATGGCCTTGGTGACTGTTTCGAAAAAGTCAACCAAGTTTAGAAGGCATGATCTGCCTTTGACAAAGCCAAACTGGGTTGGATCCAAAGTCTGCAAGTTCCCTATGTCTTTATTTATGAGATCCATTATGATCCTCTCCATGGCTTTGCAGATAAGGCTTGTCAAGCTAATGGGACGGTAATTTCCAGGGTCGGTGGAGGCACCGCCTTTGTGGAGTGGGACCACAGTCGCTATGCGCCACTCCCTGGGTACGTATCCGGAGGTGAGACTAAGATTAAACAGCTGTTCTAACTATGGGTTTAATTCCTCGTTGAGTTCATGGAGCACACAGCCGGGGACACCATCAGGTCCCATGGATGCTGTGTTCTTTGCCTTGGAGAGAGCAGTTCTCACCTGGGCGTTAGAGATGTTTGGGGGGCTACAATCATTTGGTATAGATATCTCTCCTTTAGGGGGGGAGGGGGGAGGACTTGCTGGAGACATAGGTATATATCCCAGGGACTACCCCGTCTATGTAACAGGCTCCCCATCCATGTGAAGCAGAGTTCCTCCCTAATCCAATTAAAGTACAACTTGGACAATTGGATGGGAAACCGGAAATTCATCCCTGGTTTGGCATCTATGTCTCTGATGCAAACAGGTAACCTGCAAATGGTTCATCTCCCAGGCCCATGCTTACACTTATCAAGGGTATCAGAACTCGTCACAGATTTGGGATGCATGGCTAGGCTTAAAAAGGCCCTTGTGGTCGTTAATCTAGTTAACACCTGTGAACCTATGAACCTAAACACCTACATTCAGAATGATAAAGCCAAACCCCACTAGTTATGGGCTTTTGCCTAAATCCCATGGGAGTCCACTACAGGACATTTTTAAGGTATTACACAGTGAAGACTTTTGTTTAGCTGTGTCTTTCTTACAGTTTTTACTGAATGGTTTGTCTGTGTAACCTTTTTCCTGTAACAGTGTTGAAAACATGGACACAATACACTTAAAGCTTACAGACAGACAGAAATTAGAGTGTATATTAAAACAAAATCTTAAGCCACTGCTGCTCAGTTATTTATTAATTAAAAAAATAAAAAAAATAAGTTTTAATCTCTGCTAAACAAAGTAGTGCAAAACTAGGACTTGATGTTTCACAGTGTTTGGTTCTCCAGTTTGTTTCTTGGCTGCATGCCTTCTTTGCAGAGGCTGGCACCTTTCCTGTGTCCGCTTGGATTTTACTTGGGTGCTTCATTTTTCCTACCCCTTTTTTAACTTTTAGTACTTAAATGTTTGCAAAAATACTTCTTTTTCCTCCTGTATATCTTTTTTGGAGCTGACCAAGCTTGAAATAAATGGTGTTTTCAATAGCTTACTTTCTTATTCATCCCCCCTCTCAAAGTGAAATGTGGATATCAGGTTCTGGAAGCCAGAATATACAGTTTATGTGTAGAATATGCAAGGTGTATATTATATCATCTTGAGCTGCACAAAAGAGCTGGAATATTCTAGATCCCCCATAAGGAGCAGACCTCAAACAGTGCTCCCGTTTATTCAATAAACAGCCCACTTGGGCCCAGTATTCTGAAATTGTAAGGGAAAAATGATGTCAGAGCTGATTGCAGGCAGTTAGTTACAGTGAAGTGATCACCAAACAAGTTGAGTCATCACTAATTTAAGTATAGATAGTGCCTACCAAAAGTGAGGAATCTATTAATCAGGATGGTAAACTCTTGCCAAACTAAGATTCTTCTTTAAAGCTGTAGCTATATGTGGTACAGAGTAACAAAAATGATGTTCCCAGTAGCAGCAAGCCTTTTTACAAAAGTAGTATGTAAATTGAGATTATGGAAAAAATATTATTATAAACATTGAAAGTTGAAAAGGGGGTTAGTGAAGTTAAACTTAATGGACTAGTGCTGAACAATAAAAGATAAAATGGTAACACAAAGCTCAAGTTAGCTTTTGAGTGCTTAATCCTAAGTACTTCCTAAATCCAAACCAGCTAGGCCCACTGGATACACAGTTCAATTTAGGGGTGAACCAGGAGCAATGTCTGGTTCAGTGACTTGCTGAGAGATTCAAACCCTGTACCACACACCACACAGCCTTAACCATCTGCATCAACTGCTGCCAGGCATACCTCCAAGTAATAAGAGTGAAGATTAAGCTATAGTGAATTTGGCATATAGTAACACATGTAGTAAATGTGATGCAAAATACATTCTGAGTAAAAATGTACCACTGAATACGTTTGTCATAGATGTAATACAAGAATAAAGGTTGTCAAACCACAGGCTTTATTAAACAAGCAAAACTAGTACTAACTGAACCTGCAGTCACCAATGCCAGATAAGTAAAAAAAATAATTAACTTGCATTTACTGCATTATTAAATTGATTAAATGCCCCAAAGCTGGCATGTCTATCTGTATCAAAGCCCAAACAGGAACAAAATATCCTTTGTCACATGGGTCGACTGCTAAATGGCAAAGCAGTCCATTAGGCTCAGGCATGTCATCAACAAAGCCAACATGATGAAAGAAAAGTCCTGGCATTGAACGAACATGGCCAGCATCTTTTGTAAAACTCCCAGCAGGTAATAAGCAGAATAAATTTATCCAAACGTTTGACCCCTGGAATAGTTCCATACCGACTTCAAAATACTACACTTCCTAAACTCAGGAATAATAATAGGCATCCTGGCAATTCGTTTAAATTAGCAGCGCAGGAAATGGTGTCAGGGCTGAACAGTGGAATCAGCAACTGCAGAAACATTATGAAGAAATACAACGGGCAAGTGAATCTTGGTCCTGGATCTTAAATATGTAGACTAGATTTCTGTGTTAAAAAAAAGAAACACAAGGAACTGAAGTACATAATGATAAAATAACCTGTAATAACATAGATTCATAGGTTGGTACAAGGCTATTGGCCCTAGGGCCTATACAAGCCTAGCCATAACAATTCCCTGGCTGTTTCTTCCCACAATATTTACTTCCCTGGACCCGTCTAGCAGAGTGACTGACATGATCCCGGGGTGAATTTCCTTTCTCCCATCCAATCATCAAGGTTCCTTTTGAAGAGGGCCAAAGAGGTGCTGTGCTTGACATGTATGGGCAGTCTATTGTAGAGTCTGGGGAGTCCCTGGGTCAGGAACCTATCCCTCCAGCATGTTTTGTTCATTGTGATGACAAGGTTTAGATCCCTGAAGCATGTGGCTCTGAGGGATTGGTATTTCTTTAAGTGGAGCATGTCCAACAGCTCAGAGTTTGACATGGCCTTATATGTTAAGCAGAGATCACCTCTGAGAAGACGATATGCCACAGAGTAAAGCTGCAGTTTTTTTAGTTGGTCAATATAAGTCATTTGCTTTAAGCCTGTGGTTCTTTTAGTGAGGTATTTCTGCGGCCTTTCCAGCTGTTGCAGATGTCTTGTGAGGTACATACCAACTGGACGTTGTACTCTATAATGGGTCTAATGAGGGATGAGTACAGTGGGACAATGACCTCCTTTTTTCTGGATGAAAAGCCCTTAGTGATGAGGTGTGACACATAGAAGGATTTCCTGACTGTTGTGGCAATGTGGTTATCGAAGGTGAGACCACTGTCCACCTGTGTCCCTAAGTCTCTCATCACACTTTCGGTGTTTTGTGTGCTGCCACCTATGTGGTAATTCATGGGTACATGTTTTTTCCCAAAGGGGATAACTATACATTTGGCATTAAGCTTGAGCCCATGGCTCTGGCACCACGCATCTGTTTCTGTAAGGCCCTTTTGTAGAATATCCACATCATTTGGGGATTCAATAATGGCTCCCAGTTTGCAGTCATCTGCAAACTTTGTTAGCCAGAGTCCCTTTGTGTTGACCTGTACTTCAGAGATGTAGATGCCAAACAAGAGCAGTCCCAGTACTGAACCCTGAGGTACACCACTTGTCACTTGTCTGGAGCTGTATTTGGAGTCGGCTACTTTTACAGTCTGGGTTCTGTCAGTAAGCCAATTGGCAACCCATCGAGTGACATCGGGATTTATGCCCAGCTTAGTAAGTTTATCTATGATTCCACAGTGGGGGATGGTGTCAAAGGCCTTGGCCAGGTCCAGATAGGCTGTGTGGACTGCCTTACCCTCGTCCACAGCTCTGGAGACTGATTCAAAGAAGTCAGTCAGGTTCAGGAGACAAGATTGGCCCTTCACGAACCGAAACTGGGTGGGGTCCAGTGTTTGAAGGTTGCCAATGTCTTTGTTTATAAGTTCCATGATAATGCATTCCATGACCTTGCAGATCAGGCTCATCAGACTGATGGGACGGTAGTTCTCAGGATCCAAGGTGGATCCCTCCTTGTGGAGTGGGATAATTGTAGCTTTGCGCCACTCAGTGGGCACAAAGCCTGAGGTGAGGCTATGATTAAACATGACACTTAGGTGAGGTGCCAGTTCATTTTGTAGTTCATGTAGTACACAGCCCGGAATGTCATCTGGTCCCATGGATGCTATATTCTTAGCTTTGGAGAGTGCGGTTTCTACCTGTGTGGCCGTGATTACCAGAATTTGGCAATCATTTGGTATTGAGCTGGGCCCTTTAGGGGGTGAGAGGGGGGTGAAGTTTGCACTAAATCAATCTGCCAGGATATTGGCAATATCCTTGGGATCAGTATATTTAATGCCATTCTGTTGTAGCTCAGAGCATATCTGAGCATTGACATAAATTGAACAAACATGACAGAATAAAGCAGTGAACCAAATTTTATAAATGCCATAATGTAAATTAGCTTAGAATGTTAATCCAAAATCACAGACACAGTTGGTTTAGCCCTTGTACCCAAATCAATCAAATTAAATAAAAGCAGTTTGCTTACTGTAAGACGATAGCCCTACATTAAGCAGCACTTTGAAGCATATTTTAAGGCTGACCATCAACATTCTTCATGAGGTTTAAACAGAGCTTGGTTCTAACATATCCAAAAATACCCTCACCTAAAACAGCTAATGACTTTCACCCAGCTGGAAGCACATGTCCACCAAGGAAGCGACTAGAAAAACTAATCCATGAACAAAGAATGGAATATATAAAAAATATGGCATTCTGAGTGACAAGCATCATGGCTTAAGACCGAACTATAGCACACTAACAGCTCTTTACAATTTAACTAACTGCATATTCTGTAAAATGGAGAAAGGACTCATAATTGGTGTATTCTTCAGTCTCAGAAAACAGTTGATCATGAAGTATTGTTAGAAAAGCTCAGCAATGTTTGTATTCTCAGATTAAGTAGCTCAATGCCTCACTAAATTTCTTCACAATAGGCTGGCAATCCCAATTTGGGAGAGGATTGGTGTTGCCAGTAGGGTTGACCAGTGGGAAAGGATTTAGCAGCCTATGGTCAGCTGTTATACCCCTACTGGAGGGCAAAGGGGAAACCCGATGATTGTATGACCTCAGGTGGAAACCAGATGCCTTGTAGGACATCTGCTTTAAAATGCTGGCAATGACAACAATGTCCTGACCCCACTGCACTACCTGTCTCCACAACCAGGAACAATGACAGGACATTATAAGGATGATAGTTTCCAGGATCCATGCTGTCTGGCCCATATTAAATCCCCACTTCCCAGTGTCTAAACAGTGAGAACTGCTGAGATCAACTTGCAGGGGTCCTCCTGGCAAAAGATTATGACTGGCAATATGCTGACAGGAGTCATTAGGGGATTTGGGGATGGGCAGTTGTGGAAGCCATTAAGAATACCATGCAAGGGTTGGAAGGAGATCAGGGCAGAATAAAGAAAAATTTCTTAACAATATATCATTTGCAATTTATGCATACTACTTTTTTTCTAAATCCATTCATATGGAACTGGCTAACAAAAATAAGGGTACTGTTAACACTAATAAATCTACTGCTACATACTTTTCACATCACAGGTTGCACTCAGTATCCCTACCTGCCTTTAAAGACCCTTTACAGAATAAATTACCATATTACTTCACAACCAAACTACTTATGTATAATTATTGATCAAAATTTATCCTCCAAACTTGCACAGTGCTATATATTGACAAGGGCATGGCACCACTAAAATTAGACCACGGAATCTATCACCTTCTAACAAAAGAAGTACATAACTTTATAGCCAACAATGTTCTCATACCTAGACTGGAATATGAGTTGACTCCTCTCACCCTGTTACTGTTCTCATCAAAACACCAAAGCACTACAAATTGTGGAAAATAAAATACTAAGATTTATCATTTCAGCCCGCAGGAATGAACATCAATGTGAAACCATCCAAAGAAGAAACTGGTTCTCTGTTGTCAAAGCCAGAGCAATATTCTTGTTAAACCCACTCACTTTCAGACTGCTTAAGAGCAGTTACTGCCTACCTTTAGCACAAGGGCTAGTTATGATAAAAGCTCAATACAATGTAAGACATCAAAGATCCTTGTACTCCAAAGTCATTTTACAAAGTTGACCTCCAAGCCATCACTATTCTGAAAGCAGTAACTAACTGACCAGTATAAAAGTAAATGCTTTGTGCAAGTTAGCATCTGCCAGCACTGGTTCAGCTCTAGTTATTAAAATTCTTATCCTAATTCATAATAAAGTGTAGATTCATACACACATAAAGGTAATAGTATGTAAACTTTGATTTTGTAGTTGTTTGTATAACCATGTTGCTTCGCCATGTCCATGGAGTATATCACTTCTAATTTTAACTACAAGATCAATGTCTGTATAACTAACGAGTCATTTTTGTAGAATATTATCAACTTAATGTATTAATACTGTTGTTGCCTTCTGATTCATTCTTTTGTACAATATAATCCATGTAATGTCTTAATACTTTTTGCTGCCTTCTGGCTTAAGCCATAGTTGAAAAAGGGGGTTCCTATTATAACGACGAAAATGCATTTTGTAGAATGTGTTTTCATCGAACCCTAAACAGCAAACAGGCAAAACAGCAAAGCGGCTGTTCAGTGAATTCTTTCCCTGGGAAAGAAGTCACTTGGCCACTTTGTTACTTTGCAGTGTTCTGCACTGTAGTGTGGTCTCAGAGATTCCCTTATCTGGTATAGCTCCCGAATGAAAATGTGTAACAGTTACTGACCTTAGGGTTAGGGTGCGGGTTAAGGTAAGTGCATATATGTTTTAAACTGTTTACTTTTTTTGTGTGTTAGATGTACTGTTGAGTTAAGTGCATATGTCTTTTCAGCTGTTTACTTTTTTGTGGGGGGGGGGGGTTAGAATTAGGGTTAAGGTAAGTGGGTATGTGTTTGGAACTGTTTACTGTTTTTTTTTTTTGATTGGAACAGCAATTTATTTCCCTAGGAAAGAAATCACTGTTCTGAGGTGTCGACATTTTCAGCTTTCACTGAAATAGGGTCGATTAAACATAATTCGCTGTTTTAAGCGTTTGATGTTGCAATATAGACCCCAGAAAGGTCTATGGACTAGTCCATCTGCTCATTTAATATCCGTATGGTTATCAGATTGAATAAGTCAATGTAAATGAATAAAGTAAAACAAATTTTGTGGTCTGACCAAGTTGATCTTCTGGATGCCACTTGCCACCATCTTGGACATCACATATTCTTGGTAAATAAATGCATTTGTTCAGCATTCATGAAGGAAAAGAAAGAAGATTAACCAATCCAGCTAGTAAAAATGACTAGAACAAGGAAGTTCATTTCTGTCCTTTCACAGCTAAAGCGAGTATGGGAAAAAAAAAACTACAAAAATAGAAGCACAAGGCAATGAACTCTGGTGGGCTTCATCTGATAGTACCACTAACTAATGGTTGGCACAGTGGTGTAGCAGTTGGCATTGTCGCCTCACAGCAAAAGGTTCTCTGGTTCATTTCTCGGCTGCAGTGTCTTCTGTGCAGAGTCTGCATGTCTTCCTTGCATTTGTGTGGGTTTCCTCTTGGTAATCCAGTTTCCTCTCACATTCCAAAGACATACATTTGGAGTGTTTCTCTCTGGGCCTCCACTGAAAATGGGCCTGCCCCAGTTGGACTATCCTAGTAAACAAATGTTAAATAAATAAAATAAAACATATCTAGTTTATAACAAGGCAAACCAAGGAGCTGTCACGGCACCAAAATTCCTAGAAGATAGTCCACAGGAAATGTATAATGCAGAATAACGTCCAAGATGCAAAAAATGTATAAAAAGCAACTTTAATTAACTTAGGTGAGTGCTTTCGCTAAATAGCTTCATCAGACCTTATAACCACAAAAGACATTGAATCCTTTTATACACATAATCATAAAAGCCCGCCTAAAAAATCAATTAAATGAATCACTTTCTTAAAGAGAAGATGCACTAAAACTGATCAAAGAACAGTTGCTGACATGATACATAGGGGAATAATACAGGAACTATGTATATACATATAAACATAGAATATATACTTTAAAACCACACATATAAATATTATATAAAGGATATGTGTACATCAGAATAAAACGCACAAATACACACAAATACATCAAAGACAACCATGCTCATACTAAAACTATTTATGCAGTCTCCTCCTGCTCAAGGCAGGTTTAATAGCTGCTTTTTCGTTTAGCCCTAAACCCCTATCTGCTTGTAATGTAATGATCCAGCAATTTTCTCTATACTCGGTATATGTCCTAACATCACCTTCTCTAAGGCTAACAGTAATAGATTCAATAACCCTAAAGCTAAAAGTATGTTGTAAACCAAGGCTATTGACATGTTTGGACAGGGCATTGTTTGGGGAATTCTTCCTGATGTTATATAAATGCTCCCTCATCCTGTCTCTTAACACTCTATCTGTTTTCCCTACATAAAATGCACGACAATAGCTACACTCAGCAAGATAAACCACATGTGAGGTCATACAATTGTGATATCCTCTGAACTTAAAGCTCTTATGCAGATCAGGATGAGGGAAATCTTCCCTGGTGTTTATATAACCACAGAAACTGCATGAACCACAGGGTTCAGTATGACCAAAGTCCGTCCTGACATTGCTCTGATGACTGTTACATAGCATCCTCTTAAGGGTCTTGTGATTCTTAAATCTAAACCTCGGCATCTCACCTACAATATTCCCAATATTTTCATTGACCAACAATATCGGCCAATGTTGCTGGAAAAGTTTAGTGACATACTTGACGATACTGGAATAATATAAGGAAATTTGTACGGGCCTGGCAATCCTATTACTCAGAGGTACAATGGGCAAAGCACTGGCACTGAAAAAAGGTTTCGCTCTCGTCTCCCTCAAATGGACAAGGTCTTCCCATTGCTTTTGTAACTCTGTGTGAGAATAACCCCTCTCTAAGAGGTTATCATGTATCGTGGTCAGTTCACATTGAAAGCCCATGTCCAAGGGATTCATCCTTGACGATCTAATGCCTTGGCCTCTAATCAAATTCTTGAACACATAACCCGGATGCATGCTTGTCCTAAAAAGAAGGGAGTTCCTATAACAGGGTTTGCGAAAAAGACCTGTGTTAATAATACCTGAATCCAACTTCTGAACAAAAACATCTAAAAATTCAATAAAATCAAATGAAAACTTATAAGTAAAATTCAAACAGTGAGTCAATCTATTAGTTAATTCAAAAAAACTCAATAAATGATTGCTGTGAACCTCCCCATAAAATAAACAAATCATCAACAAAATGCCTATAAAAAAGAACATTATCCTTAAAATAAGGTTCTAAAAATAATACTTCATCCTCCCATTGGGCTAGGAACATATTGGCGTAGCTATTGGCACAAGATGTGCCCATAGCCATGCCATTTTGCATGACCAAAATTAAACACATTATTACTGAGTACTGTTTCCAAAAAGAAACAGATAAGATCTATCTGCACTGTCGAGTAATCACTATGTGCACTCAAATATTTCTTAACAGACTGGACACCATAATCATTTGGTATCATGGTAAATAGTGATGTAACATCCATAGTAACAAAGGCTATATGGGTTGAATCTGGAACATATTTTAAATACTGATAAAGATCGATCAGGAACTGCTTCGTATCTTTCAAAACTGTGGGATTTAAACTAATGATAGGTCGTAAATATTTTTCTACATAGAGAGAAAGTGGTTCTGTTACCCAACCACTTCCTGCCACTATGGGTCTCATAGGGGGGTCTATAGGATGTTTGTGTATCTTAGGAAGTCCCTGAATGATGGGAATCAAAGGATTATCCACATAGAGGAACTTAAACATGTCTTCAGAGACTAAACTAGCTTTTCTAATGTCAATCATGTCATCCTTGACTCTATTGATAACTTTATGTACATCAAGGGCCTCAATTTTCTGATAAAAAATTACATCATCAAGCATCCTGAACATTGCGCTCTCATACTTAACAGTGTCCATCAAGACTATCCATCCGCCTTTATCGGCAGGTCGAATCACTAGGGTGTCATTACTCTGTAAAGCAGAAAGTGCTGTCCTTTCCTTGAAAGTCAAATTATGTTTCAACATTGTCCTTGGACAGTCTACTCTAGTATTATGGAACCGAAATATTAAATCTTCGGTTAACTTACAGTAAGCTTCGACCAAGGGATGGTTAAGGGGTACGAAACTGCTTGGTCTCCTCAAATCCATACCAGGCCTTGCACTACCTTCAATGCTGCTATTCGAATTGCCATAGATAAATTTTAACATGACATCTCTACAGAACAGTTTCAGATCTAGAATAGTCTCTGCCAAACCACTTGGTCGGGAGGGTATAAAATTGAGACCTTTATGTAAAACATTACACTCATCTCTTGTCAAGATGTAACTAGAAATATTATAAATTAGTGAGTTGGTGTCTTGCTCCACATTTTCTTTAAGTTCTGGTTTGAATGTAACTCCCCTGACAACTTCCTCTTGCGTCTGCTTCTGCTGGTAGACCTGCCCCTTCCCCCTCCCCTGTTCACTCGAACAGGTAATGGAAAAGGGAGTTGGTTATCAGGGGCCTCTACTTCATTAGAATGCAGCACAGAAGTGTCCATCTTAGTACCAAGGGCCTTGGGTCTAACGACCTGTTCAATAACTGGTTGCATATTACTCAAATTCAAGGTTTTTAATACTACTTGTGGATAGAGGTTCGACTGACTCTTAGTACCATTTTTATCATTCTTATCAATACTATGAGAATGAGCATCTAATGGTTTATCATGTATAGTCTGCTTACTAACTAATGACGGATCATCTCTAAAAGACTCTAAACTGCAATCATTATTGCCATTTGATGCAGAAGTAGTAACTTCAGCTAATGCAGGGATAAATGGGTTAGTATCATTTGCAGTTTTTTGAACATTATTACAGTTGGAAACAGTATCTAACCCTTTCCCCACAGGCACACTTTTAATAGAATCAACCACATTATTCATACTGTTCCTATCAAACTTAGAAACACCATCACTAGCAAAATGTCCAGTGCGAGGCCATAAGAACACATGACCTGCCTCGAAATCAGTAGAGTCTCTAATAATTTTAGTTTTTTTCTGGAGTATTAAATTCCGTTCAAAAACAGCTACATTGTCCAAGAGTCTTTCAAAGAGCGGAGCATAGGTATCTGCTTTATAACGCAAAAAGAGATCAGTTTGTTTTTGAATTAGGAGGGCATGTAAATGCTGCTCTTCAGGCTTGAAAAAGTTTATAAGTAGCATCATGTAACTGGCACTCACCTCGAGATTTAATTTCTGCCCACGTGCCAAAAGCTCAGGATATTGTGAGCCTTGGTTGGGCATATTAAGGACACGCAGTCCACGAGGTACAATTTTCCTGCTGAGACAGGCTTCAAAATGTAAACGTTGTAGTTGCAGGTGCTTATAATGTAAGAACACGAACTCAAGTTCATCAATATGCGAGCGTACACTTTCTAGCTCCTCCACTGATTTCAAACTCTTTTCCTCAGTTGCACAACATTCAGTTCCCCACAAACTAACATGATCTCTGATCAGGTACTGTTCAAACCTATCAGAGAGTGTAACGACACATGGGCTACGCCTCCTCTCGGGCAAAGCAGCCTCTGATTGATTTATATTGCCGGTATTCACCTCTCCAGCCGGAACGTAGTCAAGTTCAATATCAGTAATGTTCTCTGTAGCCATGTTCCCCGAGTCCGTTGATTTAAATAAGATAAGTAAAATACTCAAGAAAAACAGTACCAACAGTCCCAGGTAGAAAAGCCCCGTGGTAAGTAAAACGAAGTAGCCAAAAGATATCTAGTTTATAACAAGGCAAACCAAGGAGCTGTCATGGCACCAAAATTCCTAGAAGATAGTCCACAGGAAACGTATAATGCAGAATAACGTCCAAGATGCAAAAAATGTATAAAAAAGCAACTTTAATTAACTTAGGTGAGTGCTTTCGCTAAATAGCTTCATCAGACCTTATAACCACAAAAGACATTGAATCCTTTTATACACATAATCATAAAAGCCCGCCTAAAAAATCAATTAAATGAATCACTTTCTTAAAGAGAAGACGCACTAAAACTGATCAAAGAACAGTTGCTGACATGATACATAGGAGAATAATACAGGAACTATGTATATACATATAAACATAGGATATATACTTTAAAACCACACATATAAATATTATATAAAGGATATGTGTACATCAGAATAAAACGCACAAATACACACAAATACGTCAAAGACAACCATGCTCATACTAAAACTATTTATGCAGTCTCCTCCTGCTCAAGGCAGGTTTAATAGATGCTTTTTCGTTTAGCCCTAAACCCCTATCTGCTTGTAATGTAATGATCCAGCAATTTTCTCTATACTCGGTATATGTCCTAACATCACCTTCTCTAAGGCTAACAGTAATAGATTCAATAACCCTAAAGCTAAAAGTATGTTGTAAACCAAGGCTATTGACATGTTTGGACAGGGCATTGTTTGGGGAATTCTTCCTGATGTTATATAAATGCTCCCTCATCCTGTCTCTTAACACTCTATCTGTTTTCCCTACATAAAATGCACGACAAACCAGAACTTAAAGAAAATGTGGGGCAAGACACCAACTCACTAATTTATAATATTTCTAGTTACATCTTGACAAGAGATGAGTGTAATGTTTTACATAAAGGTCTCAATTTTATACCCTCCCGACCAAGTGGTTTGGCAGAGACTATTCTAGATCTGAAACTGTTCTGTAGAGATGTCATGTTAAAATTTATCTATGGCAATTCGAATAGCAGCATTGAAGGTAGTGCAAGGCCTGGTATGGATTTGAGGAGACCAAGCAGTTTCGTACCCCTTAACCATCCCTTGGTCGAAGCTTACTGTACGTTAACCGAAGATTTAATATTTCGGTTCCATAATACTAGAGTAGACTGTCCAAGGACAATGTTGAAACATAATTTGACTTTCAAGGAAAGGACAGCACTTTCTGCTTTACAGAGTAATGACACCCTAGTGATTCGACCTGCCGATAAAGGCGGACGGATAGTCTTGATGGACACTGTTAAGTATGAGAGCGCAATGTTCAGGATGCTTGATGATGTAATTTTTTATCAGAAAATTGAGGCCCTTGATGTACATAAAGTTATCAATAGAGTCAAGGATGACATGATTGACATTAGAAAATCTAGTTTAGTCTCTGAAGACATGTTTAAGTTCCTCTATGTGGATAATCCTTTGATTCCCATCATTCAGGGACTTCCTAAGATACACAAACATCCTATAGACCCCCCTATGAAACCCATAGTGGCAGGAAGTGGTTGGGTAACAGAACCACTTTCTCTCTATGTAGAAAAATATTTACGACCTATCATTAGTTTAAATCCCACAGTTCTGAAAGATACGAAGCAGTTCCTGATCGATCTTTATCAGTATTTAAAAGATGTTCCAGATTCAACCCATATAGCCTTTGTTACTATGGATGTTACATCCCTATTTACCATGATACCAAATGATTATGGTGTCCAGTCTGTTAAGATATATTTGAGTGCACATAGTGATTACTCGACAGTGCAGATAGATCTTATCTGTTTCTTTTTGGAAACAGTACTCAGTAATAATGTGTTTATTTTTGGTCAAGCTCTTTATTTACAGCAACATGGCGTGGCTATGGGCACATCTTGTGCCCATAGCTACGCCAATATGTTCCTAGCCCAATGGGAGGATGAAGTATTATTTTTACAACCTTATTTTAAGGATAATGTTCTTTTTTATAGGCGTTTTGTTGATGATTTGTTTATTTTATGGGGAGGTTCACAGCAATCATTTATTGAGTTTTTTGAATTAACTAATAGATTGACTCACTGTTTGAATTTTACTTATAAGTTTTCGTTTGATTTTATTGAATTTTTAGATGTTTTTGTTCAGAAGTTGGATTCAGGTATTATTAACACAGGTGTTTTTCGCAAACCCTGTTATAGGAACTCCCTTCTTTTTAGGACAAGCATGCATCCGGGTTATGTGTTCAAGAATTTGATTAGAGGCCAAGGCATTAGAGCGTCAAGGATGAATCTCTTGGACTTGGGCTTTCAATGTGAACTGACCACGATACATGATAACCTCTTAGAGAGGGGTTATTTTCACACAGAGTTACAAAAGCAATGGGAAGACCTTGTCCATTTGAGGGAGACGAGAGCGAAACCTTTTTTCAGTGCCAGTGCTTTGCCCATTGTACCTCTGAGTAATAGGATTGCCAGGCCCGTGCAAATTCCCTTATATTATTCTAGTGACGTCAAGTATGTCACTAAACTTTTCCAGCAACATTGGCCGATATTGTCGGTCAATGAAAATATTGGGAATATTGTAGGTGAGATGCCGAGGTTAGATTTAAGAATCACAAGAACCTTAAGAGGATGCTATGTAACAGTCATCAGAGCAATGTCAGGACGGACTTTGGTCATACTGAACGCTGTGGTTCGTGCAGTTTCTGTGGTTATATAAACACCAGGGAAGATTTCCCTCATCCTGCTCTGCATAAGAGCTTTAAGTTCAGAGGATATCACAATTGTATGACCTCACATGTGGTTTATCTTGCTGAGTGTAGCTATTGTCATGCATTTTATGTAGGGAAAACAGATAGAGTGTTAAGAGACAGGATGAGGGAGCATTTATATAACATCAGGAAGAATTCCCCAAACAATGCCCTGTCCAAACATGTCAATAGCCTTGGTTTACAACATACTTTTAGCTTTAGGGTTATTGAATCTATTACTGTTAGCCTTAGAGAAGGTGATGTTAGGACATATACCGAGTATAGAGAAAATTGCTGGATCATTACATTACAAGCAGATAGGGGTTTAGGGCTAAACGAAAAAGCAGCTATTAAACCTGCCTTGAGCAGGAGGAGACTGCATAAATAGTTTTAGTATGAGCATGGTTGTCTTTGACATATTTGTGTGTATTTGTGCGTTTTATTCTGATGTACACATATCCTTTATATAATATTTATATGTGTGGTTTTAAAGTATATATTCTATGTTTATATGTATATACATAGTTCCTGTATTATTCCCCTATGTATCATGTCAGCAACTGTTCTTTGATCAGTTTTAGTGCATCTTCTCTTTAAGGAAGTGATTCATTTAATTGATTTTTTAGGCGGTCTTTTATGATTATGTGTATAAAAGGATTCAATGTCTTTTGTGGTTATAAGGTCTGATGAAGCTATTTAGCGAAAGCGCTCACCTAAGTTAATTAAAGTTGCTTTTTTATACATTGTTTGCATCTTGGACGTTATTCTGCATTATACGTTTCCTGTGGACTATCCTCTAGGAATTTTGGTGCCGTGACAGCTCCTTGGTTTGCCTTGTTATAAACTAGATATCTTTTGGCTACTTCGTTTTACTTACCACGGGGCTTTTCTACCTGGGACTGTTGGTACTGTTTTTCTTGAGTAAATAAAATAAAACATTTGTAACAAACCACAGAGGAATAGTGAGGCAGGGAATAACTAGAAATTTGTGATAACAATTTACAAGAGAGAAAGAGAGAGAGAGAGATAAAGAGGCTGTTGGTCCATCTATCTGGGAGTTTAATACTGAGAGATAAGAAGATGGCTTGCTAATGAGTTTCATAGTCCTAGTCGTCATTCCTTTTATTTCCACTTTTATGAGTGAAGTAGTCGAGAAGGCCCCGGATACTAATGGGCAGAAGGAGTCCAGGTACTGGGACAAAGTATTGCTGTACAATGAAGGGACTCCTGAAGGTAGGTTACTGGGAGAAGTAATACAGCAGTTGGTAATACCCAAGGCATACTGAATGGCACTTCTGTCCATAGCCCATGATGTTCCTTTTGCTAGTTCTATGGGCATAAAACATACCAAAAGATGGCTTATGCAGAATTTTTATTAGCCTTGGGTTTCAAAAGATGTAACAAACTACTGCAGGATCTGTGAGCAATGCCAATAAGTTGCCAAGGCTGGAGACAAAGCCAGAGTTGCTTTGATGGCTTTGCCTGTTATTGAGGGACCATTTCAGAGTGAAGCTATGGATTTATGTTGATCTATCAAATGTGGTTTTGATGAATGCAAATAAACCAGAACCAATTCACCAAAACCACCTGCAGTGAACACTGAAACAAGCCCCCCTGCAACCCCCATATGGGGGAAGGGAACACCCTCACACCTCCCAGAATTATATATATATATATATGGGTCTATATCAGTTCTGCAAAAATTCATTTCAGCGAATACCAAAAGAGCGACATGTATTAATCGAACCGCAGATAGACCGAACGCACTAAACTGTGAAATTTAAAACATCGAACAGTCATAGTCGGCCAACCCCACCACCCGCTACATACTACCTACTCAAACAAAATAAATAAACCACATACATACACTAACCAAACCCTACTCCTAACAATAAAGTAAAGCACCAAAACCCAACTTCTAACCCTACAATAAACCCCACATACACAACTATCTATGCACTATCCTTAACTCCTCCCTAACCCTAATGTCCATAACTACTGCACACTTCCCCTACGGAGATATACCCTAACAAAATAAATAATACACATAAATATATTTAACAAAACTCTACTTCCAACACTACACTAAATCTTACATACATTACCTATCTATACATTTACCTTAACCCGCACCCTACCCTAAGGTCCATGCCTATCGCACACTTACCTTACGGAGCTATACCGCAGATGGGCCAACCAAAACACTTCGACATTTTGGATTTCGCTGTTTTGGACCTTCGGTGTTTACGAAGTTTACGCAATATGTGTCGATCATTTCATATTCGTAGAAATGGCGTTTCGATCATCTGATAGGGAGCCTATATATATATATATATATATATATATATATATATATATATGGTTCTAGGTCATAAGATCGACAGCCACTTTCACCGACAACAGAAACATCGACACCACATTATCGACAAACCATAAACACGACACCTCACATGCCCGACAAACAAGTAACCGACGGTCCACAAACACGAAACCCCATACACTGCACACACCACAATAACAACAATCAACTAACAAAACACATCCCCTTATCCAAAACCACAAACAAAACACAACCACACCAAAATCCTCACAAACCCACACTAAACCTCACACACACAACTATGTACAACCCTAACCCAAACCCTTACCCTAAGGTCCGTCACTATCGCACACTCAGCTAACCCGCGCCCTAACCCTAACTCACTTAACCCACCCCTAACCCAAAAATACCACTACCGCACTTACATAACCCGCCTAACCTAACTCACTTAACCGCCCTAACCCAAAAACTGCCACTACCGCACTTACCTAACCCGCCCTAACCCTAACTCACTTAACCCCCTAACCCAAAAATACCACTACCGCACACTTACCTAACCCACGCCCTAACCCTAACTCACTTAACCCACCCCTATCCCCACAGACTGTCACTATCCACACTTACCTTACTCGCACCCTAACGTCCGTCACCACCGCATACTCACACAGCCTCCTTTCCAAGTCACTATCCCTGGCGTCGGCGTCTTCATCCGTAGCGTCGGTCTTCCGAGTGTTGATCATCTGGCGCCCGCTAATCCGTTGTCGGTTATATCGGCTGTCGATCTTCTAACCTAGACCCATATATATATATATATGTATATATATATATATATATATATATATATATATATATATATATATATATGTGTGTGTGTATATATACATATATATACCAACTCTGAGGTGGCCGAACAGTGGAGAAAAAGGCAATTTCTACTTTCATCAAAGGCATTTTTGGTAACAAGGCTTTGTTTTTTTTTCACGTTTGCTGAAATCACCTTCGACAGATCGACATGCCGCTGAAGCTATGGATATTGTGACACCTCTGACTACTCAAAGTTTCACAGGTAAAAAATATAACCTGATAGTGGTGGATTATATCACTATGTCTACAGAAGCAGTGGATCTGTCTTCTGTTTAGGCAGATAAGGTAGCAAATGATTAGCTAGACATTTTCAGCAGGTAAAGTTTTCGTAGGAGAATACTGACAGATGGAGGTGCCACCTTTATGTCAGACCTCCTGTCTTGTTTGTGTAAGTGCCATGGGTTAAAGAAACTAAAGACTATGTCATACCATCCACAGATAAATTATTCGGTGGAGAGACTTAGCGCTATACTGAAGAACATGTTGAGGGCATTTGCAGACCAGTTTAGGAGGGAGTGGGATAGGTATCTGCCCCTTATAGTTTTGCATACAGGGAAGTGCCCCAGGAGTCCACTGTCTTTTCAGCTTTCAAGCTATGTGGTCATAGGATAAGGGGGCCCCTGGATGATTTAATTTCTGATGAGTGGGAGAGTGAGTGGGATTCCTACAAATAGTCTGTTATGGAGCACATCCTGAACCTCAGGGCCAGGCTCAAAGAGCTCATGTGGATGGCCCAGGAGCACCAGGAACAGGTGCAATACCTGCAAAAAGTCTGATATGACAGAACAGCCACAGCCAGATTGTATTCTGTAGGGCAACAGCTGATGATGCTTATTAAGGTGAGCTGTGACAAGCTGTAGGCAGCCTGGGAGAGCCCTGTTACCTCTATAAAAAAGTGAGTGAAGTCAAACATATGCTAGAGTTTCCAGGTAGGAGGCCAAAGCACAAACTCTTATTTTAGCAAGACATTGTCTATTTTTGACAGGTTAGTCACCACCCTATGCTAGTGGACTCTTTTAAGGGAGACCCAAGGTGGTATTTATACTTGTAGGGGAAGTTCGGCCAAGGCATCAAGGAACTGCACCTAGTCATTATGACAAGTGTTTTGTTGCACCACAGCTTTTTTCCCCAGTGCAGAAGCAGCTGGGGGAATCTTTGTGTGCATGAGGTGTCATGGCAGAAAGTAGAGCAGTAAAGGAAACGTTTTTTAGAAGCAAGAAAGAAGAAGAATGAAAGATTCAGAAGTCCCTTTTCAGAAAAAACTGTTTGAATCTCATGTTACAATGGAAAATGAGGAAACAGATGTGTGAGATGAAGTTGTTATTACATTCCAACCCTCCAGTTGGGAGGATTGCAGGATGATATCTTAAAGGACATGGTTTGTCAGGAAGAACCAGCGAGTGAAAAAGCAATAGCCTTGGCTGAAATCACTAGCAGGTTTGATCTGGATGAGAATGTGAAGAGAGCAGAAGATAAACAAGAAAAGGAATGGGAAAAAAGACTTCTTTCTGTAGAAGTAGTAATGCCAGAAGTAAATAGAGGAATTTAGAAAAAAGGCAGAAGGTAAAAAAAAAGCATATGACAAGAATATAAAGTAAGCAAGACAAACCTCTGGAAAAGTATGCAATATGGGATAAAGTAATGTTGTCATTAGAAATTACACTTCCAGAGGTAAAAGTGTTTATTTTAATTGGAAAAGATACTTCCTGTGACATTATTTTGAGACAGGGACTGAGCTCAAGTTAATAAATGATTATGAAGAAAGATGCTATGTATTTCCATGGAACAATTATGTTATAACAGCACAAAACAGAGAGACAAAAAAGTAAATATACAATGCAGAACTGACTTTGAAAAGGAGACTTTATGGCAGTATCTAAAGAAAGAAAATGTCATGATGTTATTAATTTTAGTGAAACTTTTGGATAACAGAGGGTTACGGATGGGTAGAAGGGATTGTACAGGTAATTTGAAAATTATATGCAGCATATACCAAATGCTGTTTTTGTTGATGATTTAATAGGTTTTGTAAAGTATATATGTCAACCTAAAACATATTTTTGTGGGTCAAATGAACATTTATTAGAAAAATGTGATAAGAAGCAATTCAAGTTATGTGAGACGAAAGGACATGATAGTAAGAATTTCAAAGCAGAACTTTATAAATGCAAAAAGGTGGGACATGTGTCCAAGGATGGGTTGTAATAAAGAACATATTCAGTGTGATGCCAAAGAAAATGACCAAACTGAATAAGAAAGTGAGGTAGAAATGAAAGAGGAAGAAGGTGGTGGAATTTAAATAAAACAGTAGTTAAAAAAGGTTTCATGTATAGAAAATGAAGAGGAGCAGGTATATTTGATAGAACACAGCTCCTTTGATTGTAAGATACTAATAAATTGAAAAGCACTTAGGTAACACTGCAGGTAAAATCACTGAACCTTTATTGTCCAAATACAAAGAACCAGAAAATATAACAAGAAAGAGAAAATATGGAACATGTTGGAAAATGAAGATGAGAAATACAAACAGAGAAGGAACAATATCAGCAAATAAGAAAATTACCATAAAATTGTTAAGAAAAACAGCAATATTTAATACAGGGGAAGAGAGAAGAATTGTCTCTGCTTGTAGGAAAGAAAATGAGGAGAAATAATAATAGAACAAGTAAATATGGAAGAAGAGTTCCTGTTAAAAAGGTAGAGATTTAAAATAAGCATTTTTAAAAAGTAAATATGAAGAAAAAAGGGAAAGAAATAAAATAAAGTGGAAATGTTAAAAATTTCCAGAGGAAGAGAATGAAATGTTAAAATGATAAGAATAGAAGAGTTGGGCAGTACTTTGAGAATGGTTAAAGAGAATTCATCACCAGGTTTAGATGGCTTGAACTACAAGTTTTATAAAAATATGGGAGTGAATCAGAAACATATTAAATGAGTAGAAATATGAGGGTTTTAAGGAAAGTGATACTTGTGGGATTAATTTGGTGGAAGGAAAAGGAGAGAGTTTAAATAATTGGAGACCAATATCATTAATAAATATAATTATAACATTTCAATGAAGGTAATACAAATTAGGATGGATAAGATCATAAAAGAAAACTAGGAAAAAGGAGTTTAGGGAGTTAAAATAAGAAATATGAGTGAATTGTTAATGATGATAAAAGAAATAGTATATTCTATTAAGGACGAGGGAAAAGAAGTAAGGTTGGTAGGTACAGATGTTGAAAAAGCATACGACAATACTATAAGAAAGTAATTATGGGACATTCTAGAAATTTATAATACAGTGAAAAGCATAATTGGATTAACTAAGACTGCATATGAAAAAGGATGACAGGTATTATAGTAAACTGATAGGTAGAAAAATTAAGATAGAAAGAGGAGTGGAGTAAGACAAGGATGCCCATTAAGTAGTGTGTTATTTACCTTGTCTATGAATGCACTAATACATTTATTGTTATGAGATATAAGTGAGACTATATATAAAAATACGATTGTATACAAATACTGATAAATGATGGTATATGCAGAAGTTGTTTTTGTGGCAAAAACATGGATTGGTTAAATGAGGTGATTAAAAAAAAATAAAACATGTTTAGAGTATATAGGTTGAAAAATTAACAAGACAAAAGTAAAGATTTTGCAGAGGAAGTTAAAAAAACAGGAATTTATTTTAACTGTAAAAAATGAGGTATTAGGTGTAATGTTTTGGAAGTTATATGGAAAAAAATAGAAAGATAATATTTAACCAATACAAGAAACATGTAAGGTATGGATAGTATTCAGTTTAAGTTTAAAAAATAGTATATTTTAAGTAATGGTTATGTGGGGATAAAGGACATGATAATAAATTAATGGCATGTGATAGCCACTGTATTTAGAGAAAATGAGTTATTAAGAATCAGTTATGGCTTATCCTCAGCATTTGGAAAAAGAGATTTTACAAATGATTTTTAGTGTGGTTTTAGGCTTTACCCAGTTAAACGAGGCATAACACAGAATATGGAAGAAGAAGGGAGTGTGAATTTGAAGAATCTGATTGTATTTCTTGCATCATATGTCTTTATCAGATTCTGAGAGGGAGAAAGTGTGAACAAGAAAAGGCAATCTTTAAATTAGAAAGAAAATATAATGAACTGTGGTCAGAAAAGAAGAAGAAAATGAAATGTGGTAGAGAAAAGGAAAAGAACAGAAATGCATAATCATAGAATGGAAGATTGATATAAACGGAGTACTGGAAAACAGAAAGGTATGATATGAAAACCTATGAACTATGTTATGAAAACATAATGGTAGAATTTTTTTTATATATTTATATATGAAAGAATTAAAAAAGAAGATAATGGAAGTTATTAATGTGGAGGTTAATGATCAGATAATTACCAGATAAAAATATATAAAATATAAAGCAATAGAATTAAGAAAATGTGTGGCATGTGAAGGAAAAGAAACTCGGAAACATCTGCTTATGGAATGGTACAGAGTTAAAAAGTATGGAAGGAAATAAAGAAGCAGAATAAATGGAATTGGGTGGAAGAAATTAGAATGGAGAATATTTTATATGTATTATCTAAAGGAGAGAGTATTAGGATAATAGATAAGAAAGATAAAATATCCATTGCAATTGTTTATCATATGTGGCAAACGAGAACAAATAAATTTTCATTCAGTAAAAGTTGGGATACACTTGATACATGTAAAAAGATAAAATGTATTTGGCAAAAAGAATGAGGGAATTAAAGAAGTTAATGGATTGTATGGAAGTTTATAAGAGAACCTGTGTATAAAAGGGGTTCCTTTTTAAAAATATCCTGTTTAATAATATCAAGTTTTTTTTGTTGCATATAATTTGAAATATTAATTTTATATAATTTTTATGTATGTGAAATAAAGGACCCCTACTGTTTTTGATGGGTGTTGTGGAATACTTTATACCCACTTGAGCTACCATCAGCTCAAGCACATGGAACCTAACTTTAACATCTCATCTGAAGGACAACATATATAACAGTGAAGTATCCACCATATGCTGGACTAAAGAGTCAGCAGTCCATTCCTATAGACAGGATAGAGGCCTTTTACAGGAGGGCTGTATAAACACTACATGGTCTGCAGTAGAAGCCATGGAGTAAGAATCTATATGAGTTTCAACATGCTTTGCCTTAAGGAAATGAGGCAGAGCAAGGATGTGCTCTAAAACTGTAGTACCTTAATGAAATTTGCAGAGTCTGGGTGGGTACCACCTTTCAAAATATGTTTTACAACAAAAAGCTCTGGTTTGCAGAAAAAAAAGTTGGATAATCTATGAATATGAGAAACTGTTTTATAGAAAGGGTATGGTTTATTAGAATACCTTTCCTAAATAAATAGTAATGTCATGACATGACTAGGCATAAGAATGCTTTGGATAGGTATAAAATGGTTGCTGTGGTGCTGGAGGGAATATGACAGGACCTGCAGTTTGTCCAGTAAAAATAAGAAAATTAGGAGAACTACATGACCCTTATCTGCAATCAAAATATGATTCACTTTTTTATTAATGTCTATGAACTGTGACCTTTTCCTGTTAAGTATTCAACACTTTATTTATTTATTTTTATTAACCACACATGGCCATTAGGCAGAACTGCATTATTACAGAAGTGACCCAAGAGCATAGTCTAGTTAATTATTTGGAGTCGCAAAGTTTTGCAAGTGAAGATTAAAGGAATCCATTCAAGAACTACATGATAACGTTCATCAACAGCACATCTAACATACATCTAACAAAAACTGTTAGATGTTCTTCTGGGATTAATGCTGGAAACACAGGGCATTTTAGCTTCAGACTTAGTGAGTTGCACATAAAGCCTAAATAAGGGATGAAAAGTGCACCCCTTTCAAAATATGCAACCCGCAAAAGTTTACTTACCTCAGAAATACATCAGGAGAGTTCTCATGCATTAGAAACTTAAAAGACTCGCAGGAGCTATCACATACCATTATTTGTTTATTTACATTTAATTGAGTAGATGAGCTGGTCTAAGGACCCTTTTCAGCCATGGCTCAGGTAATTCGTAACACACAAGAAAAAAGTATAAGTATAAAAGTATACAATGTTAGCACAATATACAGATTTCAATAAAATTACAGAGATTTACATGTTAGAATTCAATTAAAATTACATGCATTTTTAAAGTTACAGTGATAACTGTGTAATACCAAAATATTAAGAGTAGCAAATGTACAGGGTAATAGTATCAGTCACTTAACTGAGATTTGCAATACAAATAATGCATGAATATTATAACGTGACAATTAAGTTATCCTGTATAAAGATGAAATCAAACCAGATAAAACAAAACAATACCAAAAAATATGTAGCTTCTAGTTTATTTTCACATACACATTAACAATTCCAGTTTAGCACTTTCATCCATTAAAATAGACTTTGTCAGAACTGTATACAAGTGCAACCAACCAACCACTAAATATATTTAAAGTCATGTGACATATTAAAACCAATCACATTCTGAAACATGTAATTACTTATTATAATAACACAATTTTACTGAAATCAAAATGTATTATAAATCATAAACATGCCTATGCCTCTCACCAGTTCCTAGATATTTAAAGGGAAATTGTTACTAATTTATTTCACTTCTCCATTTTTAGTCCACACTTAATATATAAATATTCATTTAAACTATTGGCTAACTTGATTTGCCAAAAAAGCTCCAAGACTTCCAAATGATTATTAAAATTTGAGCCTCTAAAATTTTCTACCATAGACTTCAAAATCTGCAAAGGTAAATTTCTTAAAATTCCTACACATTGTAGAGCGTTTATGTAATACATTCTTCCGATTGCCACTTTTGATTATATTTATGTGTGTTAATATGTTGTTTTAACCTACTATTGGCTTTCCTAAGGTCAACAGTATTTTATATATATATATATATATATATATATATATATATATATATATATATATACATACATACATATATATATTTATATATATAAATAGGCTCCCATGTGGTGTGTTTATTTGTCTTGATTTCCTGGATAATTTGTGAAATTAAATCCTATCAAATTCCTCTTTCTATAAATACATGGACCAAATTATCTATTTACTAATTATTTGTCATGCATTATTAACTTTAGCTAGCTTACCTGCTTGATTTTTAAGTGTATTTCTTTTACCATGTAGTGGGGGAGTGCTTAACACATGAATATAAATGTTTGGAAATATGGGTTTCTTTTAAAAGTTCAAGGGAAACACTACTCTCTTTGTCATAGCCAACGAGGATATCCAAAATAAAAATTGACCATTGTATCACTTCTAGTAAAAGTAATCTTAAAAGGCAGTGTCCCTGTAGTTCCCTTTTAAACTCATTTACATTGTTTTTGTCTCTGTCACAAAACATAATTTCTCAATGAACGTGCAATACAAGAACCCATTCTTAAAACCTTTTACTTTACTCAATGCTGTCTTTTCCTCTCATTTAAAACCATGTTCACAAAGACTGAGGTTTACTTCTCCCTTAAAGTGATACCTCATATTTATATAAAATACTGATTACCAAGCATAAAAAAATTATTGTGTCATCTCTAATAGACAACAAACAGTGTTCATATCATTAATACGCAAACCAGTAAAACTGGATAAAAAAATCATCATTTTAGCAATCTCTGAAGAATTGCAGTGTGAAGTGAGATTACATCCATTGTTGAAAGCACAATTTATTTTATAACATTCACCAGGCCTGTATTCTTAAACATCTGTGAAAATTGTCATGGATTTCTCATGTTGAAAGTAGTAGTCTAAATTTTCTTATTTAAAAATGTGTCCAATAGATTCAGATATGTCCAGTCTTAGACCTTTTGGCAGAAATGATTAAGCAAAATGAGGGATTGTTCCTATCATTCTGAAGATTAGGAATTAAAGTGTTACAGTCTTAGAGTGCTAGAATGGTATAAACCTTCTTATGTATGTGCCTGAGAGTGCTAGAATGGTATAAACCTTCTTATGTATGTGCCTGAGTTGGAGTAACACCAGCAACACTCTATCCATGATGTCAGGCAAAGGTGTAGCCAGGCATGCTCTTTGTACTGTACTGAGTACATTTTTTTTTCTAAGCATCGCATCAATATTTGTTTAGGTCATATTATGTATACAATTGTCTAAATTAATGCCTTTAACAATAGGGACAATATTGCTAATCTGAAAATATTTTTAATAGTTTTAAGGAGGCAGATGAAAATGTTACTTACATTTATTAAGTGCTTGGGGTGCAGCATTTTGAGAGATCTGTCCATTTTTAAGTTAAAGGTGTCGGGGGGGGGTAGCATTAACAGCTTGTAAGTACAAATTTGAATTTGCTTGCTGCACCCTTGATGTCAGATACGAAATATTCAGGCTAGGGTGGTGTAAGCAAGAGGTGGGAGAGGTAATATATGGATAGACTGTATAAACTGAATTAATCTTGTGGTAGTTACAGTGTTAATTAGGAATTCTCATATATTAGAACTGTAGACAATGGTTTTGATGCATGTTTGGAGGAAAAGCAGGAAATGAATTTAACACCAAAAGTTTCTGAAGGATTGACATTCATTAAGACAGCATAAGCGCGTTTTATGTTTTTCCCTGAATGGCTTGTATTTTGATTTACTTCTCAGTTCCCTGGGTAAATTGTTCCAGTTTGCTTGGACTAACTTATTGACACACCTTGCATTAACTGTTTTTTTTTTTTTTATGTAATCCGTATAAAGTAATGGTATATCAGTGTTGTTACAAAGGTCATACTAGGATGACTTATGCATGGGATTGTTAGATACTGAGGGGCAGTATTTGCAAGGATCAGTTTATAAGTGAGGCAGAAGAGCAGAAAGTTAGGTCTTTCATATGTCTGGGGAGGCAGTTGACTTTCCGTAGGGCATGACAGGGTCTTTCGTACGTCTGGGGAGCCAGTTGACATTCCTTAGGGCATAACAGGGTCTTTCGTACGTCTGGGGAGCCAGTTGACTTTCCTTAGGGCATGACAGGGTCTTTCGTACATCTGGAGAGCCAGTTGACTTTCCTTAGGACATGACAGGGTCTTTCGTACATCTGGAGAGCCAGTTGACTTTCCTTAGGGCATGACAGGGTCTTTCGTACATCTGGGGAGGCAGTTGACTTTCCTTAGGGCATGACAGGGTCTTTTGTACGTCTGGGGAGGCAGTTGACTTTCCTTAGGGCATGACAGGGTCTTTTGTACGTCTGGGGAGGCAGTTGACTTTCCTTAGGGCATGACAGGGTCTTTCGTACGTCTGGGGAGGCAGTTGACTTTCCTTAGGGCATGACAGAGTCTTTCATATGTCTGGGGAGGCAGTTGACTTTCCTTAGGGCATGACAGGGTCTTTTGTACATCTGGGGAGGCAGTTGACTTTCCTTAGGGCATGACAGGGTCTTTTGTACGTCTGGGAAAGCAGTTGACTTTCCTTAGGGCATGACAGGGTCTTTCATATGTCTGGGGAGCCAGTTGACTTTCCTTAGGGCATGACAGGGTCTTTCATACGTCTGGGGAGGTATTTGACTTTCCTTAGGGCATGACAGCGTCTTTCGTACATCTGGAGAGCCAGTTGACTTTCCTTAGGGCATGACAGGGTCTTTCGTATGTCTGGGAAGGCAGTTGACTTTCCTTAGGGCATGACAGGGTCTTTTGTATGTCTGGGGAGGCAGTTGACTTTCCTTGGGGCATGACAGGGTCTTTCGTACGTCTGGAGAGCCAGTTGACTTTCCGTAGGGCATGACAGGGACTTTCGTACGTCTGGAGAGCCAGTTGACTTTCCTTAGGGCATGACAGGGTCTTTCGTACGTCTGGAGAGCCAGTTGACTTTCCTTAGGGCATGACAGGGTCTTTTGTATGTCTGGGCTGGCAGTTGACTTTCCTTAGGGCATGACAGGGTCTTTCGTATGTCTGGGGAGGCAGTTGACTTTCCTTAGGGCATGACAGGGTCTTTCATATGTCTGGGGAGGCAGTTGACTTTCCTTAGGACATGACAGGGTCTTTCATATGTCTGGGGAGGCAGTTGACTTTCCTTAGGGCATGACAGGGTCTTTCATATGTCTGGGGAGGCAGTTGACTTTCCTTAGGGCATGACAGGGTCTTTCATACATCTGGAGATCCAGTTGACTTTCCTTAGGGCATGACAAGGTCTTTTGTATGTCTGGAGAGCCAGTTGACTTTCCTTAGGGCATGACAGGGTCTTTTGTACGTCTGGAGAGCCAGTTGACTTTCCTTAGGGCATGACAGGCTCTTTCGTACGTCTGGAGAGCCAGTTGACTTTCCTTAGGGCATGACAGGGTCTTTCGTATGTCTGGGGAGGCAGTTGACTTTCCTTAGGGCATGACAGGGTCTTTCGTATGTCTGGGGAGGCAGTTGACTTTCCTTTGGGCATGACAGGGTCTTTCGTATGTCTGGGGAGGCAGTTGACTTTCCTTAGGACATGACAGGGTCTTTCATACGTCTGGGGAGGCAGTTGACTTTCCTTAGGGCATGACAGGGTCTTTCATACGTCTGGGGAGGCAGTTGACTTTCCTTAGGGCATGACAGGGTCTTTCATATGTCTTTAGAGCCAGTTGACTTTTCTTAGGGCATGACAGGGTCTTTCATACGTCTGGGGAGGCAGTTTAATTTCCCTTAGGGCATGACATGGTCTTTCATACGTCTTGGGAGGCAGTTGACTTTCCTTAGGGCATGACAGGGTCTTTCGTACATCTGGGGAGGCAGTTGACTTTCCTTAGGGCATGACAGGGTCTTTCATACATCTGGGGAGGCAGTTGACTTTCCTTAGGGCATGACAGGGTCTTTCGTACGTCTGGGGAGGCAGTTGACTTTCCTTAGTGCATGACAGGGTCTTTTGTATGTCTGGGGAGGCAGTTAACTTTCCTTAGGGCATGACAGGGTCTTTCATATGTCTGGGGAGCCAGTTGACTTTCCTTAGGGCATGACAGGGTCTTTCATATGTCTGGGGAGGTATTTGACTTTCCTTAGGGCATGACAGGGTCTTTCATACATCTGGAGAGCCAGTTGACTTTCCTTAGGGCATGACAGGGTCTTTCGTATGTCTGGAGAGCCAGTTGACTTTCCTTAGGGCATGGCAGGGTCTTTTGTATGTCTGGGAAGGCAGTTGTCATTCCTTAGGACATGACAGGGTCTTTCGTATGTCTGGGGAGGCATTTGACTTTCCTTAGGGCATGACAGGGTCTTTCGTACGTCTGGAGAGCCAGTTGACTTTCCTTAGGGCATGACAGGGTCTTTCATACATCTGGAGAGCCAGTTGACTTTCCTTAGGGCATGACAAGGTCTTTCGTATGTCTGGAGAGCCAGTTGACTTTCCTTAGGGCATGACAGGGTCTTTTGTACGTCTGGAGAGCCAGTTAACTTTCCTTAGGGCATGACAGGGTCTTTCGTATGTCTGGAGAGCCAGTTGACTTTCCTTAGGGCATGACAGGGTCTTTCATATGTCTGGGGAGGTATTTGACTTTCCTTAGGGCATGACAGGGTCTTTCGTACATCTGGAGAGCCAGTTGACTTTCCTTAGGGCATGACAGGGTCTTTCATATGTCTGGGAAGGCAGTTGACTTTCCTTAGGGCATGACAGGGTCTTTCGTACGTCTGGGGAGGCATTTGACTTTCCTTAGGGCATGACAGGGTCTTTCGTATGTCTGGAGAGCCAGTTGACTTTCCTTAGGGCATGACAGGGTCTTTTGTACGTCTGGAGAGCCAGTTGACTTTCCTTAGGGCATGACAGGGTCTTTCGTATGTCTGGGGAGGCAGTTGACTTTCCTTAGGGCATGACAGGGTCTTTCATACATCTGGGAAGGCAGTTGACTTTCCTTAGGGCATGACAGGGTCTTTCATATGTCTGGGGAGGCAGTTGACTTTCCTTAGGACATGACAGGGTCTTTCATACATCTGGGGAGGCAGTTGACTCTCCTTAGGGCATGACAGGGTCTTTCGTATGTCTGGGGAGGCAGTTAACTTTCCTTAGGGCATGACAGGGTCTTTCATACGTCTGAAGAGCCAGTTGACTTTCCTTAGGGCATGACAGGGTCTTTCGTACGTCTAGAGAACCAGTTGACTTTCCTTAGGGCATGACAGGGTCTTTTGTACGTCTGGAGAGCCAGTTGACTTTCCTTAGGGCATGACAGGGTCTTTCGTACGTCTGGAGAGGCAGTTGACTTTCCTTAGGGCATGACAGGGTCTTTCGTACGTCTGGAGAGCCAGTTGACTTTCCTTAGGGCATGACAGGGTCTTTCCTACGTCTGGAGAGCCAGTTGACTTTCCTTAGGGCATGACAGGGTCTTTCGTATGTCTGGGGAGGCAGTTGACTTTCCTTAGGGTATGACAGGGTCTTTCGTACGTCTGGGGATGCAGTTGACTTTTCTTAGGGCATGACAGGGTCTTTCATATGTCTGGGGAGGCAGTTGACTTTCCTTAGGACATGACAGGGTCTTTCATACGTCTGGGGAGGCAGTTGACTTTCCTTAGGGCATGATAGGGTCTTTCGTATGTCTGTGGAGGCAGTTGACTTTCCTTAGGGCATGACAAGGTCTTTCATACGTCTGGAGAGCCAGTTGACTTTCCTTAGGGCATGACAGGGTCTTTTGTACGTCTGGGGACGCAGTTGACTTTCCTTAGGGCATGACACTGATGCTTCCTGGAAGGCACAAAGTTTACGTCACTACATATTTTGTTAAGGTAGTTTGTAACAGCTTTGAGTCATCTGCTGAGTGTAAGGCTGTCACTGGGAGACCAAACTTTAATTTTGAATATGAACACCTTTGGCCAATGCTGATTAGCTTCAGAAGTAGGGTGATTTGAGGCTGTGTAGCATGTTTTTATTGAAAGAGAACTTTATCTGTATGATTGCTGTATGATATGAGTGGTTCAGAGGTGAAGTGTTAGGTAGCTAAACGAGGTCAAGGTGAGGTGTTAGGTACCTAAAAGAGGTCAAGGTGAAGTGGTATGTACCTAAAGGAGGTCAAAGTGAAGTGTTAGATAGCTAAAAGAGGTGAAGGTGAAGTGTTAGGTACCTATAGGAGCTCAAGGTGAAGTGATACATACCTAAAGGAGTTCAAGGTGAAGTGTTAGGTACCCAAAGGAGGTCAAAGTGAAGTGGTACGTACCTAAAGGAGGTCAAGGTGAGGTGTTAGTTACCTAAATGAGATCAAGGTGAAGTGTTAGGTACCTAAACAAGGTCAAAGTGAAGAGTTAGGTACCTAAACGAGGTCAAGGTTAAGTGACACATACCTAAAGGAGGTCAAGGTGAAGTGGTAGGTACCTAAAGGAGGTTTCTTGGGGTACTTTATTATTGTTTATTTCAATTAAATTGATACAGTAATTATCATGTAGTTTGTAAGTGCCCCGAAATAGTATAACTGCTGAATTAAAGTAGTTGAGATTGAGTTTATTGTAGATAAAGTGGGAACAAAGTTTTACGAAGTCCATTTGGAATTCATGTTCAACTTTATGCACTGAGTGAGCAGCACAGTTCAGAAGTATGTCATCTGCAAAGAGTATCGCTGACGTGGGAGAAACCACACTGGTGATGTCATTAACGGAGAGTGAGAACAGTGCTGTGCCTAGTATTGACCTCTGAAGTTCTCTTGAAGGGAAGGAACCTCCAGATGTGAGGTGATCATTATTATTTTACAATAAATGTGCTGCATGAGAAGTTATTAGATAAACATGAGGTAACACTGGCTCCAAAGCCCGTATTTTACAGTTTTTGTAGTAGATGATGGGTGATTAACTCTCTCAATTCTCACTTTAGGTCACTGAATAAACCTACATGTTATGTTTATTTAATAATAAATTCACTCCGCTATGAAATTTGTAGGATTAGAAGCAAAGAAACAAAAACACAGGCAGGAAAAAAATCAAGATTAAAAGCATGTATGAATTATAAACTTTATATTTCTACTACAACATATGCAACAAAGAAACACATTGACAGCTGCATTCTTAAGAAATAAGTGATGCTTTTACCTAATCTCAAAGCTTTTGTGCTCTATGGATAGATCTTGGTTTCCACTAAAGGACAAGTGATTCTTATTTATAGGTTTGTATGTAAGTACTAAGTTAGCTGCCCTTGCAGGCCATTTCCATCAGAGGTGAGACTCAAATCCTGTTTTTTTCTGTCAGTGAGGTAAACACCTCAACTTTTATGCCACCTCCCAATTTCTTTCTTTTTTTTTTTTAGTTTGAACAATATGTTGTTTATTTTGCAATACTGGGTTATACTGCAGTGTATGTTTTCTTTACACGAAACATCCTTATTACATTATCATTTATGACATGGACAATCTTACATTTATATAAATAAAAATAAAGCACAGCAGCACAATCTCAGTTGCAAATATTATACCTTACAAACCATGCCGACACATCTGTAGCTGCAAACATTATACACAACTTTTAATGTATCCAGTCATTGTCAGTCAGCCATTACATAGCTCATTCAGATCTTGCCTTCTTTTACACCTCGTTCCTCCTCTGCATATAGTGAGCCCACATTTCCCATTTTTCCTGTGTAATTTACTCTACCCTTTTCTAAAGATCCCAGTTTCAGTTGTTTTGTCTCTGTTACTATCTTTGTTACTTCTAATAAAGTGGTTTAGACTTTGATTTCCATTTTCTAGTTATTGCTTTTTAGCAGCTACTGCAGTTAGACTCAGCAAGGCCTTACTATGTCTAGGCAATTCCATCTCTGTATCATAGCTCAAAAAATAATTTCCCCAGTCACGCCATTCTGCCCACCCCGCACTTCTAAAAGAGCATTCTGCAGGAAATCTTTAAAGTTAGTCAACTCATTACACTGCCAGAAAATTAATTCCCAGTTGTCTCTTTCTTCCCCATCACATCTCCAACATTTGCTGTCTGCCTCAGGAAAGATTCTTTGGAGCCTGCTTAGGGTATAAAAATATCTGTGTAAACACTTCCACGCAAAGATCCTAAATCTTGTAGATTTGTTGCATATTTGGGAGAAAGACATATCCTTCCATTGTTCTTTGTGAGCCGCTTATCCAGTCTCACTTCCCAATTCTTCCTACCCTCTTTTGATTGATTCTTATAGTTGTCATGCAGTATTTTATATGATCTACTAATTATTCCTTTCTTAATGGCACCACCTCCCAATTTCTTGTACATAATACAAATAATATGAAAGATGTAAATAAAGCAACTCTACTCTTTTTCGATAGATGTTATGGGATATTTCATATCCACCTCAGCTACTGCCAACTCCAGAGATGGGCCCTCAGTTTAACATCTCATTTGAACAATGGCACACTCAGGAGTGCAGCACCCCCCCCCCCACCCCACCCCATGCTGAACTGCCGTGTCAGTACTGAAAAATTAATCCAATTACCTGGTGTGAGATTAGAACTCACAGCTGTATGATCTTCCACCATAAAACACGTGTGTGTTACCTGTTGAGCTACTGAGACTGTTGTAGAAATTTAACAGGGAATTCCCACAGTCCAGGAGGCATAGATGCTGGTGACCACTAAGTCCATCAGGCACTCCAGTCCTGCGTCATTTAAATGAAGTCAGAATGCTAGACATCCTATCTGATAAACTGTCTTGCTCTAGTAAGCTTTGTAAATTCCCTTGAAGCCGTACTGTTATTTTCTCTGTCTTGGTATGTGATGCTTCCAGAACTGAATATCATGTTTGATATGTGGTTTGCCCATTGATTTAACTGTATCTCTACCCACGCTGACTTCTGTTGTAGTCCACCCATTAGAAAGAATCCCAGCATGCAGTCTACATAATCTGCCTTACCTCTGTCTGTCTGTTTTCTGTCTCTATCTCTGCTTGTCTGTATTTGTCTCTCACTTTGATCTGAAAGGCAGACTATAGGAATGGTTATGCCTCCAGACCCACAAAGTACTGCACACCAGCTTATATAGGATATTTAAAAAAAAAAATCATTGCTTTTCACTTCCTCTTTGTGGAATTCGACTTTTATTTAGTTATTTCTGCAATGCGTCCGTAACACATTGCAAGTTCTGTTGTCTGTGTAGCATTCTGATGTCATCAGCCTGACAGCTGTATGACTACTCTTTCAAGGAGTGCTGGTACTGCAAAATAAATTCACTGGAAACCACTTTCACAGCTGGTGGGCTTTGTACTTTTCCTCACTGTAATGCGACCATGGAATTCTTATGTCAATGTTTGGGGATAGCCCTCAAATGAGGGATAGAGTAGTGGTTTGCACCCTTGCAAAAATATACTTTCAAGTTCATTTAAAGGTGTTTTCACCAAATGAGTTTCATAGTATTGTCACTTATTGAAATTTCCTTCTGCAAGATGACATGAATTCTGAAACTTCTACCTTCTATCATTCACAGACAGCTATACAGGTTATATGAGTTATATTCCAGTATCCCAAAATATACTTGTCCTAGAGGCATTCCCAGTTTTACCCCACTTGTTACTTTATACAACTTCTCTTAATGTACCCTCTTTCTTAGTCATGCCATATCCATCAAGTTAGTTTGTTTCTTGTGTAAAATTGTGACTTGCGCCCAACAAGTAAGTTTTGTGACTGTCCCTTTGTAACCCTGCTGTTATGATGTTATGAGTTTCCTGGAAACAAGTATGAAGTGTGGCCTGTAGCAACCAGGTTCACTACTCAAATGCTACATACTATGTCAGTGTCACAATTGTGCTCAGTTACCAGCTCTTAGCTTCTTCTTCCAATGATAAAAGGAATGTCTGCTAATGGACCAGGAAGTGCCTCTGTCTGTTCACTGAATAATCCTCACCAGTGGAGCTAGTACATGTGTAACTGGGATTTGAATATTTTTCCCATGATGCACTGCAACACTACAGCACATTTTCTTCTAATTTGCTTATCATTTTCAGTAAGATTACACCACGGTAAGTCCACATTTTTCATACTTGTCCTGTAACAATATTCTTTGTCACATTTTCCACCACTGCCACCAGATTCAAATATTCATATCTTCATGTGGAAAAACTGTAATATAGGGGTGTTTTGCATATTAAATGTCTATATTAACCAATGTCTTTAACGTTAAGAAAATACTGGTATTTGTATTTTGTAAATATTGGAAATACAACTGACTCTGTTTTTGTTTGGGCATTCTCATTGCACGCAGTTTAATATTCAAAGTTTTTTGCATCATGGCTTGGGTTCATAGGTTCATACTTCATAGGTTCATAGTTCATGTTAGTAGGGTTATTGACAGAAATGTAATCTTGTTTATACTGCTTTGCTGGTGCATTTTTGGGTACTTTTTTATGACATCTTAATTGCTTCTGATTCAGTTCATATATTCAACCTACAGCCTCCTTTTTGAATTGTGTACTTGCTAAAAGTAAGTTAATTTGTCTTAGTCCACAAGTACCAGCAAGTCTAACAAGTTAGGCTGAACTGTATGAAAAGGAGCTATTTAACGTAATTAATGCAATTCTACTTATGTCGGAGAAAGCCTCATTTATTTAAGGGAAGAAAACATTTCAGCATCATAAAAAGCTGTCGATTAATATACTGTTACATAGAAGATTGTCACAGATTTTCTGTTTGTCCTAGCTTTTATGCTACAATTGTTGTTGGTGTTGTTCTCTTTCGGCTTTTCCCGGTTAGGGGTCGCCACAGCGGAACTTCGGTCTGCTAATGATTGGCAGTAAATTTTCACAAAATTGCTGAGGTGCCAGCTCGACATTCAACCTTCAACGAAGGCACGCCCATTTACGCATGTCTTTCGAATTTCAGTATTTACATAGTAGGAAAGGGAGAGTATGATTCATGTTTGGTATAATACTAAAGAAGTATTTTTATGCACATCTGAAAATATTTATATTGTTGTTGATATCTGATTGTTAGTACAAAGTGATATTTAATTTACATTTTTAATTTTAATTGACAGCATTTTAGGCAAGGCTGCCTATTTTCAGGTATGATGTAAGAAAAGTACAATGTGTGGGTGTGGGATTTCAATTTGGCAGGTGACAGTGACCTAGTAATATGAAAGCATTCAGCAAGAATTAATTATTATAGGTTGCACTTATATGAGTTTACACATAGACATAGACTTAGCAGTGTAGTAGCAGATGTAAACAGGTTTGCTACCAGTACATTTTCAGAAAATAATGATAGTAACTTAGATTCAAAGATGACAAGGAAAATAATCCAGATCCAATTTATTACTAACTAAGCTTAGCACAGTAAAACACATTAAAAACTTACAATAACAGGATGTAGCAGAATGAATAAGGTCTGATTGATAGATTAAATAGATGTAAAAATCCTGCAATTGATTAAAAGGCAGATGTGATCACTAAAGCTGATCAACTGTATTAAAAATAATCAAATGTAGCAGTTTGTGTGTTGTTGGAGTACTTTTTAGGCAAGTGCTAATGGCATGAAGTAAATTCATTGAAATCTACTTTCATTGCCAATGGAGTTTGTCCTGTGTGACACTCTTTTGTGACTGTGTAATTCTTTCAAATAAATATGCAGGGTGTGGAGGTGCTGACCACAAGAAAAAATAGTCTGAAGTTAGCTGAAAGTAGATTTCAGGGGGTATTTCAGTGGCTCAACATGATTTCTTTAAAGCAGAGATGGTAATAAAACAGTATAGCATAAAATATGTGATACAGATCAATATGGTTGTAAATAAGTTGAAGGGGAACAGTAATTTGAGTCGACCTATTGGAAATGAAAATATGACTCTACTGATGGAGATGGAAAGTCGAGGGAGAGTGGTGGTTATTATTTACAGCAGTAGCAGAAAAATATATTTCATTATTCGGTCCTGTATATCTGACTTATGAAATAGATTGTGAAATGCTATTCATATCTTTATGCCAAAGCTCAGGTTTTTAGTCAAAGCTTCAGGTTAAAAATGTATGCAATTTTAATTGAATCATGTGGGTGGCAATTTCTTAGGGGTGTGTTTGGGTTTGGAAACAGTTCCTTTCAGCATAATCAGTCAGTGCCGTCGGCATTTAATAATGCTGCTAATTACATTCTGACTAGATTTCATATTAAATTGCTGTTTGTGGCTATACAGCACAATAATTTAGTTATTTATAAGTACAAAAGCTGATTCATTGCACTGAGGACAGGAGTGCGTTATAGATCTAATTAAAGCTGCAAGGCAGTTGTTTTCTTCTGCTTCTTGTACAGCTAAACAGATTTATAAAACATTGGCATTCATATTCTGTCAGGATGTCTGAGGAACTCAGCAGGTTTCTCTTGGTCCTGAATATAGCAGCTAAGAGGTCAAAGATTTGCACATTATCTGTTATTCTGTTTTTATCTCTTTTAGTTATGTGCTGTATATTATAGAATTTCTTGTTCTAGTACTCACGTTTTTTTTTACCATACTTGTACAAATGACTGTACACTTTGTTATGTTGTTTTTTTGTGTCACAAAACCCCATCTTGTAGGGTAAAGGCACAGCGTGTACCTTGATATATCTTACAATGCTAGTATCAGAATTTTTTACTTAAAAAAATAAATGTTTTTGGGATCACATAATTTTATTTAGGTGGGATGTTTGAGCATTTAAAATGGTCTCATCAGTTCATCGATATTACAGCATATATGTATGCCATTCTCTGCTGATGTATGTTTATATGTGTGTGTTTATATATATATATATATATATTTGTATGTGTAGTTGACATTTGTTGACCAGGAAAGTCCACTTGGTCAGAAACCCATTTTCAGTGTAGGCCCTGGGAGAAAAGCTCCAGGTTACAGAAAAGATTACACAGAATTACTATTTACAGTAATAAAGAAATAAAAATTATTTTTGAATTTACAATTTTGAATTAGTAATAAGCAAGCTAAGGAGTTTTATACAATTGGGTTAAATATTGATGTTGGGTATTCCATAATTCAATAGCATATTGTATGCTGTAAAAACAACAGTTTATATCAAACCATTCTTTACACATTCTGATATCAGAGAGAGTAAAGGAGATATAGATAGTATGCAGTAAAATTAATGAGTGATAACATGGCTGTGTGTAGTCAGTTTAGAAAGAAAAGTAAGTTGAAACAGCAGGTAATATATTTAGATAGAAAAGTTAGTTCATTGTGTTCAATAATCTTTTTATTTTATGCCCCAACACATACACACACCTGACCCCACACTGCCTCCTGCTGTTTCTAACATACATAACTAGTCAGGGATCCAGTGGTCCCTTTATTGCAATTTTCAGATGCCCTCTGCTGCCTGGGCTTCCTGACTCCTCATGAACTTAGTCTTGATGAAACTCTGTGGCTAATCTCAGGGGGTGAGTGATCCTTTGAGGGGTTATGAGTGTAAAGCCAGGAGCTGTTATATTTGTAACTATCTGTCATGTTCACTACCTGCAAGAGAGGCAACAGCAATTCGTTCAGGATGTTGTCATCACCCCCTGTTTACCCTGAAATGACATGCTGGTCTCCACCATGGGCCATAAAGGCATTGGGTTCCCCACAGCCTTCCCCGGGATAGGTTGCTTCATCCTACTGTCAAGTGTTGGCCAGCCCTACCAGCACCCCAGGCCATTTCTGAATTTGGGGTGCTAATTACATAGATGGAGGCCTTGCGTCTGTGTTGTCTGGCTGGCTGTGCTCCAGAATCTTGAACAGAAATCCCCAAATTATATCATTATTGTCTAAGTGCAACTGAGAAATCGAAATAACTTTTCTGCTTTAGGTCCACAGGAGAACCAAAGAAATACAGGCTGAAGAAGGCATGCAGTCAGTTTGCATGACATAAGCAGACAAATATGTAGTGCGGAAAAAGAGTTACAAGAGAAGTCATACTGAGACAACTTATTAACACAAATACGCTAACAGTTCACATAAAACTCTTTTAAAGTTATAACTCCTGTAGTTGGATGTTAATAACTGCTCCTCATATTTTATTTGTATGTTATGCTAGAAATCAAGTTAAAAGGGCTAAGAGAGATTTAATAAAGAAGTTGGCAAGGAAATCAGGAATTCATGCCAGAAATCAAAGTTTTTTCTGATGTACATGAAAAAATGAAGTAAGAGTAAATAACAGTTGGGTAGTGCCTGAAAACTGTGCACGTTCTGAACAGACAGAAGTGGCAAATGACCTCTTAGTACTGTTGACAATGTAGAATTAGAAGGTGAGAGTGTCATCCTGTGAAGGCAGAATGGGGACTGCATATTTCATACCCTGTGAAGGCAGAATGGGGACTGCATATTTCATACCCTGTAAGGCAGAATGGGGACTGCATATTTCATACCCTGTGAAGACAGAATGGGGACTGCATATTTCCTAAAAGTGGAAAGAGAGGAAAATAACAGAGGAAGCTGAAACCGAGCTTCAGGAGGATGCAGCAGACAAAGCCAAAGGCCCCGTTAGTCCACTATCTTGGGTGCAGAAGGGAGTTGAAGTGGTAAAGCTGTAATGGTAACAAAACTGTATGGCCTGCTTTGGACGCAGTGGTCGTAAGAGATTATAGTAAGATACAGTGAGTGGTTTCACTATGGAGTACTTTCCCTGTATTTGGGAGGGTGAGGGTCCAAGAAGGACTGTCAGAACTCTAGACCTGTTTCACATTTTTATTAGGCAGGGAAATAGCTGAAAAAGTTATTCCAGGCTTATGGCCTGATTGATTGTTATGCCCACATCTGGGAGATGTTCTTAGCTCATTGTAATTGAGTCTCACAACATATCTCAAGTTCAGAGCAGAAACATGGACAATATGTCATACTTACAACTCAGAAAGATGTTTTGCTGTGTGCTGTAAAGGAGACTGTCAGAAAAACTGAACTATACTGGACAGTTTGAACAGCTTAAGTGACAAATGGAAACTACTAAGCAAACCCACCTTACGGAAAACTTCACATACCATACCATTTCATAAAGGTGGTACTTCCCTAGAACTGACCAACTACCGCCCAATCGCTATCCTATCCCCTCTATCCAAAATACTGGAAAGAGTTGTCCATTCCCAGCTAATACATTACCTCCAACAAAACAATCTGCTATCCAAAACTCAACATGGCTTTAGACCCTCCTACAGCACCACCACTGCTCTCCTTTCCTGTACCAACACGGTTAACCACCACAGGAACAAATCAGTAAACCACCACAGGAACAAAGGCTTATTTGTATCTTCCATCTTCTTTGACCTATCAAAGGCCTTTCATATGGTGAATCATAATATGCTTCTCCAAACTCTGATTAACCTAAATCTTTGCTCTGCCACAATAAGTTAGTTTTACAGTTACTTATCTGACCGACATCAAGCAGTTTTTTTTTTCAAAAAACTTTTTATTGAATATAAAATTTAGAGATACAGACAAACATCAACAACAAAATAACCAAACTGCATGATGTATCATATGAATTAAAAAGTACTGTTGTAGGTAAAGCCTTTGAGGAAGGTTACATACATGCAGTAACTATAAACAATATGTACATATGTTAACCAAAGGCAAAACAGAGTAAGTATAAATATAATTAAAAGTAGGTGTAATTATGCAAGAAAGAGAAAAAAAAAAAAAAAAAACTAAGAATCTCCTCAGATATGTTAATCCATTAATCAGTATTTATGATAAACAAGACTTTTTCTATGACTTTGTTAGTTTGAGCCCGCTTCTTGGGGCTTTTGACTAATATTTTCTGTGCTGAAATGTATGTAAAAGCTAAATTCTTAAAGTTGTTCCAATTCAGTTTAGTGCGGTCGAGCCAGTTTTGTGTGATGTAAAGTTTTATGAGGGAACATATGTGAACTATTACTTGTGTATCTAGTTTAGATAAATGAGTATTAGATATGTGAAGTAACGCTAGTTCCCAAGATAAGGTGGATTTGTGATATCCTATCTTTTGCAAACGCACTTTTAAAGAGGTCCAAAGTTTGTGTGAGTGATAACAAGACCATAGAACATGTAAAAGATCAGCGTTTGGAAAGGAGCAACAGGAACATGAAGCAGATTTGCTAGGATTAAATTTATTTAATTTAGAGGGAGTATAGTACGCGTTATTATTTATCATTAATTGAGTGTAAAAAAGCTTCTTAAAGGGAGAGTAGTCCAAAGTATTCTTGATAGCTGTGAGTTTCTGATTTGCAGATAATTGAAAATTATGTTTGTCCCAGTATTTAGAAAAAAGGCAATCTGATTCATGAATTATTTGTGTAAAAAAATTATATGATTTAGATAACATTTTCTCTGGAAGATTTAAAGTCTGTATCACTTTTTCAACATTTATGATATCTAATTTGTCTGTCTTAATATGAGCAAATTTATCAGTGATTAATTCTCTCAATTGTCTTAAGATAGTAGTATATTTAATATCTGCTTTAAAAATTTTACGTACATTAGTGAGAGTTTCATCTTTGTATTGTATCAGATCCCAGACATTAAGATCTTTAATAAGAGGGAAGTTTGAGAGATTGATAGGCACATTATTTAATCTAATATTAGGATTTAAATGAAGAGGTTGTAGTAACTGGAAGGTGTCCTTAGTATTAATGAGTTTTAATAATTCTTGAAAGGAATTAACTTTTTGTTTTAGAGATTTAGGAATTTTTAGATTATTAATAGAATCCATGGAGAGAAAAGGGAGAGTGGATGGATTAATATTTTTGTTTAAAATGACTTGGTACCATAATTTGGTCCAGTTAGGATATTTATTAAGTCTCTTAAAATCTAAGTTGGAGATAGCATTAAGTTTATTTGCAGAAATAATTAGATAGTAAAGATAAAAATTCGGAAGGCTTAGGCCACCTTTATTTTTAGGAGAGATTAGCTTGGTGTATGAAATCCTAACAGATTTGGGAAACCAAATAAATCTGGCTAATTCTTTATTAATTTTGGAAAATAAAGATTTAGGGATTAATTGGTCTGAGGAATTGAATTGAAATAAGACTCTGGGAAGTATATTCATTTTAACTATCGCCACTTTAGATAAAAGTGATAAATTTAATAATTTCCATCTATTTAAATCTAACATTATTAATGACCAGATGTTATTCAAATTATTCTGAAATGTGGAAAGACCATTATGTTGAACTTGAATCCCCAAATATTTGATGGCATGTGTAATTTGGAAAGAAGAGTCTGGGAATAAATATGATTTATGGGCTTGTGGGTTTATAGGAAAAATATGTGTTTTTTGTGAGTTAATCTTATATCCAGAAACTTGAGAATATATGGTAAGAGAGTTAATCAATTTAACCAGATCTGTACCGGGTGTTTGGAAGTATATTACCAGATCATCCGCAAAAGCAGAAAAATATACATTGGTGTTATAAATCCTGGGTATCCTGTGAGAGGTGTTTTGTGTTATGTACAGAAGCAATGGTTCCATATACAAATTAAAAAGAAAAGGGGATAGAGGACATCCTTGCCTTGTACCATTTGAGATCTTTATAGGTTTGGATATATTTCTGTTAATGTATAGGAAAGTAAAGGAATCCTTATACAGGATTTTAATCAAATCTATATAAGTGTTGGGTATATGAAAACAGGCCATAGTTTGAAAAAGGAAATCCCATACAACTCTGTCAAAAGCCTTCGACGCATCAAGAATTAGAGCATATAATGGATTCTTATCTGTTTTAGTGAATTGTATGAGAGATTCTAGTGTCAAAGTATTATCCCATACATGTCTATGAGACATAAAACCTGCTTGGTCAGAAGAAATTAAAGATGGTAAGACCTTTTTAAGTCTGTTTGCAAGTAAAGAGGCTAAAATTTTTATATCAGTGTTAATTAAGGAAATCGGCCTATAATTATCAGGATCCGATTTATCTTTGTTATTTTTCAAAATTAGGATGGTTTTTGAGGTATTCCAATGTAGATCTGAAATACCATTAATTCTTATGTAGTTAAAGGTTTTGAGAAGAAAAGGTATAAGAGCAGTTTTATGAGTTTTAAAAAATTCAGATGTAAAACCATCTGGGCCTGGGGATTTACTAGATTTTAATCTGTCAATAGCTTCTGACACCTCTTGCAAACTTAATGGTGCCGAAAGTATATTCCTTTGTTGTTCACTCAGTTTAGGAATTTAATAGAAGTTAAAAAACTGTCCATATGTTGCTTATTCAAAGGAGCGTTTCCCTTAGAGTATAAATCTGAAAACAAAGACATGAAGAGTTGCAAGATTTCCAAATCAGTATTAAATAACCTATTTTTGTATTGTATGGGTGGTATTTTGGGAAGAGTTTGGTTATTTTTAATTATTCTCGGTAAAACTCTGAGGGAACTTGTGCCCATTCAGAATGGATAGCTAAAAGTCTTTGTTCAACTATAGAGAGATTATGTTGGTGTAGTAAACATAATTCTTTCTGGGAATCTAACAATTGTTGGTAAGAAGTGGGGTTAGCATTTAGTCTGTATTGACTTTCCAAAGTTTGAATTTTTAGTTTTAGTAAAGATTCTTTATTTCTATATTGTTTTTAAGAAATGAAGCCTTATTAATTAGCATGCCTCTAAGGTTTGCTTTACAAGACTTCATTGTATATCATATGGAATATTCGCTTTGTCCAGATTGAAATAAGCTTCCCTAATAATGTCAGTAATTAATTTATGAATGTCAGAATTTAAGAGGAGATTATTATTTAGCCCAATTATTATATGTATGTCTGTGTGGTATATTGAGATCCAAATCAAGTCTAAGGGATATTCTAGAATGGTCTGAAAAGAATCTAGGTTCTATGGAATAATCAATTTTCAATTGTGAGAGAGAGTTGGAAATAAGAGAAAAGTCCAATCTTGACCATGAATTATAACATTTAGAATAGTACGTATATATATATTTTCTATCAATACAACTTGCACAGGAGAAAGGGTCTATAAGATTCAAATCTAACATCAATTCTTCCAGAGCTATAGATGCTTGGAGATTATATGAGAGCGATCTACTAGTACGGTCAGTATCAGGGTTAATAATAGCATTCCAGTCTCCTCCCACAATAATATAATGGTCTTTAAAAGAGGATAAAATGTTATATATCTGTAAGAAAAAATGTGTTGATTGTTACAGGGACCATAAAGATTAAAAAAAACAAGTGGTTTATCTAAATCCTGAAGATGAGAGGTAAAGTAGCACCATCTTCCATTTATATCATAATTCTCATCTAAAATGGAGCCTTGAAAATTGTTTTTGATTACAATAGCCACCCCCCTTGAGTTAGAACTATTACCAGCAGCTATTATTTTCTTGACCCATTTCTTTTTATTTTCTTTATCCCAATCTTCCCTGGATAAATGAGTTTCTTATAGAAAGCAAATATTATTTTGAGATTTATAAACCAGATGAAAAAGTAGGGATCTCTTATCTTTGTTATGTATCCCTCTTACATTCCATGAATCAATACACAAAGTCATTATACTGGATATCTAAAAGTAACCAAATAAGTAATGGGTAATTAATATTAACAATGTATTGCAGAAAGATTGAAATCAAAGTCTTGTTATAATATATCCACCTACTATTTAAGCATCTCAAAAATATTATTATATTTAGCACTCCATATTTCTTCCCAATCAACCCGGTGCCTACCCACCCACCCCTTATTAGAGAAGAAATATACAGTTGAATTAAATGTCTGTTATTGGTTAACAAAATGAACAAACTAACTAGATTAAATCTAAATAAAGTCCTAAAAAGGACTAACAGTATGTATAAACAAACTATACATATATACAAAAATACTGAAAACAAGACGACAATCATAATCAGGGCCTGTAATACTAATATTACACTACTCCTATATAGTCTATGAAGAATTAAATATTTTATTAACGCTTTGCTAAAGAGCAGGTGTTATATGTAGTAGCTAATGAAATTGCTAAAATGTTGAGTTTAATAAGTAATTAAATAAATAAGCCACAAAGGCTAAATTTTTAAAGATACAGGCTCAAAAGACTTAGAACAAAAAACACAAGGCCGAAAGTTCAAAATACATCAAAGAAAATCTTAATGAATTATATGAGTGTTTAACATATCTTATATTACATATTTACTGTATCATATTATACACATTGAAAAACTATGCATAGATTATTTAAACAAAGGTTAACTCATCTATAAGCTCGCCTTCCTTAAGAAACTGTCAAGAGTTCAAATAAAGAATTTACAATTATGTTATATAACCCATCTGATCAAATACAGTAACCAAAAGGCACAGTAATGTTATTACAATAAAATATATCATGAAATGTAGTCCCACAATAGATATTTTTGTTGTAGCTACATTCATGGAAGAAAAAAGTCACAGCAGATGTTTGATGCTGTAATTATTCGCAGAAAAAGCATGGCAACGCTTCCGTGAACACAGCGCTTCAAAAACTGTGTGATGATGTCCTATCTGCACTATGCCTCTATCATTCGGCATATATCAACGAAATATCTTGAACAAACAACTCAAAAATATATATGCCTGTCTCACCAGTTAGATTAAGCCGAAAGACTATTAGAGAGCAAATAATGTTCTTACATATTCCCGGTTGTGCGAATGGTATCAAAAATTACCGTTCGAACAACAAATCCCAAGAACCCATCTTTGGTATTTGTCTCTTTCTTTTTCTCTGGTGTAGCAAAAAAAAAAAAAAAAAAAGGATTCCTTAGGGTATATATAGCTTCCGGACAAAAAGAATCTAACTGTCTTATGAGTGAGACCTATAATGTAAATACAAATTCAGAGTCAATAGAGAAAAAATAAAAAGAGAAAAAAGAAAAAACATTTTGTCTCGCCAACCTCCACAACGCTTGTATTAGACTGATGTATAGAAGAATAAAGTACGGCTCAGTCATGAACGTTTATCAAGATTCCATAGAATTTGACAACAGTCCTTTAAGCAAAATGTCAGTATTCTAAAATGTACAAAGAAAAAAAAGAGCCAAAGGACACAGTTTAAAAAAAAAAAAAAAAAACTCTTTGTTCTTCGTTCGTAGTTTTAAAAAGAGTCTTATTTAAAACATTTGAGGCCATGACCAAGCAACACTAGCGAATAATAGGTTGCTTAAAGTGTAGGTGTCTAAAATAATCAAATGGATGGAATATTATTTAGCGGTAACTATTCCAGTAAGCACTTCTTTAAACAATTTTATAAAGATATCTTTAGCTTCTTGCAAAGTACTTACTTGATACCTCCTATCATTATATGTGAAGGATAGCGTGTTTGGATAACGATCTGGAACCTAATATTTCTTTTAATTAAATCAGAACAGTAGGGTGCTAGTTTTTGTCTGTTTGCTTTAATCAGTGAAGGTAAATCTTGTGAAAATGACAGTCTATGCTGATTCCACATAAATTGTTTTTGTTTTTTGGCTGCTGCCAGTATTCTCTGTGCATCTTGAAAATTCAGGATTTTAGTGTATATAATCCTAGGCATCGAGGCATCTTGACGAGATCGCAAGGCTCTATGTGCTCTCTCTAGAACTAGACTCTCAGACTTGCCATCTAGATTTAGAAGTGCTAAGAAAATCTGTTTAACAGTTTTTAGTAAATCGTGGCTATCATAGGATTCTGGCAATCCTCTTATTATTATGTTATTTCGGCGACTTCTCGCCTCGAGGTCTAACAGTTTGTCTTGGATTTCAGTTATGAGAGCATCTTTGGCACATAAATCTTTTTTTAAAGTTTCAATTTGAATTTCATTAGTGTGATTCTTCCCTTCCAGACTATCTAACCTTTCGGTTATGTGATTTAGGGATTTACCAAAGTCAGTGAGTTGGTCAGCAAAGCTTTTAACGGCAGTATGTATAGGTTCTAAGGCTTGTTTTAGCTCTTCAAGGTGAAAGTTTGATTCATTTTTTTCTTTGGCGCTTATTTTTGAATTTTCGACGCCTTGTTTATTTGTTCTAAGTCTTTTTGAGCCTGTATCTTTATCAGGCAAAAGCAGTGAGGAAAATTTAGCCTTTGTGGCCTGAGTCTCCATGTTATCGGAGTTACCAGCCATACCTAAGCAGATTTGTCTTCGCGGGAACAGGATCACTGAGAAAGTCCGTTATATGCACGTGGCTTGTGATTTGAAGGCCAAATGAAGATCGTTTCTGTTAATGTTTAAAATTCTCTTTATTTTTTACAATAAAGAGTCCAAGTTTTAGCGTTAGCTTTCCGGTTATCTTTCTGAGCAAACTTCTGTAGAAAACACCTTTATCTACTATTTTAAAAATTAGAGATAAGCGCTGACATATGAGGAGCGACTAATATAGGGTACTCCCTAGACAACCGCCATCTTGGAATCCCCAACATCAAGCAGTTTTATGGCAAGACAAACTGTCCACCCTACTGCCAGTCTCAGTAGGAGTCCCCCAAGGATCTATCCTAGGCCCTCTGCTGTTCTTGCTTTTCACTAATGATATTTCCTCAGCCCTACCCACTGCCTCAGTAGTGCAATATGCAAATGATACCACCATTATATGTGCCACCCCAAACATTAAAGAATTACAAACCCTTACCCAATCAAACTTCACTCTAGCTGAAACATGGTTTGCCAACATCAAACTTATTCTCAATCCCAACAAAACAAAACAGATTCTGTTCAATCCTGGAAGATCCCATCCCTCAAATGAAAGATTAACTATAAACTCCAAAAGTAATATTCAAATCACACCAACAACACACACAAAACTACTTGGTGTAGAGATCGATCACCAACTAAAATTTGATATCCATATAGCACAAACCATCAAAAAAGTCAACAAGAAACTAGGCATACTCTATAGAAACAAACAATTCATGACCACACATACTAAAACTACTATCGCTAGAACCCACCTGCTATCCATCCTACTTTATGCCCCCCCATATTAACCAACCTGAGTCAAAACAACCTAAACAAAATGGAATCTTGTTACAACAAGATTGACAAATTTGCCACTGAAGCCACACATAGGTCCCACCATTGTACATCCCTAAAACAGCTCACTTGGCTAGAGCTACCCCATGTACTACTACTGAAGCAAATCTCAACAACACATAAGCTTTACCATCTACCTGAAAAAAAACTAGCCCTCCAGGGCATTATACAGCCTTACACTACCTCTAGAGAACGAAGATCTAGCAACCAGAACCAAATAAAAGTAATCAGACACAAAAATGAAGCAGGTAAATCCCTATTTGCCTGCACAATAGCCCAGTCCTGGAATGCACTTCCAAACCACATAACCTCCACGACCTCTCCAACACAATTTAAATACCTCCTAAAAAAACACTAATAATTGGCTATGCTTATGCTACTCCCCAGGATAATCCAGACCACGGCAAATCAGTAAGAGCTCCACCAATGTATGTTGAATCCTACAAAGCACTGTCAAGTTCCTTGTAGAATCAGCCTCTATACCCATAGGAATTAAGAACTGTACCTTACAAAACTGAACCCTAATAAATAGTAATCTCGAAATCTAATACTATCTCTCAAATTGTATCCTAACAATTAAACAACCCTATCAGCTCTAGGCATCTTTTCCCTATTAAAGGCCTGCTCTCTTGATGCTCTCCCAAAAAAAAAAAAAAAAAGTCTTTACGACTGTATAGACTTAAAATATAGCATTAATGTACATGTAACCTTTGTATTATGTTGATGTTGACTTCTCTCTGTCGATGCTGATTACATCTGTACCAACTTGCTTAACCAACTTGTAACTTAACTAACTTTTAGCTTTTCTCCCTGGGCCTCTGCTGAAAATGGACCTGTGTCCAGTCGGACTCTCGCAGTTAACAAATGTAAAATAAAAATAAATAAATAAAAAGGCAGTGCACAATGTTTTAATTATGGAAACAATGTCTGTTATGGGACATATACCCTGACGTACCCAGCTGTCTGTTATGGGCCTTCTACCCAACTGTCTGTTATGGGCCTTGTACCCTGATGTACCCAGCTGTCTGTTATAGGACGTGTACCCTGACATACCCAGCTGTCTGTTATGGGTCTTTTACCCATCTCTCTATTACGGGACTTGTACCCAGCTGTCTGGTATGGGACTTGTACCCTGATGTACACAGCTGTCTATGGGCCTTGTACCCTGACATACCCAGCTGTATGTTATGGGACTTGTACCCAGCTATCTGTTATGGGACTCGTACACTGATGTACCCAACTGTCAGTTATGGGATTTGTACCAAGCTGTCTGTTATGGGCCCTGTACCCTGATGTACCCAGCTGTATGTTATGGGACTTGTACCCAGCTGTCTGTTATGGGACTCGTACACTGATGTACCCAACTGTCGGTTATGGGATTTGTACTGAGCTGTCTGGTATGGGACTTGTACCCTGATGTACACAGCTGTCTATTATTGGCCTTGTACCCTGATGTACCCAGCTGTCTATGGGCCTTGTACCCTGACGTACCCAGCTGTCTGTTATGGGCCTTGTACCCTGACATACCCAGCTGTATGTTATGGGCCTTTTAACCATCTGTCTGTTATAGGACTTGTACCCAGCTGTCTGGTACAGGACTTGTACCTTGATGTACCCAGCTGTCTGTTATGGGCCTTGTACCCTGATGTACCCAGCTGTCTCTTATAGGACGTGTACTCAGCTGTCTGTTATGGGCCTTTACCCTGATGTACCCAGCTGTCTCTTATAGGACGTGTACTCAGCTGTCTGTTATGGGCCTTTACCCTGATGTACCTAGCTGTCTGTTATACAATGTGTACCCAGCTGTCTGTTATGGGCCTTTTACCCATCTGTCTGTTATGGGACTTGTACCCTGATGTACCCAGCTGTCTGTTATACAACGTGTACCCAGCTGTCTGTTATGGACCTTTACCTTGACGTACCCAGCTGTCTGTTATGGTCTCTTTACTCTGATGTACCCAGCTGTCTGTTATGGGCCTTGTACCCTGATGTACCCAGCTGTCTGTTATACAACGTGTACCCAGCTGTCTGTTATGGGCCTTTACCCTGAAGTACCCAGCTGTCTGTTATGGGACTCGTACACTGATGTACCCAACTGTCAGTTATTGGATTTGTACCGAGCTGTCTGTTATGGGCCTTGTACCCTGATGTACCCAGCTGTATGTTATGGTCTCTTTACTCTGATGTACCCAACTGTCAGTTATGGGATTTGTACCGAGCTGTCTGTTATGGGCCTTGTACCCTGATGTACCCAGCTGTCTGTTATGGGCCTTTTACCCATCTGTCTGTTATGGGACTTGTACCCTGATGTACCCAGCTGTCTGTTATACAACGTGTACCCAGCTGTCTGTTATGGACCTTTACCTTGACGTACCCAGCTGTCTGTTATGGTCTCTTTACTCTGATGTACCCAGCTGTCTGTTATGGGCCTTGTACCCTGATGTACCCAGCTGTCTCTTATAGGACGTGTACTCAGCTGTCTGTTATGGACCTTTACCCTGAAGTACCCAGCTGTCTGTTGTTCAGGATGTTTAGGTTAGACATAACTTCAGGACAGTAGAAGGAGACTTATCTGTTTGCAGATCAATTGCGCAAAAATAGGGTCTACATTCACACATGGTAGAAACAGCCTTCAGTACAATCTGGAAAAACTGGTAATATAAGCTGACTACTGGCATTTGGGAGATAATACTAAAGGGAAGGTGATGCATTTTGGAGGCTGGGACACCAGAAGACAAAACAAATATGCAAATCTAAGGGGAAGGAGCTTATTTTAAAGGTACATTATTTCAGAATAAGGATAGGACTGAGAAATCCAGTTCATTGCTGATATACACTGGTACACATGCAGACTTACAGGTAAATGAAAATCCTCCTTCTCCCCATGTACCACCCTACTGAGGCTGTAGGTGGAATATCATGCCCACTCTTTAAGAGGGACATGTAAATAATATATACTATCTGGGAAGTTATTGCCTAGATGCTGAGAACATAAGAAATGTACACTGTGATGAAGGCTGTTGATGATGGATATGTACATGTTGCAGGAAAGACAAAGCAGGGGAGACAAGCCGCAAGCGCAAATAACTGTTAAGGGACAGGTAGATGAGATGAAACTGTAAAGCAGAGAATGGGAGGGTGTTTTATATGTACGAAGTGCAGAATGGGAGATAAAGAACTTAGACATGGAAGTATCTCTTAGTGGGTGGTCAGACCATGGAGGAATGGAAGTACTACAGAACTGAGTAGGTGGTCAGACCATGGAGAAATGGAAGTATTACTTAACTGAGTGGGTGGTCAGACCACGGAGAAATGGAAGTATTACTGAACTAAGTAGGTGGTCAGACCATGGAGAAATGGAAGTATTACTTAACTGAGTGGGTGGTCAGACCATGGAGAAATGGAAGTATTACTTAACTGAGTGGGTGATCAGATCGTGGTCTACTTCTAAAATTTGTTGGAGCTGTACAAGACATTGAGAAATTTCCAGAGTGCATGAGACAGGTCACAGGTCAGGGTGAGGTAGAACTGCTGACAGCTTTAGATCATTCTTCTGTCTGTTTAACACAGATAGCTAAGCCTAAGAATTGTTGATGAGCTTTATCCTGAAATAATTTGTTTTAATCCTTCACTTTCCAGCTTCATGCTATGGGACTCTGCAAAAATCACTTATCCAGTAAGTGATACTCAATTACCCATATATAAAGACACTTGTGCTTTATGGGTTACCTGGTTAAGAAATTCATGTAAAATGGGTCTTCTTTTAGGAATGTGTTTTACGTTACTAGTATTTTACTGGTGTGAATTGTACTCCCTGAGAATTTACCTTAGCATGTATTAAAAGCTCAGGCACCCATAACTAAATGTAGAGTTAATTTGTGTTATATGTTGTATACTGGCCAGTAAGTTCTAATCAATAACTTTTTTAAAAGCCTTGAAAGGGATGCCTTGTGGATATGTGCCTTCCTAAAAGCATAGGAGTACATTATTACTTTTGAAACCCTAGTGTGATTCTTTGCAGAATTTCCTGCAGTTAGTCTTTTGGAAACAAAGTTTGGATGTGATCCTTGTAACCATGACTAAAATGGCAAAGCATAAGAACTGTTGCTAAACAGAAAAAAAGTTTAACAGTCTCACTTGGCTGCATTACTGCTAAAACTGAATGGGGCAGAGGGGAGCATTCAGGAAAAAAACGTACTGCATTGTCCACCCTGTTTATTTTATCTCCTTCACATTTCAAAATGTCTCTCTTAGCCATTTAGGCCATTGTTATGCAGGCTTGTAGTACAGCTGCCAGTCAATTGGCAGTAGTTTACATCTCTTCATGTCTTTCCAGAAGAAACATTCTCACGTTTTTTTTTAAAGCCCAAGTAAAGCACTTCCTTCAGCACTGAAGCACTACGGACGACAGACAAAGTATTACTTATTAAGCACATCTCAGCAGAGCTTCCTTACAGTTTTGCGCCCAGCTATGAGAATGGGATTAAAGATTGCTTTATATCCGCTTTCTGCAGGCAACAAAACCTCAGCTACTATAATTTCCGGTGAGACAGTCTGCCTGCTGTACCCCCTCATTTAATATTGTTAATGCTAAATGTTTTGAACTTATAGGTAAGGCCTATCCAGTTTCACATTTGCATATTTTGCATAAATATACTTTTGCACTGCATACCTTTCCTATACATGACTACTTAATGAAGCAGCACAAAACTCTATTATTTTATTGTATAACAATTCTCAAAACCATTAGCTCCAACTCTTTACAGACGTTTCTTGGAAGTCACATTTTCTTTTTCTTCTTTAATATGAAATATGTTACAGCTTCGCAAAATTAATATGATTTCTGAGTGTTTTTAATCCAATCAGCAGTAGCCAGAGATCAGTGAAAGAGCCTCTTTGTAGTTAGATGGACAGCGTATGTTTCTAGAAATTAACAAATCAGACTTTGAACAAAAATACAATGTTTAACACTTCGTACACTTCCTTTGAAGAGGAACTTTAAGAAGTGTGACTACAGAGGAAGATGGAAAATGTCTTAATGTCAGGTACCCTGAGAATATTTGGTACAGAAAACATTTGTTAGGGAAAAGCACATCCCAAATATTCAGTCAATGGGGAAAAAGTTCATGGGGCTTTTGCAGATTTGCAGAACAAATAATATCAGTTGTTATTCATTTATATCAGAATTACCTGTTATGATAAAAAAGGAATTTTAATGTTTCCAGAAAAAACAGAGCATGCCTGAAATCTTCAGAACTCTATAAAATAGTATACCCCCTGGTGTATGGTAATTCCTTGGTGGCTGTCCATTTTTCTGCTAAACATTCTCAAATTCCATGCTTATACACAAGTCTCCTATGTTTAACATCAAGCTCAGACAAGACGAAAGGTGACATAATCCTAATGACAACATTTTAACATTTCCATTTTTCACATGTTCCCCCATTCTTTCTTTCTCCTGCTTTCTTTTTCACTTTCACCTCCTTCTTTACTCGGTACCTTCCCTCTTCGGTCGTATACTGTCATGTTTCCGTACTGTCCCACATGTCCCCCGTTACTCTTAAGGCTTCTTCGTTTTTATCTTTACTTTTCCTGATTTCGACTCACGGTGCCTTCACTTTCTTTCATGCAGCCTACTTGGACTATGCATCAATGCTTCTTGTTCCATTGCCTTTAAATTATTGTTATGTCAAATGTATTGTATTTATGTATTTATCTATTTACTTACTATTTATTTATTGACCTGGGTAGACACCGAATCTTTTTCAGGCTCAGCCTGAGGAACCATGAAATTTCCAGTCAGATGAAAAGTAGTACACAGCGGTCACTGTATAATGTTAACGTTGACAGATAGAGCATGCTTTTTTTAAATAATTACAATTGTACAACAGTAGTGATACTATATAATTCATAGGCCATTTATAACTAGTAGGAATGTATGTACCAGTTTCTTCTTAAAGTTTGTCTTTTAAGTGATTACATAACTATTTTTGAGAAATGAAGGTTCCACATTCTAAAGGCTTAGAATGTGGAACTTCCATTTCTCAAAAGTAGTTATGGTTCCACATTCTAAAGGTTTAACGCTGCGGTGGTGGTGGTGCGGTAGCGTTGTCGCCTCACAGTAAGACGTCCTGTTCGATTCTCAGCTAGAGCGTCTTCTGTGTGGAGACATGTGTGAATGGGCGTACCTTCGTTGAAGGTTGTGCGTCAGGGTTGGCAGCTCGGCACGTAAAAATCTACTGCCAATCATTAGCGGACTGGAGTTCCGCTGTGGTGACCCCTAATCGGGAAAAGCCGAAAGACACAAGACATTCTAAAGGTTTAATGAGTCTCATCTTCAGTTTTCAGGCACGCCATGTTATGACCTTTATACTTCTTTTCCTTTGCATATCGTATAAGTACAACGTGTATAAATGTTGTTGTGAAACTCTAATGCTTTAACCTAGAATGTGTACAGCATGATTAACTGCAGAAAAGTAGTTGTAGTTTTGAAGTACAGAGTTTTGCTTGCATTTTCTTAGCAAACCTGTTATATTTACAACAAAATTTACAGCATCATTTAGTGCGACATGAATGTTTTAAAACAGCATGACTCAATGGAGCCATTTTAGGTTCAGCCTGGGTAGGTAACATCAATCTTTTGGCCACCAAATGCTAAGCAATGGATACAACCCCTGGTTTGGCTGCAACGTTGGTCTCCAAGGAACTCTAGTCTGAGCAGGGTCAATTTAAATATTGAAAAATTAATGATATAAAGATACAGGACAGTAGTTCATAGATAATTCTGCAGAGAAGATTCTTTGTATGAAAAGAGATTTATTTGACATTCTATACAACAAGAATATTTTGAAAGAGCGTTATTTGACTTTTTATTTGACACAGAAGGGGCAGTACCTCTTGGAAGATGAAAATACATACCATTATAAAATATTACACAATTTGCCAGGTACATAAAAAGGTACAACCTTAATACAAGATGGCAATGCACTAAAGTATAGTATTACTGTAAAGGGTTTACCTTGTCATGGTGTGCCCCAGTAAATCTCATTGCTATGTCATATGAACCCCTGTAACCCTTGCAGCGTCTTTCTTGGAATAAAAAAGTCTGGGGTGAATGTCTCCACAAATTATAATCCTCCAAAAACATCTCATCATTTATTTTCCACTATATATATCATTAATTTTTCAATATTTAAATTGACCCTGCTCAGACTAGAGTTCCTAGGAGACCAACCTTGCAGCCAAGCCAGGGGTTGTATCCATTGCTTAGGATTTGGTGGCCAAATGATTGATGTTACCTACCCAGGCTGAACCTAAAATGGCTCCATTGAGTAATGCTGTGGAGTCATTATCTAAAAGGTGACGTGGTGGTATCAGATGCAGTACCCGAATTATCATATAATCTGCTTTGGAAGAAGTGAAACAGCCCTCAAGGAGAGTTGCCATGTGTGTGTGTGTGTGTGTGTGTGTGTGTGTGTGTGTGTGTGTGTGTGTGTGTGTTTGTATACATATATGTGTCTTTGTGTGTGTTGTATACAATATTTACATATATATTTTTTAAGGGGGGACATGTGCAGACGTACATCTGTCTAATAAAATATATTTTGTTAAAGGGATTTTTTTACTTAAGGTCTAAAGGATTAATACAAAATTTAAAATGACACTGCTTGCTCTCATCAATATTTCTTGATGCTTAAATATTCATACCCTCATGATTCAGAAGTATATCTTTCAAATTTCACCTCCAGAGTTATGGGCAAAGCAGTAAAATAATTAGTAAAAAGACCCAACTTTGCAATTTTTGGAAAGATACAGCAAAAGTGTAAGAAAAAAATAGGGTCTTCCTTACAATTTCTGACTAGCTGAGAGATATGCTTAGAAGAACATGTAAAGTGATGCTTCTCCACTCTCTAAAATGTGACTACATTTTGTTAAAGTACAAAATGTTCTTTCAGAACAAAACAAAATGGCTACGTTCTGACTGAGTGGTGATACCACATTCCCACAGTGGGAGGAAGAGATGTCTCTTTTGTACATGTAGGGACCCAGTACTGAAATTTGTTAATGTTGCTCCTCTGTATGTTCAGTTTCAATTCAGGCGCATAACTATTCTAATGTTAAAATGATTTTGCCCAGGCTTTTCAAGAAGAATATTGTATTATAGTACTCTGTGAATAAAAGTTGTAAAATGTCCACATTATATACACTGTACTTCCTGTAGTCAAAAATGTAGTGTCTGATTCCTTCCAGGTCTGTTTACCTATTGTGTGACTCTGGACAAGTCACTTAAACAGACAGTGCTGCCAGGTCACCCTGAACACCGACATTTGTGTCCAGTGGGCTTACTTGGTTTACAAAGTGAACAGATAAAAAAATGTGTTTTATATAGGAATTTGGACTTGTAAGTACAATATATACCTATTTGTAAGTGTGATGTTAATCCCATACTGTTAATAATAATATGATAACTTAAATTCTTTGAAATATGATGCTCTGCCTTTGTCTGGAGATGGGTTGTTTCCTCTTTAGTTGTGCCTCCCAGTGGAGGGTGGAGCACTAAGTCAGGTGAACAGAGGCAGAAGCACAGACAGATCGTCCAGAGCAGAGTTTACACATGACAGCATGTCCACATGGACTACATTGATGTCATTATGTGCCATCTGCTCTAAGTCATCAAGGATGGGCCATAGTGGGAAGAGCCTTACCAGCTATTCAGATCCCTTCAGTATCCCTTCTTCTGTCTGCCTTGTTATTGGGAATGAGAAGAGATTCTGGGATATGACAGCTAGTGCATTGTAACGTGGGCACCAGAAACAAATATAAAAAGAAAATTAACATGATGTTAAGCCAGCCATGGTGCCAGATATGTTAGGGGATGAAATGACTGAACTGGAATATAACCTCTTTTCTGAAACTGAGTAAGTTATACAACAAAAGAAGGTGTGAGTAAGGACTTCATAAACAATAGTGTGTTATCACACATGTAGGACATTCCATAAGATGCACTATTTAACAACTGAAGTGTTACTAGTATGTTATTCATTAACCACGATTGCAGTATGGCATACTACTGGTTTACATATAAAGTTCGACAATAAATATTTGGCTCTTTACCAAAACTATTATTTTTGAAAATGATGAGTTGAAACACCTATAAAACCAGAAAAATCTTTATTTGCAGGAGAGTAAACCCTTACCCCCCCAAAATTGTATATATCACCTCTGTGGTTAAACCACGGTAGAGAAAAAGGGAAAAACCCTGACAAATGTACTGCCAGCTTACACAATACATTATGTTGTAATAAAATCCTTGCACTAAATATAAGCACATTGGTAGAGTCAGGAATATCAGACATTATTTATGCTAATACGTATATACTGTAGGAGTTACTCTGGTTGTAAATCAAGTCTGTTAATCTTCACATTCTAGGCTATGTATTACACTTCACAAAGTTAAAGGTTTGTGATATAGTCCATGCTAGTCTTACTCAAAATCTGTTTTGTCATATCTAACTGCTATAGTATATTCCAGTTTATACTACCATCAAAATAACTGTTCATTCATTTTTAAATATGACACCATTTACCTTTGTTTAGAAGTTAATTTTACATGATTAGCATAATAAAAAAGCGTTCTTGCAACCAATATGAATGAAAAGTGGCGTGTAGTGAACGCCACACGTCCGAGATCCCAGTGGTAGTGATATTCACCAAAAGGTGAAGGAACAAGCTTCCACTAATAAGAACTGATAATTTATTACATAAAACAGTATCGTTGAGCGCTTTCACCCACTAATCGTAGGCTTCATCAGAACAAAGAATTAATGAGGATGTGCACTTTAAATACTCTTTTTGGCGCCAATTTTCAACAGACATTTAAAGGAGTATAACATGTTACAATAAATGTAAAAACTTCATAATAAAACTTCTGTAGCAATAAAGTTATACAAATTCATCCAATGCCTAAAAATATGTTTCTGCAAAACATAAATAATCATATAAAATATATGAATGTTATATGTACTATATTCTAATGAGCATGAACAACCCTGATGAAAACAATAATACATAACCTAATAACTATTAAATTCTACCCTTATGTATCAATAATTCTCAAGAATTGGTTTAACTGATATGAAGTCATTCAGTCCCGGGGGGGTAGTGGCATCAGTGAGTAATTGCCAATAACACTCTCTAAATGCAAGTTTACTTTTAATATTACCCCCCCTGGGATTTGTCTTCACAACTTCTAATATACCAAATCTAAACTGATGGTCTATACCTTTTTTCATAATGTGTCTGGCTAGTGCATTTTTATCATCATTGGTCCTTATGCTATATAGATGTGAATAAATCCTTTTCCTAAAATGCTGCTCAGTCTTTCCAATATAATAGCTAGGACACATCGAGCATACTGCCAGATATACTATAAATTTGGTATTACAGTTTCCTTTCTTAAGGAATATTTTCGTTCTATTGTAATTTCTTAAAACTATTTTTTTATCCTCCATAATGTAACTGCACTGTGAACACGTACCACATTTGGAAGTGTAAGTATTCTTCAAGTTGTCCTGCGCTTTGTGGCCTTTCTCTAATATACTTTTCAAATTCTGTCCCATCTTGAATACAAAACTCGGTTTTGTTCCTAACAATTCTGTCATCTCTTCATTTACTAGTAAAGTGTCCCAATGTTTACTCATGATTTCCTTAATTTGACCACTACTGTGTCCATATTCAATAATACAAGATCTTTTGTAAACATCATTTGTTTTACACATTGTACCAGGACCTAACTCAGGTGTGGTACTAAATTTTGTTCCTAATAAAGGAGCAAATTTTGATCCCCATTGTTCCATCACTTGTTTGTTTATCTTTTCCATCATTTGCAAGTTGTAACCTCTATCCAAAAATAATGAAGTGATGAACTGAATCTCTTGAACCATTTCAGTGTAAGATGAGGTCATTCTCATTGCCCTTATACACTGACCTTTGTATATATTTCTCTTGGTTCTTTTTGGATGACAACTTCCAAAATCTATATATGAGTTAGTAAACGTTTTTTTCCTATAAATTCTAGAATAATATTTATTATCCTTTCTGATTATCATAGTATCCAAATATGGAACTCCTGTATTACTACTGGTAGATGTAAACTTCAAATATGGACTGCTATTATTCAGATATGTAAGGAAATTGTCTAACGAATCCTGATTTCCTTCCCAAATGATATAAATGTCATCTAAAAAACGTGAATAAAATTTTATTCTTACTTGATATTCACTTTTAAAGATAGTCTCTTCTTCCCAATTAAGCATGACCATGTTAGCGTATATGGGGGCACATGCTGCCCCCATAGCTACGCCTTTGGTCTGCCTAAAATATATACCTATTTGTAAGTGTGATGTTAATCCCATACTGTTAATAATAATATGATAACTTAAATTCTTTGAAATATGATGCTCTGCCTTTGTCTGGAGATGGGTTGTTTCCTCTTTAGTTGTGCCTCCCAGTGGAGGGTGGAGCACTAAGTCAGGTGAACAGAGGCAGAAGCACAGACAGATCGTCCAGAGCAGAGTTTACACATGACAGCATGTCCACATGGACTACATTGATGTCATTATGTGCCATCTGCTCTAAGTCATCAAGGATGGGCCATAGTGGGAAGAGCCTTACCAGCTATTCAGATCCCTTCAGTATCCCTTCTTCTGTCTGCCTTGTTATTGGGAATGAGAAGAGATTCTGGGATATGACAGCTAGTGCATTGTAACGTGGGCACCAGAAACAAATATAAAAGAAAATTAACATGATGTTAAGCCAGCCATGGTGCCAGATATGTTAGGGGATGAAATGACTGAACTGGAATATAACCTCTTTTCTGAAACTGAGTAAGTTATACAACAAAAGAAGGTGTGAGTAAGGACTTCATAAACAATAGTGTGTTATCACACATGTAGGACATTCCATAAGATGCACTATTTAACAACTGAAGTGTTACTAGTATGTTATTCATTAACCACGATTGCAGTATGGCATACTACTGGTTTACATATAAAGTTCGACAATAAATATTTGGCTCTTTACCAAAACTATTATTTTTGAAAATGATGAGTTGAAACACCTATAAAACCAGAAAAATCTTTATTTGCAGGAGAGTAAACCCTTACCCCCCCAAAATTGTATATATCACCTCTGTGGTTAAACCACGGTAGAGAAAAAGGGAAAAACCCTGACAAATGTACTGCCAGCTTACACAATACATTATGTTGTAATAAAACCCTCGCACTAAATATAAGCACATTGGTAGAGTCAGGAATATCAGACATTATTTATGCTAATACGTATATACTGTAGGAGTTACTCTGGTTGTAAATCAAGTCTGTTAATCTTCACATTCTAGGCTATGTATTACACTTCACAAAGTTAAAGGTTTGTGATATAGTCCATGCTAGTCTTACTCAAAATCTGTTTTGTCATATCTAACTGCTATAGTATATTCCAGTTTATGCTACCATCAAAATAACTGTTCATTCATTTTTAAATATGACACCATTTACCTTTGTTTAGAAGTTAATTTTACATGATTAGCATAATATATAATAGCATCAGAATAACCAAACAATAAAAAAAATCATTAAATAGTCTGAGTAAATGGCATTACAAAATTCACTCAATAAAAAAGCCTCTTAAATGTAAAAAAAATTGTGTCAAGCATATAAAAACAAATTGAACAAAGTAATTTCTAAACAACATATCAGTTGTAATTAGTTCATGGACTTACATTTAAGAACTCATTTTATATTAACAGCCTCATTAATTCCTCTTCTATGTACTGGAAAAGGGCTATTTATTCATGTAATAACCCGCCTGGAAATAAAGAGAAGTAATGTGGCAAATAAGATTAGGTTCCAGGGTGACACCAGGGATTAATGGTAACTAAAAAGAAACAAGATTCCATGTTGGTTTCCTCCCTCAACAGCAACTCTGCTATCTTCTAAAAATGATTGGGTTTCTCAATTGTAACATCGCCAAAAACAGTATTCTGCACTACAGGTTGGTGCAGTATATTCTGTACTACAGCTTGGTGCACCATGTCCTGTGTGATATAGTTTCCTAGTTATGTACATGTCCCTAGCAGTTGTATAACAGTAAATGTACTTAACATTACGTTGAAACCATTCCCCTCAAAAGTCCACAGGTTCTCAGGTTTTTGATCTATGTATCAATATCTTATTCCTCCTTCTCTTCTTCTTTTTTTGGTGTGTAAAACGTTTTTAAAATTTTTTTTTTTTCCCCAAACATTTTTATTAAATTTTCACATATGACAAAGGCAGTCTTACATTTATATCAATGAAAAACATACAAAATGATACCACTTTATTTGCAAATAGTTTACATCACAGGTACCATTGTAACAACTGCAGCTGCAAACCTAATACATCACTTATAAACCATCATCATTGTCATTCAAGCATTATATGGCAAATGCAAATCCTGCCTCTTTAAACTTGTTCCTGCTCTGCATATATTGTTCCCACAATTCCCATTTTTTCCTATGTAGTTTGTTCCTTCCCTTTTCTAAAGATCCAAATTCCAGATGTTTTATCTCTGTTACTATATTCACTACTTCTAGTAAAGTTGGTCTAGACTTTGATTTCCATTTTCTAGTAATTGCTTTTTTGGCAGACACCATAATTAGACTCTCTAAGGCTTTACTATGTATAGGCAATTCTGATTTTGTAGCATAACTCAAAAAAAATAATCTCCTCAGTCAGTCCAATCTGCTCACCCAGCATATCTGACAGAGCAGTCTGCAGGGAACCCCTAATGTCTGCCAGCTTATTACTGCCTTTCACACCTCCAACATTTGCTATTCACCTGAGGAAAAATTATTTGGCATCTACTTGGGGTATAAAATACCTGTGCAAACACTTCCAGGCAAAGATCCTAAATCTTCTAGACTTTGTTGCATATTTGGGACATATACATATATCCCCCATTGTCTCTTTGTGAATTGCTTATCCAGTCTCTCTTTCCAATCCTTTCTAAGCTCCTCTGATTGAGTCTTATAATTGTCATGTAATATTTTATGTGCTTTACTAATTATTCCTTTTTAGTGGTAGCTTCTATTCTAGATTCTATTAAAAACTCAACCAGTGCTGGTCTTTCATTTAGAAGCCCCCTTATTTCTTTCTCTTTGCCTATACTCTGATATCAATCCTTGATAGGGAAGGCAATCTCTAACCTGCAGTCCAAATAAATTCGTGGCCTCTTCCCATTCTCTTACCTATCCCTTTCTTGTTATTTTCTCTCAATAACTTGGTTCCTTTACCAGTTTTCTCCAATAAATTCCAGCCCCCCCCCATGCCTATTATCTGTACCCATGACTACAGTCGTCATCCCTATCAGCAAAATCTCTTTTCTCCATCCTTGTGCTCGTTTGGTTCTTCCAGCTGTTTTATGAATATAATATTCTGGGTGATTTTGGTTGTTCTCCTTAAGAGTCTGCATCCAAAATCTCAATCTCTCATTTCTTGAGCTTCCTCCCTGTGTCAGCATCATTCCTTTCCACTTTGAATTATAGTTTTCTGTTTGTGCTATGTATAAGAGCCTTAACTGTGTTGCTCTAAAATACCCCTCAAATTAGGGAATCCTAGTCCACCTTGTTCTATTGTTAGAATCAGCTTATCCCACTTAGGTTCATAGGTTCATACTAGGCTATCTGTCCTAGGGCATTTATAAGCCTAGCCAGAGTGTGTTTGGCTTTCGCCACCCATTTTAAAGTAATTTTGCTATTCCCTTTTTCGAGGTTAGTATACTGTGCCTCTGTCTAACAGTGACACAGAAGTGATACCCGGGGTAAACCTACGATCTCCCATCCACTCATCAAGATTCCTCTTGAAGAGAGTCAATGAGGGACTCTGCCTAACCTGGACTGGAATTTTATTCCAGAGTGAAGGAAGCCTCTGGGTTATGAATCTGTCCCTCCAGCATGTCCTAGTTATTTCAGTGCTGAGGTTCAAGTCTCTTGAGCGTGTAGCTCGATGGGATTTGGATTTTCTGAGGTGCAGCATGTCCATTAATTCCAGGTTGGACATGGCTTTATACATCAGGCACAGATCGCCTCTGAGCAGGCGGTATGCCACTGAGTAGAGCTGGAGTTTCTTTAACCGGGTAGCATATGGCATCTGTTTGAGCCCTTTGATCCTCTTGGTGAGGTACTTTTGGGGTCTTTCCAGTTGCTGCAGGTATCTGGTAAGGTACATCCCAAAAGGGGCATTGTACTCAATTATGGGCCTGATGAGGGATGAGTAAAGAGGCACAATGACCTCCCCTGATCTAGATGTGAATCCCTTCATGATTAGGTGGGCTATATAAAATGTTTTTCTAACCACTTTGGCCACGTGGTTGTCAAATGAGAGATTGCTGTCAACTTGGGTCCCCAGGTCCCTAATTACTTCTTCTGTACTTAATGGATTACCACCTATGTGGTAATTTGTGGGCACTTTGCTTTTGCCAAAGGGGATGACTATACACTTTTTAGCATTTAGCTTGAGGCCATGGCTCTGGCACCAGTTGTCTGTTTCTATGAGGCCCTTTTGGAGGATGGTTGTGTCGGCTGGAGAGTCGATTATGGTGCCCAGTTTGCAGTCATAGGTGAACTTGGTCAGCCACAGTCCTTCCGTGTTGGCCCGTACCTCCGAGAAATATATACCGAACAAGGGAGGTCCCAGGACTGAGCCTTGTGGGACGCCACTTGTAACTGGTTTGGAGTCTGACATGGCTCCAGCAATTCTAACCATGTGGGTTCTGTCCTTGAGCCAGTTTGCAACCCATCTAGTGACATAGGGGTTTATATTTAAGCTGGTGAGCTTATCTATAATGCCCGAGTGGGGTATTGTATCGAAGGCTTTTGCGAGGTCCAGGTAGGCTGTGTGGACCACCTTCCCCTCATCAATGGCCTTGGTGACTGTTTCAAAGAAATCGACCAGGTTTAAGAGGCAGGATCTGCCCTTAACAAAGCCGAACTGGGTAGGATCCAGTGTCTGTAGGTCTCCAATATCTTTATTTATGAGGTCCATGATGATCCTTTCCATAGCTTTGCAGACCAAGCTAGTCAGGGTTATGGGGCGATAGTTTCCAGGATCCGTTGAGGCACCACCTTTGTGGAGAGGGATCACTGTTGCTGTACGCCACTCTTTGGGTACATATCCTGTAGTAAGGCTGAGATTGAACAGTAGTTTTAGGTTTGAGTTTAGCTCTTCTTGGAGTTCATGTAGGACGCAGCCTGGGACACCATCTGGTCCCATTGATGCTGTGTTTTTTGCTTTGGAGAGGGCACTTTTACCTGAGCATCTGAGATGTCGGGGGGGGGGCAGCACTCTGCTGGGATAGATATTTGCATTTTTGGTGGGGAGTGGGGGGGGGAGAAGTTTGCGCTGAACCTGTCAGCTAGGATGTTGGCAATGTCTGTGAGTTCGGTATATATTTTGTCATTTTGGAGTAATTCTGAGCATATCTGGGAATTCCAACCCAGGTTCCTAACGTAACTAAAGAAAGCCTTGTGATTATCCTTAGTGTCCTGTGCAATTTTTCTCTCGAAGCTGGCCTTAGACAATTTTATGAGTGCCCGTAGTTTTTTGCTAATACTGATCAGTGATGCCTTCCCTTTTTGGGATTTTGCTCTATCATTTAGTAGCTTCCTCCTTCTATTGTATAGTTTGTTTATGGCTGGGGTCTACCAGACAGGGCGTCTGCCTTTGGAGGATTGGGTCTTGGTTTTATTTGGAATTGCATGATCCATGCATTCCTGAAGGTGTTCATAGAATGCGTTTATAAAGGATTCTGTGGTCTGGGCCGTATTTTCCACAGGCCCGGGGGCTTTGAAGGATTCCACCTTGGTTTTGAGGAGTGTGAAATTTGCTTTAGAGAAGTTTTTCACTGTGGTTTTCTGGGCAGGGGGTGGGGTCGGGATGTGAACTTGACCCTTGCTGTCTTCCCTTCCCAGATAAAATCCTTCAACTGTTTTTTAATTGTTATCCACAACTTCTCCTCCAGTTGATAAAAGTATGCCTGACCTGTGTATAAGACTAAAGGGACTAAAAACATTTTAATGGCTTGTATTTTAATATCCATATCCATATAACAAAACTTCCAGTTTCTCAGCTTTTGTATTATCTTCTGTTTAGTCTCCTCCCACATATCCTTAGCTGCTGCCACAGAGTCATTTCTAATGCTGGGTGCATAATTTACCGCTATTGCTTGTTTTAGCTTCATTACTTTTGTATCCCAAGAAGATCTCAAACTGTCTTAAAATGTTCCACTGTAATGTCTCTTTGTGGTTTTTTCATGTATAAAATAAAATTATCTGAAAATAGAGCCAGCTTTTCCTGACTACCATACCAATTATATCCTTGAATTTCTGAGTCCCTTATTTTCTTTGCCAATGGTTCTAAATATAATGCAAACAACAAAGGGAAAAGGGAACAACCCTGCCTGGTTCCGCTACTCAATGAGAAATTATTGGAGAGGACCCCACCCACTTTAATTTGCTTTTCTGATCCATCATATATTCTTTTAATCATCCTTATAATTATATCAGGAAAAGCAAATGCTTCCATTGCCCTGCTCATGAAGTCCCAGTCTACTCTGTCAAATGCTTTCTCTGCATCAAGACCCACCTATAAAAGAGGTACTTTCTTACATTCTGCTTCCCTCTGAATAATCATTGTTCTGTTAATATTGTCAAATGTTTACCTCCCCTCCACAAAACCACACTGATCCATATCTATCAATTTTGGTATCACTTTTGCTATTCTTTTAGCCATTATAAACATAAAAACTTTATAATCATGGTTTAGTATTGAAATGAGCCTGCATGAAGCTAGATTCAATGGATCTTTATCCTGTTTAGGTATTACCATTACCACCGCCTTCTTTCAGGATGCTGGTACTTCTCCTCTTCTTAAAATTCTGTTAAACAATTAAACAAAACCTTCCAGAGCTTTATCATTTTTCCTCCTAACTTCCAAACTTCCACAGGAATACCATCTATTCCTAGGGACTTTCCTACAGAGTGGTGATACATTTATTTATTTAACCTTTGTTGACTGGGAATGTCCGACTAGGTTCCACAGAGCCTGTTTTCAGCGGAGGCCCGGGGAGAAATGCTCCAGATGCATGTCTTTGGAATGTGGGAGGAAACCGGAGTACCTGGAGGAAACCCATGCGAACACAGGGAGAACATGCAAACTCCACACAGAAGGCACCCCAGCCGAGAATTGAACCAGAGAACCTCTTGCTGTGAGGCAACAATGTTAACCACTGCACCACTGTGCCGCCCAATGGTGATACATCCCATCCTATCCTGTTAGTAATTGAGCCTCATCTACCTTTAACTTTGGCATATTTAATTCTTCAATAAATATTGCCTTTTGTACCTTTTCTTGATTCCTATATTTCTCTGCTTTATACAAATTTTCATAAAATTTACAAAATATTTCTAAAACTTCAACAAGGTGTCTTATTATCTTCCTTGTTATAGGCTCCCTAAGCTTGGTGACAGCCCTTTCCACTTTCTGTTGCCTGAGTTGTGATAAAAGTTTTTGTGCTCTAGAATTATTATCAAAAAAACAGTTGCTTAACAGCAGTCTTTATAAACTTAAGCATATTATTGAGGTAACCCCTTACTTTCTGTTGAGCATTCTGCAGTTGCTCCTTTTCTTGTTCTGAGAGATTCCCACAATTTTGTAATACTTTAACATTTGTCAGTCCTTCTAAATAATTCTTGTTACTGTTTAACCACATCTCCCTTTCTTTTATTTCCAACCTATATTAAACTCCACTTTAATTTTATCCCACTACTTAGCTATGTTTTCAGAATAGAATTCTATCTTCTCTAGTAGCTCCTGAATTAATTCCACAACACAGTCTTTAAATTTCCTCTCGTTTCAACCTACAGGTTGGAAAGTTCCAGTGCCTCATATTCATTTCATTAGCTTGTGTTTTATTTTAGTTATTATTGGTGCATGACTTGAAATAGTTATCGGGTGCATTTCAAGACCTTCAATTCAATGTACATATTCCTGTGAGATATAATATTTATCTAGCCTAGTCAAGTTTTTGTATCTTGATGAGTAAAAACATTTTTTAACTGCTTAAATAAAGAGCTCTCCTCCTTCACACAATCCTAACATTTAAGTGGGATTCATTTTTTTCTGGACAGTGACCAAATTCACAGGTTTAGCCAGTTCATATGGTATCCTTATGGCAAAAAGCTATTATTCCTCCCTAGACATAATTCCTATCTTTCCCAATGGCATTCCCTTCTCCCACTCAGAACTACTCCTCTGCTACTTATTTCCAACCAAAAAATAATCCACAGTCATTTAATTATTTTTTTTACGGAACTGAACCCAAATAAACTGTAAAGTGTGTTCCCAGTATCAGGCTGTACATACCTCAGAAGCAGGAATTGCTGTTTCCCCCCAGTGCGCAGATTTGCTTACCCTGTTCCTATCTTCTGTGTCATAAAACAGCATCCCAAACTTTCTTCATCTTATCCACTGTTCCTCTTATCCCAGTATCAGGCTGTACATATCTCAGAAGCAGGAATTGCCATTTCCCCCCAATGCGCAGGTTTGCTTACCCTGTTCCTATCTTCTGTGTCATAAAACAGCATGCCAAACTTTCTTCGTCTTATCCACTGTTCCTCTTAAGTTATGCCGGCTGACTATTTTATGGGTTGTTTTCATGTTTTCAATGTCCCATTGTACTTTCCTCCCACCTTTGGTATGTTTGTAGTTAGATTATTTTCTGTTCAAGGCTAGCACACTTCTTTATTCCAGTTACTTCATGGTGATGCAAAGGGATAAAATTAACTCCACCATGTCTGTAGCCAGAGGAACTTGGTATCTATCATTGCACCATACCAACACCAGTATGGATTAAATTCTTGTCAGCTCATATCTGTTCTATAGTTCCCTCACATGCTGTTTAGAAGCACTGCCATTCTTCTTAAAGTACACCTATGTCTTCTTCTTTTTTGAGGTGCTAGAGCGCTGAGTATTTCCTTGGACTTTTTTGCTTTTTCTATAGCAACTTTCAGGTTTTCAGCCTGGTCTCTGTTGACCTTAGGGCCTTCTCTGACCACTTCTTGCAGTTGACTGTGGCAACCAATGTGTTATGCTGTGGGCCAGCTGTTTCACTGGCAGTGACTTTGCAATCAATAATCACTGATTCTACAATAATCCCTTTCTTTACTAGGATGAAGTCTGCCTGACTTTCATTTGGCCACATCTTCTACGTGATATTATGACTGGCTCTCTTGCTGAACCATGTGTTAACTACAAGTCTAGAGTGGTCTTCTTTATTCTTTCTGCCCCATCCATGTGACCCCAGGAACAGGCAGTCCTCATATTCAGCTCTGTCTGTCTGTACCTATATGTGCATTTAGGTCCGCCATTATCAACACCATCGTATGTTGTCCTACTTTACCTAGTATGTCCTGCAACTGCTGTCTGAATGTGCTGTTTTCCTTGCTGTCACAATCCTGCTGCAGGACATAAACTGAGATTCTGAGTACTGCCCTATCCTTACAACGAAGTCTGATTGCCATCAGTGTTATGACTAATTCTGATGACATCTGTTACTGCCTTTTGAAGACTCTCCCTCACCACAATTCATGCAACCTTTCTAGTCTGCCATCCTCTGAGTTGTAAACTCTGGATCTCAAGCCAAATGTCTATGCTGCACTGCCCTTCTATCTCATGTCATGATACAGAGGAAGTCCAGCCTTTTCCTTATCATCATGTCATACACTTCTAAGCTGCATCCTGTCAGTGAACCGTATTGAATGTAGCAATCTATATTTTATGTTAGCAGGTTGACTGGTTTTACATCTATATCTCAAAAGAGCTATTCCAGGTAACCCAAGCTGAGCAACTAGACACCAAAGGGCCAGTAGCTTATTGACACAGGGTTGCTGGTCTTTCTGGTGGGAAAACATTGATCAGAATGGGCACATAGACCCTGCTCACCATTAACATGGATCCCTGGTGTAGGCTGAGTCCTCAACCCACTTACCACCAGCAAATCCCATGCCCAATTTTGGCAGCATTAGCCAATGTGACCAACTCACTTAGAGCAAATTTTTACACCAAGTGGATAGCTCTGCTCCAACATGCAGTTTGTGATCCATGTTCTCCTATCTAGAGGATATTGTAGGCCACATCTGATGCGCAAAGTGGTTGGTCCATGCAACTCGTCCCCTGACAGGCACCATCTAGAGTTTGTGCTGCTGCCTACAACTCCATTTGTGGGTGAGTTTGAGATGGAAACACCCAGAATGTTTTTGAGAAGTGGGTTGGGACCTCAAGGAAACACAGGGAGATCATGCAAACTCCATAAAGACATTAGCTGGTGGTCTGGATCTAATCTTGTACCTTGTGCATGAGAGGTGAAGACCTTAACCATTATGTCAGTTAACATCTCACATATTAGTAGACTTATAAATTAAAAAAAAATGTTCCTGGTTTTTAATGCATTTAAGGTTGTTTTTAGTTGACTTTAGTGCTATGCTAGCCATTTGAATATAGTTCATCTGTAGATTAGCTGACTTTGTGATATCACATAATAAAATTATCTGTTTTAAGAAGGATGCTCAAAAACTAATTGATTGCAGCAGTTTGAGGAAGCAGGATTAGGTGACAATTCAGAGGGTTTTACTAAATTACAAAGACCCCTACCAGTCAGGATACCATAATCTATACTGTGTTTATTGCATCTTTTAATGACCAAAATTGCAACTGAGAGCTTTTTTGCAGGGCTGAAAACCCAAGACACCAAAAAGTGTCAGATGTTTCCTGTACATGTTGTCCAACAAATGATTATATGTGATCTTCCAGATGAGAAGAGAGTGTAATGTCCTTAAAGTACTGTGACAAACTATGGGTTACATTGTTCCAGACATGTGCCAGAGTCCTGTGTTCTGGTTGATGAGAAGATACAACCTAACAGGGACACACTGGTGATATGAGTCAGGGAACTGGCAATGTGGCCTCAGGACAGATTTTATTTTAGCATTTTGTGAACTTTATGGTTAGTTACAACTTTCGAGCAGAATGGGGGTATCTCTGCATCAGAGATCAGGGGATCTGAAGTAGGAGATTATGATCGATGTGCAGGAGAACTGCACCTGAATCAGTCAAGCACTGATGAGGTTACCAGCTGTGATGTGCAGTTGAAACAAGTGTTTGCTGGAAGAGGGCATTATTTTGTGGTTCTATGTCTGCTAAGGAGTTAAATTCTTTCTAGAAGATTCTGGAGTGTTCTAGATGCTTGCTTTATCTTTCAGTGGCATAGGACATTGTGTGTATTCTAACAGGCCTTGTACTGACTTCTCATAGCATATTGAGTTGCCCATGTCTTTAAATTAGTTGGACTGCTTCCTGGATGGCCAACCTGCATCATATGACATCATAAGGTATAACTCAGGACTTATTTATTTATTTTACATTTGTTGACCGGGACTGTCTGACTGAGCCGAAGCCCTTTTTCAGCAGAGACCCAGGGAGAAAAGCTCCAGTAAATAGATATAACATATGACTTGGTCCACATTGTGTGCCACTTTTACAAAGTTGTGGCAGTACATCTACTTTGAAATCTTCATTGCTGCAGAATCATAAGTAGACGGTTTTCTGGCCTGCATTGAATGATTGAGGACCAACTTCCCACAGTCCAATTTCCTGGCCTCACTGTCCCATGGCTTGAATAAAATTGTGTCTAAACAGACATTTTTTTTTTATTTATATGTGCTTTTTGGTGCCCCGTTATTTGACAACCATCACCTCCCTACAATGTTTTGGCCCAGTTGTTCCTCACTGTGTCAGAGTTGTTCCCACCCCATTTGTTTCCACTGAGGTGAGTGCCAGTCACAGAACTTTCATCTTGGCAACAGTAGGGTATTTTAAAGCTGTGATCTAACCCTATCTCCTGGTGGTGACATGGAATCTACATCACCGCAGAGGGACTGCCTATGCCCCAGATATGAAGGCATGCTTATTCCATGGCATGCTTCTGCCTGGCCTAATGTATCAGTTTAGCCTGACCCACCCATGTCCCTCCTACATCAGGCCTGTTCTTAGGGGAGCAGCTTACACCACTCCCATGGAGCACCAGGTTACCATCATGGATGAGCCACCACAACCCTCCCTATACACCAGCATATGTTGCTTATGTCTCTTCCAGTCCTCAACTGCTGTTTCAGTTCCCAAGCCAGTAATCAATGTCAGATCTTCTAGGTCACTTTTACGGATTCATCCTTCTGCTGCACAGAGCCAGGGCACAAACAGACATTTAAAATATGCTTTTGCAAGGTAAAGAGCTGCACCCTGATGTGGGGGTCCCGGCCCCCACTCCCCATAGTCTAAACATTCTCTCTGATGTAGCACAAACTCAGTGAAAAGCCTTGTGCTGAAATTGGAGATATGGAGGCAGAGGTCCCTATACCAGAGAGAACAAAGAGTACATTCCCCACCAAAAATAGTTGCTGGGGATTGTACATGTTTATTTATTCCAAGATGGTGCCATGGTCATCAGAAATGTAGGTAATGGAAAGTTGGTTTGGTATTCCAAGATGGCGCCATGGTCATCAGAAATTAGATAATGGAAAGGTGGTTATGGTATTTCAGGATGGTGCCATGGTCATCAGAAATGTAGATAATGGAAAGGCAGTTATGGTAAAGATAGTGAGGATATTTAAAAGCACAGAAGAAAAAAAAGCTGCAGTGCGACATGTAAATGGACACTCCTCCTTTACGCGAACAACAGCAAACAAGCAACAGCCACCTTGAGCCATTACGCTTGAGCAACTGTGATATAAGAAATTGTCTCTTGAGAAGATAACTGCATACTTGTGAAACTTGGCCATGACACTGAGGAGTTTCCCACAGAGAAAGATTTGTTTATGGAGAAAGGGATGATAGAAACAGGCAGAAGATATATTGCTTGTCATTTATGGGGTTATTTTACAAATTGTTAATATTATAACTGCCCTGACCCTACCAATCCACCTACCCTAATAAACCAACCCATACTCCCCAACTCTTTCCTAATAGGACATCTAAATATCCGCAGCCTTAACAACAAAGTAACCCATCTCCATGCCCTTTTAGACACCCATAACTTTGACATCCTCTGTCTGACAGAAACATGGTTAAAACCTGAGACCAAAGACAATGAAATCATTCCCCAAGGGTATAATGTACTGAGACAAGACCGTATAAAAAGAAAGGGTGGGGGAGTAGCAGTCTTTTTCAAAGACAAACTCCAGATCTCCACTTTACCATTCTACCCACCTCAAGATAGTAACGCAGCGGTACTTATCACCAGACTTCAAATCAACCAAAACTAATCTTTATACATCATCTGCGTCTACCTTCCACCAGGTAATAATATCAGTACTATAGAGTATATACTAAGCTGGGTGTCCTTAACTTACCCCCAAGAAACTATTATACTTAGTGATTTTAATACTGATTGGAAAAGTATCAATGCTGATAATCCTACCTCCCATATCAACCTTCATGGTTTCAGTCAAACTATCACCTTTACAACCAGAATTAATAAACCAAACAAAAAAGAGAGCACCCTAGACTGGATACTTATAAACAGACAAAAACAAACTTACAATGTAGGAACTCTACCTGATGATGTCAGTGATCATACCTTAACCTACATCCTTAGGCATAAAACTGATATCTCAATTCCCCCCATATACAGAACCATATGCACCAATAAACACTTCAACCCAGTATCATTCCAATATGACCTAAGTGCCTGTGACTGGAACCCTTTAAAAACCCTACCTCTTGAAGAGGCTGTCAATTATCTAAACACTAAATTCCTAACTATCCTTGACAGGCATGCACCCAAAAGGTCCATCAGAATGAAGGCCAAATCTGCCCCCTGGCTTTCCAAAGAAACCAGACAAAAAATCTTACTTAGGAATAAATCCTGGGCTAAGTGGAGAGCTAACAAAAATATTTCTGATCAACAAATTTTTAAGCAACTAAGAAATAGTACAAAAAAGGGAATACTCTTGGATAAAAAGAACTACTACTACAAACTACAGCAAAATCACCAAAATAACCCCCAGAAGTTCTGGTCTAGTATCAATAAACTCCTTTCCCCAGGGCACTCTCGTACTCCTACCCCACTTCAGGCAGACCCTGATACCCCCCTTCAAACTGCCAATGCCTTCAACTCCTTCTTCACAGATACCATACAAGGACTAGCTAGTCAACTTACTCCAGACAACTGAAGCCTACCCACCACCACACCTAGCACTCTACCAGCATTTTATATGCAACCAATCTCTACCACCATCATCTACAAACTCATTCAAAAACTTAAGCCATGTACTCCTTCTGCCGACCAGCTACCTTCTGAATACCTCCAAAAAGCAGCCAAAGTAATTTCCTATCCCATATCCATCCTCATAAATAGAACCATTAAAGAGGGAAAAGTTATAGACATCTGGAAAATCTCCCACATTATCCCCCTTCACAAAGGTGGTAACTCAAATGATTATTCTAACTACCGACCAATAGCTCTTTTATCACCCTTAGCAAAAATCATGGAAAAATGTGTTCACCAGCAACTTTTAAACCATTTAACTCAAAATAACACAATAGCTAAGTGTCAGCATGGTTTTAGGCCAGCACATAGCACCACAACTGCCTTGTTATCCTTTACAGATGCCATAAATAGAAATCGAAACAACAATAACCCCTCATCTGCACTCTTTATTGACCTCTCAAAAGCTTTTGACATGGTAAACCATACCCTTCTTATCAACATTCTTGAATCCTATTCCGTTGACTCTCTGGCTATTAAATGGTTCATGTCCTACCTAACCAATAGACAACAAGCAGTTCTCTGGGAAAATAATATATCATCCCTTCTACCAGTCTCCCTTGGAGTCCCTCAAGGGTCCATTCTAGGCCCACTTCTTTTTTCCATTTTTATCAACGACCTCCATGTAGCAATCCCACAAGCCACCTGCATTCAATATGCAGATGATTCAACATTAATATGCTCAGCTAGTTCCACATCTGAGGTACAGTCTCTGACTCAAAATGTTTTCAATACTGTTGAAACATGGTTTACAAAACGTTGCCTCCTTCTTAATGCTAAAAAAAACAAGCTCCTTCTCTTTACACCCACTAGCAAGTCCCCCCCTATAGATTTCTCTATCATGTCGCATAATCACACTACCATATACCCCGACTCTACCACCAAATTGTTAGGAATAACTATTGACAGTAATCTTACATTTGATATCCACATAAATAATACCATAAAAACTGTCAACAGAAAAATAGGCTCCTTATATCGAATCAAAAGTTTCCTAACTCCAATAGCCAGAACCAAAATTGCAAACTCCCATTTAATTTCAACACTGCTATATGCCTGTCCCATATACACTAACCTCAAAAAAAATAATCTTGTCAAACTAGCACATGCCTACAACAGCATCGCCAGATTTGCCACTGGCAATCCCTTTAGAACTCACCACTGTTTAAATCTAATGCAGCTAGGCTGGATTGAACTTGAAAACCATCTGAATATCTCCCAACTAACCATTGCCCATAAGATATTTTATCAACCTAATAGCACTCCTGTACTATCCAATCTCATAATCCCCTATAAAAATCTAAACTCCCTACGCTCTTCTAGTAAACTTCTAGCTAACATAACCAAGACTAACAACACAGCTGGTGATTCCCTGTTTTCTAATGCAGTGGGAAAAAACTGGAACCTACTCCCCAACGATTTTACATCACTTACTTCCTTGCCTCTCTTTAAACAAAACCTCAAAAAACACCTTAAAACACACTGGTTATGCCCCTGCAGTAACCCTGACTAACCTTCTGCTTTTTTTACCTTATAACCCTGCTTTTACTAACTTATAACCCTGACTAACCATCTGGTTTTGCTAATTTTTATTTGCGCCTCTTTCTATATATTGCAAACACTTTGCATACGTTTTGAAGCAGAAATGAACTGGTGAACACAATGGAACAGACGGCTGGACTTTGTACTGTTGTTGATCGCAAAACCCTTTTCTCACTTTTTTGTGTAATTAATTTAGCACACAATATTTGTAACTTTATATTAATGTACATGTCATCTTTTATCTCCATTTTTTTATTCACTTCTTCTAGTATCTTTACTTAACTACTTTCATTTTCTATATATCAACCATGATTTGCATCACTTGTACTTTTATTTCAAATTTTATAATTAATTTGTCTACTACTGGAGCTTTTCTCCCCGGGCCTCTACTGAAAATGGAAATATATCCAGTTAGACTAGCCCGGTCAACAAATGTAAAATAAATAAATAAATAAATAAATTATACATACAGATAATCAATCAAATTAGTTATTATTAATTTGATATATTTATCTGATTCATTTTTTTTGGTTTTATTAGTATAAATGTGTATATATGTGTGTGTGTGTGTATAGATATAAGTATATGTTAGATTACTGAAGTTCTGAAACTTCGAAATTCATATGGCCGGGACCATATGATCGACATTTCAGAACTTTTAACGTATAAACAAAAAAATTATATTTTTAATGTTTTTGAAGGGGAGCAAGCCCTCCTGAACCCCACCACACCCCCTGCTAATTAAATATACCAACTCTTAAGATCGCACTACATTGGGCGAAAGGGTAAATTTCCCATTCCATGCTGTACTGTGATCTCCATTCAAAATGTTTGAAGTTTCAAAACTTCAATCATATGGTCCCAACCATATGAATTTCAAGTTTTGAAACTTCAGTAATCTGACAGGGGTACATTCATACATATATATATATATATATACACATACATACAGACACACACACACACACACACACATTTATATATATATATATATATATATATATATATATATATATATGGATTCACTTTATCTCCACGAAATACTAAAATTTCGAAATTCAGTATTTCGAAGCTATAAAGACGAATCTTTAAAACATAGAAAACTTAGAAGGGCGAAATTCAAAATCTCGCACACCGGAGATTTTGAATTTCATGCTACTACTGCACACACACACACACACACACACACACACACACACACACACACACACACACACACACACACACACACACCATCCTCCCCACACACAAACACAAGCTCTCTATACCCACCTACTTAAATATTTTAACTCCGAGGTCACACTACACACAAACACACACACACACCACACAAGCTACATTCTGCACGCACACACACATCACAGCAGCAAAACACACTAACACACACCACAGCCCCTACCCAAACCCCTTAACACACACACACACACACACACACACACACACACACACACACACACACACACACACACATACACACACACACTTACCTGAATCAGTAACCACAGTGGAACTGCAGAAGCACGAAATTCAAAACCTCCGGTATTCGAAGTTTTGAATTTCATGCTTCTGAGGTTTTGCTCTTTTCAGGATTCCACTTTATGGGCTCGACATACTGAATTTTGACATTTCAGTATTTCAAGCTTCTAAAGTGAATCCATGTATGCATTTTTTTTGCCATTTTTATCCCACTGCTTCACTACTTGCCAAACATCAGAGGCTGTCCCAGTGTACCTAGACAAATTGTTTCTCTGTCCACTACAGCGACAGCTGACCACAGGGGGCTATCAGTGAGGCAGCCATCAGGGTTGGTTTGGTTTTTCACTTGTGACCCTCTCCGTGGAGTGTATGTGCTTGGTAACTTATCCAGATATCAGCATGAAATGGGAGTCATTGATGGCATGTCAGTGACTTCCACTAGTGATAAAACCCCTAGGGATAGCTGTGCCTCCTTGAAGCTAGCACTCCCGTGGGGTCTTATGTCTCCACCAGGGAGCCATCGACAGGAGTGTGCACTCTGGTCATGTCCTCCCACACCATTCCTCCAAGAAGAGGCGAGATGACTAAATCGCATTACTCCCATCCCCACCATGTCAGCTCCAGCTACACCCCTCACCCTCGGTCTTTTTATTTATTGGTTTAGCCTGGTTTTTATTTGCATTTAATGAAGATCTTATGTTTTAAGAAAGTTATGAAAAATATAAGTACGATTCCACGAGATATTAACTATCACTGATTCTACTCCTCAACTGAGACAGATGTCTCATCTGAAGGACAGGTCACTGCCCATAATGAAGCATTGCAATGTGAGTAACAGAACCCGCCGTCCTCTGATATTCCAGGCATCAAAGGCAAGTATAAAACCTGCAGAACTACTGATACAATGTTGCCAGCGTATTAATGTTATCTCAAGGAATTTATTGTAAAAAGTAAAACTGACTTAAATGATGCTTATTTAGACATGCAGACTCACGTCATAGTGATTCTTTCTGTATATCCTTACCCCATTGTTATCTGCATACCTGGATATCCCTCTCTAAGCTGGATACCTGTTTAGACAGTTTTCATAATAAAGCCTTTCTAGACACTGGTTAATAAAACTCTGCAAGACTTGCACCCACCTAGACGCCATGATTTTCAGACTAGTACCTTTCCTAAATACATAAACCCTCACATGAATGGTGGTCAGGTCTGAAACAAGTATACATGTAACAAAAGCCATCTTAAAAACTATGACTAAATTGTGGTCACTGCTTGAATGACTCAGGCAGTTGGAATGGTTAGTTACTGTAAAATTCACAGGTTCATAGGTACTTACTAGGCTATTGATCTGTGAGGCTATTAGGAAGATTAGCATTATAAGAGAATGCAGTAAAATAGCTAAATATAATCCAGGGAGGAGATCTTTTATTAACTGCTTACATTTTCTTCTGGAATGAGCTTGCTGTTAACGTGGTTAATGAATCACAGAGATTTGATGTAGATAGCATTCCATGAATGTAATTTTGTTATTCTTCATTTATGGGTACTTGCTTCATATGTAGAGCTAGGTATCAGGTGTTTTTCCTATTTCTGACCCCATACATAGTTTTATTGGGTCTACATTATTTCTTCGACAGCTTAGGTTGTTGAATGCTCAATGATCGACACCTAAGCGTCGAAGTTTCAAAATCACGATTGGTCATATATGCAAATTCTTTTCTTGGGAAAGAATTCACTTGGCTGTTATCGAGGATTTGCCCTTTCCCCGATGTAGAGTGATCTCGGAGTTGGTATATTTAATTGGGGGGGTGGGGACACAGCCCCCCACATTGGGGGTGTGGGGGGTGAAGTCCCCTACAATATTTAGGTTGAAAAGTTAATTTTATTTCCAGACGGCCTAGCAAATTCTTTCCCGAGGAAAGAATTCACGTATATGGCCATTCGCGATTTTGAAACTTCGACACTTAGGTGTTGATCATTAAGCATTCGACAACCTAAGCTGTTGAAGAAATAATATAGACACGTTTTCTTATACAGAAAGATAGGCTCTGAGAGCCAGTAATGACTGCCCTTCCCTCCTAGACTGCCTGTTTCCATTGTGTAATGAGCGGTTTCATCTGTTCCAAGCATTATCGAATTTTGTTGCTGTCTTTGATGAAAGTATGTCTTCATGAAGGATCGTCTAGTCATCCAACACCCTTTTTGTGAGAAAAGCTTCCTCGTGTTTTCCTTGCACTGTCCTCATTATGTTATGATTTTGGTATTGTATTCTGAAACAACTCTTATTCCCTAAAAGAAAGTAGTCACTCACTTGAACTCTGTAAATCTCCATGAGGTGCTTAATGTTTTCTGTTATGTCCCATCTGAATCCATTGGTCAAGACTAGACATATTAAGCTTTTATAGTCTCTCTTTATATGAAATCTTGTGTGTTCTAAACTGACTGTTCATAGGTAAATGCTAGACTAATCTCCCTGAAGGGTCTTTTTAAGCTTAGCCCATAACCCGAGGTCAGAATCAAACCCTGTACCTTGTGTCTATGAGGTGAAGACCTTCACATTTATGTTCTTGCAAAGCCTAGATGAACAGAAATGCAATAATAAGGTCTTAATAATTATGTCTAAAGATACAACTTCCTGATTTCTGGTGGAAATACACCTTCCCGTACGTGTGCATTTTGCACCTTATTTCCTTGTTACTTTCTCACAGCTTTGCTTACCTTTAGATTATGCATAATTTGCCAATATTTTTCCCTTTTCATTTTAGTTGTCAGTAAGTACTGATTGCTTGCATTGCATCTATACCAAGAATGCTACTGCTTTTCTTGTAGGTGTGAACACTCTCCCCATGTGGTTGCTTCTCAGATGCTTTATTTTTGCTTTTTTACATTGAGTTAATACAAATGCTTTTGAGCATTTATCCAGTCTTGTAAACTCTCTTTATGCCCTTTAACAAGTTCTTTCATATCAGCCATGATAGATATATGTGCAATATGCTACCAGGAGAAGCAACCTTTCCTTTTCAGAAATACTCATTGTTTTATGTATGTTAATGCCACAGGGCCCACCCCACCCACAAGTGTATAATTTGTTTCCTGAACTTGTGTAAAATCATATCAAGTGCTTCACTGTAGCTGAAGCAGGTCGTATCCAGAGTGCTTTTTGTGTTACAAAGGACAAAGAGCTACAGTGGACTTACAGTGAGGTACAGCATGCATGTGTTACTGCACACACACTCATGTACACACAAAGATGTGCACACACACACACACACATATGCATGCATGCACACCCACACGTACACACACACATTTGTATTATAGGTTCATAGGTTAGTACTAGGCTAACTGCCCTTGCGAGCCATTTTAAGCCTAGCCAGTTATCCCTTGTGAGATTCAAACCCTGCACCTTGTGTTTGTAAGGCAAACACCTTAACCATTAGACCACCCTCCCAACCCTACATATACTTATACATGTGTCTGTGTATGTAATTGTGCATGTGTGTGTGTGTGCATGTGCGCATGCATATATGTGCACATCTATGTATGTGTATATTTGTTTACTTAACAATATAGTCATTCCTTCATTTTGCGCATGCATATATGTGCACATCTATGTATGTGTATATTTGTTTACTTAACAATATAGTCATTCCTTCATTTTGCGCATGCATATATGTGCACATCTATGTATGTGTATATTTGTTTACTTAACAATATAGTCATTCCTTCATTTTATGATGCATATATGTGCACATCTATGTATGTGTATATTTGTTTACTTAACAATATAGTCATTCCTTCATTTTGCGCATGCATATATGTGCACATCTATGTATGTGTATATTTGTTTACTTAACAATATAGTCATTCCTTCATTTTGCGCATGCATATATGTGCACATCTATGTATGTGTATATTTGTTTACTTAACAATATAGTCATTCCTTCATTTTGTGCATGCATATATGTGCACATCTATGTATGTGTATATTTGTTTACTTAACAATATAGTCATTCCTTCATTTTAGCATGCATATATGTGCACATCTATGTATGTGTATATTTGTTTACTTAACAATATAGTCATTCCTTCATTTTATGCATATATGTGCACATCTATGTATGTGTATATTTGTTTACTTAACAATATAGTCATTCCTTCATTTTATGATGCATATATGTGCACATCTATGTATGTGTATATTTGTTTACTTAACAATATAGTCATTCCTTCATTTTATGCATATATGTGCACATCTATGTATGTGTATATTTGTTTACTTAACAATATAGTCATTCCTTCATTTTATGCATATATGTGCACATCTATGTATGTGTATATTTGTTTACTTAACAATATAGTCATTCCTTCATTTTATGATGCATATATGTGCACATCTATGTATGTGTATATTTGTTTACTTAACAATATAGTCATTCCTTCATTTTATGCATATATGTGCACATCTATGTATGTGTATATTTGTTTACTTAACAATATAGTCATTCCTTCATTTTATGCATATATGTGCACATCTATGTATGTGTATATTTGTTTACTTAACAATATAGTCATTCCTTCATTTATGCCTATATGTGCACATCTATGTATGTGTATATTTGTTTACTTAACAATATAGTCATTCCTTCATTTATGCCTATATGTGCACATCTATGTATGTGTATATTTGTTTACTTAACAATATAGTCATTCCTTCATTTTAGCATGCATATATGTGCACATCTATGTATGTGTATATTTGTTTACTTAACAATAGTCATTCCTTCATTTATGCATATATGTGCACATCTATGTATGTGTATATTTGTTTACTTAACAATATAGTCATTCCTTCATTTTATGCATATATGTGCACATCTATGTATGTGTATATTTGTTTACTTAACAATATAGTCATTCCTTCATTTATGCATATATGTGCACATCTATGTATGTGTATATTTGTTTACTTAACAATATAGTCATTCCTTCATTTATGCATATATGTGCACATCTATGTATGTGTATATTTGTTTACTTAACAATATAGTCATTCCTTCATTTTATGATGCATATATGTGCACATCTATGTATGTGTATATTTGTTTACTTAACAATATAGTCATTCCTTCATTTTATGATGCATATATGTGCACATCTATGTATGTGTATATTTGTTTACTTAACAATATAGTCATTCCTTCATTTTATGCCTATATGTGCACATCTATGTATGTGTATATTTGTTTACTTAACAATATAGTCATGCCTTCATTTTGCGCATGCATATATGTGCACATCTATGTATGTGTATATTTGTTTACTTAACAATATAGTCATGCCTTCATTTTGCGCATGCATATATGTGCACATCTATGTATGTGTATATTTGTTTACTTAACAATATAGTCATGCCTTCATTTTGCGCATGCATATATGTGCACATCTATGTATGTGTATATTTGTTTACTTAACAATATAGTCATTCCTTCATTTTGCAGTACTTGTACTTGCTTAATTCTATTTGGTGTCACAGAGGAGCAGAAAAATTGTCCGTTTAGAAGAGTAGCTGACAACTAATTAATCCAGTAAGCTAAGTACCATTTTGCTGAGACTCTGAATGAACTGAACTGAGTCCACATTAATGTTTAATTCTTTCTGTAGCTGTCAGGGAAAAAAGTTGATATCTTTGTTCTGTACATCTTCAGAACCAATTGTTCTTCATAGGAAATAATTAGGGGGTTTAACTGCCTTCTATGTTTTATTTATACACTTGCACATATTCTCTTCTTATGTCTATACTTAAGATAACTTAGTTTTTCTCAGTTTAGAACTTTTTTTTTTTTTTTTAATTGGCGTTCTTTTTCATCCTGGCTTATTTGACTCCATGCCTTCCTTTCATTGTTTCATTCTGTTTTGTAAACATATTTTCCTTAACTGTAGACAACAACTTATTTGAGATTCACCTTTCTTTTATCCCTCTTTTTGAAATGCATGCTCATTTTACAGTGTAGCATCTGTGGCTCTACTTTTGATGTGAGCCTACTTTTCTTCCACAGCACTGTCCTACTTGCTCTCCAGAACCTGTCTGGGGTTCTCTAATTGTTTTGGTCCCCTTAGACCTCATTTATACTGGCCCAGCTCCCACTGCTTCACATTCATGCTGGGTCTACCAACATCATTTTACTACCCCTCAGACTCACTCTGGTGATGCTGGGGCTGGTTGTGGATCTAAACAGCATTTTTGGAGCTTTGCCATCTGTGCTTCTGTACAGCATGTGGGGTTATTTTATATGCCCTACCCACTTTTCCCTTTTCCTAGCTCCCATGTTCATTGGTTGTGACTGAGGGCAACTCCCCTCTTTTGGACTGTGCCTCCTTTAAGGGAGTATCACCAATATGTCTATCCCTCCCTACTGCTCTGTCAGCCTTCCAAACTGCTAACTGAACCAAGTTGGCCGAGCCGTAGTTAGAGCTTTAAGCCTCTACTAGCTTTTCTCCCATTTTTAATCTGAATCACATTGCTTGGTGTTCTCTACTTTCCAAATGGATGCCCCTTTGATATTACTGTTTTTTCTCTAATCCTGTTTATGAACATTGTTTCATTTTCACATAGCCCCTTGTACTGGCTGTCAGAGAAGTGCCTTTTGCCAGGGCATAAGGAATGAGCATTCTGTTCAGTGCTGCCCTAGTTAAATTGCTCCAGTTAGCATAAAATGTGTGGATTTTGAAGAGGGCCATCATTTAACAATAACGTGTTAAGGATACGTTTTAACATTTGTAACTTTTGGGAAACAAGTTTCTTTAGGCAAATGGTGCTGTATCAGTTGGCATTGTCTGACTATAGTCATATCTTATTTCACATACATGAAATTCTACTGTGAAGTAACGTTAAGGAAATTATGTTTATGAGACTTTATTTTAAAGATTAGAGTTATTGTTTTACTGTGAAAGACAGCAGTGTTGGATTTTATTACTAGAAAACTGGGTGACTTGAACTGTGATATATGAGTATCTGTTTTAGCCATGACCTGAGGTCACTATCTGTTATATTCAGCTCCTACATAAACTTCTTGGACTGGGTGCAAAATTCCATGGCAAGGCAGATTTTGTCTGTTATACAGTGGCAGCTGTTGACTTCAGAACAAGGGGTGCTGTATATAGCAACTGAATGTGCAGAGCTAACTAGAATTTGGTGGGCATATATTACAGCAGGGTCAGATTTGGGAGTTGTTAAACATTTATGTAAATAACTGGTGATACACTGCTGCACATGTTAACCAGCCTTCCAAAAGTAGACTTCCATTTGAGAAATAGAGTTAATTTCAGACATGAAATAGTTATAGCCACTTTATTGGCAGAGTACACTTGAGATACATGACTGTGCTTTCAGCTGTGATCAAACAACAGCAGGGACAGGCTCTTTCATCCAACAATTCTATCCACTTTATTGACTTTGTACACTTCCAATGTCTGATTGTGTTCAAATAAAAATAATATTGAGCACTACAATGTTTCAACTTTTTTTCATTCAAACATTGCCCATGCCAAAATGAGATAATAACTGTTTAACTGTGATCAAGTGACAGTTGTGACCAGTCACTTTAATCTACAGACTGTCTCTGTACCCAACAATTATATCCAGTTTCTTGGCATTGCACTTCTATAGTCTTATTTGTGATAATAAGTGACTACAGCAATGTATTTCAGCTTGTTTCTCTTAAGTCAGGTCAACAGCTGTTTAACCATGATCAAGGGACAGCAGGGTTGGGCAATCTCATTTACAGACTGTCTCCATGCTCGCCAGTTAAAGCCACTTTGTTGACAGCATATAACCTCAGGTATCTGATTGTGATCAAACAAATGAATAAATGAATAAATTAAACAATGGCCAAAGTAAGGTATTTCAGCTCTTTGTTCTGCATGCATGAGACTGCATGTACACACATAGACACACAGATGCACACACACACACACACACACACACACACACACACACACACACACACACACACACACACACACACACACACACACACACACATACTCACATACCTGCCAGATTGCATATACCTTACTGCCTCTGTACATCTCAAATGTCAGATTGTGCTCAAATGAATAAGTGAATGAGTAAATAAATAAATAATGGCCACAGGAATAATGAATGAATGAATGAATGAATGAATGAATGAACAAACAAATAAATAAATAATGGCTGCAGCAATGTATTTTAGCTCATTGCTGTCAGACACATGCAGTGCAACCCAATGCAACCCTTCACACACATGCCTATTAATTATAACAACTTTAATGCCTGCGTACACCTCTGATATCTTCTTCTTCTTCTTTCAGCTTTTTTCCAGGTTAGGGGTCACCACAGCGGATCACCTGTCCGCTCATGATTGACAGTGGAGTTTTACGGTGCCGAGGTGCCAGCCCGATGCCCAACCTTCCACAGAAGGCACATGCATGCACACACTCACACCTAGGGCCAATTTAGAGTGTCCAATCCACCTACAGCATGTCTTTGGGATGTGTCTTTGGCACCCGGAGGAAATCCTGATTCTAATTAAATGAATAAATCAATAAGTAAGCAATGATCACATTAATGTATTTCAGCTCATGCTGACAGACATGTGCAGTGCATTCCATTGCATCCTCAAATGTATACACACACACACACACACACACACACACACACACACACACACACACACACACACACACACACACACACACACACACCACAAAATATTAACTGAAGTTACTCAGCTACATAAAAATGTTACATAACATCCTACAGACTAACTGGAAGCAGAAGTTTAAAAGAAGAGAACATGCTGGCCATAAACAGATTTTGGCTCTCATAATTGCATAATTGGGTTGGGAGGATGGCCTAATGGTTAAGCTGTTTGCCTTACAAACGCAAGGTACAGGGTTTGAGTCTCAGAAGGGATAATTGGCTAGGCTTAAAATGCCTCACAAGGGCAGTTAGCCTAGTACTAATCTATGAACCTATGAACCTATAATACACTATTAATTAAAGCAGAGTTTATTTTTTATATAATTCTGTGGCTGGCAGATTACTTCATCCAAGTATGTCTACAACAAACATAGTTTTCTTTCATTTTTGATTCTCAGATTGTGCCAAGTAGCAGTCTCCTGACACAGCCTGAGCTGAAAGGAAATGGACACTCAGTAGCTGAACTGGCCCTAACTGAAGCACTTATTTATTCCCCTACCCCCTCCCTCCAAAAAAACAAAAAGAAGATGACTAACAAGGTATAATTTATAAGCACCATTGTATATAAAGCTTTAACATAACATTTCTTTGTGTGACACAAAAGATGGAGAATTCATGTCACATCACTTGTACCTAGACTGTAGTACAGATTAAGTGTCTAACTAATTACTTTCTGTGCAACTGCAGTTGTTGCATGTTGCTTTACCTTAATATATATGTGAAGCGCATGTTTCTGTTGTCTAAGGTGTTGTTTTTGTCATTTCCACTATGGCCCAGGTTGACTGGAAAGGAACCTTGGACCAACTCATTCAACCTAGTTAACAAACTCAACCAAAATAAATAATTAAGGTGACTTTTTTAAATAGAAGTCAGAACTCTCTGCATGTGCTATATGCAGTTGCATGAGTTCAAAGTCCAAGAATAGGAAAACTAACTATTGTGTAGAAATGAAATATTATAGTGAATAAAACATTTGTAAAATCAGTTTTTTTGGAAGGGGTGTGACCCAGCAATCTAGTACCATAATCCACCCTGTTGTTATATTTGTAAGAGTTCATAATTACAAAAAAATCTTAAAAGAGTCTGAGATTTCAAAAAGCATGAAACAGAATTAAGTGACTGCATAACTTGAATGTATATTTCTGCCCGCTTCTTCATCAACTTGCAGGATTCTTTTACATAGGAGCATGAGCTTTAGTCACAAATAAACAACTTTCACATCAGGAAATAATATCATTTATGTTTTTGTCATCCGCTTTTAATAAAATAAATTATTATTGTTAAGCATCTTTCTCCAGCTGGTGACCAAATCTATTGGTTTGCTACCAGTTTGATAAAGTTAAAACTGATGTAAAGTCTGTTGTATAATTTCATATTCGGACATGAAAGCGAATCATGATCTTAAAAGCCATATCATGTAAAAAAATTAATAATGTAGTAAATGCTAACTGTAACGTGTTTGTGGCGAATGTTTATTAATGAAAGGGAGGTGCAGTAATTTACACCTTATAAACCTAAAAGAAAGATGACTGAAATGCAAATGGCAGGTTGAAAGAGGCAAATAAGACAAGTGACTGAAATTATATGAAATGTCAACTGAAAATATAAATGGGTACTTAAAACTGTCAAGCAGCTATATAAATAGTCCTGAAAAAATAAAGGTGAAATGAAAATTCAAACGAGTACAGTCCTTGCAGTTAAATGGTTGGACACCAGCCAAGGAAACAAGAATGTTATTGAATTACAGAGATCACGCAGAGGGGTAATCTGTGACAGGAATTTGTGGTAGTAAAGGAAACCAATAGATTTGTTACATTTGTTATATGTAAGAGCTGGAGTAAGTCATTGCTTGAATGTTAAAAAATAATGATAGAACATTTCAAATGATGCACTGACATTTTTATCACACAAAGAAGCAGTCCTTTAAAGACAAGCAGCAGATACATATTTATGGCTCCCATATATATTTTTTTACAATCTGAACATTCCCACATCAGGTCGGGAGGGCTGGCCTAGTGGTTAAGGTGTTTGCCTTACAAACACAAGGTGCAGGGTTCGAGTCTCACAAGGGATGATTGGCTAGGCTTAAAATGGCTCGTAAGGACAGTTAGCTTAGTACTAATCTATGAACCTATGATGGACTGTACTTTGCTTTGAAATCCTGTGAGATCTGGCATATCACAGGCATGTGGGAAATTGTGAACTTACATCTGTTCAGTGTAAAACGTATAGTGGATGCAAGAGACACAATATAGTTAGTTAATTCTGTTCGGTTAAACTTGATCATGATTTACTGTTACAGTGACTTGAAATACAAAAAAGAGGACTTTCTAAATGAAGCTGTGGATCTGTTTCCATCTACATTGTAACTCAGAAAGTTAACATATTAAGTAGCAGGTACACACCACTACACACTTTTTATAGATCATGTGCTAAGCCTTTTGCAAAATGAATACTCATACTTTTGTTAGAAGAGAAGATGACACTTTTTTCACATATTACATCAGAGTTTTAAAACTGAAAAGGTGTTTTACCCAGGTTTCTTTATTATTTGAAGTTTTCTGGCTGGTTAAATGCATTCAAGCATGGTAACTATGAGTCTGATTTGACTTTGAAGATGGCGCCAGTGTGTTCGGCTCGCCGCTCGAGAGCTCTGCAAGTTTTCATGTGTTTGCTGCTATTTGTGTGTATTTGGCAGTGTGTGGATCCAAAAACTACGTATGATCGATGTTCGCTGGTTAATATTGGTGTTGCTGCAGGTTTGCTGCCGTCTGGAGGAAGCGTTTTTCGGAGCGTGTCTCACCTTGTTTTAGATCCATTACCAGAGTCTTTTTTGACCTTCCCGCCGGTGTATCTTGTTGGTGGGAGGTTGAGGAAGCGTAGGAAGTGGGGCTGCCGTGGAGGACGGTTAGCCAAGTTGAAATCGTTGGTGGCTTCCTTCTCTGGTGTTCTGGGAGTTAGGCGAAGGCTGCTTCCTGGGTCTCTTGTGTTTGGGCAGATGTGGAACGCTATGGCTTCGTGGAGTATCCCTGTTGCTGGTTTTTCGATGGGGGATTGTGTCTGCTTTCCACGGTATCGTCGCTGCTGTGTGAGAGGAGTTAATTTCAAGAACCTGAAACCGGTTGTTAAGGCACTGTCTACAGTAGGAGCTGTGTCAACTTTAAAGTGTGGATTGGTTTATGCCAGGTCAGTGGCTAATAAAACATTTGTCTTAAAATAATTTTTTATGCAACATACTTTGGATTTGCTCTGCATAACTGAGACTTGGACTTCACCTGGGGAATGGAGCGCTTTAAATGAACTGGTGCCAGTGGACTGTATGTTGATTAGTGTGCCTAGAATTTTAAAACGTGGTGGTGGGTTGGCAGTTATTTGTAAAATAAATTTGTCATTAAAACAACTGCATCCTGTAACTACCTACAGCAGCTTTGAAGTATGTTTGTTTGAGCTAGGTTATTTAAGCCCACTTCTTTGTGTAGTGGTTTATAGGCCTCCTAGTTATAATAAGGTTTTTATATCTGAATTTTCTGAATTTTTGTCTGAGTATGTTTTATGTTATGATCAGATTATTTTACTTGGGGATTATAACATTCATGTATGCTGTCCAGATAAGCCACTTGTTTCAGATTTTTGTGATCTGTTAAATTGTTTTAATTTAAATCAGTGTGTTGATGGGGCCACTCATGAATGTGGGCACACGCTGGATTTGGTATTATCATCTGGGCTTGCTGTGGAAAATCTTTGTATACATGATGCTGTTTTTTCTGATCACAAACCTATTGTTTTTGATGTCAAATTGTATTCTAGTGTAGAAAATCTTTCTGTGTCAGTTAGATTCAGACGTTTTTTTAATCAAGATGTTCTTGAGAGGTTTTCTTTATTATTTAAAGAGGTTATGTTTCAAATACCGGAAGGGTGTACATTGAATGGATTTTTAAGCTGCTTTAATGAGTCTTGTAGGGATATTTTGGATATTGTTGCACCTTTGCGTTTGAAAAAGAAGAGTTCAGTAAGATATCCATGGGTAACGGATACTACTCGAGCTGCAAGGAGAGATTGTAGAAGATGTGAAAGGCAGTAGAAAAAAAATAAGCTTACTGTATTTTTGATTGCTTTGAGGGAAAGTTGGAAGGTCTATCAGAATGCTGTAAAATGTGCAAAAAATGTGTATTATTCTAACCTTGTCTCTAAAAACTCTCATAATCCTAGGATTTTGTATGATGTAATTGATTCTGTTTTAAATGCTCAGGATTATTTCCCAGTTCAGGCTTCAACTATAATTTGTAATGATTTTCTTAAATATTTTATGGATAAGGTTGCTAAGTTAAGAATGGCTGTGCCTACAGTTTCTTTACAGGGCCCATTGATTCCTGTTTTGAAGAAACTATGTACTTTTAATCCTATATCTTTGCCAGATTTAATTAAAATGATAAATGAGGCTAAGCCTAGTGGTTCTCCTGACGATGTGTTACCATCATTTGTTTATAAGGATGTATCTCCTATAGTAGCACCAGTGGTATTGTCAATAATCAATACGAGTTTACTTTCTGGTGTAGTGCCTAATGATTTTAAAAGGGGGGTTATACATCCATTGTTGAAAAAATCAGGCCTCGATGCGTCTGTATTGGCTAATTATAGGCCAATCTCCAAGTTACCTTTTTTGAGTAAGGTGTTGGAGAGATGTGTCTATGGACAATTGTTGGATTTTTTGGATAAAAATAATTTCTTAGAAAATTTTCAATCTGGTTTTAAACCATTACATAGTACTGAGATGGCTTTATTGAAAGTTATGAATGATATTTTTCTTGCAACTGATAGTGGTAAATCTGTATTATTAGTGCTGTTGGATTTAACGGCTGCTTTTGATACAGTTGATCATGAGGTGCTTTTGCACCGTCTTGAACATTATGTAGGAATTACTGGTTTGGCGTTAGATTGGTTTAGGTCTTACCTTACTGATAGAATGGTATGTGTACAGATGGGTGGTTTTTCTTCTGATTTTTTCCACCTTCCTTGGGGGGTTCCACAGGGTTCAATCCTGGGGCCTTTGTTGTTTTGTATTTATATTCTGCCTCTAGGAGACATCTTACGAAAATATGGTATTGACTTTCATCTATATGCTGATGATTGTCAACTTTATATACCTTTGGATGAGTCTGATGGTCGATCATTATTAAAGATTCTGGATTGCTTACGTGAGCTTAAGATATGGATGGTGGAAAACATCTTGAGTTTAAATGAAGGAAAGACAGAAGTGGTGTTTTTCGGTTCTAGGCGTTATAATAATTCTAATAAGATAGATTATGGTGAATTGACTCCCTATTTGAAGGATTCTGTTGTTAATTTGGGGGTAATAATGGATGAAGATCTCTGTTTTAGGAGTCATATAAACAGGGTAGTGGCATCTTCCTTCTATCAGTTAAGACGCTTGGCTAAAGTAAAACCTTTTTTATCTAAATGTGATCTTGAAATTGTAGTGCATGCTTTTATAACTTCACGTTTGGATTATTGTAACTCCATTTTATTTGGTGTGAGTCAGGGTGTCCTGTCTCGTTTGCAGCTTGTTCAAAATGCTGCTGGGAAGTTTTTGGAAGGCAAACACAAATTTGATCATGCAATGCCCATATTGGCAGTCTTACATTGGCTGCCTGTTTTTTATAGAATCCGCTTTAAAATCTTGTTATTGGCATTTAAAGCTCTTAAGGGGTTAACCCCAATTTATTTATCAGAATTGTTGCATCCCTATGTACCCGTTAGGGCACTTCGTTCTGAAGATTTGTCTTTACTTGAGGTCCCAAGGTCACGATTTAAGACGAGGGGAGATAGAGCTTTTGCTGTAGCAGCTCCAAAACTCTGGAATGAGCTTCCACTTTATATTCGGCAGTCTTCTTCAGTGGCAGCTTTTAAATTAAATCTTAAGACTTACTTTTATGATTTAGCTTTTAGTAATGTACGTTGATTGAATTTGTATTTTATTTTTGTAACTTTGTAAAGCACTTTGGTGGCATTTTTTATCTGTAAGGTGCTATATAAATAAAATTTGACTTGACTTGACTTGACTTGAATTTGGATCTTCAATGACATTTAAGCGTGCAGGCTGGTGTTGTGTCTTACTGATTTCCATTTATCATGCACTAAACATAATATTGGCATTTCCAACAACAGAAAAGACTTGAAAAGGATAACCAAGGAATAGCAAATAGCAGTAAGGCACAAAATTAAATGAAATTCCTTTTTAAATTAATGTCTGTTAAACAATGTCTGGAATGCTGTCCTAGTAGTGAGTGGCAGCATATGCTATGAATTCTGCTTGCATCATCGGCTGTGACATCCTTACGGCACTGCAGCAGCCCTCGTTATGTCATAACTGTACAGTAAAATAAACAGAATTGTAATCAGAAAATGAGCAAACTGTATAGTATAAATAGAGTTAGCCCCCCCCCCCCAAGTAGATTATGACAAAACAGTAAACAAAGAATGGTGAAATTTTAATTTCCTTTGATTCTTACCGATTGCCCTAAAAATCATTCAGAATCTTCATAAGGCCAGACCAAAACAATTCATCTCTTTACTTATAAGCCATGCAGTAGTTGTTTGTTTTATGTCCAACAAAAGTGATATGACTCCATTTTATACCAGTACAGATTCGTATCCATCCATCCATACATATTTAGACCAAAATGTGACAGGAATCTGGGTTTTGGTTTCTTCATCACAAATTCAAAAATGTTCTGGCCTACTAAAAAGATCATGAATATAGCTGGCTGGTGATGTGAAATGCACATAAAATATTGGTTAAAAGCTTGAGTTCAAGCTGTTGGACTTCCGTAGTCATGGGTGAAGGTCTGGGTGGTATAGAGGCTTCCAAGTACCATGTTAAGTGTGTGCAAAAAATAACGCAGTGTCTAATGATGTTTATAGTCCACTGATGTGTGATCCAGTATTGCATTTTTTAACTTAAGATTAAAAAAAATATCCAGTAAGATTATAAAGGTAAAACTATCACCTGAGATGGACAATAAAGGAAGATGAACAGTTTACAACAGATGTAATTCAGGAGGAAACATGTCTAGCTGTATTCTGAAGCCTGACAGCTAAATATCTGAGGCATCCCATTGCTACAGGTCACTAAAGTACAGAAGCCAGAGGTCTTTGTGTTGTGCAGTTTTGTCTTTCACTTTTGGCAGGCACACACACAGTCTGGGCCACAGCTGTCAGCATGCTGTCTCATGACTGTATTAGGGACAAGCCTTAAAATATTTGTGGCCACATACCCAGAAGTAGTTAGTACAAGCTGATATAGTTCATTCAGAAAGTTAAATGAACTGTTGTATTAAAATACATTATTCTGAAAAATACAATTGTAGATTACACATGCAAAATGTTTTGTGCTTTGTAATTCTTACCTTACTGCTGTAAAATGCACATTTTTGCGGCATAGCCAAAACCTTTGTTGGAAATTCAAAGCTGAATCAAAGTTAATGTCTTGTGGAAGGCACCATTTAAAAACAGCTACCATTCTAGCCAAGTCTTTTTTCTTTTGAAAATATTTATTTGCTAATATTTTCTAAATGTACATAATAACATGGTAACAAACATAATTTCAAAATCTAAAGAGCATATTTTATAAGTCACTGCAAAAGACATAAGATCACAGAACCATTTGGTCAATATTTGTTGAAAGAGCCGTTTCCTTGTTCTGCCAGGACATAGCAATGCGGCATTTTATAAATATGACATGAAAGTAAACAGATGGTCGATTCAAAATAAAATGTTTAATGCAGACTTACTGAAGAAACAAGGAAAAGTTTACTAACTGCACGACAATAACAAGCCATTCCATTTGCTTGATGCAAACTATGCAACCAGAATTTGCAGGTTTACTATATTTGAAAAGGGGGTAGAGGTCACTCCATTGAATACTCACTTTGTTGACAGAGTTTACTAGTGTGTGAATTTATCAAAAACACCATTTGTCGAGTGTAGAAATTAACAAAAGGAAGTGTTTCTTTTCTGCAGAGGATGTGCTTGCAGTGACAAGGATTTTTTGTTAATGCTGAAACTTTTGTATATACTCTAAGTCTTGAGTGTTTTTAGTTGATGGTTAGAGTAATGGCCAGGGAAGGGAACAGATTTAATGTTGTATGTAAGTGCAGGCATAGACCAACTATGCAGCCGACTAGGGCGCTGCTCTCACAGGGGCACTTTTCCAGTGATCTGGATGATGTTGGTAGACCGGGATGGGGACACTGGTTGGTGAGGGGGGGTCATTGTGGAGCCCTTTTGCCTGGAGCACCAGTTGATCACAGTGCTGGTGTATGTGAAGTGTGTGTGTGTCCTGAGAAAATAATTTTTCATAAGATAATAGGTAGAGGTGAGGTTAGGGTCAGCGGCAGTGTTAAGGTTTGCACACATGAGTAAGGTGGTGCCTTGGTCAAAGTAAAGATACAATGGGTGTTACACAGAAGAGGTTGACAAGTCATGTGTACGTTTGAGGTTAAAACAGAAGAGAGCTAATAAGCATGGTAAAATAAATATGTCAGTTATGTTTACTCTGCTTTAACGAACGATAAATGTTTTAGATTATATTAATTAACAAAGGATAGAGGAGTCAAGCTATGGTTATTATGTTTTGTCACCCTCTTTTCCTTTTGCTCTTATGTGGCAGAGTTAACTTTAGGCAGAAGCTGGCCACAATATGGACTAGTTAAGACTGCAGACAGAGGGTGTGGACAACCCTGAGAAGAGGCGGATGTTACAGTGCAACGAATGACGTATGATAGGAATTAAATGTAACGATCATGTCCCTTGTGTTTCATATATCACATAGGTTACTAGGAAGGTGAGATGATATTTTAGTCAGGCAAAGTTATGATAATGACTGGTGCGAATATAAAATGAAAGAAGCAAAAATGTACATAAAAATACAGCATATGAGAAGAAGTTGTGCTATATTAAAAGATGAGGCAGTAAAGAGTTTTTAAACTGATAAGAAAGGAAGGAAACCACAGGCTGGATGACAGGTATTGTAAAGCAGTAATGACAAAGGTAAATTATTGGGCAAATTTAAATTTAAAAGGTCATAGCAATTGGTTCTCTTGGTGCAATGTGACGTGTGGGGTTACTTGTTTGCTGATGAAGAGATTTTGGGAGAGACTAAAGAAGCATTATACTGATTAAGAGAGATGAAGGATAGCAGTAGGGACGTAAGAACATATGAAAAATATTTGGCAAGCGATAACAGACACCATAAAAGGCCTAGTCATGTACTCCTTTGAGTAGACACTCTTAAATGGTCATGCCTCCTTTTATGAGTACTTAATCGGGCCTGCCTCCCAAATCAAGCAAGGTCGTACATGATAACCCTGGTGTGAATTTGTGTCTACCCATCCACTCATCAAGTCTAGCCTTAAAGCCAGACAAAGCACTACACTGCTTGACCTGCAATGGTAGCTTATTCCATAAGCTGGGAAATTGAGGTAGGAGCCAATCCCTCCAGTGAGTCTTGTTTATTTGATTTTTTCTCCCCTGTTTGATCCCTGCAGCTGACCATCAGTGATCCCCTGTGAGTGCTTCTTGTTATTCACCAGGTCTGCATACCCTTTCTGGCCTGCCCTGGGCTTGTTCCAGTAAGGGTCAAGGCTGATGAGGAGGAGATTGAGGTGTTCTGGGATCATGTCATGCTACTTTATGGTGTTTTTCCTAATACTCCCACCCCTTGCATGCATGCCAGTGTCCTGTGGTGGGACATGTAATGGATGGACTGCCTTGACCTACTCCACACTTTGGTAAGGAGCTCACATTGGCAAGTACCCCTGCCCATCGCTAGGAATCCCTCAGTGTTCTTCCGTCCTTCAGCAGTGAAATCTATCTGAACATGTCCCTCCCTCTCTTCTCTCTCCTCTTAGGACACTCTCACCTCTGCTCTCTGCCACTGCCTTAATTGCCAAAGCTGCTAACTGAACCTGGGTCACCTGCATCATAGCCTGGGCTTTATCCCTGTATGCTGTGGTACTGGCTGAGTTTGTTTCTTTGTTGGTTTAGGTTTAAGTTCTTAGTGATGGGGTGTTTGTAGACCCACTGGCTTTGCAAAGAAATAAAAGGTCAAATAGGAATGGAACTTTCATGTCTCGAAAGCAAAGCACAGGTCACCTTAGAGCAGCCAGTAATCTACCAAGGATAAGGCCAGAGGTCAGTAGTTCTAATCTGTTCGGGTACTTGAAGGATTTAAAAAAGAGCAGAGCATAATAAGTAAAATTAAATAATTTTAACAATGGTAAGGGTGGCAATATTTATTCACTCTAAAAAGATACTTTCAGCTTTTACCACAAATGGGAAAGGAGCTAAAGAAAAAAACAACATCACGATTGGTTTATAGAAGCTTTATCTCAGTGGAAAATGTAACAATGGGGAAAGATATACAGTACTATTTTAGGACTTAAAGCAGCTCTGAAACAAGAACAAATATTGTTATAATTAAAGATTATGGGGAAGCATAACTTATGCGTAATATATATTAAATGAACTACAGTTTACATAATGTATGCATGTAGCTAATAAAAGCAATTAAGATATTGTTTAAAAAATAAAAAAATACACTATAAGAGCCTGAAATGTATCTCCACTATGGATTGTACATTAGTTGTCAGCGCTCTGCTAAGGATTGTGGGCTGGCTTTTAGCCCAGGAAAAGAAGGTAAGATGAGTAAACGGCTTCTCACTTGAGGATTCAGCTGGACCGTATGCTTTGTTCATGTTGGCAGCAATGCCAGAAGTCTTGCTTAATCCTCTTAACATCTGCTTCATAATGGCCGCATTTTATTGTGGACTCCAGCATAACACCAAGTAACAAAATACAGTATCTTACCATCTTCCTTCTCTAACCAGTGAGCCATCCTCATCTGTTGGGATTGTACAGTTCTAGTTAGTGGTCAAAGGATTGAGAGGGTGGAAGTTAGGAAACCCATGTGGCACTTGATAAAGGTAGAACTTCTGAGAGCTAACATTTGCCAAAGACCCATGCTACTAGGCACCATGGCCTTAATATGATCCACATGAACTTATACACCAGTGGTCTCCATCGGAAATCCCACTCTGTCAGGCTGAAGACTTTTAAAACTCTAGAAAAGGTCTGTTTTGGGAAGTTCTGCAAAAGAAGAGTGTTTTAATATAATAAGCACTTTAAAATGACGAGCTCTTGGCCTTCCTGGCACAAAGACTGTTTGTGCTTAGAGATAGTAATTTGGAAATTAACCTGTTGTTCTCTTGTTAGTATTAATTTAATGTATTGGCCTCCAGTACAGAGAGGGAAGTAAGAAGTCTGAAATTCTAAGATCTAACCGAGTCCTTTCCTGGCTTTGCAGGTATGCTTCTCACGATCTTCTCACCATCACTTTAACTCTGTCATATTAATTATGTGTCTAAATAAATGCAACGTTGCAGTTTCAGAATATCAGACCAAAAAGGCGGTACACCCCCACAAACAGACTTCCCATACTCAGAGCCTACACTCTGCTGGCATTGATTTGACTGCTTTCATCTTCAAATTAAGATTTTAATTTGCAGTTTATTTTTTGCAGTGTGTATTGCCTTACAACCCATTTTTGTTTTGACTTTCATAGCCACCTTCATGAGCCTGAAGTGCTCAGTTAGTTTAGGCATGTAGTCTCCTTGTAGACATGGCACAGTTATGAGGGTAAAGAACTTTTGGAAAGAGGCAGGACTCTAAATCAGGTTAGAAGATGTGTAAGAAAAGTAAATTTCTTTCCCAAAAGTGGGTCCAAAAATATTTTTTATTGTTAAATATAATTTAACAGTATATACTGTTTAAGACTTTCAGCATTCCTGTTGTCGAACTTCCAGGCTATCAGCCTGACAGATGTTTCACCCTGAGCCTATCACTAGGAAGCACTTAGTGTTCTTCTGTCCTTCAGCAATGAAATTTACCTGCATTGTGTGCACCCTGGACATGTCCTTTCCTGTCTTCTCTCTCCTCTTAGGACACTCTGCTTTATATTTAACGAGGCATCATCACATAAAAACTGTTTCAACTTATGTTGTGCTGGAAATAATAATGTTGTCTTTTTACCTCAGAGCTAGTCTGCTGGTGGAGTTGGACACATTCTACTAGCCTTATCTTGTGGTCACTGTGAGCCTCATTCTCCTTCATTCTTTGTTTAGCACAGCTAGCTCTGTGTATGCCCTTAGTTCTGTCCTGGCAGATTCCCACCATATTACAGGGAGGTATTGTGTCCTGGGGTGGCTTTTGAAAAACATGCATCACTGCATAGCTGTTGTGTCTCTTAAGACTTAAAAGTGCCTGATTATAGAGTTGGATGTATTTTGGGTAACTGACAGTAACACTGGAGCATGATGGGATGAAGAGCAGGACAAAATGCTGGAGTTAATCATATCAAGCACCAGACCTTTTTATACTAGCCAGCAATCTAACTAAATTCCTACACTTTAACAGAGGATGGAAATAAAACAATATCCACTACATCAGGGGTTAGGCAGTCTCCATGGGTAATATAAGTTCACATATCTCCTTTCTAGGGTAATCGCTTCCCATTACAGAGTCTAAAGTTTTATTCATTTCCCATCCATGCATCATAGAAGTATTATCCATATTCATTTCTATTCATGATTATAACAGAGAAAAAAGTAGTTATTAAGGCTTGTCCTCATTTATAGCTGACACTACACAAAACGTAAGTGTATTGTACTTTTCCAATCATTAGAATGTTTAACTGGTTCACGGATCCCATATTTTCCAAGTAAAATTGTTGCTCCAACATTAGAGGACTTAAAATCCTGCCTGGCCCAGCCTAGTGTCTGTCAGCAAAGCTCAGAGTACCTGGCCCAGCCCAGACTGTGACAGCATAGCTTGGAGTGTGTGGCCCCGGCTAGCCTGTGTCAGCACAGCTGTGAGTGCCTGGCCCAGCCCAGTCTGTGTCAGCAGAGCTAGGAGTGCCTGACCCATCCCAGTCTGTCAGCAGAGCTGGTAGGGTTGCCACCTTCCTTCGCGGTGAAAACCGGAGTAAAGCCACACCCCTCGCGTCACCAGCAACCCCGCCCACCCTCTCTCCAGCACACACACTGCCCATTTTGTGACATTGCGATATAATTCCTTTTTGAAACAGGATACTGGAGTTTATACAGTGTTTTCCAGACTACCGGAGAATCAGTTTGATTTCCGGATAGTCCGGAAAAAAAACGGAGGGGTGGCAACCCTAAGAGCTGGGAGTGCCTGACCCAGCCCAGCCTGTGTCAGCAAAGCTGGGAGTGCCTGGCCCAGCCCAGTCTGTGTCAGCAGAGCTAGGAGTGCCTGATCCATCCCAGTCTGTGTCAGCAGAGCTGGGAGTGCCTGACCTAGCCCAGTCTGTGTCAGCAGAGGTGGGAGTGCTGACCCAGCTCAGTCTGTGTCAGCAGAGCTGAGAGTGCCTGACCCAGCCCAGTCTGTGTCAGCAGAGCTGGGAGTGCCTGACCCAGCCCAGTCTGTGTCAGCAGAGCTGGGAGTGCCTGACCCAGCCCAGTCTGTGTCAGCAGAGCTGGGAGTGCCTGTCCCAGCCCAGTCTGTGTCAGCAGAGCTGGGAGTGCCTGTCCCAGCCCATTCTGTGTCAGCAGATCTAGCAGTGGCAGCAGACATACTTACATTATAGAATTAACGTCACATCTGCCCTTACTCTGTGCAGTAGTGACACCACTGCTCTGCCCTTGGCATTAGTACTTTTGCCCTCACATTCCAGGAGAGAGTGATTGAGAGGGGCAGTGCAAATGAAATGATGTTTTAATCATTAGCTCTAATAGTGTGTGTCAGTTAACAGCTGCTTATGTTTTACCAAAAAAAAAGGAAAAAAAATGGACCGCATAATGAGATTAAGGCAACCTTCTAATATGATCATGCAAACAGATCCTCTATGCTGCACATACAGGTCAGCTAAAACAAACTGACATCTCAGTAATATTGTACTTAGGTTGTCCAGTTATTAAAAGGCCTTAAAGAAGTAGCTATGGGCAACTACTACTTGCTGTGAAAGTTCCAGCAAAACCTAGGCACTAACATTGACAAAGTGTGTAGCTCCCCAGGGTTTCATTCTGTTTGTTGAGGGTACACTTGACAAAATGCCATTTTGTCAAATTTTCCTCATTACCTGAGTATCGAGGGGTTATGCCCCCTGTCCCCATCATTCCACTTTACTTAAATAGCGTTCCTCCTAGGTCACATCACTTTTGCGGATAGGGGTATAACTGATGAGTTTATCTATTTGTAAGTAAGAGCGCTCCCCATTAAAAAACTTACTGCACTGCCTTCATTATGGTGGAGGCATATTTCAGGTACTGTGGCTCCTCTTGTATTTTAGGAGTTGGTTCCCACGATGCCACTTGCAGGCATCTTGTATGCTGGGTTCACATGCTTTGCAGTGGAAGTACTCATCAGAGACACTTGTTTGTAATGTCCTGGCACAGAACTACCCTTTTGCTGCTTTCAGAACAGCATTGGCCATGGTTGTACCATTGCTTCCTTTGGTCTATTGCCATATTTAATGTTTTTGACAAGTGCGAATCTAGAAATGTAATTGTATTGAACCCCTCCTTGCCTTTCATTTTTAGCACCAGTCACAAATTATGGTGATGAAACCTCATTTCCAGGACATTTAGTGTAATTTGAAGTTGTATAAGGAGTAATGAAGAGTTCATAGGTTCATAGGTGTGTACTAGGCTAGTGGGCCTGGAGCCTTTACAAGCCTAGCCCATAGAAGTGCCCTGGCATCATGCTGCCCGATGTTAGTTCCCAGTGCCTCTATCAAGTAGAGCCACTGGAGTGATCTATGGGGTGAAATTTCTATTTCCTTTCCACTCACCAAGATTTCTTGAAGAGGGCCAGTGAAGTGCTCTGCTTGACATGAATGGGAAGTCTATTCCAGAGCATGGGCAGTCTCTGGGCTATGAACCTGTCCCTCCAGCATGTTCTGTTGATTGTGCTAATGAGGTTGAGGTCTCTGGAGCTTCTGATGCAGAAGGATTGGGATTTCTTTAGATGTAGCATTTCTTACAGAGCTGGGCCAGACATGGCTTTGTAAGTCAAGCAGAGCTCGCCTCTTAGTAGATGATATGAGACAGAGAATAGCTGGAGTTTTTTGAGTCTGTCCATGTAGGGCATGTGTTTAAGGCCTAGGATCCTCTTTGTGCGGTACTTTTGTGGCCTTTCCAGCTGTTGCATTTGTCTAGTGAGGTACATACGAAATGTGGCATTATAGTCGATGATTGGCCTAATGAGGGAAGAGTAGAGAGAGATGATGACCTCTTTCTTCCTGGATGCAAAACCCTTGGTAATGAGATGTACCACATAGAAGGACTTTCTGACCACAGTGGTAATGTGGTGGTCGAAGAAGAGGTTGCTGTCAATCTGTGTTCCCAGATCTCTAATAATGCCTTCAGTGTTCAGTGGGCTCCCATCGGTGTGGTAATTAGTGGGAACTGTGTTTTTCAAAAAGAGGATGATGATGCATTTTGTGGCATTAAGCTTAAGGTCATAGTTTCGACACCAGTCATTGGTCTCAGTGAGGCCTTTCTGTAGGATGTTTACATCACTTGGGGAGTTAATAATGGCTCTCAGCTTGCAGTCGTCTGTGAACTTGGTCAGCCAGAGTCCCTCCGTGTTGGCCTGGACTTCTGAGAAGTAGATACCAAACAGAAGAGGATCCAAGACTGATTCCTGTGGGACTCCACTCGTGACTGGTCAGCAGTCTGACTTGGAGTCCACTGCTTTCACACTGTGAGTTCTATCTGTGAGCCAATTTGCAACCCACCAAGTGATATAGGGGTTGATGCCTAGTTTGGTGAGTTTATCAATAATTCTTGAGTGGGGAATGGTATCAGAGGCCTTGGCCAGATAGAGGTAGGCTCTATGAACTGCCTTGCAATCATCCACAGCTCTGGTAACTGACTCAAAGAAGTCAACCAGGTTGAGCAAAATCAAATTGTGTGGGATCTAGAGTTTGGAGATTACCTATATCCTTTTTAATTAGTTCCATGATGATGCACTCCATAGCCTTACATATCAGACTCGTCAGGCTAATGGGGCGATAATTCCCAGGGTCTGTAGTCACTCCCTCTTTATGGTGAGGGATGACTGTAGCAGAGTGCCATTCGGTAGGGACAAAGCCTGAGGTGAGGCTGTGATTGAATAAGGCACACAGATGCGGTGCCAGTTCACTATGTAGTTCATGTAGAATACATCCAGGGATATTGTCGGGTCCCATGGAAGTTGTATTCATGGCTTTAACCTGTGCTGCAGTAATGCTGGGTGCTTGGCATTCCTCCGGTATTGTGATTGGTCCTTTGGGGGGGGGGGGTAAAGTTGGCGCTGAATCTGTTGGCCAGTATGTTGGCAGTATCTGTTGGCTCAGTATAGGAGGTACATTGTGCAGTAACTCAGAGCAAACCTGGGTATTGCCGTGGAGATTCTTGATATAACTATAGAAGGCTTTGTGGTTGTTTTTAGTGTCTGCCACAATTCTGCCTTCATAGCTGGCTTTAGAGGTTTTGATGAGGGATCTCAACATTTTGTTGAGGCTAATAAGGGAGTTTTACCAGAACTTCACCTTTTTCTGCAACAGTTTCTTCCTTCTGTTGTAGAGTTTATTAATGACAGGGGACCATGAGACTGGCTTCCTTTTTTTGGAGGAGCGTGTCTTGATTCTGTTGGGTATGGCTAGCTCCATGTATTTATGTACGTGTTTGTACAGTGCACTGGTGTATGATTTGGCAGTCATGCATCTATTTTCCATTGACATGGGTGCCATGACATTAGCCACCTCTGTTTTTAGGAGCCCAAAGCCAGGTTTGGAGAAGTTTTTCATGGTGGATACCTTTGCGGGGGGTGGGGGGGTTAGGTAAGATGTGGATTTCCATGGTGATTAGTTTGTGGTCGGATCTAACCAGGGAGGAATTGATTATTGGTATAGAGCAGCAGCTGCCCATGTTAGTAATAATCAGATGAAGGATATTGCTTCCTCTAGTGGGGCTAAGAATGAGCTGGTCCAGGGCATTGGAATTGGTGAATTCCAGGAAGTGCTGGGCCAGTGTATTGAGTAGTTTTCCCAGTTGATGGAGGGGTAGTTGAAGTCACCTAGTCTGAGAGTGTTGGGTTGGACCCTAATAGTTTCCAGAGTGCTTAGGAATGTGGATTGAGAGTCTTGGGACATGGTTGGGGACCTATAGCAGGCTACGACCTGAATCACCGTCTTAACCAATGTTAGTTTTACCTGAAGTATCTCGGATGCATTATGCTGGGCTACTAGTCTGGAGGTGTGTATATCCCTTATGAATATGGAGACACCACTGCCTTTGGAGCTTCGATCCATGTTCTGGAACCGAAAGGTGTGGAATGAGTTATAGCCTGGTAGTGCAGGGGTGCTTTCTGCTGTTTTAAGCCAGGTCTCCATTACAGCACAAATGTCGATGTTCTCCATTTTGAGGAGTGCTTCGAGCAAGTGCATCTTGAGATTTAGACTTCTAGCATTGAGCAGCATGACCCTCAAATTGCATTTATTTATAGCTGTTATGGTGGAAATTTGGTCTTTGGAACATTACCTAAAAAGGCACTATGGGGTGGCAAGAGCCTTAGCCAGTATCAAGAAACCCAGGGGTGACAGATGCAGGCCATCTTCGGCAAAGCATCGAGGCCTGTCAATCATGTCACCCCAAGCAGGCAGATATTGGATCTCCTTAGAATGACACCAGAAACATAGCCAGTTGTTGAAGTCAATCATTTTCTGCTTGTACTGCGGTATCATTCTGGGCGACAGTAGGATGCTGCTCAGGGCTAGGGTCATACCTGCCTGGGCTGCATAATACAAGAGCTCCTCCATGTCTCTTTTCATGTAGTCCAGGGAGGTGAATCTCAGGTCATTCATAGACACATGGACAGTGATGGAGCATACTTGTACTTGTTGTGGAGTGACCTGAGTGTGTGTGTTATGTGTTGGTTCTGGCACCTGATAGACAGCTGACTGTTACCATCTCCTTATTCAACCTAGTGAGTGGGACATCAGTGTGCCTCATTATTGAGTCATCTATGATTAGTGTATTGGGCAAGCTGTTTTTCCTTAGGGGATTAGGTTGAGGGGACACTGTGTAGGTAAGCTGTGTGTCTTGTGGTTTGTACTGTGTTATGGCGGTCGAGTGCATTTCTGCCTTGGAGGTCTCTGCTGTTTGAGAAGATTTCTATTGAGAGCCTCCGTGAAGGTGGGTGTGTGGTTTGTGTTTTTATGTGAGAGCTGTGATGGTGGGTGTTCTGGAGGGCTATGTGTTGCATGTGGTGTGGTGCAGGTGTTGACCTTCTTCTCTTGACCAACTATTCCGGTCTTGGCTTGAGAGTGCATGGCTTCCAATTTTGATAAATAATTGCATCTCTCACAAGTCTGAGTGTTGGGAGATGAGAGGGTTGTCTGTGTACATGAGGCAGTGGCTACACTGCCTCAGAATGCCCAAGTTCACCAGGTTAATAGGAGAAAGCACAGGGAACTGACCTTTAGACATGCCAGGAGGGATGGTCATTATTATTAAGTACTAGAGCTGTTTCCTTACATATTCCTTTTAAAGGAAAAATGTCACTCAAGGTGTCTGAATCTGTACAGAGCACTGCCAAACACTTGAGGGGAAACTAATACATAGGCCCTGAAAAGTTAAAGATGAAGTATTTAGGCAGTTATTCTGAAGTTAGAAAGAAATCAAGCAGCACTTACTGAAAACTAAAGAATTAGCTTGTCAAGAATGATGAAAAGAGGGGAGTCTCATGAATGGCTACTGCCTGGTTACTACTAATGTTGGTCTCACCACAGCTTCACTCTGTTGGGATACAATACTCCTTTGCTTCTTCTCTCACCAGAAGCAAAATGTTAGCACCAATCGCAAGAAGAGAAGCAGGCCACAGCCTGTTTGGTGAGCCAGTCTTGTCCCAGATGATGCAAGGGTCTGCAGGCTTGTAGCCTTTTTCTGGTAGATGCCTTAAATAGCAACCAGACCAATCAGGTACATTAAGCACAGACACTTACTCTCCAACCAGAAAGAGTCAGGAATCAATGCACTCTGCTCCTACTCTCACCAGGATCAGAATATAAGCACAGATTCTATGCTGTCACCTATACAGCAGTTATTAAGCTTTCTGGTGATGAGTAGTCTCCAGGAAATAATGTCACGGTACTCCTTCTCTCACCAGGAGACAACAGCAACACTAATCCCAAGATGATACTGAGAGGCAGAATGTGGGCTCTCCAATAACTGGTGGTCTTGCAATATATCCTTAAAGGTAAGATGAAATAAAAATGGTTTATCCTAAACACTGCAGTGTGCACTAGAGGAGTTAGATGTGAAAGTAGGTAACTGTCTAAAAAGTTAAGTTTTAGTGGAGAGTCACTATTTTTAAAACAGCAAGATATATTGAAAGGGGGTAGTCAGTTTTGTATTCTGGTACTATGGAATACAATAGGATGGCCAATAAATTTAAATAGTATTTCACAAAATGAAAATTTTGTGCTTACTCACACCAGCCAGTAAAAGCAGAGAAGAAATGAGATATATGGTAAGATTAACATAAGGGGCAGGCAACTAGAAATACAGTGGTGTTTAAAAACACAGCAGTAACCAGGCGTGGGAGGGATTTCTGTCTGACTCACAAGAGAGAGAGCTGTGGTGTCTTTTCAAGTTTTAATATGCAGTTAAAAGCAGAGTACAAGTAAAACACAGTATAAAGAAAAATCACAGTATACAAAATAGAAAAAGGCAATAAGTAATACAAAATACAGCAAATAAAAAGCAAACTAACCTTTCCCTCACAGCAAACTGTAGCAGAGTCTGGATGAGCCTTTCCAGTAAAGTTGGAGTTGTATAAAGATGGATGGGTACTCATGCGGAGTCACTAATAACTCATGCCATTTATTAGACTTTATGCTGAGTACCAGTTCTAGAAAGTTTTTTCTAAGATCTCTTTGCCTGCATGCCCTCCCACCTGCTCTAAGGTCCATTCGTTCCTTTCAGAGTTGAGAGTTGAGAACTGCATGGAGCAGACATGATTCAGACAGCCATAAGGGTTGCTTGTGTGCTGACCAGGTAATGGCCTAACCCCCACTCCTTGGGTGGTGAGTTACCCACATCAGTACAATGGCCCACATGCCCTTCCATAGAAGGTTACACTCTTGTGTACTTTGCTAATGAAGGATACTGCTAGATGATGGCTGGCTGGACTGAAATCCCACCCCCTGGACATGTATGCAGTACTGCTCCACCTTGGAGGGTCTGTATTTGTCCTGCTGTGTTCCACCCTCTGCACAGGATGTGCATGGTCATTCTCCCCTGTCAGGTCTGTCAAGCGCCAAAGCAACTAATTGAACTCAAGTAGCCCTGGCCGTAGTTTAGGCTTTACCCTCCATAGCTTTGGAACTGGCTCCAGAAAGTTTGTTTCTGCCTAAATAGAGGATGATTCTTTAGGCACAGAGTCTTACAGCAGCTGTGTTTTTCATGTTTCTGAAGTTAGTTTGTCTAATTTTACCTTTTCGGGCAATAGGGCTTGTCATTATCGTTGTGGGGAAGGGAATGATAGAGCCCAGGCTGTTGCCAAGACATTATGTGAAAACACCCCTTAAGTAAAATAAGTCACCTACTTAACCAGCATTCCATTCATATAATCTATTTGAAATAATCCACCAAAACTCAGGCTCAAAGTGTCAGGAGCCATTGCAAATAAATGCTGGAGTAATTTGCTACCACACTGAGAATACTCCCTGAAATTAAATTCTGAGTATTAAATTGCATTTATTTTGCTGTTTGCTGCATTTATTTGAAGCATGTTTACATCCTTAGGGTCTAGAACAATAAACTTGAACCTTGTGAGGCAAATACATGGAATAGACTTTAACACAAAGATTAAAAAACTTTGTTGATGCAAAGCCACCCCCGTACCCTTCTTGCAGGGAAAATATGCTTTCTGCACTGCCCTGTTTATTATGACAAAGTCTGAGGTTGCTGCAGCATGTTGGTGAAGATATTACCCATTTGCCCCAAGTGGAGCAACTTGCTGCTGAAGTTGACATTCCTGCCTCATTTCAAACTACTCCATCTTGATTTCCTTTTCTGTTTCTACAGTCATTGGTGTACAAGTGCTTTCAATTACAGAATACTTCACTATACTGGGAGATTTTAACTACCCCTCCATTAACTAGGAAAACTACTTGTGTACCAACACACTAGCTCAACGTTTTGTGGAATTCATTAATTCCAGTGCCCTGGACCAACTCATTCTTACCCCCACCAGGGGTAGAAACATCCTTGACCTGATCATTACTAACATGGGTAACCATTGCTCTACACCTAAAATCAACTCCTCCTTGGTCATATCTGACCACAAACTTATCACCATGAACATCTGCATCCCACCCACGCCCCCACTAAAGGAAACCACCATAAAAAACTTCTCCAAAGCCAACTTTGGGCTTCTAAAAACTGAGGTGGTAAACTTCACGACGCCCACACAAACGGAACATAGATGCATGACTGCTGAGTCGTATACCAGTGCACTGTATGAGCGGTTTACTATTAAAATTTCGAATGGCACTCCGTCGACTGTGCTATAGTCGACAACAGAAGTTCCAAAATGTCGAATGTCGAAGTAAAAAAATCAATCTAGGAACGGTTTTAACATGGGTCGAGGTAGGTGTTCAGTATTATTCTGAACTACAAACATCTCCCCTACCTCGACCCATGTTAAAACCCATTCCTAGATTGTTTTTGTTACTTTGCAATTATCATTTTCGAACTTCTGTGTTCGACTATAGTACAGTCTCCGGAGTGCTGTTTGAAATAGTAAACCGTATGAGCATATACACATGTACATGGAGCTGGCCATACTAAACAGAACCAAGATGCTATCTTCCAAAAAAAGGAAGCCAATCTGGTGGATCCCTACAATCAACAAACTGTACAACAGAAGAAAAAAACTGTTGCAGAAAAGAGTGAAATCCCAAGACTGGAAAAACTCCCTTGTTAGCCTTAGCAAAAAACTGAGATCCCTTATCAAATCATCTAAAGCCTGTTACAAAAACAAAATTGCTGCAGATTCTAAAGACAGCCACAAGGCATTCTATAGTTATGTCAAGAATCTACATAGCAAGACCCAGATCTGCTCTGAGTTACAGCACAATGGCAATACATATACAGAACCAACTGATATTGCCAACATATTGGTCGACAGGTTCAGTGCGTACTTTAGCCCCCCTTCACCCCTCAAAAGGCCCATCTCAATACCCGAGGAATGCCAAGTCCCTGTCATCACGGCTACACAGGCAAAGACCGCACTGTCCAAAGCCAAGAATACAGCTTCCATGGAACCTGACAATATCCCGGGCTATGTCCTACATGAACTACGAAATGAACTGGTATCACACCTGAGTACCCTGTTCAATCACAGCCTCATTTCAGGCTTTGTTCCTGCCAAATGGCGCACTGCTATCATAGCCGGCCTTAGGCATAGGCCAACTAAGCGGCCGCCTAGGGTGCCAGTCTAGCAGGGGTGCATTTCCAGTATTCATTTGGTGTAGGAAGACAAGGATGGGGGCAATGGGTAGTGTGGTGGTGGTGGGGTGCTGTGAAGCTTTTTTGCCTAGGGCACCAGTTCACCTATGCGCCATTTGGCAGGAACAAAGCCTGAAAGGGATAACCATAGCAGTCCTGCTCCACAAAGGGGGAGCAACTACAGATCCTGTGAACTACCGTCCCATTAGCCTGATGAGTCTGATATGTAAGGCCATGGAGTGCATCATTGTAGACTTTATTAACAGGGACATAGGGAATCTCCAAACTCTAGACCCCACGCAGTTTGGGTTTGTGAAAGGTAGATCATGCCTATTCAACCTGATATACTTTTTTGAATCTGTCACCACAGCTGTGGATGATGGCAAGATAGCTCACACAGCTTACCTAGATCCTGCCAAGGCCTTTGACACCATCCCTCCATCGGGAATCATAGATAGACTCACTAAAGTAGGCATAAACCCCTATGTCATAAGATGGGTAGCCAACTGGTTCTCTGATAGAACCCACACTATAAAAGTAGCAGACTCTAAATCTGACTACTGACCAGTTACAAGTGGAGTTCCACAGGGATTGGTCCTGGGTCCTCTCCTATTTGGCATCTACTTCTCAGAAGTCCAACCCAATACAAAGGGACTCTAGCTGACCAAGTTCGCAGATGACTGCAAACTGGGAACCATTATCGATTCTCCAAAGGAGGTAGACCTCCTACAACAAGCCCTTACTGAGACCAGTGACTGATGCAAGAACCATGGACTTAAGCTCAATGCCATAAAGTGTACTGTCGTTCCCTTTAAGAAAATTTCGGTACCTATGAATTACCACATAGACGGTAGTCCGCTAAACACTGAAGGAGTGATAAGAGACCTGGGGACACAGGTTGACAGTAACCTCTCCTTTGAGAACCACATTGCCACTGTGGTCAGAAAGTCCTTCTGTGTGGCACATCTTATCACAAAAGGTTTCTCATCCAGGAAGAAAGAGGGGGTCTATATTAGAACATCGAAGTTTCAGAACTTCAAATGTTTTCATATCGACCCCTATTCAGCGAACGCTGAAAATAGTGAAGCTGCAGAAAACCGAATTTTTTCCTAGGGAAAGAATTTGGTTGTCTGTTTCTGTCGCTTCGCTATTTTTAGCGCTGTGGTGAAATGTTACGGGTCGGGTTCAGGGAAGTGTGCGATTGTGTGGACATGAGGGTTAGGGCGCGTGTCAGGTAAGTGTGCGATTGTGTGGACGTGAGGGTTAGGGTGGGTTAGGTGAGTTAGGGTTATGGCACGGGTAAGGTGAGTGTGCGATAGTGACAGACCTTAGGGTTAGGGTTTGGGTTAAGGTAAGTGGATAGTTAGTGGTGTATGTACAGTTTAGTGTAGGATTAGATGCAAGATTTTAGGTGCATGTGTGTGGATTGCTGTTTGTTTGGTGTGCTTGTGTTGTGTGTATGTGTTTCGGAACAGCAATTTTTTTCCTAGGGAAAAAATTCGCTGTTCTGAATGTTCAATGTTGTCAGCGTTCGCTGAATATGGGTCCATATTAGAACATTTGAAGTTCTGAAACTTCAATGTTCTAATATAGACCCAAAAGAGGTCATAATTACTCTTTACTTGTCCCTTATTAGAACTATTGTAGACTATAATGCCCCATTTGGCATGTACCTCACTAGACCCCTACAACAACTGGAAAGGCCACAAAAATACCTAAGAGAATCCTAGGCCCTGGACATATGCCCTACACTGACAGACTTAGAAAACCCCAACTATACGTGGTCTCATATCACCTACTTAGAGGCGATCTCTGCTTGACTTACAAAGCCATGTCTGACCTAGAGCTGTTAGATATGCTGCACCTAAAGAAATCCCAATCCCTCTGCACCACACACTTAAGGGACCTAAACCTCATTAACACCATAAACAGAACATGCTGGAGGGACAGGTTCCTAACCCAGTGACTTCATATACAAACTCCCCATTCATCAAGCAGAGCACTTCACTGGCCTTCTTCAAGAGAAATCTCGAGGAGTGGAATGGCAATAGGAAGTTCACCCCTGGGATCGTTTCAATGGCCCTACTTGACAAGGGCACAGAAAACTAACGTTGGGTGGCAGTTCTCCCCAGGGATCACCTAAGTGGCCTTGCTTTACATAGGCACTGGGAACTAACTCCAGATGGCATGATGCCAGGGAATTTCTTAAGCTAGGCGTATATAGCCTCCAGGGCCATTAGTCTAGTACACACCTATGAACCTATAAAAATATTAAGCATTAAAAATGAAAAACGTACACTTTTTTCTAGGAATATTTTCTGTTTTACTAGAGCACCTTAGGGTACAGGGTTTTATGATAATTAATTAATATGTGCCACCTGTCATTTGCATTCTTAATAAAATGAGACAATCCTTAGTCACTGAAATAATGCTAACCCAGATGTTTGTTTCTTAAAATATGAGAGAGAAAATGTATATTAATGCCTGCAGACTAAACTTGTATTCAGACAAGAAGTCAAGAACATTTTTCATTTAACACAAGTTTGCAAATACAGTTGAATAAGTAACACCCTAGCATGGGGTATTAATTTCCTAGATTAAGCTTGACATTAGAGTATGAAAGCGAGGAAATTCATCTTCGTGCCTACTGACTAAAGACGCATGCAGAGAACAGGTTGTGGAAACCTTCCATTTAACTGAAGTTTGCAAATACAATTGAATAAGGTCATATGAGGTCCAGGAGAGCAGCTAATGTGATTTGTAAGCTATTATTGTTGAAGGTTTGTCTACAAAAGTGGGAGTAAAACATAGTCACCCCCACCTTTGTATTTTCATTTTCTGTTTCTGCACCTTTGGAATTCAGAATAAGCGTCAGTCTATAAAGGATAATAAAGTTGTTTTTGAAATAACAAAATTACTGACTGTAATTTGTAGAAATCACAGAAAGAATGAAATTATACTGAGTGGAGAGACAGATTCCAGGTAGTTGCAGACTTTCGAAATGCCTGTAATTCTAATAACTAGGGGATTAGAACATAAAAGGGAAGGCTAAATTAACTTTTAATTATATTTTACTCTGCATAAGCCACTTCTAAAGAAAGATTCATTTTAATCATTTTCTTTAAAAGAAGAAAAGGAAGTTGGAAGAATTTATGTTTCCTAGTTCTAAGATCCTGAGGTTCCAAGGAAGTTAGCAGAACTGTTGTGGTCTTTATTTACAGCAGTCTAGGAGAAGTTATATTAGTTTTCCTAGTCCATGTTGAGACAAGGGAATGGTGCTGAAACGTTGCAATCTGTACGTCCACGTTTGTAAAGCCGGGGTGTTGACACTAGTCTTCATTAGGGGGCAGCACCTGTACAGTTTCATTCATGAATCTACTTTAGATTTGATACTGCCTTGCCTGGGAGATTAATTAGTATTCCCTATGCGATACTGAAGCCAGGTCACAAAGAAGAATCTTTGGGAGGGGGTTGCTGAATTTGCCACCCCCTTTGGACTGCTTTACTGTCACTTGGTAGAACTGGGGATTTTTTTGTATTTTGCACCATTCTCTAATTCACCCCTATTAGGTCCACAATGTTCAGTGGTGTCAGTCTGGGATGTTTGTATGTACCTCACTGTGGGTACATTTTGCCAATGCTATTGTAATGTCTGTCTGTCTGTTGTAAGTCCGCTCCCATTTTCCACCAAGGAGTGGTGGCACCAGAACCCCATGTCCACCCCATAAGAGAGCAACACACTGACCATCATCTACTCCATTTCTCCTCATCCACAGCTTACTCTAAGATTCAGTCCAGTAACGGAATCTTGGTCACTGGTATCATAGACAAGAATTCTCCTTCTCTGATGGTGTCCATAGCTTAGTAGACTGGACTTTAGTATAGAGAAACTCAGAAGACTGTTGGTATTGTCCTCACACAGCATCATTGGATTCATTGGATCATTGGATTCATAATACAGTGACATTTACTGGAGTTACTGAGTCTGGTTTCATCAAGACCCATTAATGCAAACTTTATCCAATAACTAGGATTTAAAACTACTGAATTTTAACCTGTTCTGATTGCTGTGTGTCCCCTACATGAAGGATATAGAATATTTTTTGTGCTGTCCATCTCCTTTTATTAGGTCAGACATGTATTATTGGATTTTAATCAATGGGTTTAAAAATGTGATGTGAGAAGATATACCATAACCATTCCAGTGCATCACCTTCGAAAAAGAAGAGAAGGGGAAAGGTCACTGCGTTCCTGGGGTGCGGCCTTTTGACTAAGCTGTTAAAATGAGGGCCTCTTTGTCTGAATTAGCAGTAACTGAGGTGGATTTGAAAAGCAGCTTGATGTTTATCAAAACAAGAGCACAGGAATTTTCCACTATTTTACAAATACCACTTCATATCATCCCTAGAAACAGGTATAGGAAGTTGTGTGGCCATGAAGTTAAGTTCCATGGATGTGGGAGGAGAAACCTGTACATAATAATAGTATTTGAAATACTTTTGCAGCGGAAATTTGTGATTTTCATTGCAAACAGTATTAAAGTTGTACATGATTGTGTGTGCACACGCATGTGTGTTTGTGTGTGTGAGTATATTTACTTGTATTGTATATATATATATATATATATATATATATATATATATATATATATATATATATATATATATATATATATTATATAGTGTGTGTGTGTGTGTGTGTGTGGTATATAATATATATGATATATACGTACAAGAGTTATGCTTCCTTTTTAGGCATAGGGTTGTTTTTGCATGTTTCTGTATGATCTGAAATGTAATGGCATTGCTTACCTTTATAATAATTCCTTTTTGCTGTTTTTCCTGTTTGATGTAAGTTATTGTATTTTGATCAATTTCATCTACAGTCTTTCATAACATATATAGATATATAGCATATTCATATGCTCACGCACACACACACATATATATATATATATATATATATATATATATATATATATATATATATATATATATATCTATATATCTATATGTATGTGACATTGCAATACACACAAAGTTATACACACAGTAGAGACAGACTTTCCAGTTAGAAGTCTCTTAAGCAGAAATATATTCTTACAGTTCTGGTTTCTCATTCTGTAGTTGTTCTAAGTAATCATAAACAAACTTCAGATATCCCCCAAAAGATCTACAGGTGCTTTCTGTTGCTTGTGCTCAGTGAAGTCCAAAAAAAAGCTTGTCAGTACTGAAAACAACTGTCCCTAAAAAATCTTCAAGCTGTTTTAAAATGAATTCCAGTAAAATTTCTGGCTGGTATCTTCTAAGGCATTTGTATTAGTGTAGCACCTTGCAAGATGCGCAGTAGCATGTCTTGCATAAAGCCTGCCCACCGTCCAGCAATCGGTGACGTCTTAGTAAACTTAAGTAATATTCATACTGATGGCAGCATAAATATGCATTGTCTATTCGTAGTTTAACCTCTTCCTCAATGTAGTGCGATGTTGGAGTTGGTATATTTAATTAGCGTGGGGTGTGAAGGCCGCAGCCCTCCATATGGGGGGGTGCAAATGAAGGAAAAAAATAATAGCAATAATAACAAATATTATTTTTTTCCTTTGCTTTTGCAGGGGTCAAGCCCCCCTGCACCCCCCTCAAATTAAATATACCAACTCCAAGATCACACTACATTGAGGAAAAGACTAAGGTATGAATAGAGAATGAATATTCATGCAGCTCCTGCCTGGCTGTCAATCATGTATGTTTCCCATACAACAACATGCCCCTTTCACCTGTCAATCACTAAGATCACGCCCACATCTGCATAGAATGACCTGCGAGGTACTACACTAATACAAAGCCCTTCTAAGAATCACAGTACTACCTGTTAAACAGAGGTAAACATTTCTTCCAGTTGACTTCCTGACTGTTAATCATAAAGAGTTACTATTCTTAGCTGTGTAACTCTGTCTTCACTAAGAGGAAAGCAACCCTTGCTATGTACTACAGCTCTCTGACTAAACCCTTTTTAATCCTGTTTGAACAGTTCATCAATATTTCTACTTCTGCAGCCAATTCTGTAAAAAAGAAAAATGTATTTTGAAAGTATCGCATTTTTAGTCAAAGAGGACCAGTGTCTATTAATGACTTTTTGAACAGGAAACAAATTACAATGGCAAGTTGTGACAAACTTGATGTCATTAATGTTGTTGTCATATGGGACAAGTCTACAACAGGGTACATGATAGGACTCTCTGCAAACATGGTGAAATGAACTACAGGAGTTTAGGAAAGTCTGTTGTGCAGCAGATGGTGGAGCTAATCAAAGATCTGGTCATGTGACATAGCAGGATCAGTACAGGAATGTCTGTCTGAGCAGGTACTATACTGTAGATTTCAGGCACAGACTGAAGTCTAAAAAAGCTTGTCAGCACTGGAAGCAGCTGCCCTTAAAAAAAAAAAATCATGAAGCATTTTTTAAATGAATCTATGGAATTGTTAGCTCTAATATCCACTGTTAGTATGTCCCATTCATGGACTAACCATAGAACGTCTGGTGTGAAGTAGCCAGAGCTCTAAAGGGATGTCTGATTACAAAGCAGCTGGGACTTACCGTAGATCAGGTGATGGGAAATAGCAAGATCAGTACAGGGGTATCTGGCACAAAGCCGATGGCAGGATCGATGCAGTGAGATCAGTACAATGATGTCTGGTAACAAGCAAATGATGGAACTCACTATGTATCTGATGGTGATAAACAGCAGGATTAGTGTTGTGATGACTGGCATGAAGCACAGGGTGGGATAACTACAGATCTGATACTGCAAACCATCATGGCCAGCAAAGTGATGTCTGACACAGTGCAGATAGTGAGACTAACCACTGATCTGATGGCATGTTATAGGCTGGGCCACTACAAAGGTATCAGGAACACAACAGGAGGATAACACTGGAACAACTCAGAGGAATAAAGGCAACTGTTAAGTTTAGTACTCATCTCTTTGTGGTAGTACAGTTAGTGGGTGGGGCCTGAATGAGTGGCACAAAAATATATTTGCTGAAGTGATAAACAGAGAAATTGTTTCCTCTCAACTATGAAATGTCCTTGCTTTTGCCTCACAATTTTTGTTTTGTCCCTCAAAAAACATTTAATTTAAATGTCACCAGTTATGCTGAAGGGATACACAGAGAAATATGTTACTTCTTCTTTCGGCTTTTTCCCGGTTAGGGGTCACCACAGCGGATCATTGTCTGCTCATGATTGGCAGTGGAGTTTTACAGTGTCGAGTTGCCAGCCCAGCGCCCAACCTTCCACAGAAGGCATACACATGCACACACTCACACCTAGGGTCAATTTAGAGTGTCCAATCCATCTACAGCATGTCTTTAGGAGGAAACCGGAGCACCCGGAGGAAACCCACGCGACCACAGGGAGGACATGCAGACTCCACACAGAAGGCACCCCAGCCGAGGATCGAACTGGAGAACCTCTTGCTGTGAGGCGGCAACGCTAACCGCTGCACCACTGCGACCACAGAGAAATATGTTCCTAATATTGCAAAATGTCCCTACCTTTGCCTCACATTTTCGGCCTTATCTCTCAGAAAACTTGATTTTCTGATAAATTACAGTGTTATACAGTTGCCACTTGTCCCACTTTACAGAGTACAGTCCCTATTTGGGCAGCTGTGTCCTTTAAAAACATGAAAAATGGCAATGATACCATGAAACTGGATTACTGCAAGGAAAAAAAAGGAAAGAAAATGTATTCGCTTCTGTCAGCATCGTAACATATAGGGGTGTTGTCACCCCCGTAACTCCCTGCATGCAGTACTTTTTTGTTTTTTCAGCCACAGATAGTGGCAGTTAGTACTAATAAATGAATTAATGGCTATAATGAATTTATAATACTTTAGTTGTAGTGGCCATTTAAGTGGGGGAAAACATCATTGCAGTCTATGTGACAGCGTGGACAGCACAAAGCAGCACAATCTGTCCATGAACAAGGTGAGTCCTGATCTTAAATATTGTAGGAGTAAATATGAATGCAACAGTGATTAAGGGGATCTTGGACTGGAACTAAATACATGTATGTATTCCAGTCCAGCACAAATCCAGTAAGAGTGCTTGCAGTTTTGTACACATACATTGCAGTTATTAGAACTTCTCTAAGTTTCTGTATTTGAGTTCTTTTTAGCAGATTGTTCTTTTGTCATGTTTGCATTTGCTTTTCATGTTGCTGGACTGCATCTTAAGCTTTTAATCACAATCCAGGCAGCTTCAGAAGCAATAGTAGCAGGAGCTGATTGAGTGTGTTACGGTAGTGATAAAGTTTCAGCGTGGGAGGCATAAACAGAGTCCACAGGCAACTTAAAACTTGTCTAATATTTTAAACGCCCCACTCACCCATGCTATGAGACCACCAATAAAGTACTTACAGTACAGCATTTTAAATAAAAGAAAAATAAATTAAAAAGCATGTTAATATTCAAATTTCATATATTTACTATGATTAATACAGCTTAATTTACATTTTACTTACAAAGTAAATTTTTTTTTTGTAGTAGCAATAGTTGATGTTTCTTTCACACTAGAAACACAAAGATCATACAGATTTGCAGCCTTTTTTAATCTGATGTTTTAAAAGCCTGGTTTCCTGTCATGCAGAACCTTTTCTGTTTTGTTTAAAGATTGACAGGGTAGAACAACTGAAGACAAATTGGCATAGTCGGCAGCCCTGAGACGAGTTAAGTAGAGCATACTGCAAACTTAGAGAAGGCCCTGAACTCTCAGCAGAACACTGCATTTGCAACAACCCCGAAATAAGAGTTGAGAATGCTTTTTTTCTTTTTTTATTTGACAGGGATGCATTGTGTTTTGAAGGCTTTTGAAACCTGTAAGGTTTCCACAACAACACTTGGACCTTTGCTGGAATCAGATTCATACTGACACTGTTGATTTGGTGCCTGCTAGCAGTAGCTTCTGCTTAGTATTCAAACTGTAAGAAGAAAGTACTTTGCCTTTTTACTGACTAAATATTAACATGGCTAACACACCTCTCAACTTCCAGATTTTAGCAGAATGCCCAGATTTTTTGCCTAATACTTTTTTCTCTGTTCCGCATAAAATTTGTGGTTTTCTAGCAAATCATTGGGGATGGAAGTCACTAATAGCCGAGTTTCAGACTTCATATCCTTCAGAAAGTGCATGTTTCTCTGAAACAATATTGGAAAACTATTAATAATTTTCTTCAAGCCCCTTTTTAAAATTTGCTTTATCTAAATCTCTGATTTTGTTTAACACTCCGTTTCCTAAATGTATCAGAAGAATTAAATATCCTTTACTATGGTCTGCTCTGACTGTAGCCAGAAAAGTTATAACCAGAAACTGAAAATCTGAATCCCCCTGTATTCACAGAATTCAAGAATGTTCTTGCTGAACTATGTCAGTTGGAGCTGATGACTATTAAATCAAGAACTGTTAGAACATCCTACTCATATAATATGTGGTCTAACGTAAAAGCTGTATTAGATAAGAACTTACACATTATTTAAAGGTATCGTTAATTGTTTTATAATTGTATATTAAATCATTTTTAATAGACATCAACGTAAATACTTTAGTTGTTAATTTTATTTGTATAATTTTTGTATCAGCACTCAATTTTTCTGTTGTATTTCTGTGTTTGATTTTTGTATTGTTAAAAATTTTATAAAAATTATTAAAAAAAAAATTGCATGTTAAAGCAAAACCTTTTATTTTATCAACCTTTTTAAGTTTATAAGAGCAAAATTTAAAATATACCCCTAGTACTGGGCGTTTGCCTGCCCCCCCCCCCCCCCAATAATTTATGGTTTTGCCTGGATTTCTCGGTCTAAGAAGTTGAAAGGTACAATGGCCATAAAGAACCTGGTTTGACCAATATACTGTCCTTATATCCTCCATTGACAGAGTTTGTGTTGAATGGAAATGAAGTAGGTGTGTTCATAACCTTTGACCTGCTGGTAATACACTGGTGTTCTGGTGTCAGAATCTCAATGTCTTTGTCAGCTGCAGTAAGAGAGAGAAAGCTTAGTAGCACTGGATCATAATTTTAAATAATCAGGTAAGTTACGACTGGCTGTGAGCAACACGGTATGAATGATGCATTGAACATTTACATGTTTCATTGCAGCCATAGTCAGATTTACAGATAAACTGCCAGTAACAAAACAATATGATATAGCATCACAACTGCTGCAAAGTGATTGTTTTGTTCAGACTTCCTGTCATTTAGTGATGTGTAGGCAGACAAGAACCTGTGAAGGAAGCCAAGAACAAGAATTCTATGTCTGTATAAGTATCATAGAAAAAAAATGACATGGAAAAAATGGCACTTCAGGAGTGGCAGTTAAAATGATTACAATGCCACTGTTTACAAAGTCACAGGCGCATATTTTTTCTTTTGTAGTACTTAAATATATTTCTCTGATGCCCTGTGTACAAAATAAATTCAGTGAGTCCTGACTGGTCATGTTTAAGCTAAGATAACCATAGGTTCATAGGAGGGACTATTGAAATAAATATATAACAACAAATAAATACAGCAGTTTGCCTTATACCCAGACAATGCTTGGTTCCCCAGTTCTGCTCCTAGCTGGGGTGCTTTCTGTTTGGAGTTTGCTTGTCCTACCTGTGATTTTTCTTTTGCAAGAGTTTCTTTATCTTGCCACATCCCAAAGACACAGATAAGTAAATTGGTGGTCAGGCTTCAGCTCCTCATGACTCTGAATAGGATAAAGCAGATATGGAAAATGAATGGATGGATGCATGGAAGACAGAATGCATGAGTATGCAGAGTTGTACCAAGTGACATCCTAAAATTGTGGTATGTGAACCCACTGTATCTGCTTATCACTATACACTGTCATTAGTAGACACAGCACTCCTGGGTCTTTGTGCCACTTCTGCCACCATGCTCATGTCCACATACTGTGGCTGCTGAAATGGTGCACATAGATATTGTGACACACACACACACACACACACACACACACACACACACACACACACACACACACACACACACACACACACACACACACACACACACACACATGAATGCTCCATACTGCTTCAAACTGTCATGAATTAGATGTAGTATTTTGTCACACTTTTCAAGCCCAGAGAGCACCATTCTGTCCTGCCAAAAAAAAAAAAACTGTCTGCAAGTTCCTAAAATAACAAAGTCTAATTCTAGCCAATAAGCTAAAAATTAGAAGATCTGGCACTCACTGAAGCCCCTGTGAACAACGTGTCCACTGCAAGCAGACAGAAGGCCTTTTATAAATTATGACCATTTGTCTGGAACCCCCTTCATGTTGATCTAGGAAACATCATTGAACTAATGCTGTTTAAAATTATTGTTATTAACCATCTTATCATCAGTTTGAGCTACAGCTGTTTCTGGAAAACAATAGAGAAGCTTACTGTTTTACTGACATAATTTGTTTTACCCTGTTCTTCTTTATACTTTTACATTATTAATATATTTCTCATCAAATGCTTATATACTGCTAGGGTCTGTATTAAATCACCAGACACTTAAAAAAGCGAACGGTGTTTAATCGACCTTATGTAAGCGAAAGCTTACAATGTCGAAGTGTCAGAACAGCAATTTTTTTCCAAGGGAGAAAAAATGCTGCTCCAACAAAAAGAAAATAAATAAATAAAAATCAAGTACAAACATTGCATTAAGTGGGGGGCTTCCCTCCCACACCCCCCGATGTGGGGGGCTGGTCCCCACACACCCCTACTTAAATATACCAACTCCGAGACTGCACTACAGTGCCGAAAATGGCAAAGTACCAAAGCGGCCAAGCAAATTCTTTCCCAGGGAAAGAATTCGCTTAACAGCCACTTCGATATTTTCCGTTTTCAGCCTTTTCAGTTTGACCAAGATGCATTTGAAAGAATGTGTCTTCGGTCTTCTAATATAGACCCTACTGCAAGTACTGCAAGAACATTTCATCATATATCCATAATGTTCATAAGATGTAACTGCAAGTACACACACACACACACACACACACACACACACACACACACACACACACACACACACACACAAATACAGAGAAAGTCCTCTGTTTTGGCACTATTATGATAGTCAAAGTGAAAGGAAAATATTAGCTTTGTTTTTTTTATTTGAACCCGAGATCTCCATCATACCATGCTGGTGTCCCAACAAGAGTATCTGTTCTTTACTGTATACTGTGTTAAATGAATAATTTTGTCAGTTATGTTTTATAATCAAATTCATTTTATGAATTTGTGTTTTACCACAGTTTGTAATTGCCTCTATATATTTTTTATTTTTTGTACATAACATGGATTACACTCCAGGGTGACACTGTGGTGCAGTGGTTTGCATTGCTGTCTGACAGGACTCGATTCTCCTGTTTGGTTCTGACTGGGGTGTTGTGAGAATTCTGCAAGTCCTCCCCTGTGTCTGTATGACATTCCCTCACACATCTGAAGACATTTGAACTGGCTTTCTTCTTTGTTATCTGAAGGAGTGTGTGTGTGTGTGTGTGTGTGTGTGTGTGTGTGTGTGTGTGTGTGTGTGTGTGTGCACGTGTCCACATATACGCATGTGCCAAAACATACATATCTTGTGATGAATCCATTCAGTACTTTTTTTTAAACTGAGCTTTATTACTATTTATTATTTTATTACTCACTACACCACAATGAGTTTACATAAATTATATCAATCAAAAGCTCTAAGTTACAAAACTCAATCTCTTCCTCTTTCTAATTAGATCAACCGCTGTCACTGCCCCCCGTCACAATTTCATCTCACTCTCAACTATCCAAAACTAATACTCCTTAAAACATTCCAAGTAGCCCCAGCCATTCTCACATTCCTAATTACTTTACTTTACTTCTCCGTCTTAAATGTAATGAGACATTCGTAGTTGCTTTACTGCTAAATTGTCATGGTATATTACATTATCAACCATTCCCCCCCTTCTAATATTTCCGCTGTTCAGCTGCCTCTTTCTTTCATTATTTTAATTGGTAGAAATCGCAGGTAATATTATGTTATCTTTTGCAATGTCATCTCGCTCTCTGCTATATACAAGCCTCAGTCTATTTTTAATGAATAACTATCTATATACTCATTCAAGCTACGTACATGCTTGGTTTCTAAATTACATAAGCTATTGTAAAGCTTATTCTCTCAAGTTTGTAGAGGAGCCCATACTTCTCAGTCGTTCTGATATCATGGAACTGTATTTTATATGTAGGTTAAAACTGATAATAAATGTGGAGTTTTTCCCCCTGGCCTTTCGCTGAAAAAAGGGTTTTATCCCAGTCAGACTTTCCAGGTAAACAAAGTTAATTAGTAAGTAACTAACCAACTAACTAACTAAATAAATAAATAAGTACTAAATATCGAAACAAATAACATTTTAAAAATGCAAAGCAAAGAATAAAACTTTTTACCAAAATAGCCATCAAACTATTTACACGTATATACAGGGTTCAGCACATTGCTGTGTATTTCAACAGTACATATAGGTAGTACAATAATTGATTCATTAAGATGAATTAAAGCTTTGCCCAAGGAAAGTCCACTTCAGACTCTGGTCCTAACTGGATTCTCCCAAGATTGCAATCTCACAAAGTCAAACTACTTTTGATCATTAGAGCCCCTCTATCGCCCTCTGCTTCCTTAAGTAAATTGTTGTGTCTTTCGGCTTATCCCGGTTAGGGGTCGCCACAGCAGAACTCCGGTCTGCTAATGTTTAGTAGTGGATTCTTACGTGCCGAGTTACCAGCCCTGACGCACAACCTTCAATGAAGGCACGCCCATTCACGCATGCCTCCACACAGATGTTCTAGCTGAGAATCGAAAGCAACAACGTCTTGCTGTGAAGCGACAATGCTACCGCAGCACCACTACCAAGCACTCATCCTTAACATCCTGAATAACTTTCCCAAAAATAATAACATTATCATTTTAGGTGACTTCAATCTTAATTATCTTGGCCCACTTTCATCTGATATGAATACTTTCCTATTAGACCTAGGTGTCGTGCAAGTTGTAAAAGAACCATCAAGATCTAAGCTCAGGTCCTCCAAATACTGTCACTTGACCTGATTATTACAGAATACCAAACTCCATCTCTGACTTAAACATTTTACCACCATCAATAAGTGACCACTGCCCAATCACCTTTCCAGTTGTCAACCATCCTATAAAACTACCACCAATATTAAAAGCCTTCAGAAACGAGAATAGCAGATACAGACAAACTCAGAACCTTTCTCACAGCCCACAACTGGAACCACACAGTCTTCTTACATGACCCTAATCAGGCAGCTGTAAGCCCAACAAACTCCAGCTGCAAGACAAATTGTTCCCACTTATTCACAGGCTTTACAAACCCACCAAAACTGAATGGCTATCCACTAAACTCAGACATCTTTAACTGTAAAGGGTGAAGTATGGCAAAAATGGTAATAGACCCCACAACTGACAACCACACCCCCTTTATAGTTTTTGCATAACCTAGCCAAAAATTCCATCAGAAGGCACTAAAGTAATCTCCAAACAAAGAAACAAACTGCCCTCTTACATTACTGGTCAGGTAGCTTCTGCATCACTATAAAATGCCTGTTTTTTATGGACATTTTTATTGTTTGGGCGATGTGTAGACCAAATTTCAGATTTTAATCTCTAATAACTCTGAGTAGCTTGGTGAATGGGACCGATTTGATTAATGTATTAATGTATTAGACAGAGTTTTAAAGCAAGAGGTGTGGTATGTGGTTTTAGTGGGGTGGAAAAGTATGTTTAGTTTTATTGGGGGTTAAGGATTAACTGGGCATTGGCCAGCCATGTTTTGATGGTGTTGAAGGATTCTTGGCTTATGTTTTGAAGTTCTAGGAGGGCTGGAGTAGAGCAGATTACCAAAGAGTCATCTGCTTACTGGATCAATGTGGCTTGAGATGGGACAGTGTGGAGGTTATTGGTAAGCAAGTTAAAAAGAAGAGGGATGAGGATGGACCCTTGAGGGACTCCCTGGGTTACTAGTAGTGGGGTTAATAAGGCATTATTCCACCAGATAGCTTGTTGCCAATCAGTAATGTAGTCCTGGAGCCAGGTTAAGGTGGAGTAACTTAGACTGAGCTCGGACATAATGGTTAACAGTTTATTGTTGGAGACTGTATTGAAAGCTTTTGATAAATCTAGAAAGATAGATGACACCAGGTTGCCTTTATTTCCAGACTGACTGATAGTGTTTGTGAAGCTAATGAAGGCTGTTGTGGTGCTATGGTTGGGTTGGAAGCCATGCTGGGTATTACTGTGGAGTTTATTGTTTAGGAGATAGTTTAGTATTTGAGTGTGAATGCATCTTTCAAGTATTTTTGACAGTGGGGATAAGATTGCAATTGGTCAGTAATTGGAAATATCTGTGGAAGGTCCACCTTTGTGAAGGAGTATGATCTGGGCAATTTTCCAGAGAGTGGGAATGTGCTGTTCAGATATGGAATGGTTGATTAGAAGGGAAACTGGATAAGAGATGGCTTTGGCTAACATTTTTATATATACAGTGGGGAGGTTGTCGGCAGCAAGAGTTGTGGGTTTTAACTTGATTAAGTGTTTGAGTAAGGTGTGGTTTGGGACTAGTTGTAGGGTGAAGGTATTGTCTCTGTGGAGTAGGGAAGCAAGGTTTGGTGGTGGTGTTGGGCAGATCTTCTTTGTGTTTCACTGTTGCAGTCATCGCATTTGGGTTATCCCTGCCAGGGTAGTCCTCAGCCTGCCTGAATACCAGAAACTTAGTACTTCTGTGTCGGTTGCTGTGGCTTGGGGACTGACATCAGGTCATCAGTGGTATAAAGGAAGGCAGCCGATGCCATTACATCATTCCTTCTTGTCATGGAGCCCGAAGCAGAAGCAGTTGCATGAGTGCCTTGTCAGCCGCTACCTGAGTTTCATTTCCGAATTGAAGTTGAAGTCTTCGAAAGCTAAGAACCCCATTGGGGATCATTGTTTCTTGCACTAACCAATGTCAGAAAAAGTTAATAATTGTCTCGACAGTGGAAAGCAAATACCACATTGGGACTTCCACTCTTACTGCATCACTTGTCTAGGCCCAGACCACGATGTCCCTCATTGTTGGTTCTGTGCTTTGTTTAAAGCCAGAACTATCCATCTTCGGGCCCTTATTGTAGCCAGATATTACTGTTTGCAGTCCTCGAATTCCAATATGGCTTCTGTAAGCCATCCGACAGCAGATCTTCTGAAAAAATGTAAAGATAAAGACAGAGACAGACAGCACAGGACCAAACCTTCCGACGACGCTACCACCAAGCTGGTCGTCAGTCTTCCGGAATTCAGTGAGGCGCTTTCGCAGCCCCTGATGCCCGCTTCAGTTAATTCGCAGGCAACTACTGAGACCCTTTCGGAGTCCAGTATGCTGCAGACCTCTTCTTCGCCTAAGGTTCCTGCAGTCGTCTCTACCTTGGATGGGTCGGGTGCTGCTGTGCAGGCACCAGCTTTCGAGGAAGTCCTTCACAACACCGAATCCAAACATAAACCGATGCCTTCTTTCATGGCTACCGTTCTTTCTAAAACAACCAAGTTCCTTAGGCCCAGGAGTTGAACCACCCCTAAGAAACCGACTACCACCCATTCTCTGGTGCCTGCTCCCTTGCCTCAGTCACAAATGCTTAAAATTGCAGAGGACATTATCATGCTGATTAGGGGAAGCCAAACCACACCCTCAAAAAGAAAACGAGATCTGTCTCCAGTAGTTTTGTCTGAACAAGAGTCAGATGAATCTGACACATCTGACTATAAAGACATGCATCCCCTATCTACATATGAGGATTCTAATGCAGAGGAATCTTTTCCTTCAGCCTCTCCCCCAGAGGATTTTTCCATTGGGGAAACCCTGCATACTTTAAGGGAGCATTTCAAATGGGAGAGTCAAGACTACCCACAGTCTAAAAAGAGACTCAGAGAGTTCCTGGACCTTAAACAGCACAGGCCTTTAGCCATCCCCCCAGTCCTAGATGTGATGGATGATGTCTTCCTTGAATCCAGCTTGACTCCAGACACCCTCCCTCCTGCTCCCAGAAAAACAGACAGATACTACAGAGTCCCTGACTCTCACAAATATATTTTTAATAATCCAACAGCGGACCCTGAGGTCATTACTCAAGGCCCAAAAGGGGTTAAAGCTACTTCAGCTAAGAATCCCACCCCCTCAGACAGGGATTCCAGAGCACTGGACAGATGGGGTAAAAAAGTATACACCTCAGCTACTCTTGCTATCAAGGCACTAAATTGTCAGTTCCATATGCTTAAATATCAGCAACATACCTTGGAACTCCTTAAACAAAAATTTTCCTCCATTCCTGCATGGCCAGAATCTAAAGATTTACAGGAGTTAATGCACTCTGCTGGTCAAGTAACTAAACACACTTTGCACTGCGGTTTTGATGCCCTAGAAGCTTCTTGCAGGGCAGCAGTCACTGGATCTGTCATTAGAAAACATGCATGGCTTAAGGAATAACCCCTGCCAGACCATGTCAAATCAAAATTGTTGGATGCACCCTTGCACAAAGATAACCTATTTGGTACTAAAGTAGAAGAGGTCCCAGAAGCAAAATCTATGTAGACTGTTAAAGATTTCTTACAGGTACAGCCCCCTAGATTCAGCAGGCATTTTCCTTCAAAGCACTGGTCCTTTTTTGCACCTAGTAAACAGGGCCAGCCTATGCCCTGTGGAAACAGACCTCCAAGAAAGCAGTCCCAGGGGTTGCAGAGATATAAGCAGTGGACTGTCTCCACTTCAAAACCAGGGAGTTCTAAGCCACTCCCTTATGGTAAGAACTCACAATGACTCACCCCCTTCTGACCTCGCCTCTGCCCACCATCACATACCCCTAGGAGGAAAACTCTCCTTTCATCCAAGCACCTGGGCCACCATTACAGAGGACCAGTGGGTTCTAAACATTGTGTCTCAGGGGTATAAATTCTCCTTCCTCACCCTTCCAACCCAAAAAGGGTTCACAGATCTACTACCAAATCAGTGGGCAGAGGCTCAAAAGCAAATCCATACCCTGCTCTCTTTGGGGGCAATAGAGCACATTCCTGCAGAGCAGATAGGCCAAGGCTTCGACTCCAGACTTTTTCTGGTACCCAGAAAAGAGGGTACCTGGTGCTCCATCCTCGATCTATCCATTCTAAACACCTTTCTGGTGATCCCAAAATTCAAAATGCTCACCTCTCCAGCAGCTGCTAGCAATGCTCTCCAAGGATGCTTGGCTAGCCACCCTGGACCTAAAGGAAGTTTACTTCCACATTCCCATCAGGGAGTCCTGCAGAAAATATCTTCACTTCAGGGCAGGATCTCAACACTTTCAGTTATCTGCACTTCCATTTGGCTTCTCTTCTGCTCCCAGAGTTTTCACAAAATGCCTGGCTCCGGCCATTGCTTTTTGCAGACAAAGAAATATTCAAATTTACCCCTACTTAGACGACTGCCTTATTCAGGCAGACAGCCAGGAAAAGCTGCTCAAAGACCTGGCCTTTGTAAAGGACCTACTAACCTCCTTAGGGTACACAATCGATGAAAAGAAATCCAAACAGGTACCCACCAAAAGGATAATCTTCCTGGGAGCAGGTCTGGAGAGAGCATCCAAGATGGCTTGCCTACCACCAGAGTAACAAAGTTTCCTATCAGCTTACTTCTTTCAACTGGCCACCAGGCCCCAGATTTCTGCAAGGGAAATCCTGCAAGCCCTGGGACTCATGGCATCTTGCATAATCCTTATTCCATACGCCAGACTGCATATGAGGAAACTTCAGTGGTACCCAAAGAGCCTTTGGTGTTAACACTCTCAAGATCTGGAAACTCTTTTACCTATTATTCCTTGCCTGAGGAAGGAATTGCTTTGTAGGGCAACAACCTGCTCCCACAACAAGGGACTGCCCTTCTCCCCACACCACGATGCCCAGACCCTCACCACAGATGCATCAGATTACACTTGGGGTGCTCACCTGGACGTCAGGTGCATACAGGGCCAATGGAACCCCCAGCAACTCCCCCTGCACATCAGTCAAAAAGAGATGATGGCTGTGCAGCAGGCCTTGATAGCTTTCAAACCCCTTCTCTCTCCAGGGGTTCTCCTGATCAAAACAGATAACACCACAGTGATGTGGTACATCAACAAGCAGGAAGGGACTCACTCCTACCCGCTGTGCAGGCTGGCCATGACCCTTTGGTTTACAGCCTCTTCCATGCAACTACACCTGTTTGCACAATACCTGCCTGGCTTTCTCAACTCCCTGGCAGACAGTTAAGCAGAAAGAAAACTTTTGGACACCCATGAGTGGCAGCTTAACAGGAACACCTTCTTACTAATAACTCAGAAATGGGGAACCCCGAAGGTCGATCTCTTTGCCTCCCACACCAACCATCAGCTCAGCAAATTCTGCATCAGGGAGCATCATTGCATAGCATGGAAAGTGTATGCCCTGTCCTTCCCCTGGGTAAACCTCTTGGTCTATGCCTTTCCTTCCCTACCTCTCATTTCCAAGGTACTGCTCAAAATAAGGGAGGAAAAACCAAGGACCATTCTCATAGCTCTAGACTGGCCCAGACAGCACTGGTACCCCTTGCTGTGCAGCCTATCCCCACTACCCCCATGGAATCTTCCTCAGATTCCCAACCTCCTAACCCAGAGGTAAGGGGAATTCATGCACCCCCAGTTGCAGACACTCAGTTTGGCAGCTTGGCTTATACCCTGACCCCTGACCAATCTGCCATCCTCAGTAAACAGGTTCTGGATGTTATCCGAGAGGCCAGACACCCTAGCACCAGAAAGTCTTATGCAAATAAATGGAAAAGGTTCTGCACCTGGATCCAGGCTAAGGGGGCCAATATGGCACAGCCCTCCATCTCTCTCATCCTGGATTACTTAGCTAACCTACTACACAGTGGTCTCTCTTTCTCCTCTATAAAAATTCATGCTTCTGCTATTTCAGCTAATTTTCCCACTGAGCAGCCTCTTTTTTCACACCCTCTGATCAAGCAGTTCCTCAGAGGGGCTAACAACTTTAGGCCCCCCAGAAGGGTACCAACACCAGCTTGGGACCTTAACTTTGTCTTGGAAAAGCTCACCCTGCCTCCTTTCAAACCAGCTTCTTCTGCAGAATTAAAATTTCTCTCTTGGAAGACAGCCTTCCCCCTGGTCATCACTTCAGCCAGAAGAGTCTCTGAGCTGCAAGCACTCATGGCAGTGAAACCCTTCATCATCTTCCATGCAGACAGGTTATCCCTCAGAACTAATTCATCCTTCATGCCCAATATGGTGTCCAGTGTGGCTTTCAACCAATCCATCCATTTTCCCACCTTCTTTCCTAACCCTCAAAACAAGGGGAAAGGATTCTGCACTCTCTAGATGTGCACAGATAGCTCAGATACTATCTGAACAGGACTAAACCCTTCAGAAAATCTGATCAACTGCTGGTTAGCTTTGTTTCAGCGGCAGAGGGCAAAGCCATCTCCAAGCAAACCATTTCCAAATGGATAGCACACTGCATCAATTTCTGCTACAAACAGCATGGCAAGCCTCCCCACAAGGGGGTCAGGACACACTCCACCAGAGCAGCCCCCACCTCTGCAGTTTTCCTCAGAGGAGTCCCTACCAGGGACATCCTGGAGGCTGCCACCTGGACATCTGTTCACACCCTTACCAAGTATTACCACCTGCCTCTCTTTTCCAAATCCAGGGCAGGTTTTGCCTCTGCAGTCTTGCAGGGCATGCTAGCCAGCCCCTAGCTTCCTTGACTGCCTCCACCCATTTCCTTAGCTTTGGGAATCTACCCAAATGCGATGACTGCAACAGTGAAACATGAAGGACATAGTACAGTTGTGTACATTTACCATAAATGTGGATGTTCGAGTGTATTCACTGTTGCAGTTCTGGTTTCCCTTCCTCCATTCCCCCTTTTTTCTCTTTCTCCTTTTATTACCATTCATCCTTGTTGTTCTCCTTTCCTTACAAGGGACATATTGGTATTTATTTTCCACTGGTGGGGTTCTTCCACCTGAGCCTGGCCTCCTACCAGGGGGCTCCTGACAGGTTAGGGCAAGAAAAACTGATGTAATGGTGTCGGCTGCCTTCTTTTATACCACTGACGACCTGATGCCAGTCCTCAAGCGGCAGCAACCAATGCAGAAATATTAAGTCTCTGGTATTCAGGCCAGTCCAGGACTACCCTGGCAGGGATAACCCAGATGTGATGACTGCAACAGTGAATACATTCTAACATCTTTATTTATGGTAAGTGTACACAACTGTACTATTTGCTTGTAAGGACTTTTATGGATTCATTGAACTGTTTGTTAATGTGGGTGGCAGTATTTTCAGAGGAGTTGGGAGAGGTTGGTTAGGGGGTCTTAGTTTGTCCAGGTTTAAGTATTTTTTTTAATGCGGTCCAGAATTTTTGAGGATTATGTTTATACCTAAATTATGTGTTGCCATAGTAATTCATTTTGTCACGTCTTATTTGACTTTTTGATTTGTTTCTTAGTTGGAGGTATTTCTGGTGATTTACCATTGTTTTGTTGTGGGTCCATAAGTACCGTGCTTTGTCCCTTTCTTTTATGAGTGTTTTTGTTTGCTTAGAGTGCCAGGGGGAGTAATTAGCCTTTGTTTGTACTGTTCAGATGGGGGCCGTACTATTGAGGAAGCTTAAGAAGGTGGAGTTGAAGTAATCGACTGCAGTATCTAGGGGTAGTGTTTTGAGGGGGTTCCAACTGTAGAGTTTGAGTGATGATATGAGGTCTTGGGGCCTGAAGTTTTTAGTATTTTGAACTTGATGGATAAATTGGATTTTTGTAGGGTTTGCTTGATGATGGGTAATATAGGGGTTAAAAGTTAAAAAGACAAAACAATATATATAGAGAGGATGTTTTTCTTGTTACTGTATGGTTTAGATGTAAACTGAAAGGTGGGACTCCTGAGTTAGCTGTTGTAGTTTTTGACATTACAGATCAGTATAGAGTCATCAGCATACTGTATGATTTTTGCTTGTTTACTTGCTTTGTCTAGGTCATTTATGAAAATTATAAACAGGAGTGGTCCAAGGATGGATCCTTAAGGAATGCCTGCATATACAGGAAGGAAGGAAGGAGAGGATGCCAGTATGCCATTTGATAGCCTGTTATAGGCTGTTGTCCACCAGATAGATAGCTAACAAACCAGGAAAGAGATGGTATATCTGGTCCTAAAGAAGAGAGTCTATTTATAGATCAAGGGTGAGACATAGTACCAAAAACCTTGGACAGGTCAAGAAATACTGCAAGTACAGGATTGCCAGCATTTGTGCATTTATTGATGGGGGTGGAGAAAGTGAAGAGAACAGAGATGGCGTTATGATGCTGTCAGAAGCCATGCTGTTTATAGCTGCTTTCGCGATATTCTCAAAATAGTACATTAACAACACATTTTATAGCAAAACAACCAGAATAGTCAGCAGTCATATGAAACATCAGATAAGCACCTTGTCATTTAGTAACAAAATTAGAGGAACATACCTAAATCTTCTCACACATCAGAACTGCCACTGCAATGTACAAAGCATGGTTTTCTCATTATGAGACAATTAGCTGCACTCCGCTATTACAAGGAAGAATAATAGCTCCCATCGCCACTAGGTATGGAAGTTAAGCATTCCTGATTTGTAAAGGAAAATATTAAGCTTTCATTGCAAGGAACTAAACTGCTTTCCTCATCCGAAACAAGAGAAGCAGCTGACCCCATCACCATCAAGCATGCGACTTCTGTGTGTTGTAGCTATGAAGTAGAAAAATCAGGCATTGCCATGTCAAACCTGCTAAGCTACCTTTCACAACTTAGAATGGAAGAATGACAGATCACATCACCATTAGATTTGAGAAAAATATAGCAACAATTTCCTCCTGGTCACCTAAGCCCAATATTGATTGCCTAACCCATAGTCTCTGGGTTCCTGCAATAGTGAAAAGTAGAACAGAATGTGAGAGAATTGCATGAATCTAGCAAAAAATCTGTTTAATAGTGCCTGATTATATGTTAATCTAAGTTTAGCTATTGAACACTGTACTGCTCTGATTATATGTTACGCTAAGTATAGCTATCGAACATTCTACTGCTCTGATTATATGTTAAGTTTAGTATCTAACATTGTACTGCTCTGATTATATGTTACACTAAGTATAGCTATCGAACATTGTTCAGCTCTGATTATGTGTTATGCCAAGTTTAGCTATCGAACATTGTACTGCTATGTTTATATGTTAAGTTTAGTATCGAACATTGTACTGCTCTGATTATATGTTAAGTTTAGTATCGAACATTGTACTGCTCTGATTATATGTTACGCTAAGTATAGCTATCGAACATTGTTCTGCTCTGATTATGTGTTATGCCAAGTTTAGCTATCGAACATTGTACTGCTATGATTATATGTTATGCTAAGTTTAGCTATCAAACACTGTACTCCTCTGATTATATGTTATGCTAAGTTTAGTATCGGACATTGTACTGCTCTGATTATATGTTATGGTAAGTTTAGTATCGGACATTGTACTGCCCTGATTATATGTTATGCTAAGTTTAGCTATCGAACATTGTACTCCTCTGATTATATGTTATGCTAAGTTTAGTATCGGACATTGTACTGCTCTGATTATATGTTATGCTAAGTTTAGTATCGGACATTGTACTGCCCTGATTATATGTTGTGCTAAGTTTAGCTATCGAACATTGTACTCCTCTGATTATATGTTATGCTAAGTTTAGTATCGGACATTGTACTGCCCTGATTATATGTTATGCTAAGTTTAGCTATTGAACATTGTACTCCTCTGATTATATGTTATGCTAAGTTTAGTATCGGACATTGTACTGCTCTGATTATATGTGATGCTAAGTTTAGCTATCAAACATTGTACTGCCCTGATTATATGTTATGCTAAGTTTAGCTGTCGAACATTGTACTCCTCTGATTATATGTTATGCTAAGTTTAGTATCGGACATTGTACTGCTCTGATTATATGTTATGCTAAGTTTAGTATCGGACATTATACTGCCCTGATTATATGTTACGCTAAGTTTAGCTATTGAACATTGTACTGCTGTAGCCAGTATTATCCATACAAACAGATGCCTGTGATACTCAGAATTAAGCAATCCTTGCAGTTACATAGATAAACTTCAGATATTGTCTGTGAAAGGTCACCCACTTGAACTACTTTTATCTAGTCTCTGTAAGCCCTGGGCTGTCCAACAGTGCTTGTCCACCATATCTGATGAGCTGGACAAAATCTCAGACCATAATTTTTCTCCTCCCTTGGTAAGCTTGGGCAGTAACTCCACATCCATAAGACATGTACTTCTCTCATGTCCCAGCTTTGTCCATTCAAATAACTGGCCCTTATCACTCACTGGTGTACTCCTGTGGACATTTGAATTTCTCTCTGGTGTGGATTTAGTCTTGGGCTTATCCCTCAGCATCTTTGTTTGGTCTAGGTGGAATTCCCCATCCTCATTCATGGAAGGTTTGGGCGACTGTGTCTCAGATGGCTCTTGAAACTTATCACACAGGTTTTTGGGGGACAATAGAGTATGTGCTGGCTTGGCTAACTTGCATGATGGAGATGATTTCAATTTCCTTTTCCTTTTGGTCATCTCCCATTCCATTTTGCATTTCAAACATAAGCCTCCATCCCCTGATCTCCATTCAGGATCTCCAGGGCTTGCACCTTGTTCAAAAATGTCTTGGCTTCCACTTCTGTATGAAACAAAATCATCTCACCTTCATCTTCCACTGCTAAGATAGTCTGGTACATTAACAGTACTTTATAAAGCAGAAGTTCAAACTGCTTCTTGCAACTTCCCATGCTTTGATTTATTTAATATATGATGTAGGTGAATAATCAGCAGAGAAATTAAGGTGTGTGTGCCCCACAAAATTCCCATGGACTTGCAGCTGCCAGATACCAGCCAGTTGTGTACACAGGCAGATTACATTATCATTAGCAGATGGCAAGGGGGTCCTGCTCCCTGCCACTTGGGATGCCCAAACTGATAAATTCTTTCTTCTTTTAAAATAAAGGAGAACTTGCAATTTATCTTGGGAAAGCTGAACCAGTAGTGGTTGGAGCTCTCTATCATTTACTGACTTCGGCAAGCATTTGACCATAATATTCATCCTCCACCATGTGCACGCTTGTGTGTGTTTGTGTGTGCACACGCGCATGTGCACACGTGTGCGCGCACACACACATACGGGTCTACCTACACTGTCTCACACAGACTGCCTTTAATATCATCAAGCACTGGCTAACTGACGACCAACGAATCCTTAACCCAAAGAAAACCAAACTCCTTCTTTTCCTCCCAAAATCTTTATCCCATCGTAAAACTTCTTTCATTCTTTCTTCTCTTGACAACATCAGTGTTTATATAGACTCCACTACAAAACATCTAGGTATCACAAGTGACAACCAACTGAAATTTGGATTCCCTATTAGAAGACCGAAGACGCATTCTTTCAAATGCGTCTTGGTCGAACTGAAAAGCCTAAAATGGCAAAATATCGAAGTGGCTTTTAAGCAAATTCTTTCCCTGGGAAAGAATTTGCTTGGCCACTTTGTTACTTTGCCTTTTTCAGCACTGTAGTGCGGTGTCAGAATTGGTATATTTAAGTAGGGGGGTGTGGGGGCGAAGACGCCCACTTAATATAATGTTTAAAGTATTTTTTTTTTTTTGTTGGAACATAAATTTTTTTCCCTAGGAAAAAAATCGCTGTTCTGACAATTCGAAGTTGTAAGCTTTCGCATACATAGGGTCGGTTAATCACTGTTTGCTTTTTTAAGCGTTCGGTGATCTAATATAGACCCGAAATTTGACCATCACATCCTACAGTTCATCATTAAGACCAATCAAAAACTAGGCTTGCTATATAGACACAAAAAATTCTTAATTAACACAACTAGAACCTTACTTGCACAAGCCTATCTTCTCCCCTGCCTACTCTGTGCATCCCCTATATTCACACACATCCAAGCAAATATCCTAACCAAACTAGACTAAACTTAGAACCAGATAATCTCCCCTACAAATCTCATCACTGCCTCGCACTAAAAAAACTTCAGTGGCTCGACTTCCCACAATTACTCCAGCTTTTACAGCTACAAATTGCACATTTTCTTTTCTACAGACCTAAAAACTATCCCTCCCTGTCCACCCTCCTGTCCCTCTACAAACATGCACGATCTCTCTCTCTAGCACTGACCAAGCACTACTGAACACCTGCAAGTCCAGCAAAACTATAGACAGGTTACTTTATAAATGCTCCATATCTCAAACCTGGAACAAACTCTCATCTAACATACGACATATACAATCTTCACTCCTCTTCAAAAAAGAACTAAAAAAATACCTAGCCAACTCTCCATCCTGCCACCACCCCACCTAATCTCCAACTACCACATCAGAACTATTCCCTTCATACATTGTATATACTGACAATCCTATGGATCTGTAGCTACACCACTGAGCACTCTTAAAATGAAACTTTCCTCCCAATTTTGCCCCCCCATTTTACTTCTTATTTCCCTGGCCACCCCAATTCTTTCCTCCACAGTTCCTTCTCAACACTCTGTACACCTCTCCTTCCACTCCACCCACTTTAACTGACAACTGACATTCTTTGCTATTCTCTGTCTCTTCAATTATTTTTCACTCTTCTCTGCTCTCCGCTCACTATTCCTCTATTTTATTCCACCAACTTGACATCTATCATTTTGTTACTGTACATGAACAAAATGCATACTTTTAATTATTTCTACAAGACATTAATATTGTTACTTACATGTCTCTTTATCTTGCCCTTTTTAATGTTCTTAAACTTCCAATGTAACTTGGTATGATTATGACATATCAGTATTATTATTTTTGGCATAATTTTTGTATCTTGTGTTTGTGGAGCTTTGTCAATACTTTTAATGATTATCTGCAAGGTTCATAGATTAGTACTAGGTTAACTGCCCTTGTGAGCCATTTGTTTTAAGCCTAGCCAATTATCCCTTGTGAGACTCAAACCCTGCGCCCTGTGTTTGTAAGGCAAACACCTTAACCATTAGGCCACCCAAGGCATTAATCTTGTTACTCACATCTTTTTATCTTGCCCTTTTATGTTTTTAAACTTGCAATGTAACTTGATTTTTGTTTGTGGAGCTTTTCTTCTCAGGTCTCCACTGAAAATGAGTCCCCAGCCTAGTGGACTAACCTGATTAACAAAGAACAAATAAATAAATAAATGTTACATAATCGAACCACACTTTGCCAAAACTCTTTTCGTAGAGATGAAAAGAGTGAATGTTCAATAAATCAGTGAAAAATACGACAGGGAAAGGAAACACTTGGTCACCTTATAAATGCCACACACTGCAGTATGTCAAACCCACCCAAGTGAGGTCTGTACCCCCACGCCCCCACTCCCCTAACTATATATATATATATATATATATATATATATATATATATATATATATATATATATATACCAACTCTGAGATTGCACTACAGTGGGGAAAAGGGCAGTGTCCTAACATTGGTCAACTGCTTCCTATCCCTGTGGAATTTTTCACTGATGTGAACATTCGCTTTATTGAATGTTCGCTTGTTTCATCACTACGTAAAGAGTTTTGGTGAAATATGGGTTAATTGTGTGAAGTAGACTCCACACAAACACATGTAGATACATTCACATATGCTTACACACACAGGCATACACACAAGTGGGCATGCATGTGCATGCACACACATTTGCATGCACACAATCACAAACAAATGCAAACATGTTCACACTCATGCAAACCCACATGCACATGCCAGCATGTGCAAGCACTTGCACATGCGAGCACACACACACACACACACACACACACACACACACACACACACACACACACACACACACAAAACACCTAGTCTATGTTCACTATGTCAAGATTTTGCTATTTTCCAAAAATATGTTTACATTTTTTTAACTCCTGTGAACAGTATAATTGAGTCACGTAGGTGTATTGCTCTGATCCTTTGTAATCCATTGACCGTACAATTTTTTTAAACTTCTTCTCACCATGTTTTGTGTAAGCCATCACACCATAAATGGAAATCATCTTTATATAGCTGCATTAAGTATAGTTTACAACACAAAAGCTTAACAAAAGAACATGTGTGCAAGACAGTGCCTCTTACTGTAAGTTGACTCACCTCATTAAGAAGAATATGTACTGTATTGTTGGACAGCCGTTTCCATAGCATAGCTGACAGTGTGACATCCAGGGATGCATGTCTGTTGATTTATAACATTTTTAGCAACATTTAAAAGAAAATCTGTGCTGAACTTCCCTCATTCCTATTACATTGTACAAGAAAGGATAAACTTTGCTGCAAGCATCCTTTAGCTAAGAGAAAACCTTTACTCCATTTCTCAAGACTGACTATTAACAAAACAAATGCAATCTAATCTTTCGGCATGTGGCCGAAATCACTATATTTACATTTCCTTGGTGTTATTGTTAAGATAAGTGGATCATTGGCATTTTTCAAACATGAGACTTGCTGGCAAACACTTTTCAGAAGAAGGCTGGAAACAGAAACAGAGTGTGTGTTCAGGAAGTTTAGACACTGTGATACTGATGAGATATTTGTTATTTCAGGGAGGGTAATAGCAGAACAGCATGTGGGAACACTGCCCAAAGAAGTGTCCAGTATGGCTCAAGCAGGAACATACACAAATCCAGTCAGCTGAAGACTGCCTGGTGATTAGAGGCAATGGTCATTTATCTGTGATTAGTGGCATGCCCTTTGAATGACGGCAAGGGGGTAGAGGTCGGCTTAATGGTTAATGTGTTTACCTCACAAAGTACAGGGATTGGTTCTCATCTTTGAACATAAACTGGCTAGGCTTAAAATGGCCTGCAAGGGCAACTAGCCTAGTGCATACCTGAGAACCAATGAACTAAGATGTGACTGTCAGTGAGTTTGTATAAGGCCAAAAGGTCAAGGTGTGATGTAACAAAGGTCTTCAATATCACTAAGGGAATTAAAGATAATAAATAATTCAGAACATTACCTATGCTGTGCAATGTTCATAGGGAAGAACTGAAACCTAACAGAGTAGAAGGTTCGAAAGGAATAATCTCTGACAACCTGCAGGCCTCTGGCAATCAGTGAGAGATGCCAGTGAGTCTGCACATGGGCAGAATGCATTATTTCAAAGTCTTTCCTGTGTTAATGTTTTAGAAACTTTCCACATCTACATTTGCTGTCTGTGGTATGCATATTCTTTTGGTGGAGTGGATTAAAACAGGTGGCATACATGAAAAGCAGTAGTGAAGCTTGCTTTAGGGCCAATCATGAGAGGAGAGGGAACAGGTGAGTTTACTCTTCCTCCCTTGCAATTATTTTTATTCCTCCCTTGCAATTATTTTTAGAGGCCCATGTAAACAATGAAAAATGGGTCTGGGTCATTAGGAAAGTTCTGGATATGGCGTTCATATTTATAAACTGCAGATGTTTTTAGGCATATGGCGGAAAACTGTAATAAGTTTTGCACTGCATCAGTAAGAGTATAATCTTCTGCCAGTGTGTGAAGAGTTATTAAACTGTCTCTCCTTAGACAGTAATCCTGAATTGTGATCTTATCCTTGGGCAGTAGCTGTAATGACCATGGGGGCTAGCCTCCAACATTCAAATATATAGACAGTCTGTTCTACGTATTTTACCTTTATGTGAGTATCACCCAATTAAGTCTTATTGTATTTTATTGTATCTTTCTCTGTTAGCTGTCGAGATTGTTAGATTATTAATTGTATGCCTTCCATGTTTAAAACACTATATAGGTTCATAGGAAGTTACTAGGCTTGCTGCCCTAGAGCCGCAAGCCTAGCCATGTTAATCCCAAGTATCCCCATTTGTTCTTTTTGGGTAGTTTGCAGAAAGAATTTATGAACAGAGCAGGTCTGTGATCAACACCAGCTACTCCTGTCCATGAGGGACATGGATACCACCCCAGGGGTGAATTTGCAGTGTCTATATTACATAATCGAACTTCTAAAAGTTCGAACGTCATATGGTTGACACCATATGATTGAACTTTTAAAAGTTTGAAAACGTAATAAAAAAAATAAACCAAAGGAAAAACCTACCTGAATGGTTTAAGCAGGGGAACAAGCATCCCTGCACCCCCCCCACACCCCACACTCTTTAAATATACCAACTCCGAGATCGCACTACAGTGCAGAAAGGGAAATCTTCCCATTCCGCACTGTACAGAGATCTGTTGAAATGTTCAAACTTTTAAAAGTTCGATCTTATGGTGTCGACCATATGACATTCGAACTTTTAAAAGTTTGACAACGTAATGTAGACCCAATTTGCGGTCTCTCATCCAGTTTTCTAGGTTGTACTTAAATAGAGTGACTGAGGAGCTCTGTTTTACATGAGTAGGAAGTCTGTTCCAGAGAAGCGTCAGTCTCTGGGAGACATATCTGTCTGCCCAGCATGTGGTGCTAATATCACAAGCTAGGTTGAGATCCCTAGAGTAAGTGACTCTTGTGCCATTTGATTTGCAGATTGTGCAGCATTTCCATTAGGGGAGGGTTGGAGATTGCCCTATAGGCCAGCCACAATTCACCTCTCAGAAGCCTATAAAATACAGAGTAAAGTGACAGGGTTTTCAGCCTGTCCATATAGGTCATGATGTGGAGTCCTTGTATTTTCTTAGTGAGAAACCTCTGAGGTCTCTCCAGCTCCCGCAGGTGTCTAGTGAGGTACGTGCAAAAGGGTGCATTTTACTCTGTTAGTGGTCTGATGAGGGTCAAGTACAGTGGCATTATAACATCCCTTGACCTGGATGTTATGCCCTTGCTTATGAGGTATGCAACATAGAAGGCTTTCCTTACCACTGTGGAAACGGTGATCAAAGTTCAGATTGCTATCAACCCGTGTTCCCAAGTCCCACACCACTGGCTTGGAAATTGGGGGAGGGGGGGCTTCTGTCATTTTTATAATTTGTAGGGAATTCCATTTTGTCAAAAGGAATAATAATGCATTTTTAGCATTTAGTTTTAGACCATGGCTTTGGCACCAACCATTTGTTTGTCTTAGCCCTTCTTGTAAATATACTGACATCACTGGGGGACTCAATAATTGGTCCCAGTTTGCAATCATCAGCAAACTGGGTGAGCCAAAGGCCATCTACTTTGGCCTGGACTTCTGAGAAGTAGATGTCAAACAGTAAGGGGCCCAGCACAGACCCTGTGGTACTCCACTGGTGACAGGTCTACTGGTGGAGTTGGAGTCACAATTTTGACTGAGTGTGTTCTGTCAGTGAGCCAATTGGCTACTCATCTAGTAACATAAAGGTTAATCCCTGTCTGGGAGAGTGTCTCAAAGATACCAGAGTGGAGAATTGCATCGAAACCTTGGCATGGTCAGGATAGGCTGCATGCACTGTCTTACCTTCATCCATGGCTTTGGTGACATTCTCAAAGAAGTCTACCAAGTTTTATAAGCATGATAAAGCCAGACTGGGTTGGGTCCAGTGTTTGGAGGTCACCTATGTATGTGTTGATAAGGTCCATGATAATTCTTTTCATGGCCTTGCAGATGAATCTGGTTAGATTTATGGGTATGTAGTTCCCACAGACAGTTGATGGCCTCCCTTTGTGCAATTGGATTACTGCTACTGTTCTCCATTCTCCAGGAACATAGCCAGTTCTGAAGTTATGATTAAAGAGAAAGCCAAATGGGTCCACTAGGTCTGATTTTAGATTGTTTAGTAAACAACCTGTGATATTATCTGGTCCCATTGAGGCTGTGTTTTTGGCATGGTGAGTGCAGAGATAACCTGTTCTGTAGAGATACAAGGCAGAGGGCTGGTGTCAGATATGCTTTGGGATATGGTAGGTGGGGATAAGGGAGTGAAGTTTTCACTGAATCTGTCAGCTAGCAGGTTGGCGATATCTTCTGGTGTAGCATGAGTGAGCCCATCTACAACAAGTTCAGCACATAGCTTGGCATTCCCTTTTAGACTTCGGATGTAGCTAAAGAATGCCTTATGATTATCCTTGGCTAGGGATGTGATTTTATTTTCATAATTTGCTTTAGAAGACTTTACAAGATTTCTGATTTTCATCTTTAGGATTAGGAGGGAACTCTTCCTCTGCAGAGTGATAGCTCTCTTGCTTTTAGACAACAGTTTCTTCTTCTTGTTTTATAATCTGCTGATACTTGAAGTCGACCAAGATGACTTATTTTTACGGGAAGACCTGGTTTTGATCTAGACAGGTACAGGAGAGTTTACGTAGTCACTTTAGTGTCTGTACAGGGCATTTATGCACACTTGTGCATAGTAATCATTGATGTCTGTGATTGTGGGTGGTATGAAGCTTTTTATACCATTGCTTAGTAGGTTGTACTTAGCTTTGGTAAAGTTTTTTATAATTTTTGTTCCTGTGAGGGTGTCAGTTCCAGTAGTTACTACAAACGAGACTGATTTGTGGTCTGATCTAACCAGGGAGGGCATCACACATGGGGAAGTACAGTGACCCCCCCATGTTGGTGAGTACTATGTCCATAACATTGAGCCCCTAGTGGGGATGCAAATCTGTTCCAGAGCATTTGTGTTAACAAAGGCTAAGAACCTCTGGGCAAGTGTGTTTTTGCTCATGTATACGCTCCAGTCTTTGGAAGGATAGTTGAAATCTCCCATGACTAAGGTGTTGGGCTGTATGATGATTGATTCCAGTAAATCGAGGTAGGCAGTGTGCTTATCCTGGTTCATGGTGCGGGATCTATAGCAGTTATGTGGTATGATACTTTCCCAATACTTAATTGGACATGGAGTAGTTCGAGAGAGTCATGCTGTTTGACCAGTCTTGAAGTGTATTTGGTTTTAATGAAGATGGGTACACCTCCACCTTTGGTTCTTCACACTCATTTGGAGGTCTGAACATGTGGAAGGCATTGTAGCCTTGCACAGTCGGAGTGCTCTCAGTGGCCTTGAACCATGTTTCAGTAAGTGCACAGACATCAGCATCCACTAAGGTGAGGAGTGCTTCCAAGGAGGGCAGTTTCGTGTTTAAAGACCTAGCATTAAGCAGCACAACCATGAGGTTGTCTGGATTAGATTTTGTTACACTGGAAAATTTGTTATTCTGCCATTGCTTAAAAATGGGGGAGACAAAGGCCTTTGCCAATATCCAAAAGCCTTAGGGGGACAGGTACAGGTCATCTCTAGCAAAGCTGCAAGGTCTGTCTACCATATCCTCCCAGGCTGACAGATACTGGATCTCCATGACATCAGAAGCTGAGCCAATTGTTGAAGTCAGTCATTTTTTGTTTATATTGCAGCATCATCCTGGGTGAGGGTAGGATACTGCTTAGGGTTAGGGACATACCTATCTGGGACACATAATCGGAGAGTTCCGTCATGTCTCTCTCCATAAAGTGTATGGTATCTTCTTCCTTTTGGTGACTATGTCCCGGATCAGCCAGTTGGAATTCATAGGATTAAATAAATTAACAGTACTAGTTGTAGGACTTATGGACCAGGTTAGGAGGCCAGAATTGCACTGCCCTGTAAAATGAATAGCACAATTTCAAATGGAAAAGCATAAAGCTGCCCATAGGGCTAAATATTCTTTTTATTGCTGTGTGATTAAAAATATTTTCTGGTGCCACACTACCCCTTAGTTTGTTTGAGATGCAGTACAATAAAAAAAAATGTGCTTATATGACACATCTATATGCAACAATGCCTGTTTGTGTGACAGACTGCATTTTATCTATGTATCTATCTATATATCTATATGTCTATGTATCTATCCAACCTTTGTTGACCAGGTTACTTACACTATGCTACTGATGTTTTTTCAGGGAGTCCTGAGGTGGTATTTATACCATTAAGTGGATATTTGGCCAGGGCATTAGGGAACCTTCCTTCTCTTTTTGATAGGTGCAGTACAATCTTTTCCATCCACCTGAGCTACCACCTACTCAGTCAGATGGGACCTTGGTTTAATGTCTCATCCGTACTTACAAACCTTACTTGATATAACATTACGGTGTGTATTTCTCAGAAGGGGAACTACCTTCAGCTCAGTCAGCTGGTATAAAGTCTACAGCTGCTGGCCATTTGGCTTTACAACATTGTATTTAATAGGTCTATATTCAGACCAAAGGAGTTCACTTAGTGGCTACAAGTCCTCTGTAATCAGACTGGCTATGTGTGTCTCATTCCTAAACTACTCACTGCTTGGACTCCCTTCAGGACTTCAGCATTAAGTTTGGTACTGGTAACTGCTTATACATTACCTTATTGCCAAATTAAGATATCTGAGGAGGTTCACTTTTATTTTATTGAAACTAAGTTACTGCAGTGGGCCTTGAAAAGATACTTGAAAGTCCATATGATCGAATACATGAAACTGTGTCCTCATCGTACCAGTCTTTGATATAATTGGATCAAGAATCACTGCACCAAAAGAGGTATGAATAAATCCCTTCCCTTTGCAGAAATTTGTGTTGATGAATCAGATTTTTGGCTAAATGATGGATAGTCATATTGGCAAACATAGCTTTTACAAAATAACATGGCTCAGGCCTGTGGAAGGAAGCCAGAAACGTTTCATCAGCCAGTCACAGACTAACTTTAGTTTCCCTTACATGTATAGTCATGTAAAGCTCACTAAATGTACCCACGTGCCATAGCTGACACTTGCCCATATCTAAATTTCAGGTTCCTGTTAGAACCACAAACGTTTGAAATTTCGAATGGCATATGGCCGACACCATATGATCGAAATTTCAAGCGTTCGAACATTAAATGTAATGGCGCCATTCGGTGCAGAATGGGTGAATTTCCCCTTTCTGCACTGAAGTGCGATGTCAGAGTTGGTATATTTAAGTAGGGGGAGTGTGGGGGGTGCAGGGGGGCTTGCCCCCTCCCTGCACCGTTAAGTTTTTTTTGTTTTATTATATATTTGAACTTTTAAACTTCGATCATATTTTGTCTTACATATGGGATTCGAAGTTTATAAAGTTCGAATATATAATATAGACCCTAAATGTCTGTCATTTTCAGTGTGTAGATTATGAGTTGAGGAATTCAACAGAAAGATAATTATCTAAACCACTTTTCTGTCACCTTAAGTAACTCTTTTCATTGTCTCAGCTACCCTACTTCTGTTTTGTGCCGGCTTCTTCCTGGCACTGGTTAACAAGTTCATCCATTTGACTTTCAGATGTTATCATGAGCATGTTCAGCTGTGTGCATCCATGTATAAGTGATGTCCTGATTGTCTTTGTGATGAACAGCCAATACCTCACTGGACTGGCAACAATTAAATGACATCCTTACTAAACTGGGTCATTAACTAAGGAGCTTCAGTCCTCACTACTGACATGAGACTCTCAGAAGTAATATTTCACAAGTTTCCCCTAGGAGCACAACAGGAACACATTCTATTTTCTGGGACTGGACTATATACCTTTGTCCACCCAAATGTATTTTCTTATTACACACTTCAGAGCAAAGTGTCCCAGTTTAAGACCTCTGATACACTCACACTCAAAGTACATTTAAATCTCACACATCCAAATACTTCTGGGAAAGCCTGACACAGATTTCCAGCTGTGTCTCTTTCCCTAAATAGTGCAGTAATGCTGCCACCAATCAGAGGGTCCTCATCCCCTTCTAAAGGGGTGTCCAATTACGAAAATTAATTATCAAAATAAATGATAGCTATGACCAGGACAGCCAGGCCTTCGAGGTGACCTGGAGAGTATGAAAAAGTAGAAGCACTGTCTAATCTCTAAAGAAAAACACTGGTTTCCAGCCACAATGTAAAGTAATAAAAAGCATTTAATAATAAGAAAAAATGATTACAAGATTGTACATCAATAACTCTCAATAAACGCCAGAACTCAGTCACCAGAAATGTAAAATCAAACTGCAGGTAGGAGTCCATTATTCTAGAAAGATTCTATCTTAATAACTAAGCTTTCCTGATATAACTAAAGAATGCTGTCCCTGATCTACTCTAAGATATAATAGGAAGGCCAAAACAAGCTTACAGTTTTGCTTTTTGGTAACTTCTCTTTTCTTGGCGTCCACTGACTGCCCAGGACTTGACAAACTGCTCAGTACTTGACAAACTGCTCTGTACTTGACCAACTGCAGTCTCAATTGTCTAATTTCAAAATATAACAGCTGTTTAAAAAAATATATTTTTCTGTCAATCAACTTTTTAAATAATCTCTTGGCAATCAGAAACGTTCTAATGACATCACTTACTGTTGAGCTGATTCCCCACAGTTTGTACTTTAGAATGTCCGTCTCAAACATGCGCAGTTAGAAATGTATTAAAGCAGTGACAGATTCTTTAAACATTCTGTCAAACAGGGGAAATTCTCAACATTTATAACTTATTTACATTTTCATAATTAGGCATGCTGGTATACAATACAAGGTAATCTAAGAATATGCACAAATCTCCTGTCAGACATGCAAACACTGATAACAGTGTAATGTTTTCAGTTTCTTTACAGTCTCCATGGTTGCTGAATGGTGCATGTGTCATACTTTTACTGTTGTGTACCCTTCCTCATTCTTTGGCTGTCCCTCCCTCTATGCTAATTAGCTTGTTAGCTTCATTTAATTAAAAAGAATTGATCATTCAACACTGGGCTTGACCTTGTTCTCTCTACCTATACTGTCACTTTTTTGCTGCACTTATAAAGACTCAAATCAAAAATAATCTGTAATTTACGGTATTTTAGGCTAACCTACTTAAAGCTGTGCTTTGTTGCTAAATCTGTATGCATTTATACCATGTTTAAAAACAGTCTTTGCTGTGCTGTTTAACCTGCCACCACAACCTTCTCATGGTCAAATGTAGATGGTCTCCACTGTTCTACAGGTAGGAACCTGTTAAACCATCATTGACCTCTTCTGCTAAAATAGCTGACCCGTGCCTTACTCCTGTATGCTAAGACTTGTCTAACTGTATAACTGCATCCACTTTCTGTTATGTTAGTACACTGTAATCCTTAATGATCACTGGTACTATGATCTTTACCAGTAGTACGTGGTAATGTGATGCTACCCAGAAGTACATGGTACCATGATGTTTATTAACAGTATGTGGTATTATAATGTTTATATGCAGCATGTGGTGCTGTGGTGCTTTTCAGCAGTATGTGGTATCATAATGCTTATATGCAGCACATGGTACTATGAGGCTTATCAACAGTATGTGATACCATAATGCTTATATGCAGCAAGTGGCACTATGATGCTTATCAGCAGAATGTTGTACCATGATGCTTATTAGCAGTATGTCATACAATGATGTTTATCAGCAGTATATGGTACCATAATGCTTATATGCAGCACGTGGTACTGTGATGCTTATCATCAGAATGTGGTACCATGATGTTTATCAGCTGTACGCAGTGTCATGATGTTTATCAGCAGTATGTGGTACCATAATGCTTATATGCAGCACGTGACACTATGATGCTTATCAGCAGAATGTGGTACCATGATGTTTATTAGCAGTATGTTGTACCATGATGTTTATCAGCAGTATGTGGTACCATAATGCTTATATGCAACACGTGGTACTGTGATGCTTATCAGCAGTGTGTGGTACCATAATGCTTATATGCAGTACGTGGTACTATGATCCTTATCAGCAGTACATAAGGGTATGGCGATGCTTCTAAGTTTACAATTCTGTCATCCTGCCTTGTGCAAAATTCTCATACTGTGGCCTATATTATGTCAACCTGCAGTGCTTTAAAGTCATTTGAGTTATGGGTTTGAAATCAATGGTTTTTTTTTTATTTCTGTTTAGCTAAAACAGAATTTATATTACCAGCTTTATCATCTTAAGGGTTTGCATTTTCTGTATTTTTCTGCTTGCTGGGATCAGAAACTGTAAACACAGGGTATTATCACAGCACCACATCTTAGTAGACAACAGGACTACCCTTAATTTTGAATACATGACAGATTCAGCTTAAGGTCACTGTAAGTACTTACCCTACCAGTCAGAACTATCCTTTGCAATGATTAGCATTGTGTCCTGTGTACATTTAATCAAGATCAGTATCTTTATATAGAGCAGTTTCCCTCAGTTTTGGCTTCACTCTGAGAAGCCCAGCCTTACTTGTAAAAGACACTGATGCATTACTCTTGCTGAGGGGGACAATTGATGATAAAAAGAGAAGGGCAAATGAGTGACTCGCATCAGTGAGCAGAAGCGTACTTGATTTTCTCTTACAAAGCTCTCTCCATCAAAGAGCTCCCAGTGACTCAGGCATGTGGGATGTTAGTTTAACATCTTGGGATGGCACCTCATGAATGCAACATTCCTGCTTCTGCATATGCTGCAGTACTGTATCAGCATATTTTTTCTTTCTTATATGATGTAGTCATATTCTTCTTCATTCGGCTTTTCCCGGTTAGGGGTTGCCACAGCAGATCATCTATCTGCTCATGATTGGCAGTGGAGTTTTACAGTGTCGAGTTGCCAGCCCGGCGCCCAACCTTCCACAGAAGGCACACACATGCACACACTCACACCTAGGGCCAATTTAGAGTGTCCAATCCATCTACAGCATGTCTTTGGGAGGAAACTGGAGCACCCGGAGGAAACCCACGCGACCACAGAGAGGACATGCAGACTCCACACAGAAGGCACCCCAGCCGAGAATCGAACCGGAGAACCTCTCGCTGTGAGGCGGCAACGCTAACCGCTGCACCACCGTGGCCGCCCATTATATGATGTAGTCATAATAAAAGTAAAATATTTTCTTTTGCGGGGAACTGTACAGTGGTGTATGACATTCTGATTGTGGTATTTCTGCTCCTGAAGTATACTTTAGCATTTTTGGTTCCCCTATCTCCACTACTGAGGATCTGTCCTATTCCCTATTGATTTCTTGCATACCTCCATATCTCACATATCTCACTTCTCCTAACTAGGATTTTTCATAATGGTAGGGGAATTGAAATCTGACTGGGACAATAAACATGATGACATCATGTGCACCATAACATGAGACATCACCACTACACCCCCCCCATTACCAAATGTTTGCAGCTTGCTTGTAGCCATTGCTTACTACAGGAGGAGTCTAAGGAGTGAGAACCATCCCCTGACACACACACACACCCACTCTGAGAGAGGAATGCTTCCATTGACCACTCCATCCAGTACCTGAGCTGCTAATGAAACTCTAGACATCTGTGTCGCTATCAAGACTCTATCCCTCTGTGCTACAGAGTTGACTTTAGTAATATTTCATAGGTTCATAGGTTAGTACTAGGCTAACTGCCCTTATGGGCCATTTTAAGCCTAGCCAATTACCCCATGTCAGAATCAAACCCTGCACTTTGTGTTTCTAAGGTAAGCACCTTGACCATTACACCAACCTCCCACCTTTTTCTTCAATATAATTAATAATCCAGATAGAGACCAGTGTTAAATCCATTGTCATCATCAGAATTACATAGGACATTAATTTATCACCAAAAGCTTTTAAATAAACAAAGCCTGATTCAGGACATCATTGTTAGCACTTGGCAGGAGCTCCTTCCAAGTTCCATTGTTAGTGCTTGTCTGGATGCAGTGAGTCATGGAGGGTTACAGAAAGTGCCCTCATGAGTAATTAATTAACTAATTTGGTATGCTCACTCCCTTACTCAGCAAGCTGTTGCCCTCAGCTGCTTGCTGTTTTCATTATGTCAGGTGATGGCTGTGGTCACCACCAAAACTTCTTATTTTGCCAGGCTTGTTTTTCACATAAACACCTCCAGGCAAGACCTGTAACTGCATGAAATAGTTAATATAACTTTTAGATCATTACTTTCTTTGGTATGTGCATTAAATACAGTGCCACAGCAGGTAGTACACTCATCTTTGGTGCAGAAGGCTGTGGGTTCTAGTCCCACACTGAGTATATGGATTGTAGACCCTACAGTGCAGCATAAGAAGGGCCCTGCACTCCTAAGTGTGCCACCCTTTGGGTGAGATGTTAAAATCAAGGTTCCATGTGCTTGAGGTGGTGGTTGCTCAGGCGGATGTAAAAGATTTCATGGAGCCTATCAAAAAGAATACACATCCTTTAGTTTATAAATTCATATTTACAAAATCAGTGCAATGGTCATATTTACATATTTATGAATTTTCACACTCTTCTTTACTTTACAACACATCCATCTCTTTCTATGGACCCCCACTCCTTCTTCCACAACCACCATTTAATCTTCCATATTGTATTAGGCATTACCCACTTTCAATTAAGCATAATTTCATTCAACCTTTCATTCATACAGTCCATAGCATACCAGATACTTTCCTGTCAATATTGTGCACAGTTTCCCTGTTATAATTAGCACAAAATCCATATTCTATTATGTTCTTATTAATTAGCTTATAATCTTGTATTTCTTATATTTATTTTTTCTTCCATTACTTTTGCTCATAATATATTTATCCTTTTGCATTCTGAAAAGCATGTTCAGCTGTTTCCATTTCCTCACAAAAATGACAAATTCTTTCTTTTTTTTTTCTTATATGGCATATTCCCTTTTACCGGCAATTTTTTTGATTTGTAACCTCCAAAAAATCCTGACATTCAACACATCCCTTTCAGCTTTTATTTCTTTCCTTTATAGCTTTTATTTTGTCTTCTGTTACATGAACCCGAGGATTCACAAAATAAATCTGTATCATCATACTTAAACCATATTTTCCTATAGTCTTCTGTTTTATCTATTTTTAACTTCCACATTCTCAGAATATATGTGTGTGAATGAGAGGGAGGATAGAGGAATGGTGAGGCTGCAGGGAGTAGAGGTGGTGAAGGTGGATGAGTTTAAATACTTGGGATTAATAGTTCAGAGTAATGGTGAGTGTGGATAAGAGATGAAGGAGAGAGTACAGGCAGGATGGAGTGGGTGGAGAAGAGTGTCAGGAGTGATTTGTGACAGACGAGTACTTGTAAGAGTGAAAGGGAAGGTCTACAAGAGGGTAGTGAGACCAGCTATGTTATATGGGTTGGAGACAGTAGCATTGACAAAAAGTTAAAGATGTTAAGATTTGTACTGGGTGTGACGAGGATGGACAGGATTAGGAATACGTATATTAGAGGGTCAGCCCAGATTGGAAGGTTTGGAGACAAAGCTAGAGAGGCAAGATTACGTGGGTTTGGACATGTGCTGAGGAGGGATGCTGAGTATATTTGGAAAAAGATGCTAAGGATGAAGCTGCCAGGTAACAGGAAGAGAGGAAGGCCTAAGATAAGGTTTATGGATGTGGTGAGAGAGGACATGCAGGTGGTTGGTGTGACAGAGCAAGATGGAGAGGACAGGAAGAAATGGAAACAGATGATCCGCTGTGGCGACCCCTAATTTTCTTGATTTGTCCACTGTTTCCATATGTATTTATTCTTATTAAACTCCATTCTCTTTCATATGTTTTCTTAAAAATTATCAGTAGTAAATTATCCTCATTTTCCTTCAGCCCACCTCAACACCTTATACAAATTCAGTGATGCTCCATAAACTATGGAATTTTTTAAACCCAACCCACCTTCTTCCTTATTTACATACAATATCCCACTTTTAATAGGATTCAACCTGGATCCCCACATAAATCTGAACATTATCTCAATAAATTGTTTTTCCTTAACATTTGGTATCACATACATATGTGCAACATACACTATCTTTCCCATCCAAATATAATTTATTAAGCACACTTTTTTTCTTTAAGTAAAGTTTATACCTACTTCACATACTACTAATTCCTTTTAAGCCTCTTAACATTTTTCCCATCATTCCTTAATGATATTCAGTTCTCCAATGTTTTTCCCAACATTGATATTTCATTTAATTTGTATTCCTTCTATCAGTTCAGAAGTCCCCAAACCATTACTTTTTTCTTTATTTATTTTATTTTATCATTGTTAAACTTTTCTTATCATATTTACTTTGTATTCCTATGAGATAATCTGTAATGCATATGTACAATGTGTACTGTGTATTTGTATTTTCCTGGAGTTTTTCTCCCCAGGACTCCATTGAAAATGGGATCATTGTGGCCCAATGGACTATCCTGGCAAACAAACTGCAAATAATTAAATAAATAAATAAATGTAACATAATTCCCAACTTGCTCAGCCTAGAGTTTACATATACTATAGTCTGTTTCACCTTCTCATCATTCTTAGCCGTAAAAATGATGTCATCTGCATATGACATAATAGTAGGATGTGTAATACCATCTTCACATGTACACCCTCATGCATTTTCTCATTTGTTTGTTTTACTAACCAATTTATAAGCAGTATAAACAAAGTGCTACTCATAGGGTATCCTTGTTTCAAACCTCTATTCATTTCTATTTCTTCCCCTATCTAACCATTAACAGACAATCTTATTTCACTAATACTATCTACTTATTTACATATTTTATTAATTTTTATACTAAAATTGTAGCATTCCATTAGTTTCTACAATATATTCTGATCTATCATGTCAAATGCTTTGTGTATATCCCAACCACTATTTCACTGTATACCATCTTGTTTTTGATATCATCCACTATTTTATTGACAAACAATAATTTCTGACATTGTTTTCCTTTAAGCCCATATACGTTTTCTTCCAATATTTTTCCCATGTTATTTTCTAGTTGATTTGAAAAATTTTTCATTAAAATCTTATAATCAGTATTATTCAAAACTAGAGGTCTCCAATTATTTATATAATGTTTTCCCTTTTTGTTCCATAGCTCATAATTCCTCTACATAATTGCGTATAATAAAACCCTTCTTCCAAACATTCATTAAATACCTGTATCAATATCTCCTTTTGCCATTGTTCCATAAACTTATACATCAAATATTCTATACCATCCGGTCCTGCTGCTGAATATAATTTTACTTTATTAAGCACCCTTTCTAATTCTATGATAGCAATTTGTTTTTCAAGTTCTTTATTTGTTTCCATCATAAACTGTTTAACTGCCCAATCTATTTCCATTTCAGACTGTCTTTTCTTTACCATTTCTATAATAAGCTATAATATAATGTTCATAATTTTTCCCTGTTCTGTCTCAATACGCCCCTTGTGATGAAAGGAGATAATGCCAGCACAGTTAGCTGGAATTTTGTGAATATCAACATGATTTTATATAAGATGCTTGTGTTACAACTGTATTAGAACTGTATGTCATATTTATATCAAACTGATCTGTACAGACGTGTGTTAAAATATTTTATAAAGTGCTTGTCCTTGAAATGTAACCACAGTGTGCCCTACTGGAGAAGAACAGAAATGTACATGCACTATTGTAACTGTTTAAATGTATATATTTTAACAGTGGAAACAACTTCAGAAAAAACAGCTGAAATTGCAGCTACGCTACGCAATAAAATATGGTATATTTCAGTTTTCAGTGCAAGAGACACAGAGTCTGTGCTGAGAAGCTTTCTGTATTGTCTTCAGAGTGAACTAATTACCGCCTCTAAAAGTATGAAGGAATGCAATTGTTTTATGACTTCCAGCATCTGCCAAAGATCTGAGGTCTATGTATTTTTACAGGTAGATGCTAAATACTGTCAGCTTCCAGCAGTGGGGGTTTCACCTAGGATAGAGCCAGATGACAAGAAATTATGTCTTTCCTCAAGCTATCTCAGCAGTAATATTTGAGATATTAATCTGATGAGTCTCTTAGTGAGATAGAGCACTCTGTATTATGCCTTGGACCTGACAAGAATCATTCACCACACATCTGCCTTGCTCTGTAAGTAAGTTTTTAGGGTATACTAACTCTCTTAGATACAGCCAGGAATATAGTGAAGCTTAATTTAGATATTTTTCTTTATTTATTTGAGACTGTCCTGCAATGTTGTTTTAAATATTTCCTTTGGTTTTTAACTGTGATGTCATTGTGAATAGATACTGAGTATTTTCTCTTTCTTCCATTATTTATTATTACATATATTTAAACTTTTAATTCTGGCTGATCCGTGTAGAGATATTTAAGTTTTGAGCGTACTTGCATATTTATTCAGTGTCACTGTATGGGGCACTCCTATTAACCATGCTGTTGGTCAAACTACCATTTGTATTAATATTAATATTAATATTAATATTACGCAGTAAGATTGGACACCCTTTGTTAAGGGTCTTAAAGTAGCTGATAAGGAGTTGGCTGGTGGCAGTGATAACTACCTTATAGTCTGGGCAAAAGGGGGAATAGCTAGTAAATCCCAGGTGTGTGTATGTGTGTGTATGTGTGTGTGTGTGTGCGTGTGTGTGTATGTTTGTGTGTTTGTATGTGTGTGTGTGTGTGTGTGTGTGTGTGTGTGTGTGTGTGTAAATCAAACCTCAAAGAGTGTGTCAGCTATTTGGGCTGGGACAAGAAGCACTTGTTGAACAGATAGGGTGCTGGAGGTCTTGGCTTGGCCACTCAGCTGAAATCTCAACTCTATAGCTGTGACAGTGGGGAGTCTTACTGGGGATCTGGAGCAAGAAGGATAAACCATCCCTGGACTGACTGTGGTCTCTGTGTGCCCTTAAAAGAAATCACACTTGATGCAGAGAGCTGCATCTGCAAATACTGTGTGTGTACCTGCCATCCTCCCAGTGTATGTCCCCCAGTATTGCTAGTGGTGAGGCTCGTTCATTACTGGTCCAGTGGTGGAGCATCACATCCCTCTTTATTTTTCATCTCCCTTCACTATCTTTCTTTACCATCTTGCTTAAATATGGTGACACCTCTTCCTCTTTACCATGTAAAAATATATTTGCTTATATATAAACTCTTCAGTTCTTTCTTGGTTTCTATTGTATTGTATTCTTTGCTTTATCACAGTAAGATGTGTCATTTCTTTATAAAACATCTACTATGTCTTTATGCATTTCTTTATACTCCTCAGTTTTTTTCATGTCTTAAGTTTACAGTGTAAATATATTATTTTATATTTCTGTTTAAATGTCATCCACAATTCTGACCAGTTAATATAAAATTCCCCTGATACTCCTCTGATCTTGCCATAACTCTAATATAATATCCTTTGCTTTCCTTTCTCACTCCATACTTTCTCATGTATCCTTTTAATTCATTTTCCTATTTTTATTTATTCTTTATTTTCATCTGTCTCAGTCCAAAATTGCTAAATGATCTAAAAAATCTGTTTCTCCTGCCTCTTCTTTTATTATAGTTATACTTACAGACGTAAAAAATAATCAATCTCTGTTTAATATTACATCTTCTGTAAGTGTACTTACTTGTATTTCCCAAAACTAATTTCTCAGATATCATAATCCTCTCATTATTTTTATATCTGTCCTGTCTTTTCATCTTACAATCCTTATGTCACAATTAAAATTGCCTGCCAATATCGCATTCATATTCAGTATTACATAATCATTTCCTGAAACAAATTTTATCTTTCTTTATATTAGGCAGAAGCAGGAAGCATTATAAATCAGTAAACTCTGTGATTACACCTAAAATCTATTATCGTTACCCCACCTAATTTGACTAAAGAATAATTTACTATTATTACTGCCTTGGTTTATAAAATTACTACACCTGAACAGATTTCTTCTCCTAAATTCCACATTACATTTCCTTTTCGTAATGTTTCTGTTTGTTCTTGTTCTTCCTTAATCAAATCTGTTACTCCATTCATTTATTCCAATTTGTCTTCATAAGCTCTTTGTTTATTAACATTGATTGCTAAAAGGCTAAAATTATCCATTTCCTTTCTTTTTCCTTTTAAATTGCTAACTTGTTTTCTTCTTTTTCCCTCTCTTTCTCTGTCACTCTTTCCAATAGAATTGTTCTTTTTTACTATCTTCCGTATCTTCTTCATCACTAATTTCAGAATCATCTTCACGTCTCTTTTCCTGTTATTATTTCACCATTATATTTGTGTGTATTCAATGTATCATTTACCGTTTCTTCATTCTCTTTCTTTTGTTCTGTCTGTTGTATCTGTCCCCCCTGCCTGTTCTACTCTATATTAAACTCTTGTAGTCCCTTCTTCTTTTTTTTCATTACAATCCATCCACAAATTCATCATTTCCTTACACTTATAACATTTTGTCTCACGTTTTGTTGCATTGTGACCAAACTGTACACATACAGAACATTTTTTCTTTTCACAATTATTTATAAAATGTCCCTCTTTATCACAAAATAAAAACATTTTTGGTTGCCCCCAATATTTACCACAGCTCTGGCACCACCGATATTTATCATACTTGGAATATGTAAAACTTTATCATTTCCATCTTTAATATAACATTACAGTCCCATTCCTCAGTCAGTAACTCTCTATTGTCAAGAACGTTTGTAATGTCTTTAATATCTTTACAAACATTCTGCAGTAAATGGTCTTTTACCGTCTTTGGCTGTTTCGGTCCTGAATTGTATGTGTACTTTTCTCTATGTTTCATGATAACTAGTCTTAGTAACATATTTATTACATGGATACATTCTTTTCTCTTTTTATATTCCCCCCAAAAAGTATCTGGTGTTGAAACAGTTTCCATAAAAATGTCACAATATATCTCTTTTTTAATCAGTATAAAGGTTATTACCGCTTGTGAATTGATACCCAAAGGCACTGTAACTGTGCCAGATTTCATAGCAGACCATCTCTTTATCTTCTTTGTTTTGAATCCGTACAGCATACTTCTTTTTTCTTTTACTTCCATTTTCTCCCTTCACCTGATTCTTCTTTTGATCCTTGAATCACTTCCACCAATGTCTTCTTTTTTATATCCTTCACTTCATCTCTCTGAATTTTCTTCATAATTTCTCCCCACAACAAATTCTTTCCTGCCTCAGGTTTGCTTTGTTCTGCCATGTCTAATGGTATGTTATCCTGCACCCCTTCAGACTGAGGGATTGTAATAAGAATATCATGACTGTCTACAGCAAACACGTTTTGTTGAAATTCCATCTTTGAATCTTGCGAAGGTGTAGTTACCTTCCTATTATCATCCTCCTCTCCCCGTTGCAAACTGGCTCAAGGACAGAACCCACATGGTTAGAATTGCTGGAGCCATGTCAGACTCCAAACCAGTTACAAGTGGCGTCCCACAAGGCTCAGTCCTGGGACCTCTCTTGTTCGGTATATATTTCTCAGAGGTACAGGCCAACACGGAAGGATTGTGGCTGACAAAGTTCGCAGATGACTGCAAACTGGGCGCCATAATCGACTCTCCAGCCAACACAAGCACCCTCCAAAAGGGCCTCATAGAAACAGACAACTGGTGCCAGAGCCATGGCCTCAAGCTAAATGTCAAATGTGTATAGTCATCCCCTTTGGCAAAAACAAAGTGCCCACAAATTACCACATAAGTGGTAATCCATTAAGTATGGAAGAAATAATTAGGGACCTGGGGACCCAAGTTGATAGCAATCTCTCATTTGACAACCACGTGGCCAAAGTGGTTAGAAAAACATTTTATATAGCCCACCTAATCATGAAGGGATTCACATCTAGATCAGGGAAGGTCATCATGCCTCTTTACTCATCCCTAATCAGGCCCATAATTGAGTACAATGCCCCTTTTGGGATGTACCTTACCAGACACCTGCAGCAACTGGAAAGACCCCAAAAGTACCTCACCAAGAGGATCAAAGGGCTCAAACAGATGCGATATACTGCCCGGTTAAAGAAACTCCAGCTCTACTCAGTGGCATACCACTTGCTCAGAGGCGATCTGTGCCTGCCATATAAAGCCATGTCCAACCCAGAATTAATGGACATGCTGCACCTCAGAAAATCCAAATCCCATCGAGCTACGCACTCGAGACTTGAACCTCAGCACTGAAATAAATAGGACATGCTGGAGGGACAGATTCATAACCCAGAGGCTCCCTTCACTCTGGAATAAAATCCCAGTCCAGGTTAGGCAGAGTCCCTCATTGACTCTCTTCAAGAGGAATCTTGATGAGTGGATGGGGGATTGTAGGTTTACCCCGGGTATCACTTCTGTGTCACTGTTAGACAGAGGCACAGTATACTAACCTCAAAAAAGGGCATAGCAAAATTAATTTAAAATGGGTGGCGAAAGCCAAACACACTCTGGCTAGGCTTATAAATGCCCTATGGCAGATAGCCTAGTATGAACCTATGAACCTATGAACAACTGGTTTAACAATATCGTATTCAGAAACTGAAGGCTTGACTGCCTTCAACATAAGTTCACTTGGAATATCTTTTTGTGAAAGATCGACTTCTTTCACTTCTATACTTTTCTTCTCCCTACTACCATCAACTAGGAAACTCTCCTCATTTTAAGGCTAGACTACCTTCAGATGTATCGACAGAGTACTGCTAGTCCCAATATCTTTAACAGACTCCACACGCTTTCTTCTCCAAGCCGCCTATGCACGTGGACCAGAAGCAGGAAGCTAACTCAAACTTATTCTTCTGACGAGTAGCAATGTCCTGGCCATATTTCCCCTAGTAGTATAAATACCACATTGAGTCTCCCCTGAAAAGAGGTCACACTAGCCTACTGGGACTAACCTGGTCAACAAAAGCATAAATAAAATAAAGAAGTACTGCTCAAGATTCAGATTACACCTGAGACTGTCCATTGCAAGCCTATGATATTGAATCGCATGTTTTGGCACTAGGTAGTACACACAGCAAACACCTTGACCTGAGTACCAGGCTTCATATGGTTAACATACACATTTTTTGGAATTCACTGTTTGGCATTGCTGTTAGCTGTAAATACATTTGTACTTAAATTTGAGGTTCTCTGAATCTCTTCCAAAGTTGCAAGTATTGACGGAAAACCAAGCCAGCACATCAGCTTTTTTAAACATGTCGGTTATAAATAAACAAACAAACAAACAAATAAATAAATAAATAAAGCTGTTCTAGAAATGCTATAAAAATCAGATAAATGTACAGTGCAAAATCAAAGAAACATTCATTCCAGTTCTTAGCTTATTTTTTTACTTAACCTTGGGTCATTTGTAGTGGAAAGGGTGTAAGCACTTTCTCAAAATAAAGCTCATAAACAAAAACGTTCCTTTTAATTCATGAAAGCAGTTCTTTTCTTGTTTCACACAGCAGCATAGAGAAGCATTTCACTCATTGTGTATTTTGAATTTGATGTTCTTCGTGTTTCACTGTTGCAGTCATTACATTTGGGTAATCTCCTGGCAGGTTGCCCTCAGTCGGCCTGAATAACAAAATCTTGGGTCCTGCATCAGTTGCTGTCTCCTCTTCCATGACGTCAGGTCGTCAGGGGTATAAAACATGCAGTCGATGCCATTTTAATCAGTCTTTCTTGCCGCGCGATGCCCGAAGCAGAAGCAGTTCACAATTGCCGGTCGGCCGACTCCTGAAATTGTCATTTTCAAGTTTCAGAAACAAAGTCTTCAAACTAAAGCTAAGTACCCCGTTGGGGAAACTTTTTCTTGCTCCTTACCGATGTCAGTAAAAGTTAATAATTGCATTACTTGTGGGAAGCAAATACCTCATAAGGATTTTCATTTGTACTGTATTCCTTGCCTAGGCCCTGATCACTACGTGCCTTGCTGTCGGTTTTGTGCTAAATTTAACCAACACACTATTAAGTGTTGGTATATTTCTGCTTCTAAATATTTTGGTTCAAGATTTAACTACCCTGAAATGCCGTTGGTTAGCAATCTGACTACTGGAGTTCACAAAAAACGCAAGGAAAAGGACAGAGACAGACTGTCGAGGCCCAAAACCGACGATGAACCTTCTAAGCCAGTCGCTGGTTCGCCGGTACTCAGTGAGATGCTTTCGCAGCCCCTGATACCCATTACGTTTGAGTCGCAGGCCTCTACCGAGACCCATTCAGAGTCCGGTATGCCACAAGATTTGCAAAGTATTGAACCCGCGGATGTCTCTCCCTTGGATGGGTCCGAAGCCGCTGAGCAGGCACCGGCATCTGAGGGTGTTTTCAGGCCTCAACATTTTTATATTAAAACAACACCATCTACAAGAACAAGGTCAAAAACGACTTCTATGTCTAAAAAACTGATGCATGAGCCATGTGCTCAGGCCCCTATGCCTAAAAAACAAATGATCAAAATGGCTGAGGACTTAATTACCTTGATCAGGGGTTCCCAACCCCCCACCCCCTTGCTAAGAGGCCTAGGCAAAGCACTGATTATGAATCTTCAGATCAGGTTTCCATTTCTTCTGGTTCCCCCTTCTGATCAGGAATTTTCTATTCCACCTTATGAGGATTCTGATGCAGAGGAATCCATCCCTTCTGCATCTCCTCCTGAGGATTACTCTTTTGGAGAGACTTTGCATACTTTAAGGGAACATTTTCACTGGGAGAGTCAGGACTTCTCTGAATCAAAAAAGAGGCTTAAGGATTTCCTTCTTCTTCCTTAGCATAGGCCGTTGGCAATACCTCCTGTATTAGACATTGTTGATGATGTGTTCTCAGAATCAAGCATGACTCCTGATTCCCTGCCTCCGGCTCCTAGTAAACCAGACAGATATTACAGGGTTCCTGACTCCCTTAAATTTCTTTTCAAAAATCCTGTTGCTGATCCTGAAACTATTTCTCAGGGTCCCAAGGGTGTTAAGGCTTCTACAGCCAAAAATCCTACTCCTTCTGATAGAGATTCCAGGGCGCTGGATAGATGGGGTAAGAAAGTTTATACGCCTACAACTTTGGCAATCAGGGCTTTAAACTGCCAGTTTCATATGCTTAAATATCAACAGCATGTTATGGGCTTACTGAAACAGAAAATTATGTTGATTTCTGATTGTGTGGAAAATAAAGAGTTACAGGATTTATTGCATTCAGCAGAACAGGTTGGAAAGCATACTTTGCAATGTGATTTTGATTCCTTGGAGGCCTCTTGCAGGACCGCTGTAACTGTATCTGTGATAAGAAGGCATGCCTGGCTCAAGGAGCAAAATCTGCCTGATCATGTTAAAGCTAAATTGTTGGATGCCCCTTTACAGCATGATAGTTTGTTTTGTAGTAAGGCAAAAGAGGTTTTAAAGAAAATAGAAGACAAAGCTAAATCTATGCAAACTGTAAAAGATTTCTTGCAAGTGCAGCCACCCAGGTTCAGTAGGCAATGGCCTACTAAGAATTGGTCCTTTCCTGTGTCCAACAGAGCCACTCAGGGCAAACCCAGGTGCTCAAAAGGCTCCAGATATCAGTCATAGGGATCTTACAGGTCAAAGCAATGGGGTACCTCCACCTTCAAATCTGGAGGTAACAAAGCACAATCCTACAGTAAACAGTCTCAATGACTTTCCTCTACCATCTCCAAGCACTTATCTTTTGACAGCCCCCTTAGGGGGAAAACTAGCACTTCATGCTCAAAATTGGCAATTAATTACCCAGGACAAGTGGGTATTAAACATAGTATCACAGGGGTACAGATTGCATTTCCATACTTTGCCAATTCCAAACGGATGGCCAGATCTGCCACAAAACCAGTGGGCAGAGGCCCAGAAACAAGTCATGTTCCTCTTGGATATGGGGGCTATTCAACCGGTACCAGAAAAGGAAAAAGGACAAGGATTTTATTCAAGACTTTTCCTGGTACCCAGAAAAGACAAATCATGGCATCCAATACTGGACTTATCGAGTCTGAACATGTTCCTGGACATTCCAAAATTCAAAATGCTGACTTTACAACAGCCACTGCTTATGCTAGGCAAGAATGCCTGGTTGGTGACTCTAGACTTAAAAGAGGCATGCATGCATATCCCAATAAGGGAATCTTGCAGAAGATACCTCCGCTTCAAAGCAGTCTTTTTGCATTACCAATGCACTGCCCTTTGGCTTATCTACTGTGCCCAGGGTCTTTACAAAGTGCCTGGCACCAGTAATTGCATTCTGCTGACAAAGAAACATTCAAATTTATCCTTATCTGGATGATTGTCTCATTCAGGCAGAGGACAAGGACACTCTTCTTCAACATCTGTTGTTTGTAAAAAGGCTCCTAGCATGCCTAGGGTGCATCATAAACGAAAAGAAATCACAACTGCCCAGATGACTTACCTCATGCCAGACAAACAAATGCAATTGACAATATACTTCAAACAAATGGCAACAAAAACCCAGTTATCAGCAAGACAAATACTGCAGGCTTTGGGGTTCATGGCATCCTGCATTCTACTAATTCCATATGTGAGACTGCATATGAGGAAACTTCAATGGTACCTAAAAAGCTTATGGAGTCAACATTGTCACATTGCCTGGAAACAATGATTCCTCTCATTCCCTGCCTACAACAGGAGTTTCTTTGGTGGGCAGAGACATGTCACCAAAACAAGGGACTATCATTCACTCTACCCCCTGCCACCCAAACCCTAACTACAGATGCATCAGACTATGCTTGGGGGGCCCACCTGGTAGGGAGATGCATTCAGGGCAAATGGAGCCCAAACCAAATGCATCTACATATCAACCAGAAAGAAATGCTAGCTGTTCAGAATGCTCTGACAGCCTTCAAGGACTTAATTCATCCAGGACAACTACTGATAAAGACTGACAACACCACAGTTATGTGGTACATAAACAAGCAGGGGGGAGGGTACCCATTCCTACCCCCTTTGCAGACTAGACATGGCCTTGTGGAGCACAGCCTTGACTTACCAAATACATCTTCAAGCTCAATTCCTGCCAGGAAAGCAAAATACTCTGGCAGATGACCTAAGCAGAAATCTTATGGACCCACATTTATGGAAAGTGGATCCACAAATCTTCAGCATGTTAACACAGAAACGAGGAAGCCCAGACATAGATCTATTTGCCTCTTCCCAAAACTATCAGTTGGACAAATTCTGCACAAGAACTCACCACAAAAAAGCATGGAAAGTGGATGCTCTATCCTTCAGCTGGAAAAACCTATCAGTCTATGCCTATGCCCCTTTGCCTCTACTCTCCAAGGTCTTACTAAAAGTCAGGCAGGAAAAAACAAAAATGATTCTAATTGCTCCAGACTGGCCTTGCCAACACTGGTACCCACTTCTAAGGAATATGTCACACCTTCCTCCATGGTACTTGCCTCAAACACCTCATATATTATCTCAGCAGAACTATCAAATTCTGCACACTCAGCTCCAAACTCTGTATCTTGCAGCATGGCTAATCATCTAAGTATTCCAACCACATCTCTCAGTAAACCTGTCATGGATGACATTTTGGAAGCCAGAAGGTCTAGCACTAGAAAATCTTACGCTAATAAGTGGAATAGATTCTGTGCTTGGAACCAAGCACAAGGAATAGACACAGCAAAGCCCAATATTCCTCAGATTTTACAATACTTAACTGAGATGCTTGACAAGGGCCTATCTTTTTCTTCAATAAAAATCCATGCCTCTGCCATCTCGGCTCATTACAACACAGAGCCTCCCCTCTTTTCTCATCCACTGCTAAAACAGTATCTCAGAGGGGCCAAAAATTTAAGGCCTCCAAGGAGAGTGCCAACTCCTGCATGGGACCTCAATTTTGTGCTGGAAAAACTCACCCTGCCTCCTTTTGAACCAGCAGCTAGTGCAGATATAAAATGTCTTTCTTGGAAGACAGCTTTTCTTTTGGCAATCACTTCAGCTAGAAGGATTTCAGAACTACAGGCTCTCATGGCAGTGGAGCCTTTCATTATTTTTTACCCGGACAGGGTGGCCGTCAGGACCAATCCTTCTTTTATGCCTCAGGTATGGTATCCAGTGCGGCTCTTAACCAGATCATTCACCTGCCAACTTTTTTCCCAAATCCGCAGAACAAGGGGGAGTGGATTATGCATTCATTGAATATACACAGACAACTAAGATTCTACTTAAACAGGACAAAATCTCTAAGAAAGTCTGAGCAACTACTGGTAGCATTTGCTGCAGGATCAGAGGGGAAGGCTATATCAAAGCAGACTATTTCTAAATGGATAAGCCATTGCATTTGTTTCTGCTACTTGCACCATGGTAAACCTGTACCCAAGGGGATCAGATCCCATTCCACCAGGGCTGCCTCTACTTCAGCAGCTTTTCTCAGAGGGGTTCCTACCAGAGACATTCTAGAAGCTGCTACTTGGAGCTCAGTTCATACGTTCACAAAGTATTATCATTTACCTCTGTTCTCTAAATCCAGGGCAGGCTTTGCCACTGCAGTCCTGCAGGGCCCTATAGCTGCTCCTAATGCTGTTTATTTCCATCCTCCCATCCATAGCTTTGGGATTCTACCCAAATGTAATGACTGCAACAGTGAAACACAAAGAACATAGTACAGTTGTGTACACTTACCATAAATGTAGATCACTTTTGCAGTTTTCTTTCCTTCACTATACTCAAAAGCCTTTGTGGTATATTTGCTTTTAGTTGAAGGTAATTTTTTTGTTTCTAAGGTGCATTTATATATATTTACTGTTTATACATATAATTTTGCTCCCCATTTGGGGGGCACCTGACATCTGGGGCAAGAAAAACTGATTAAAATGGCATCGGCTGCATATTTTATACCCCTGATGACCTGACGTCATGGAAGAGGAGACAGCATCTGACGCAGGAATCCAAGCCTTTGATATTCAGGCCGACTGAGGGCTACCTGCCAGCAGATTACCCAAATGTAATGACTGCAACAGTGAATACACTCGAACATCTACATTTATGGTACGTGTACACAACTGTACTTTAACCAGGGTACAGCACTGATCCCATTGGAACCATTTCAGTCTCAACCCAAGGAAACCATAACAGATACATGACATTATGTACAGAGAGAATGAAAAAGGGCGATATATGCATATATTATATACAAAGTTAATGTTATAGTTGGCTTGAGGGTATAAAAGCAATAGATAAATAATATTCTATACAGAGCGACTAAAAATGTAGTTTATACAAGCATCAAATAGAGAGGGGCAGGAGAGTTGGCATGCTGAATTAATCATAATCAAAAATAGAGTCAGAGCCAGGTATGTAGACAAAAAAAGGGAATGAAGAGGTTAATTTGGATGACTAGAGAGATAACATTTTCCAATTGTCTCTGTTTTTATTTGGGAATGGAAAGTGGGGTAAGAGGAATAAATGATCTTTAAGAAAAAAGGGAGTGATTCCCATAGTTTGGAACCAAGGACGGAGAAAGCATCACCTGTGCAGCGAAGCCTAGTTTGGATGAGAGGATATGTGTGGTTAAGATGTCTAAAGTTGTATGTTGGTGCATCTCTGAATAGTCTGGAAACTCGAAATAATCCACAACGAGCAAACAAGCAAACTGTTAAAATAGCGAACCGGATCGCAATAAGAGCAAAGCTTCTGAAAACTCCAAATAAAATTTATTAAAGCAATTTTTTTGTCTGAAGAAGGCGAAACATTGTGTCTGCCAAAAGCGTGTATACGCTCACTTTTTACTTGCTTTAATACATTTTCAATGGGGTTATGATGTTGTATCTACAGTGATAAGTAAACTATGGATGAAGACTGCCAGTACCAGGACTATACAGTTTAATCTCTTCAAGCAAAGTGTAGATGTTCTTGCATGTGATAGATCTGAAGTAGAATATAGGATGTATGGAGGGGAGGTGGGAGTGTCAGATGCAGTCTGGAACTGATTAGAAAAAGGGTTGGGAAGGCTGTAGAAATGAGAAGGAAAACCACAGTCAGAAAGTTGTGAGGATGTGGAATTCATGGAGGGGGAGGCTCTTCCGTTCTGTAAGATGGTTGACCTCTTTCTAGAAGTTTTGGGGTGATTTTATTAGGGAGGTTTGCTATAATTTCATCAAGTGACTTTCATTTGAGCAAGTAGTTAGACTTTTATGTGCAACCTGAGCAGAAGGAGAGATCCTCTTCATCTTGTGCCTGTCTGGGGTCAAAGGGAAAATGATGTAAAGAAGGACCGTTAGCCGTAACCCATGATTCTGTGATAGCAACTGAATCAGGCTGATGTAAGGAAATAAAGGTGTTAATCTGGCCAGTTTTGCTTCTTACACTTTGTGCACTGATTAAGGTACAGGAGAGTGAAGATGGAACTGAGTTAGCTTTGATTGTACCTCAAACAAGCAGTAGGAGGAATAAGACTGGGAACGTTTGCAGAGATATTAGGAGCAGAGGAAGATTATTAAATGATAAATGAGTGAGTGTGTGTGTGTGTGTGTGTGTGTGTGTGTGTGTGTGTGTGTGTGTGTGTGTGTGTGTGTGTGTGTATATATATATATATATACATATATATATATATATATATATATATGTGTGTGTGTGTGTGTATATATATATATATATATATATATATATATATATATATGTGTGTGTGTGTATGCATATATATATATAAGAAAATGTTAGTTGTGTATGTTACTTTCCTGATATTTGTTTTGCAAGGGAGTGTGTAGTTTTAAAGGATACTGACGAAACAACGAAGGGCCAAACGTCTAAAACTGTGCACGTCTGTGGAATGGCCACAAAGCAACTGGCAAAGCAACTTGGATTTATCAGACGACGCTCTTTGGCTTTAGCTAGTGATGTGCACCCCAAACCTAAATCAAATCAGTTATATGCATACATAATTGTAATCGACTTTGAGTCAACGTGCTGGAACGATGGCAAGAAGCACTACACACAGGAGATAATTGAGTTTCCTGCAGTTTTGTTGAACACCTCTAACGGGCAGATTGAATCTGAATTCCATACCTATGTGCAACCTCAAGAGCATCCATTTCTGTCTGTGTTTTGTACTGAACTGACAGGAATAAAACAGAGTCAAGTTGATGCTGGAGTCCCACTGATGATCTGCTTGTCCCAGTTCTCTCGCTGGATTCGACATTTACAGCAGGAGAAAAATATAGCTTTTGTGTCTGATGCCTCCAAGCCTAGTAATCCAGAGACAAATGTCTGTGCTTTTGTGACATGGTCAGATTGGGATCTAGGTGTGTGTTTGCAGTATGAACGCAGAAGAAAACAACTTAGAAAACCTGATATTTTGAATGGTTGGATTGACCTCAGAGCCACTTACAAGTTGTTCTATAGAAGAAGACCTAAAGGACTAAATGGAGCTTTGCAAGATCTGGGAATTGAATTTTCTGGCCGGGAACACTCAGGTCTGGATGATGCTCGGAATACTGCCCATCTTGCTTGGAGGATGATTTGTGATGGATGTGTGATGAAAATTACCAAATCTCTAAACAGGCTGCATGAATTCATACCATTGAAGTCTGGAGATGAACCCGGTGAATGCGACAGCTCTCTACATTTTTGTGAGCCGTTTAGTGATGGACTGTGATGCTGGCAGTTCGCAGCCGTTTACCGAGATCAACAGGCTGTTACCCTTTTTCAGACAGTCACTCGCTTGTTGTGTTTGTGGTGAGCAGGTCGCATTGTCTTCTGATTTTTTGGCACTTTTATTTAATTAATTTGGTTTCTTTGAAAAGCAGTTAGGTCGTATTTGTTGTATAGAAGTACTTTTTCCATGGCCTATTCGGATGCAAAAAAAGTATTAAAATACACACTTTAGGGTTACAGCCACATTACCTTAACAAGTAAATTTGATTGTGTTGTTGTTACACTTAGTGCAGTATTTTGTGGATTTTTTTCTTCGTTATGAACGTATCACGATTTGTATAAACACACATTTTAATTTATAAAGTTGCCAGAATAACCTATTTTGCTTTAGTACGAATTTTTGAAAGAGAAGTCTATCCTCTTCCTAAGACCCCATCCTTTTATTTTTGTTTGTGCTGCCTACTCAACTCCACTACATCAATCTCTGCCACCTCTGCTTGCCAAACATGCCTCCCAAAATCCTTCATAATATCTATGTCCCATCATTACTACTTGTACTTTATTCCCCTATATTTTGCTACGTCCTACTCTCACAAAATACCCTTTTCCCTCCTCCTACACAAACCAACCCTTGTACTCATTCACAACCTTCTCTATCTACCCACTACAACAACATATCTTCCACTCTTATTCCTCCCAAAACACTGTACCTTTTCCATCCCAAAAGCCTCACTACACCAAAAACTCTCACTCTGAAAATCCTCCCTCCCCATAACAGCCTCCTAATTCTAAAACACAAAGACAAAAAGTTACTACCATTAATGACCTTGTCTTATATGGTATATTCATCCAACCCTGGCCCCTGCCTCACCACTAACAATGCCTCCCAAACCCTTTTTCTCCCTCTGAATAAAACATAGTCCCCTCACAATTCTTCTACCACTTCCTCTCCTAACCCCTTAAGCTCTTCTCTATCAATGCTCAGAGCCTAAATAACAAAATTCACCATCTTCATGCTTGATTTGCCACAACCAACGAGACATCCTAGCCATTTCTGAAACCTGGCTAAAACCCCATATCACCGACTCTGAAATCTTACCTCCTGGCTTCCAAATCCACAGAACTGACCGACCAAATAAAAAGGTGGAGGCTCTGCAATAATTTTCTCTAACCTTCTCTCCCTGATCCTCTACAAACTCCAACTCCTGAGTTCAAAACGCTGAACTTACAGCCAGTCTCCTTCGACTAAATAAACATAAGAACATCTGCATTATCTCCCTTTATATATCCCCAGGTGACAACACAACAACCCTTGAAAATATTCTTTACTGGGCCTCAACTGAAATCAAATTTGAAACCTACATTCTAGGCGACGTTAACATTGATTGGAATAAAATCAACTCTCCTTCCCCCTCCCAATTCATCAACCTCTTTAACTTCACCCAAGTAATACACTCAACCACCGCCTAACAAAACAAATCCCCCAGGATCTACCATTGACTGGATCCTAGTCTCTCATCCAAACAAAATAACTCTTTCAGGCACTATCCCTGATACCTTCAGTGACCATCTCCCTACTTTCATACACCGCCCACTAACTCTACCCAATATCTACACCACTACATCCACACTGAATCTCAGCAACTTCAACCCAACTATCTTCTCAAACATTCTTAAACATACCAACTGGCAGACCCTAAATACACTTCCCCTAGACAAAGCTGTAGAACAGTTTAACTCTATCTTCCTAAATACTCTGAACTCCTAGCTCCTCCAAGAAACAAACGAAGTCAAAGCTAACTCTGCCCCTGGCTATCCAAAGAAACAAAACAAGTCATGCATCAAAGGGACAAATCTTGGAAGCTATACCAGAAAAATAAAATCCCTTCTTCCTGCTCCAATACACCCAACTCCGTAACCTAGCTAAAAACTAATCACCCTGGACAAAAAGAACTACTACTACAAACTACAGTCCAACCAAAATAAGAACCCCAAACAGTTCTGGAAATCAGTAAATTCCTTCTCCACCCAGGATCTAAAAATAACCCTTGCCCAGACCCAAGTAAAACTGACTCAGATCTAAGCTCTCTCTTCAACAAATTCTTCACGGAATCTATAGCTAATCTTACCAAATCTTTCCCAACAATAATACATCCAACTCTCTTTCCTCTACTCCTAACAACCCCTCTAACTGTCCTCCCAGTTTCCAGCTGAAACCTGTTTCAACTATATTCATAAAAAGACTCTTATCTAAACTAAAGCCATGCACTAATGCCCCTGATAACATCCCCTCCTCTTTCCTTAAATGTGCTGTCAAGGTATTGCTCTCCTATCAGCATCTTAATTAACAGATCTATAAAAGAGTCATATGTTCCTATGCTTTGGAGATCAGCCTACATTCTCCCACTTCATAAAGGAGGCAAAAACACAAATATCTCCAACTTTCACCCAATTGCCCTACTCTCACCTTTATCAAAAATCCTAGAGAAATGCATCCACCAACTCATGCCTTTCTTAATCCATAACCACCTCCTAACACCCACCCAACATGGTTTCCTACCTGGACACAGCACTATTACTGCCTTACTATCCTTCTTAGAAACAGTCAACCAAGCCAGGGTTTCTGGGTTACTAGTTTCCACTGTACTGCTAGATCTATCTAAAGCCTTCACACCATCTCTCACAAACACCTTCTCTTTCATCTATCAAACCTTCATCTCTCCCTGATACTCTATCCTGGTTCTCTAGCTACTTATCAGATAGATCCCAAGCTGTCAAATGGAACAACTCTACCTCCTCCTTCTTACCTACACCCACTGGTGTTCCCCAGGGTCCATCCTTGGACCCATGCTTTTCAACATCTTCATAAATAACCTCCACTCTGCCATCCCAGACACAACAGTCATCCAATACGCAGATGATTCTACCTTAGTCTGCGCCCAACATTCCCAACTACTGACAAAACCCAAATAGCTTTTTCCACTACTGAGAACTGGATGCACCAAAATCATCTCTCTCTAAACTCTAATAAATCCAAAATTCTTCTCTTGCTCCCTCCAGGGCTTGCACATTTGATAAAACAGCATTCAAAATCATAAGCCAAACAAAGTCAACCATAGAGGTGGTCCCATCTGCAAAACTCCTTGGCATTACTATAGACGAGCACCTCAAATTTGATAGCCACATACAACAAAACATAAAGAAAACCCACCAAAAGCTAGGTATGCTCTATAAGAACAACTGCTTTCTCTCCAACTCTGCTAGACATTCCTTAGCAACTACCTATCTTCTACCATCTCTACTATATGGAGCCCCTCTCCTTACTAACCTGTCTTCTTCCATCTCCACTAAACTCAAATCTGCTATAATAAAATCTCTAAATTTGCTACCAAATCTAAAACCTCTTCTCACCATTGTCTTTCCCTACAAACTCTGAACTGGCTAGAACTCCCTAACTACCTAGACTACCTCCAACTAACCACTGCTCACAAATTAATATTCTACCCGGAAAATGCCCAGCCCTAGCAAACATCCTTCCGCCATACACCCCAAACAGATCTCTTAGATCTGAACACCAAAATTTAATCACCATCCACAAACCCAATCGCCCTGCTGGCCAGCTCCTTCTCTCCTACTCTCTTGGCAGGAAATGGAACTCCCTCCCTTCTTCTCTTAGAACAACATCTAACACTGAAGCCTTCAAAATCCAACTTTTCTCTTACTTATCATCTAAACATAAGTGCACCTGCTTACATCCTACATAAATCTACATAAATTCCCCTTGAACCCTCTACATCCTTTCTCTTTACTCTATCCTAATACTATCTTCTTTTCTTCTCTTTTCTCTCTCGATCACTGCTTGATCAAACTATATTCTACTCTCAGTTTATGTACTTTCTCTCTACTCCTCATATGTAAATATTGTAAATAGCATGTATCCTTACACCTTCTTTTCATACAGTCAAACCTGCTACTTGAAGGAAACTACTAAATCTATTATATCTACCTTCCTGAATGATGTTTTTTGAAGTATACTGCGTGTATTTGCTTTTTTACTAACTGTATTCAATGTAATGTTATTCCAAATGTATATATTTTATTACTATCTTTTACACTATGTAACTTAGATTGTATTTGCTTTGCTTTTGGAGCTTTTCTCCCCGGGCCTCCACTGAAAATGGGTACGTTCTGGCCCAGTGGACTTCCCCGGTAATCAAACTGGAAATAAATAAATAAATAAATAAATAAAGTAATTAACCAAAGTAGTTGGAGTGATGAGTGATTGTGTTAAATCTGCAGCTGCCTGAACACAATAGGCATTGGTCAGAATCATTAGACGTCCGACTGCATTTACACATGTTTTAAGTTTTGTAATTTTCTGTTTAATAGAAACTCTGATTATATTTATTTATTTGACATTTGTTAACTGGGAAAGTCTGACTGGATTAGAAAGAACCCAATTTCAGAGGAGGTCTGGGGAGAAAAGCTCCCGTTACATATTAAACATTTGCAATCTTTATACAGGAATCATGAAAAAAAAAATTCTTGAGAGAGTTACAAATTCCTACAGATATGTACAATGCAGAGATCAATGGAATTTTATACATATATTGTACAGAACAGAGAATGATGGAATTTTATACACAGATAACAGCAGTAATTCCTTGGTTACAGTAAATCCGATATTAGACGGATGGTAAAATATTCAAGTGAAGTAGATGTGCATGTGTTAGATGGATAGTGAAAGAGAGATCCAGTTTGGTGTCATGTGGAGAGAGAATTAGTGTAGGATATAGCAAGGATACAGTCAGGAGTTGAGCATGTGCTGTTTCAGTATAGTTCTACTGATAGTTCTTATTGTGACTGGAATTTTCATATTTCCTCCTATATGCATTGTTATTTGTAGTTAATGTTGTTATAAGCACCTTCATGCCCTTAATGGTGGTTTACCAGAATGTCAGAAGTGTGTCTTATGCATGGCTTATTGTTTTAGCAGGTACTACAAAACAATTATATGAAAATGGAAAGCAGAAATAACACCAGTTGTGTGACATGCTCTTTAATGCAATCAACTGGTTTTGTAAGCTTCCCTATCATTGTGGACTGGAACCAGATATTCCTATAATTAAATGTGATGCTAGGAAAGGCTACAGTAATGTAGAAAACACTTTGCATGGTTGTATTAGTTTTTGAATACCTCATGTATTTGAATATTTATTTATTTATTTATTTAAGTTTGATGACTGGGGAAGTCCACTGGGCCAAGAAGAGCCCGTTTTAATTGGAGGCCTGGAGAGAAAAGCTCAACAATAATTGTAAGTTACATGTCACATGTTACAAAAGGACATAGTTCATACAGCTAATTAAACATTTACAGCTAAGCTCCATGATATTTGCAATTGGCTTGTCACAATGTTACAAAATGAAAAGACAGTATTCAATACAGAAATTTCAACATTTACATAAAGTGAATATTTTTGTTATAAACTCAATTATAGGTTTAACATTTCCAAATATATAGCTACTAGCCATTAGTAGGTTAGGAAAATATTATGCATGGAGAGGGTAATAGTATATTTGAGATTGGAGAGTATAATACAATAGATATTAGAGGTAAAATTAGTTTTTGGTAGGGAAGGGATTGTTTTGGGTGGGATGAAGTAATATTAGAGGTAGTTGGATGAGTCAATGCAAGGTGGAATGAGTGGGGGTTAAGTTGGAGTGTGGCAAGGGCATTCCCTTTTGGAAGAAAGATGAGAAAGTAGCTGATATTTGAAATTTGTATGGTTAGGTAGGTTGCGTAGGTGTGTGGGGAGAGAGTTCCACTGTTTAGCTAAGGAGTGGGACAGCAGTAGATGGCCAGCAGGTCATGCAGGTTTGTGGACCTGAAGGAGATTTGGTTTTTGGATCTGAGTGAGCGGTTGGGAATGTAAGGTTTTAAGAAAGTAGCAAGAGCTGGGCAGTTGGTAGGTTTAAAGATGAGCTTGTGGGCAATAGTGAGTTGTAAGTAACTGAGGTAGTTGGGTAGTTCAAGCCATCTGAGGGTGAGGAGAGAGTGGCAGAGGTGGGATAAGTTTTTTGAATTGGTTGCAAATTTGGAGATCTTGTGGTAGCAGGATTCAAGTTTGGACCGAAGGCCAAGATGGAGATTGGTGAAAAGAGGGGCACCATATATAAGGGAGGGGGGTAGGAAGGTGGATGTAAGAGTCTGATGGGTAGAGGGGATTAGGAAGTGGTTGTGCCTGTAGAGGAGACCTAACTTTTGGTGGGTTTTCTTGATTGCAGAGAGGATGTGGGTGTCAAATTTTAGTTCTTCATCAATAATGATGTCAGGAAGCTTGATGCTGGGAACACTTTCAAGATGGGTGTTGTTTTGGCTCTGTATGGTGAATGTGGATTTGTCAATGCAGTTTTTGGTAGGGGAGAAAACATTAGTTTGGTTTTATTTGCAGTTAGTGCCACATGGGTAGACTACATCCAGGTTTCTGTTTTGGAGAAGGCTTCATTGGGTTTTTGCTAGGAGCTTGGAGGGGGAAAAGGCTGAGCAGATTATTGTTGAGTCATCTGCATATTGGATGATAGATGAGTCTGGAATGGATTGGTGAAAGTTGTTAATGAATAGGTTGAAGAGAAGAGGGCCAAGAACAGAACCTTGTGGGACACCTATGGGTGTGGGAAGGAAGGGGGAGGTTGAAGTTTTCCATTGGACAGCTTGTTGGCAGTTGGACAAGTAGCAGCAAAACCAGGCGATGGTGGTGGGAGAGAGGTGTAGGGTGGAGAGTTGGGATATAAGTAGGGTGTGTGAGATGGTGTCAAAGGCCTTTGACAGATCTAGGAATAGTGTGGATACGAACTTGCCTGAGTTGCGCTCGAAGTTTCTGGTTTCAAGAAAGGAAAGAAGGGCAGTCATGTTGCTGTGGCCAGGGCGGAAGCTGTGTTGGGTAAGAGAGAGGAGATTGTTTAGTGTTGGGTGTGCCATGAGTTGTGCTTGTATTGTTTTCGCTAGTATTTTAGAAAGAGGGGAAAGGATGGCAATAGGCCTGAAGTTGGTGGTATCAGTATTTTTGCCACCTTTGTGGAGGGGGATGATGTAAGCATGGCACCAGATAGAATGCCCATTATTAATAATATCTTTCTTCTTTCACTTTCCTGGTTTTCTGTATTTTGAATATACATTTAAAGAACTAAATATTTCATTATAATACAGTTCAAGTACATTTTTATGTAAAGAACTGCAATATACTTTGTTTGCTTCATACGCTTGATATTATTTTGCAAATATAATCCTGACTTTTGCTGTTGTTGTATATACTGATTGACTGATAAATATATGTGTTTATGTTTAAATTTATTTAAGAAAAATTAAAAAAAAAATTTACTTGCAATTTATAGATACATGTTATGGTCTACATGTAAGACTCAATGTGTTTTTTAATGTAAATCATAACCAGCTTACCTCACTTTGCAATAAATTATTTCATATGCAATATGAGGCAGTTTTAAACCATGTGTATATGTCCACTCCCTTAATAACCAGACCAAAGAAAGAGGAAAACAAAACAGACATAAGAGTAATAGGAAAGGCACTTAATACACTATTTCAAAGTTAGTGTATATGATAAAAAAGACAACACAAATTAAGAACCTTAATACTTAAAGTGATCCATATGTACAGCAAACATATCTACTTGCTATTGTCTGTTCTCTGGTAGCAAGGGCAGACAAAACAATAGTTTTCAATTGCTAGCTAGCCCAGCATCAGAAATTTGCCCTCTTCCCCACTGCACTGCAATCTCAGAGTTGTTATATATAGTTAGGGGGGGTGTGGAGGATGCAGCCCCCCCACCTGGGTGGGTTTAAAATAATGTGCTTTGTGTGACAGTCCAAATGCTGGGCAAGTCATTCCCTGGGAAAGTAATTCCCTGAACTAAACGTTTGCGGAAGTAAACATTTGTTGTATAAGGTTCGATGAATAAAGGTTTGCGGTAATGTAACTTCTGTAAAATTATATAGACCTGCCATACTATGTTGCCTTCCTTTGTGTATACCAGGTCATGAAAAACCTCTAATATTGTTTATGTAATAGTAGAGGTGAGATCAGCAGCCTACACATCAACCAGTTAAATATTCTCTATAGCTTCATCGTCCCACTGTGCTTTCTTAAACATATGATGGCTAATCAGTAAGTGTGCTAACCCTTCTGTAGACTTAACTACATTAAATATTTAAGTGCGTTAGCCCTTCTGTAGACTTACCTACGTGAAATGTTTGTGTGTTGCCCTTCTGTAGCCTTACCTACGTGAAATGTTTAAGTGTGTTAGCCCTTCTGTAGACTTACCTACATGAAATGTTTGTGTGTTAGCCCTTCTGTAGACTTACCTACATGAAATGTTTGTGTGTTAGCCCTTCTGTAGACTTACCTACATGAAATGTTTGTGTTAGCCCTTCTGTAGACTTACCTACATGAAATGTTGAAGTGTGTTAGCCCTTCTGTAGACGTACCTACGTGAAATGTTTGTGTGTTAGCCCTTCTGTAGACTTATGAAATGCTTGTGTTAGCCCTTCTGTAGACTTACCTACATGAAATGTTTGTGTGTTAGCCCTTCTGTAGACTTACCTATGTGAAATGTTTGTTTGTTAGCCCTTCTGTAGACTTACCTACGTGAAATGTTTGTGTATTAGCCCTTCTGTAGACTTACCTATGTGAAATGTTTGTGTGTTAGCCCTTCTGTAGACTTACCTACATGAAATGTTTGTGTGTTAGCCCTTCTGTAGACTTACCTACATGAAATGTTTGTGTGTTTGACCTTCTGTAGACTTACCTACGTGAATTGTTTGTGTGTTACCCCTTCTGTAGACTTACCTACGTGAAATGTTTAAGTGCATTAGCCCTTCTGTAGACTTACCTACGTGAAATGTTTGTGTGTTAGCCCTTCTTTAGACTTACCTTCGTGAAATGTTTAAGTCTGTTAGCCCTTCCGTAGACTTACTTACATGACATTTTCCTCTTCCCTTTCTGATTGTACATGGGTGGGGGGAGTTTGATCAATCTCAAATGAACAAGGATACAAGAACTACCCTGTCCTCACTGATCAGTGTTTTTCCACATGATCAGAGACTGTATTCCCATGATCCATGAGGTGGATTTCATCTGACACTCAGACATAGCTTCCTGACTTCTCACTCTGTTTACACCAATGGAGTCATGTTGGGGTGCTTCACACTCCTTTTTTTCCACAATTCCAAGAAGTGAGGAAAGCCTTTACCCAATATTACATCCTTTCCATTTATGCCAAAAGGTATTTTCTTTTATCCTGTTTTATACAACCTCCTTCTACTTCCTTAATCAAGTCCATTTTATGTTCAGGTGCTAATTTTTCACTTCCCAGTTATAACATGGTGCCTGAATCTAACAGTGCTGTGCAGGGATTCCCCCCACCTTTACACTTTTATCAGTTTGTTTTCAATATAAATCATAAACAGAGCTTGTTCCGGCTGAGAATATAGTTTTTCTCCTTAAAGCAAAATTTTATTGCACACTTCACACTGCAGAGGTTTACTTGCTAAAAATGACAATTTCAAACAAATGGTCTAAGGTAATTGCACTTGAGACATTTAATTGCTCCATTGTATGTTCTGCACCCCCCCCCATAAATTCATAGATAGTTGCTAGGCATGCACTCCAGACAATTAAGGAGTCTAGCCTAGGTTAATTAACTTACTTAAAGTCACACAGCAGTCAAATAAAGGTGGAAAGATTCAGACCCTGCATGCTTTGGCACAAGAAGCAGCTCCTTAACAAGTAGAGCCTTAGTCTGCTGCACTAACTGCCAGACTAATATATCGAAGCTTTAATCCCCTGAGCCTTTTCCTGATCTTCACTTTTAACGTTTCTGAAAGACCTTTGTTTCCCACTTCTTAACACACTTAGTGCATTTCTTGGGTGAACGAGGCTCAGTGACATTCTGTTCAGGATTAAGTGACAATTCAGCAGCTATAGAAAAACACGAAAAACCAAAGGACATCCAAAAAACGAAAACCAGTGGTAAGCACAGCCAAATCAAAACCAAGAAAGTCTATGAGTGTTTCAACTAAGACCAAAGCTTATTTCTAAAGGTACAACTTCCAATGCATTGGCTAAACATATTGGTGAGTTTAGTACGCATAGTTTTTTATTCACAGTTGTACAACAGATCTGTAGAAACCCGAGGGGTGGACCTTGGCACCTAAAGCTTGAGGAACAAGAGTTGTTATGGCAACTGCGGACGAACGCTTATGTGTATCCTGGGATTAACGATATGTGTTCAATAAAATGCCTTCTTAGGTTAAAAGCACTGGAATGTTAGTTCAAATTCAAATTTAAGCTTTAGGTATTATTTATAAGCTTTTTTAATGTGAAGAACTCTCGTGTTGTTTGCAAATGACATCCGTAATCTTTCTGTGATGTTTCTAGCTGAAAGCTTTGGTCTTAGTTGAAAGTTCTATACTGCTGGATAGCTTTAACTTTTAATTTTTAATCTTCAATTCAATTGTATTTAATTGATTCTTAATTAATGTCTTTTCTAACTGGATGTAATTAACCTCTGACCGTATATATGGTGATAGTGTTGTTTGATTCTTTGTCTGAAGAAGTGCATATACATTTGGTGCATGAAAGCGCTAACAATTAAATTTTAAACAACACTCATAGACTTTCTTGGTTTTGATTTGGCTGTGCTTACCACTGGTTTTCGTTTTTTGGACAATTCAGCAGCTAACATGTTGGTCCACGGAGGTGAGGTTTCCTTGTGACATCCATTTTGTAGCACACAGTAGGGCTTCTAAGAACCAGTTATGGATAATCATCTCCACTATCTTCGGGGCACTGTTTACTCCTTCTTGCAAGCACTTACAAGCTATGGGAGGAAAGGTCAAGCAGATGCAAATGAAGTGTTGAGCCAGTTGTGGAACATTAATCAAATTTCTGGGAATAGTGTAGTCTCTTGTAAAGTCTGAACCTAACGCTGCTGCAGCTGAACAGCCACGCTGCTTCGCAAGGGATGGCTTACACCTGTCACCACTGGGCTTCGGGATATTGGCTAAGGCTCTTGCCACCCCCATAGTGCCTTTTTTAGGCAAGGCTCAAAAGACAAACCCACCTCCTTAGAAAACAAAAATGGAAAAAAACTAAGGATAATGCTGCTCAACGCCAGAAGTCTAAATCTCAAGATGCAGGCACTTGATGCACTCCTCAGCATGGAGAACATCGACGTCTGTGCAGTAACTGAAACCTGGTTCAAGGCTCCTGAGAGCACCCCAGCGCTACCAGGCTATACCTCGTATCATGCTTTTTGGCCCCAAAACCCGGGCCGAACCACAAAGGCAGGGGGAGTGTCCATATTCATCAAAGACACCCACACCTCCACGTTAGTAGCAACACATGAAGCATCAGAGACCATACAGGTGCAACTAACCATAGGCAAAACTGCTATACAACTGGTAGCATGTTACAGACCACCCTCCCAATCTCAAGAACCCCACTCAGCCTTCCTGAAGACATTGGAGAATATGAATGTATCACAAAATACCATCATACTGGGAGACTTCAACTACCCAAACATAGATTGGGTACATTATTCTAGCCCTAATACCCTAGCCCAAAGGTTCCTGGAATTCATAAATTCAAATGCACTGGAACAACTAGTCACCTCTCCCACTAGGGAGATAATATACTAGACCTGATCATCACAAACATGGGGACAAAATGCTCCACACCGAAGTATACCCCTCACTAGTGAGATCTGACCACAAACTAATCACCCTGGATATACATATCCCACCTCCACCCCCAGCACAAAAGACCACAGTGAAAAACTTCTCAAAAGCAGACTTCACTCTTCTTAAGACTGAGATGGTATCCTTTAAGCCCACTGTGCCAGTGGATACCACATCCCACAATGCGAATCCTTCACAAATGCTTTCTATGGACATCTCCAAGAATGCATGGATCATGCAATCCCAAACAAATCCAAGTCCCTCTCCACCAAATGTAAGCGTCCTGTCTGGTGGACCTCAGCCATAAACAAATTGTATAACAAAAGAAGGAAGCTACTGCACGTCAGAGCGAAATCCCATGAAGGGAAGACATATCTGATCAACATTAGCAGAAAACTACATTCTCTCATAAAAACATCCAAGGCAAACTTTGAGAGAAAAATCGCTAAGGACACTAAAGATAACCACAAAGCCTTCTTCAGCTATGTTAGAAACCTGGGCGGAAACCCTCAGATATGCTCAGAGTTGGTTCATAACAACAAAAAATACACTGAACCCACAGATATTGCTAACATTCTGGCTGATAGGTTCAGTGCAAATTTCTCGCCTCCTTCACCCCCAAAAGAAGAAATACTTATCCCAGCTGAATGTAATCTCCCTGTCATCTCAGATGTCCAAGTGTGAACTGCCCTAAACAAAGCAAAAAACATAGCATCAATGGGACCTGACGGTATCCCGGGGTGCATGTTACGTGAACTCCAAGAGGAGCTAAACCCACACATAAAAATGCTATTTAACCTTAGCCTTACTTCGGGATATGTACCTGAACACTGGCGTACAGCAACAGTGGTCCCACTCCACAAGGGGGGTGCCTTTACAGACCCTGGAAACTACTGCCCCATAAACTTGACTAGCCTGGTCTGCAAAGCTATGGAAAGAATCATTATGGAACTCATAAACGGAGACATAGGGGACCTACAGATGCTTGACCCCACCCAGTTCGGCTTTGTAAAGGGCAGATCCTACCTTTTAAACCTGGTTGACTTTTTCGAAACAGTCACTAGAGCCATTGATGAGGGCAAAGCAGTCCATACAGCATACCTGGACTTGGCTAAGGCCTTCGACACAATACCCCACTCAGGCATCATAGATAAGTTAAACAGCTTAAAAGTAAATCCTTATGTCACTAGATGGGTTGCAAACTGGCTAAAGGACAGAACCCATAAAGTTAAAATCGCTGGAGCAATGTCAGACTCAAAGCCAGTCACAAGTGGTGTCCCACAGGGATCTGTCCTGGGACCCCTCTTGTTTGGCATTTATTTCTCAGATGTTAAAGCAAACATGGGAGGCTGTGGCTGACAAAGTTCACAGATGACTGCAAACTAGGCACCATAGTCGATACACCAGCAGATACACACATCCTACAAAAGGCCTCACTGAAACGGACAACTGGTGCCGTAGTCACAGCCTTAAACTAAATGCCAAAAAATGTATAGTCATCCCTTTTGGAAAAAACAAAGTACCCACAAATTATCACATAGACAACAACCCACTGAGTACAGAAAAAGTAATCAGAGACCTAGGGACCCAAGTAGACAGTGACCTCTCATTTGACACCCACGTTGCCAAAGTGGTTAGAAAAACATTCTACCTTGCACACCTCATCATGAAGGGTTCACATCCAGATCCAAGGATGTCATTGTACCCCTATATTCCTCCCTCATCAGACCCATGATTGAGTACAATGCCCCATTTGGTATGTACCTCACCCAGCACTTGCAACAGCTGGAGAGTCCACAAAAGTACCTCACCAAAAGGATCAAGGGTCTCCAACATATGTCTTATTCGGCCAGACTAAAGAAACTTCAGCTCTATTCAGTAGCATACCGCCTGCTCAGAGGTGATCTCTGCCTGACGTACAAGGCCATGTCCAATCAGGATCTGATGGACATGCTCCACCTCAAAAATCCAAATCCATCAGGACCACGAGCTAAAGACTTGAACCTCGGCAGAAGTGTGAATAGGCCATGGGGGAGGAGTAGATTCATAACCCAGAGGCTTCCCATGCTTTGGAACAGGATCCCAGTTCGTATTAGGCAGAGCCCCTCACTGACTCTCTTCAAGAGAAATCTTGATGAGTGGATGGGAGATCGTAAGTTTACCCCAGGGGTCACATCTGTGTCACTGCTAGACAGGGGCACAGTAAACTAATTCTATTATATAAGGGGACCTTCACTGTGTCACTACTAGACAGAGGCACAGTATTCTAGATTTATTCTGTACATTTTTGTACCATTTCATGGGGTGGCAAAAGCCACATCACTATGGCTAGGCTTACAAATGCCCCAGGGCAGATAGCGTAGTACTATACTATGAAACTATAAAACTATGAAACTATATGTAAGATAATTCAGTGTTACAACACTACCAGAACACACTGGCCTTGGCTAAAAATCCTAAAAGATAAACATGATCCCATTAGAGAGATTCTTCAAGTGATTCCTCAGTTACCAGAGAAAGAGTTTCAGAGATGTACTAAAATCAGCTTAGAAGTTCAGTTACTGAGAGAAGTCTTAGTATAAGATTGGCCAGACTAAAAACCTTTAGTCAAAAATGAAGTCCAGTCCACCCTAGCTGCATGGTGCAGGGCACAGATTCCGGACTGCATCCCAGATGACCATGCTTTGATTAGTAACCCTGACATTGGAGGAGCCACGCAGGAGGGGGGGGCAGAGTGAAGGAGCATGATCTGCTCACCTCTCCAGGGGGTGAGAGAGGGTTTTATATAAATGGGGAGCACACTGATTGGTGCTCACTTCCTGATGGAGGCTGAGACTCTCATCTCTTGTACCACTGGGATGGAGCAGGTATACCTGACTGGATCACCCCTTGCACTTCCTGGTGGAGGCTGAGACTCTCATCTCTTGTACCCCTGGGATGGAGCAGGTATACCTGATGGGATCACCCCTTGCACTTCCTGGTGGAGGCTGAGACTCTCATCTCTTGTGCCACTGGGATGGAGCAGGGATACCTGACGGGATCACCCCTTGCACTTCCTGGTGGAGGCTGAGACTCTCATCTCTTGTACCCCTGGGATGGAGCAGGTATACCTGATGGGAGCACCCCTTGCACTTCCTGGTGGAGGCTGAGACTCTCATCTCTTGTGCCCCTGGGATGGAGCAGGTATACCTGATGGGATCACCCCTTGCGTAAGTGAGAGGATGTCTCAGCAGGTATACCTGACGGGATCACCCCTTGCACTTCCTGGTGGAGGCTGAGACTCTCATCTCTTGTACCCCTGGGATGGAGCAGGTATACCTGATGGAAGCACCCCTTGCACTTCCTGGTGGAGGCTGAGACTCTCATCTCTTGTGCCCCTGGGATGGAGCAGGTATACCTGACGGGATCACCCCTTGCACTTCCTGGTGGAGGCTGAGACTCTCATCTCTTGTGCCACTGGGATGGAGCAGGTATACCTGACGGGATCACCCCTTGCGTAAGTGAGAGGACGTCTCAAAGTGCAGGTATACCTGACGGGATCACCCCTTGCGTAAGTGAGAGGATGTCTCAAAGTGCTTGCCTTTCTCCTACTCCTTATCAACTGCATGCATTAATGATGGGAAAACAAAGGAGAAAACCTGTCATCATACTGACACTCACCTGAATGATGGCTGCCTCCTGGCCAACCCTTGCCCAGGTGATGGGGAACAAGTGAGCCAAATTGCAATGGAGGTGACTGGTGACTGACAGTCAGGGCAAAGAAGTGAAAAAAATCTAGTCCTACGTTTTTATTAAAGAGGAAATAAATTGTGTTCAAGACTTGATGTTCAGTACCTAACTAATTGAGAAAACAGGTACTTGATAGAATGCATGAGTCATATATCAGAATTTTTGAAATGCAACGAAGGAGTGAGAGATTTAATATGTTGGGCCAGAATGTGAGCATAGGAAGTAAAACTGGTATAAAGATTTAATTTCTGAAATTCATGCCATAATAACATTCCAAGAGATATAATGTCATCTGACACTGAACATGGTTTTCCAGGAAGTGAAAAGCACCTAAAACCCTAGGGCTTAGTGGGCACTCATTTCTTTCAGTTTTAGCAAAGCAGTATATATTTAATGTATGCAGATTATTTTTCCAAAAACATTGAAGTGATTATGTTGGGGAAACAGTGTAAGTAAGATATCTGCATTGAAGTTTGGTCTTTCAAAACAATGCAATCCTGATTTGTCATATCATATCAAACAATGGCCTACAATATATGAGCCAATAATATGAAAGACTTGAACAAGACTGGGTGATTTATTTATTCATTTACTGACACTAGATTACCGAAAATTCCGACTGAGTAGGAGCCCATTTTCAGCAGAGGCCTGGGGAAAAAACCTCCAAGGTTTTGCAAGACATTTTAAGAACAATAATTTTACAGTCTTTAAAAATAATACAAAAACAACTACAGATGAAATAATTATACCAAATTAGGCATAATTAGAAAACATTGATTAAGAATAGATACAAATTGTATGACAATAATTTAATAATTAAAGAAATTTTAGCCAGCTTATAGAGAAATTAAAGGTAAGTTAGTATAATACAAACAGGAACTGCAATATGAAATGAGAGAAAAGTAGGTTTATGGTATATTTAGAGAAAAAGCAAGGGGAGATGAAATTGATAGAAGTAAAGAAGCGAGCGAAGAAGAGAGAGTAAGGAGGTGTAAGGTATGAAAAGTTTTTTGTCCACATTTAGGGATATTGGTCATCCTTGTGTTGAGTAAGAATAGAGACAGCTTTTGCCTACAAAGTCTTTCTGAATGGTTTTGAAGGATATTTGGAGATTTTAGTTACAAAGCCATGTTTCAACTGCTATTAAAGCTTTCTGAGTATTTTTTTTGAGGTTTGCCATGTTGACAGATGTCAAATGAGTGTCGAGTCATCTGCATACTGTACGTGGGAGGCCTGTTGTATAGATGTGTGGAGGGTGTTGGGGAGAATGTTAAAAAGCCGGGGGACCAAAGATAGAGCCTCGTGGTACACCACTGGTGACTGGAAGTTGTGGAGGGAGGGTGGAGTGCCATTTTACTGACTGATACCTATTGGATAGGTAGCTCTTGAACCATAGAAGGGTGGACTGACAGAGACCTAATGAGGACATTCGAAGTAGAAGTTTGCTGTGACAAACTGTGTCAAAGGCTTTATAAAAGTCTGAGCAACTCGGAGTCCTAGTCTTTTTTCTTTGTTTCTTTCTAATTAGTTTAAAGACTGCAGGTGATGCCTGAAATAGATGATGAATTGCATCACTGTCCTCTAAAAATATCCCTTCTTTTAGCTTATTTCACAAATAAATAGACATTCATTTTAATTATACAACGGGTCATTTGTATTCAATAAGAGCATACTGATTGGACAACCCGATCGGCGTGCCTGTTGTTAATCGAGCATATACCCATAGAATAATGTTTGGCCACTGAAGTATCATTGAGGGGCTGGACTTTTTATTGGAATATGCTGAGGGACAGAGCAAAAATAGAAGAACAGTCAGGTACATTGTCAGAAATAAAGAAATAGAAATGTACCCGATTTTTCTTCTATTTCTGCGCTGTCCCTCATAAAATCGTGACAGAAAAAAAACGACGACAAAGATTCTCATTTTCTCCATTGCTTTTCCTGAACTGCACTGATGTACTTTGCAAGCACGGGGACACAAGTCCCATGCGCATGCTTAGTACATCAGTAAAGAAAGAAAAACACGGACGAACAACACTTCAGCGTCCTCACACAAAGACATTATTTAAGAAAGGTATGGAATTTCTTTCTTAATTAATGTCATTGTATAGTAGCAACTATCGACTCCTGGGTGTGACTGTATCAGGATTTATCCACACACACAGTCATGGATTATTTCTTAATTATTTTATATCATGTTGCCATAGAGAAAAATCCTTGCCTGTTTTTCTATACAAGATACAGTCCAACTCAATACAGAACTTTGGGATCTGTTGAATCAACCTGCAGAATGAAATTTTCCATTAAGACTCTGCCTGATTGGGATACCCGTTTAACAAATGTAGTTAAGTACAATTTTCAGATCTTAATCAGTAGGACATATAAAGTAGAGGCAATCCAGTCAGCAGGGAACACAACATTTCTTGACTAATACCCAAAACCATCAATAATGTTTCAAAACAATAGTCTAGCCTGAGGGATACCTGCTATAACTCACTGAATATATGGCCAGTATATTATGACTCATACATCATGCAAACAGCTAAACAAACCATAATTAAATATTATTGCTGCAAGGGCTGTCTCACAATCTGCACAAAAGATAGATTAAAATGCACCGATTCTGTCTGCACATATTAATGATTGCTATATTATGCCACTTATTTAAAAAAAGCCATTCTGGAAAGCTTTCTCATATGTATGTGCCTTGCCACTGAACCTGCAGGCTGAAAAGTCTGACAGGTTTCAGCAGGGCTACCTGAGCAAAAATATTCTTGGCTCCTGCTTAAAACTATAATTTGTACCTTATTATAAAGCAGATTGAAAAGCTCCTGCTTAGTTGCATTTGTGTCGGTAGTCGTTCTGGTCAGAATCAAACTCTCTATCTTGCATTTCTGAGGGACACACCTTAACTATTATCCCAACCACATGTGCTGCTTTTTTTAGTCTTATGAATACCCATTCCATGAATGTCAATCTGCCCTGCCACACTTTAAGACACTAGAAAATACCCAGTCTGTTACTGTTAGTAACTGTGAGGGAGAAACCTTCCTTTATCATTTTATTTTTATGTCTGTGTGAGTAGCCATTTTGTCTCTCATTGTGTTCATCTTTCAGTAGAAACACAGGTAGATATCAAATGTACCAAAGTCATATATATATATATATATATATATATATATATATATAGTTAAAAAAATGACATTTTCTTTTTCTTTCTTTTTCTTTAGAAAATGGTGTATTGTCATCTTGCCGTCCTCTACAGCTTTTTTCTTAGTGATACCTCAGTACGTATTAGTGGAGTATGTGGCAAATGTCTATATAACTGGGATCACTGCTAGTTTCTCACCAGTACTGGGTGATACGGCTTTGATTCTTGATGGTCTTTTTTGGCTGTAAGCTTAGTAAGAACCTATAAACCTATGACATTCTTCCGTGAACCTTAGCATATCTGTTGTGCATTTATTATACAAGGTGATTTGACAAATATGTCAGTGAAGTCAGTAGGAAGCAGGTTGAAGAGACCCTGGAGAGGCGGAAATATGCTCTAGAGAGGAGAGGAATGAAGGCTGGCAGGACTAAGACAGAATATATGTGTGTGAATGAGAGGGAGGATAGAGGAATGGTGAGGATGCGGGGAGTAGAGCTGACGAAGGTGGATGAGTTTACATACTTGGGACCAACAGTTCAGAGTAATGGTGAGTGTGGAAGATAGGTGAAGAAGAGAATACAGGCAGGGTGGAGTGGGTGAAGAAAAGTGTCAGAAGTGATTTGTGACAGACGAGTACCAGTAAGAGTGAAAGGGAAGGTCTACAAGAGGTTAGTGAGACCAGCTATGTTATATGAGTTGGTGACAGTGGCATTGGCAAAAAGACAGGAGTCAGAGCTGGAGGTGGCAGAGGTAAAGACGTTAAGATTTGCATTGGGTGTGATGAGGATGGGCAGGATTAGGAATCAGTATATTAGAGGGTCAGCTCTGGTTGGACGGTTTAAAGACAAAACCAGAGATGAGAGATTGCATTGGTTTGGACATGCGCTGAGGACGGATGCTGGATATATTGAGAAAAGGATGCTAAGGATGGAGCTGCCAGGTAAAAGGAAAAGAGAAAGGCCTAAGATAAGGTTTGTGGATGTGGTGGGAGAGGACATGCAGGTGGTTGGTGTGACAGAGCAAGATGCAGAGGACAGGAAGAAATGGAAACAGATGATCCGCTGTGGCGAACCCTAATGGGAACAGCTGAAAGAAGAAGAAGACAGTGAAGTCACATTTTGACTGCATCCAATGCTTTAGTCCATCTTTATAGATAAGCACTAGGCTAGCTGCCCTTGCAGGCCATTTTGAGTTTAGCCAATTTCCCGTTAAAGGTGAGAATCAAACCCTATATTTTGTGTCTGTGAGGTAAACACCTTAACTATTATGCCAGCTACATAAATCTCTTACTGCTGGAATTTCCAACTGGAAAGTATGGAGCTAAGTAGCTTAGGCTGCTCCCCTAGAATGCCTCATTACCATTTGTGGTATGCTACGGAGACAGCCCACTGTGGTACTCCACCACTTTGTTGTACAGCACTGCAGTAGGGCTGTCTCTAAACTGGTACTGGTTACCGTGAGGTGCACACTGGACTTACGTATCGCTTTAACTTTTCTAAATCAGGTGCATGATCTCTCCAGTTACAGACATATGAAATCAATGCATAATTTAAATGTTACATATTATGGAGCAATGTATGACCTCCAGACTTACCAACATGCAGTCATGTAATTTAGGCCATTTACAAAACTAACCTCAATTTATTATTGTAGTTTTTTTCTTCACAACAACTCCTCAATAATATATTTATTCTTCAGGATGGAAAAAGATTTGCCAGCAACTTTAAACTAAGTGTCTTGCATCCCATCCCCCACTCCTTAGATAAGCCATGTGTAGCAAATTATCTGGAATGAAGTTAAATTTTAATGTCTTAGTTTCTGCTGCATTTTTCATTGCTTGACATTTGCCCATTTTGTTCACCAAACCTGTTTAGTGACTACTTCTGTTTTCCTCTGGCAGTTTGTGCTGGCATTAAAAACAGTCAAATGTTTGCTTGCATTTCAATGTCCAGTTTTGTCATAATTGAGACGGTAGATGACCTTTTGTGGGGATAATTAGAAAGGGGGACTTTTAAGCTTTCACAATGCAAGTTTAGTCACTAACTCCATGGCATAGAAGTTGTAAGATGTTATAAACTTAAACAGAACACAAGTGACCAGTGTTTGAGTGGTGGAACTATCAACTAGAAAGCCAGTTGTAAAACGTGGTTTGCTATTGAGCCTTGCTGGGGGGAGCTATGTTTTTCTGCTTTAAAGACATGCCTCTGATAAAGACCAGCACATTGTCCATGAATAAACATGGACCTATGTGAGTACATCAGATTAAGATGGCATTCAGGCAATGGATGTACAAATGTGGTCAGCATTTAAATGTATCACATGTTTTGCACACACAAAAAGTGTGCAAACAGGAACACAAATGAAACCCACTGTGGATGACAGCAAAGTGACACTCATATCTCATCTCCCACTACCCTGACAACAAACACGGTCTCCAAAAGGCTCATTTCTTTGAAAGAAGCCTCTGTCATGGGATGATGTAGAAATCACCGATAGGACAGATAATTAAATGGGGTCAGTAGAGAATCTGTAGGGGCCAGGTGTAAAGGTTGTGGGAGCAAATAAAGAACAAAATATCAATCTGCATCAATAATATGACCAGACTGTAATGCAAGCAATCATAAAAAGTTTTCTTATTGTAGAAGAAAAAATTGTGAAAGATCAGGGAGGGCTCTAACAGTTACTCAGTCATTGCACTTGGGGCTTAACTAACAGGTCCAAAGGATGCTGACCCAAGCAGCGTGACGCAGACTTATATAAATTAAATACTACTTTTTTGGAACACATTAACATCTGTCAAATGTGAATTTTCTGACATTGCATTTGATGACCTTGATTCACCAATAAAGTTATTAGGAAAAAAGAGAAGTGAGAACTGCCAGAAAACATAAAGCATACAAAAGTGCAAAAATATATGCTTACCACACACAAAATACACTACTCCCAGATCATTTATTTATTTATCTGTTTATTTTATGAAACATGCATCCTAAAATTTATGATTATGACAGATCAGCCACTAGTTTTTAGGTATGACATCATATTCTGTGGTGGAATATGTGGAATATGGTGTGTGTGTGTGTGTGTGTGTGTGTGTGTGTGTGTGTGTGTGTATATATATATATATATATATATATATATATATATATATATATATATATATATATATACATCAAGAAGAATTTAAATAGAAACTTGAAGAAAGAGATGTAAAATTGCTCCTTCCATTTCAAAGTACATTAGACAATATTATTCATATCAGAAGGAATGCAGGTGTTTTTGCATTATGGAGTGTAACCTGTTAAATGCTGTAAATTTGTAAGCAGGCTGGAGATATAGTCAAAGGCTGTGAACTGGAAGTATGTTCACTATGGATAAACATTGGAAGGGTTTGCAAGCCTGAAGGTACTAAGTATACACAAGCAGTCTGGTTCTGGTCAGATTGAATTGTTATAGAACACAGAGAGTAGGTTGCTAATAAAAGTTAGTGCTGACGAAAATAGGTGAGTTCCTTCTCTTATCTCAGTTTCTTTTAATCCCTAAGCAACATTACATGATCTGTTATCAGTCTGACAAACCCACTAATACACCTCTTCAAATGCCCAAAGTTTACTAATGCAAAAGTATCTTTTATACTGTAATAGTTGCCTCTACTTTCATACGAATGCAATCTAATTAGCAAATGCATTTGTAATTGTTAATGTGTATTATTTCATGTCTGTTCATTATACTACTGAATTTCCTGCATTTTGACAGTGATCTTACCTTTGACCACCCTGAGTCTACTGTGGTGAGAAAATCATTCTATGTTGCACAATTTATAAGTAAGAGTTGTTTGTGTTTTGGCTTTTCCTGGTTAGGGGTTGCCACAGCAGAACTCTAGTCTGCTAATGATTGGCAGTGGATTTTTACAGTGCAGAGTTGCCAGCCCGACGCCCTCCCAGGAGGTCATTGTTCTCTTGTACGTAACTCTCATCAGAGCAGTCAGTGAGTACAGTGCATCCCTTAGCATGTACCTGACCAGGCACTTGAAAGAGCTTTAAAAATGTCTTCATATCTGTGATATTTGTTTAGGAGAATAGCTTAAGGGAAAATTTCCATACAAGCCAGTATGGAATATAACCAGAGGTCAGAAAGATTTTGTGATAATGAAAATTTGTTGAAATTGAAGAAACATGGCAGCATTTATTTTTTGATTATGTACCAATCAGAAGTTTATGGAACATGTAAGATCACCAACGAAGCAATGGCACCAGAGCTAGATATTAAACTGTGTAACCACGCAAATAGCTCCAGAATCAGACTGCAGAAGACACAACCAGCCATATAAGTAAAGTGAGTTACCAATAAAAATAGTTAAAAACTTGAACTTTAATAACAGACACATAAAGGCAAAGTACATTTGTTAAGCACTTTCATCAGAGATAATCAGGGACTTCATCAGAACTACGCACTGGAAAAAGACATTACGTTAAATAAACCATTAATTAAGGACATCATTAATGCAATTAAATTCAAATAAATGAAACCCTTTACATTTATAATGTACCATTGTATCATATTATATGTAGATAAAAATAAATATTTAAAACTTGGACAAGGAATAAATAGGTTCATAGGTGTGTACTAGGCTAATAGCCCTGGAGCCTTTACAAGTCTAGCCTATAGAAGTGCCCTGGCATTGTGCCACCTGACATTAGTTCCCAGTATCTCTATCAAGTAGAGCCACTGGAGTGATCCCCGGGGTGAACTTAAATAACAGGATTAAGGTTATTATAGTTCTAGTTTTTTAAGTTTAAGATACTGTCAATACAAATAGATTCATTAAGCCAGGAAGTTTGTCTGCAGCTGTCAACAACTGCCGTTTAAGTTTGAGAGCTTTGATTTTTAATTTCTATGGTCCTGCTCTCAAATCAAGATATATAGAGTCAAGACCACAAATTTAAAAGTATATTCTGGGTTATCTATTATGTGCCTACTCAATGCACTTTTACCATTCATTTTGCCAGTGTCATAAATGTGCTCATCCATTCATTCTCTTTACTTCCTTTCATTTTTCCTGTGTAGATCCCATATGTATGGTAAGCTGAATAAGTGTGGCTAAGGGCTATATTTACAGTTTACAGTAAGAACATGAGAGACAAACAGAAGTGGGTATGGAACATTATTTAATGGCTGAAATACTTCTGTATATTCTTTGCATATCCTTTTACCCTTCCTAGTTGTATCTTTAAATGACATATTCTTGCTTTTATGTTTTTTTTTTTACAATACTGTACCAAGTAGGGATGTGTGGATTCCCTATGAGATACTTGAATGTTCCCACAATGCATATTCTCACCTCATTTCTTCAGGACTGCACACATTAACAGTTGCAATCTTTTGTGCAAGGATTCTGGTGAAGGACCCATACTATTTTTGTCACCTGCCTTCGTACCATCCCTAATCTATTTATGTCTTGGAACGCACACTGTTTCCAGAAAGCTGCACAGCATTTCAGTTAGGTCTTAACAGGCTGTCTGTTTATAAGGACATTTATTCAGCTTGTTCTGTACAGGTAATGCCTCTTTCCTATGCAAACCACCTCTTTGCATGCTGTCTTTATCAATTTCATGCACTTCTAGCTCATCCGAGTCCTTTTTCAATGCCCATGTTGCTGCTGCTTGTCGTATGGAGCTGTACACATTTTGTTATATTAATGCATAGATGCTGTATTTGCACTGCTACATGAATTGAAGATGCTGTATTTTACAATATTTTACCCTTTGTTGCCAAGTCCCTTTTTACGTTTTCTAAACTTCATCATCAGTTATGTTGCATATTTTGTGTCATCTGTAAATGCAGATATTTTCCTTCCACACCATCTCCTCTGTGTGTTATACAGATATTGAAAACACCTGATTCCATTACTGACCCTGTTGTACTCGCACTGTTAAAATCCTTTCATCTGTCATCTCCCCACCTTGTTAACAATGCACTTATTTCATCAGATCCCCCTTCCACCCCATTCAGTTCATAAGTACTTGCTCCTAAGGCTGCCTCTTTTTCTTCATTTTACTATATTGCTCATGTCTTGGGTACCGCCCCTATTCAGTTCAGTAAGTGCTTGGTCTAGAATCTGTCCACTCTTATCCCTATCAAGAAATGCTCACATTTTTGGAGTACAGAGTGCCTCTTATGTAAAATGCCATGCTCCTGTTGTGTAGGGTATCTTCCTTTTCAACTAATATCCATAAACTAAATAATTGGGTCTAATATCATCCCCCATTGTTATGTATGTAATTCAGTTTTGAGTGTTTCCACTCTCCAGTCTCCATCACTTTCTGTAATTAGTTAGTTCTACCAACCTTCAAGCTCCACCACTTTCTGTAATTGGTTAGTTCTACCACCCTCCAAGCTCTACCACTTTCTGTAATTAGTTAGTTCTACCACCCTCCAAGCTCTACCACTTTTTGTAATTGGTTAGTTCTACCACCCTCCAAGCTCTACTACTTTCTGTAATTGGTTAGTTCTACCACCCTCCAAGCTCTACGACTTACTGTAATTGGTTAGTTCTACCACCCTCCAAGCTCCACCACTTTCTGTAATTAGTTAGTTCTACCACCCTCCAAGCTCTACCACTTTCTGTAATTAGTTAGTTCTACCACCCTCCAAGCTCTACCACTTTTTGTAATTGGTTAGTTCTACCACCCTCCAAGGTCTACTACTTTCTGTAATTGGTTAGTTCTACCACCCTCCAAGCTCTACCACTTACTGTAATTGGTTAGTTCTACCACCCTCCAAGCTCCACCACTTTCTGTAATTAGTTAGTTCTACCACCCTCCAAGCTCTACCACTTACTGTAATTAGTTAGTTCTACCACCATCCAAGCTCTACCACTTTCTGTAATTAGTTAGTTCTACCACCCTCCAAGCTCTACCACTTACTGTAATTAGTTAGTTCTACCACCCTCCAAGCTCTACCACTTACTGTAATTAGTTAGTTCTACCACCCTCCAAGCTCTACCACTTTTTGTAATTGGTTAGTTCTACCACCCTCCAAGCTCTACTACTTTCTGTAATTGGTTAGTTCTACCACCCTCCAAGCTCTACCACTTACTGTAATTGGTTAGTTCTACCACCCTCCAAGCTCCACCACTTTCTGTAATTAGTTAGTTCCACCACCCTCCAAGCTCCACCACTTTCTGTAATTAGTTAGTTCTACCACCCTCCAAGCTCTACCACTTTCTGTAATTAGTTAGTTCTACCACCCTCCAAGCTCTACCACTTTCTGTAATTAGTTAGTTCTACCACCCTCCAAGCTCTACCACTTTTTGTAATTGGTTAGTTCTACCACCCTCCAAGCTCTACTACTTTCTGTAATTGGTTAGTTCTACCACCCTCCAAGCTCTATGACTTACTGTAATTGGTTAGTTCTACCACCCTCCAAGCTCCACCACTTTCTGTAATTAGTTAGTTCTACCACCCTCCAAGCTCTACCACTTTCTGTAATTAGTTAGTTCTACCACCCTCCAAGCTCTACCACTTTTTGTAATTGGTTAGTTCTACCACCCTCCAAGCTCTACTACTTTCTGTAATTGGTTAGTTCTACCACCCTCCAAGCTCTACCACTTACTGTAATTGGTTAGTTCTACCACCCTCCAAGCTCCACCACTTTCTGTAATTAGTTAGTTCTACCACCCTCCAAGCTCTACCACTTACTGTAATTAGTTAGTTCTACCACCCTCCAAGCTCTACCACTTACTGTAATTAGTTAGTTCTACCACCCTCCAAGCTCTACCACTTTTTGTAATTGGTTAGTTCTACCACCCTCCAAGCTCTACCACTTACTGTAATTGGTTAGTTCTACCACCCTCCAAGCTCCACCACTTTCTGTAATTAGTTAGTTCCACCACCCTCCAAGCTCCACCACTTTCTGTAATTAGTTAGTTCTACCACCCTCCAAGCTCTACCACTTTCTGTAATTAGTTAGTTCTACCACCCTCCAAGCTCTACCACTTTCTGTAATTAGTTAGTTCTACCACCCTCCAAGCTCTACCACTTTCTGTAATTAGTTAGTTCTACCACCCTCCAAGCTCTACCACTTTCTGTAATTGGTTAGTTCTACCACCCTCCAAGCTCCACCACGTTCTGTAATTGGTTAGTTCTAGGATCACACCTCCCCTTTGTTAAGTACTGTGCTCATGTCAGGGTTTCCCCTCCTACCATGCTGGACCTTTTCACAGTAATATCTATTGTGTTGATTGTTTTCGGCCACCTGTTTCCCCAGTCCTTTATGTAGTAATACAAAAGTACGTATTGTTAAGGGTACCCCCCCTTGTGCCTTTCCCCTGGAAGTAACTGTGCTGATCATTGCTGAGGATAGCCCTCCACCTCTTATTTATTTTATTAATTGCAATATTAACTGAATTGTTCATTCTCTGGGGAACCTGCCATCCCCTTTGATTCCCTATAGAAATAACTGCATTATCCAGAGTAACCCACAACCTCCTCATTCTTGTTATAGCCCTCACTGTTCTTAGTGACCCCTCCTTCCTTCTGTTCCTCTGTAGAAAACACTGCAGGGCTTGCTGTCTAGATTAGCCCAGATTGCCTGCACAGAGAAGCACATCTAGTGTGACAGTGAACACATCTCATCTTCTGGTATTTTAATACTATGATCCCTACATTTTTATGACTCCCACCCATAATAAACAGACAGTTCATACCACCACAGATATAAGTAGCATCCAGTGAGTCCATGCACTGGCCAAAGTAAGTACATGTCCTGGGTGTGGAGGCCACTTTTAGTAGTTGCATGACCATTTGCCTAGAAAATAATTCTCCAAAAAGCACTGGTGTAATTACAAGTATAGTACTGAGCCGTTAGACCATTTCAGGGAGGTTATTAGTACAGAAACGAATATGTGTTTATTAGATTCTGCCATTGCACAACATGGTGATACTACCAGTGAACATACTTTTGCGCACACGTGCACAAAGGCATATATGTTCACAGCCATGCACGTATTTTGAGAATTGTCAATAATCACTTGTTCTTCACATTTTAGTGACCATCTGAAATAACATTATTTTATTCAGTTTTTCCTTAATATATGATATACGATATATATATATATCTATCTATATATATATATATATATATATATATATATAAAATATATATATATATATATATATATATATATATATATATATATATATATATATATAGAGCCACACACACAGGCGCGCACACACACACACACACACACACACACACACATATATATATATATATATATATATATATGAGATAACATAAATACAACTTGGCATAACTGTAAAGGCATTTGAATTTTGGTTTGTTTACAAGATTTAATGCTAATGAAAGTTAAATACTGCAAATTAAGACGTGCAGTTAATCTGAAATAAATTAAAAGTTAAAAGTCTGGCAGAATAGTAAGGTGGGCTGTATTCCACCCTGATCTCTTATTTATTGTGTTGCCACAGCACGGAAGAGAAAGGAAAGAATCACTGTAAATCCATTTATTGTCAAGCTTTTGCAGCCATGCCTGCAGTAAAAGGCTTTGAAGTCTGCAAAGTCTAGCTGTAATTCATACAGGAGAAAAAAAACATAAGCCAGCTAATTTTGTGCCTGTCTTATTAGATTTTGAAATGCCCATATATATTAACTTCACTTTAGTCTGAGAACATTGTTTTAAAAGAGGTTATGTTTAGTTTTACAGACAAAAAGGAGAATGACAATGCTACAAATGCAGAAAGAATAAAATCTAGTTGTTTATAGAATCATTTATGGAATAAATATCAACACAAAGTTGTCTAGTAAAAGGACACACATTTATGATGTATGCTGTAAGGTTTACTTTGGTACATACTTACCATAAATCTATCTACATCAGTGGTCTGAAAAATAGTGTTTGAAAAAATAACAGACATGATTGTCAGTATTTGTAGATGGATTTGTGAAAGACTTCAGTAGACTAAAGTGTCTAATGTTGGCAAAAATAGTGTGAAAAAAGGGACTGTGTAAGCTTGGCCTTGAGACTTATGTTGAGTGCCATATGATGGAAAGAAAAATGCTGGTATTATTGAGTTTGGCTTTCATTCCTAATGGCTTAAGTGCACTAAGCCCCAAGTCAGTGAATGCCGGTGCAAGGAGATTTTTCAGTTTTTTTTCTAACTGTAGTATTTGTGTACCCTCCCCCCCAGGCTTATGCAGCCTTAGTATTAATATATTTATTTTATTTGCAGCCATGTGAGGCAGACGTGGGCTTGCACCTTGCTAAATCATTTTTATTGGAGTTTTGCTAAGGGTTGATGATTTACTCTTTTTAATATGTTTGTTCTGATTGTTCCAAAAAGTAAAACCAGACAGAGTGTAACAATTACTCATTTTTATTCACTTCAGTGCCCTCAATTGACAAAACGAGTACACTGTGTGTGTGTGTGTGTGTGTGTGTGTGTGTGTGTGTGTGTGTGTGTGTGTGTGTGTGTGTGTGTGTGTGTGTGTGTGTGTGTGTGTGTGTGTGTGTGTGTGTGTGTGTGTGTGTGTGTGTGTGTGTGTGTGTGTGTGTGTGCTACATGTTTTGAATAGCCCATGTGTTGTTGCACTGTTGCAAGTTACATCTGCCCCAGCACAGGGACTATGTACTGTCAGTAAAACTACTCTAATCATAAAAGGAAAGCATACAGATTTGTTTTTGCAATTGATAAGAAAAACATATAATCAAAAAAACACTAAAAACACTTGTTTAACATGGAGGAATTTAACCCCCCCCCCCAATCCTCCTGACATGAGGGCTCAAGCTTCTCACTGTTTAACTTAAATATACTGACTTCACTGTCATAGATTTGGGATCAGAAAGGAAACACTAAAGGCAAATGCAAAGTCACTATTAATAAGGTTACAAAACTCACACCTTGCTGCACTCAATAAAGAGTGCATTTCATAGTTTGTGATCGTGGAACTAGCTGCCAACTCATGGACACATGGTGTCACCATACTTTCTCTTGAGTGCAAACTGGGCAGGGTGGAAACATCTGTATAATCCTTCCAATATGCAAGTACCCAGTTACTGTTTTGCACATGAAGGCATTGCTATTCTGATTTCTATTTGCATGCCAGCACTGATACCCCATGTGGCGACTTTCTCATTATCGCTGCAGTTGTTGACTACAGAGTTAGTATGTTTAAGTAAGCGGGGTATGGGATAACATGACGATGTAGTGGAGGTTTTCCCTTATGAAAAAAAAATCTTTCTTTGGATGATTTAGTAAGCTGCAGCATGGACAGGTTGTTTCCATCTAGTTGTAGCTGTAGTCTGTTTGGACTCTGGGAAACTTAGTGGGAACCAGCCATATACTGAAATGATTTATGTACGTGTTCCATACCTGTCTGTCTTTTCCAACAGGTTTGTTTTCAGAGAAATTGACAGTAGTGATTCATCTACTGCTGGTGGGTCATACGTCATGAGAAGTGGTTGTTGCCCCCATTTTGTAATGAGCTGCCTGTCTTTATTGTTCTGTTAGTGGGGGTGTTCAGTCTTCATCAATGCCCTGCAGGAAGGACATTGTTACATTGTTTCTATTTGCAGCACCACAGAACCATTCTTCATTCGTCTTGTACTGGGCCTGAGGTGAAGCTGCTGTCGTGTTCAAGCTCTTGGACTTACACACTTTTAATTCTCTAAAATTGAAACCAGCGGTATGAGACACCCACTGATTAGATTGTGGGAAGACTCATACCCCACTGTCCACATGTTCAAGCCATACCTCACGAATTGTTTCAGACTGGGTTTTACAAGCCCTTTCCTCATCTTTTTTAGTCCTTTTACAGAGCTTGTAGACATAGCTTTCTGTCAGATGAAAATTGAAACACACAGACATGCGTGCTCGCACACCATACCTCTCAACTGTCCAGATTTTTGCCTCATATTTTTGGTATGTTTCTCCAAAACTTGTGTTTTTTCTTGTAAATCACTAGCAAATCATTGAGGACTAAAGTCACAAAATAATGATTGAAATTTGAGTTTTAGACTTCATACCCTATATAAAATTCATGCTAATTCAAAACCTGTTATTCTGCCAACTTTCTATGTTTGTAAAAGAAATATTTAAAACTTGTCACTAGTTTTTGGGCCTTTGTCCCACCCATCATTTATGGCTTTGTCCAGATTTCTTGCTCTAAGAAATTGAGAGGTATGACGCACACATGCATGCATACTAACACACACACACACACACACACACACACACACACACACACACACACACACACACACACACACACGCGCGCGCGCTCATGCTCACACATGCATACAAACACTTGCTTTCACATACACACACATGCATGCACACACACATGCACCCAAGCATACAAAATGTAACTGTATTGCTCAGTTGATGTTTGTTTCTCTGTCTCTTTTTATGGTTGAAAAAAGTTTTATACCCAGTCTGCCATGGCAGTTTAGTGATATGTCAACCTACCCCCCAGACACACCTCCATCACCCTCAACTGTCCCTTGTTTTACCGAACACTTCTGAATTTGCCCCTTAAACCTGCCCTTTCCGTCATAACTCATAGACTGTTTCTTCCAGTCATTAGTGCCAGTCATTAGAGGTTTCATACTGTTTATTGTTCAGAAAATGCATCAGGAGGAAACAGAAAGGCCATTGTGATGCCCTCAGCTGGTGCAGGGAACTAAGTCTGTGCTTAGTTAAAGAGCTACCCTCTCTGTTAGAAGTACAAGGTTTGAATCTGTTTGCTATTTTTCTTCCTTTTAAAAAAAAAAAACTGACTGAGGGCAATGTTTAAATATTCTCCCTGGTGTCTAGTGTTATCACTGACAACTAAAGTTTTGTTTTGCTAAACCTCTGCTACATATACCAAGGGTACAGAATCTGTATTTTCTTAATAATGTAGGATAAATGAGAGACAGAATGACCCTGGTGTCTAGTGTTACTGCAGACAGGGATGGCCTTTGGTCAACTGGTGCCCTAGGCAAAAGGGCTTCATATCCAAATGACTTTTTTCTCCGTTTTTCTCAGTTTGTCTTACACTTCAGTTTTTCCTGTATCATTCAAAATGTTGTAAAGAAACCATTTCTTTACTACAAATAAATAAATAAATGTTAAAAAAGCACCCCTGCTAGAGCAGTACCCCAGGCGACCCCCTAGTTGGCCTATGCCTAAGTCCGGCTCTGAGTGCAGGGGACTAAAGTACTGCTCTCTGTGTTAAGGGTACAGGTTTCAAAGCCTTTTACCTCTTGCTCTTTTAACTTTTTTTAGTGACGTAAATTAGTATGTAAATAGTATACCATACCAGGTGTCACATTCCCTTTTACCCCCACACATACATCTTTAGTTCATAGGTTCATAGGTTAGTACTAGGCTATCGGCCCTAGCCTAGCCATAACAATTCCCTGGCTATTACTTCCCTGGTCCCCTGTCTAACAAGACAATTGACATGATCCCTGGGGTGAATTTCCTATCTCCCTTCCAGTCAACAATTTTTCTTTTTGAAGAGGGCCAAAGAGGCGTTCAGCTTGACATGTATGGGCAGTCTATTCCAGAGTATGGGGAGTCTCTGGGTCAAGAACCTATCCCTCCAGCATGCTTTGTTCATTGTGATGACCAGATTTAGATCCCTGGAGCATGTGGCTCTGAGGGATTCGGATTTCTTTAAGTGTAGCATGTCCAACAGCTCTGGGTTTGTCATGGCCTTGTCTGTTAAGCAGAGATCGCCTCTGAGCAGGAGATATGCGACAGAGTATAGCTGGAGTTTTTTTAGACAGTCAGCATAGGGCATCTGCTTTAGGCTTGTGATTCTTTTAGTGAGGTATTTCTGTGGCCTTTCCAGTTGTTGCAGATGTCTTGTGAGGTACATACCAAAAGGGCATTGTACTCTATAATGGGTCTAATGAGGGATGAGTACAGTGGATGAAAAGCCCTTAATGATGAGATGTGCCACATAGAAGGATTTCCTGACTGTTGTGGTGATGTGGTTATCGAAGGTGAGACCACTGTCCACTTGTGTCCCTAAGTCCCTTATCACACTTTCGGTGTTTAGTGTGCTGCCACTTATGTGGTAATTCATGGGTACATGTTTTTTCCCAAAGGGGATAACTATACATTTCTTGTCATTGAGCTTGAGCCCATGGCTCTGGCACCAAGCATCTGTTTCTTTAAGGCCCTTTTGTAGAATATCCACATCATTTGGGGATTCAATAATGGCTCCCAGTTTGCAGTCATCTGCGAACTTTGTTAGCCAGAGTCCCTTAGTGCTGGCCTGTACTTCAGAGAAGTAGATGCCAAACAAGAGTGGTCCCAGGACTGAACCCTGAGGTACTCCACTTGTCACTTGTCTGGAGCTGGATTTTGAGTCGGCTACTTTTACAGTGTGGGTTCTGTCAGTAAGCCAGTTGGCAACCCATCGAGTGATGTAGGGATTAATGACCAGCTTAGTAAGTTTATCTATGATTCTAGAGTGGGGGATGGTGTCAAAGGCCTTGGCGAGGTCCAGATAGGCTGTGTGGACTGCCTTGCCCTCATCCACAGCTCTGGATACTGATTCAAAGAAGTCAATCAGGTTGAGGAGACAAGATCGTCCCTTTAGAAAAAACAAACTGGGTGGGGGTCCAGTGTTTGAAGGTTGCCAATGTCTTTCTTTATAAGTTCCATGATAATGCGTTCCATGGCTTTGCAAATCAGGCTCGTCAGACTTATGGGACGATAGTTCCTGGGATCCAAGGTGGATCCCCCTTGTGGAGTGGGATACCTGTTGCGGTGTGCCACTCATTGGGCACGAAGCCTGAGGTGAGGCTATGATTAAACATGACACTTAGGTGAGGTGCCAGTTCATTTTGTAGTTCATGTAGTACACAGCCCGGGATATCGTCTGGTCCCATGGATGCTGTATTCTTAGCTTTGGAGAGTGCGTTTTTTACCTGTGTGGCCGTGATTATTGGAATTTGGCAATCTTTTGGTATTGAGCTGGGTCCTTTAGGGGGTGAGAGGGGGGTGAAGTTGGCACTGAATCGATCTGCCAAGATATTGGCAATATCCTTGGGATCAGTATATTTAATGCCATTCTGTTGTAGCTCAGAACAGATCTGAGCATCGCCATTTAGATTCTTGACATAACTATAGAATGCCTTATGGTTGTCCGTGGAATCTTTGGCAATTTTATTTTTGTAACTAGCTTTGGAGGATTTTATGAGGGATCTCAGCTTCTTACTGAGGCTGGTAAGGGATTATTTTCCATCCTGGAATTTTCCTCTTTTCTGCAATAGTTTCTTCCTTCTGTTGTGTAGTTTGTTTATGACAGAGGACCACCAGTTTGGCTTCTTTTTTTTGGAGGAGAGCATCTTGGGTTCTATTTGGAATGACACGATTCATCCATGAGTGTATGTGCTCGTACCTTAGTGTAGGATTCAGCAGTCATACTTTCAGTTCCCGTCTGCATGGGTGTCATGAAGTTTGCCACTTCTGACTTGAGTAGCATGAAGTTGGCTTTGGAGAAGTTTTTTTATGGAGGTTTCCTTACTGGGGGTGGGGTGGGGGTGGGGGGGGGATGTGGATGTCAAGGGTGATTAGCTTATGGTCAGACCTGACCAACGAGGGGGTGACCACTGGCATGGAGCATTGATTTCCCATGTTGGTAATGACCAGGTCTAGGATATTTGAGCCCCTGGTGGGACTATGGATTAGTTGATCCAGGGCATTGGAATTTATGAATTCCAAGAACCATTGGGCAAAGGTGTTGGTGCCCGAATAATTTTCCCAATTAATGGTAGGGTAGTTGAAATCACCCAGTGTTAGGGTGTTTGATTGTATCTTAATATTTTCCAGTATGTTTAGAAAGGTGTAGTGAGAATCTTGGGGCATGGTGGGGGATCTGTAGCAAGCTACAATTTGGATTGCAGTCTTACCTAGTATTAGTTGTACCTGTAGAATTTCAGATGCATTGTGTTGGGCAACTAGACTGGAGGTGTGAATATCCTTGGTGAATATGGACACTCCTCCACCTTTAGTGTTTCGGTCCTGGTTTGGTGGCTGAAAAGTGTGGTAAGAGTTGCAGCCTGGTATTGCAGGAGTGCTTTCTGGAGCCTTGAACCAGGTCTCATTTACTGCACAGATATCGGTGTTCTCCATTTTTAGAAGTGCCTCGAAAGAGTGCATTTTGAGGTTTAGATTTCTAGCATTGAGTAGCATTACCTTCAGATTTTGCATGCTTATATCTGTTACGGTGGTGGTTTTGTCCTTTGAGCCTTGCCTAAAAATGGCACTATAGGGGTGGCAAGAGCCTTAGCCAGTAACCTGAATCCCAGGGGCGACAGGTGCAGACCACCTCTGGCAAAGCATCGTGGTCTGTCGATCATGTCATCCCAGGCAGACAGATACTGGATCCCCTTTGAATGACAACAGAAACTTAGCCAATTGTTGAAGTCAGTCATTTTGTCCTTATACTGTGGTATAATTTTGGGTGAAGGCAGGATGCTACCCAGGGCTAGCGTCATACCTGCCTGGACCACATGATCTGAGAGCTCGTCCATGTCTCTTTTCATGTAGTCCACAGCTGCACTGCTGTTGTTCTATTAATTATTTAAGGACTGTACAGATCTATTTTTAGAATATCCGTGGTGTATAGTGTACCCTCCTGCCCAAATGGATAATATGCTGCAAAACTGCTGTTGTGTTAACTTTTTAAACAACTGTAGGGTAATATTTTAAGAGTATTCCTGATGCCTACTGCCCTTTCCCACCTATACATTGTTCATGCTGTTGCTCTATTAACTTTTAAATTGAAAGTAGTATTATTTTAAGAGTATTTCTGATGCCTAGTGTTCTTCCCCACCTATACATTGTTCATGCTGTTGCTCTATTAACTGTTTAATTAACAGTACTATTATTTTAAGAGTATCATGGTGGTCTTCCACAAAAGTGAGTTAAAAATACTATTTAAATTTCCCTGCCTCCTAATATTGCAGGATTTGCTTGTTAATCTAGGAGAGTTTAGAGGTGCGACACACACACACACACACACACACACACACACACACACACACACACACACACACACACACACACACACACACACACACACACACACACACACACACATTTCCTGTCTATCCCCTAATTAACCCCCTACTGTGACCACCATGGCAGACACACTCACAACTATCCTATCTATCCCCTAACTGACCCCCTGCTGTGACCACTCTGGCAGACACACTCACAGTAACTAACCCCCTATTGCGACCACCCTGGCAGACACACACACACACACACACACACACACACACACACACACACACACACACACACACACACACTCACCTAAGACCAATTATCCTCTGCATACATTCAAGCATGCAGCCACATATGCCCACACTCACCGCCCCCCACACCACGCACACTACCTACATTAAACTCCCCAGCACTTACCTATTACCCAGTCTCACTCATTGAAAGTAATGGGTAAATGCAAACTTTTGGCCAAGCTAGTTAATTCTCTGAATTACTCATCTGCATAAATGCCTTACTGTAGGCACTTCTGGGAGTGAGTACATGGCTAATTAGCATAGATTGTTCCCTTAGAATGTCTCATTAGTATATTGCTCAGCCAAGGAGACAGCCTATCGTGGTGATCCTACACATCACTTAGGATCACATTGATGTGCCTGTCTCTGAATCAGACAGGGCTGCCACCAACAGTTGCAGCCCATGTTAGGGATTACCACTGGTGGAGACCTTTTCTGAATCTGGTCCCACATCTCCTGTAATTACTACTATTATATCACTTTTTTAATTTGCAGCATTCCATTATGATGTTCATCGTGCATTACAGCTGCAGTAATCACATATGGGTTTTCAGCCGTCAGGCGGTCCCTCGGTCGGTTTCCCTACCTTATCAACATGCATAATACAATGTCGTAGTGGCACGCACCTGTAGTCCCAGCTGGCCGAGAGGCGGAGGTTGTTGAATCGATCGAGTCTGAGGACTGTTGGGTACTAGACCTTGCAGTAATTATTGATATGTTCAGTTTTGTCTATATATCTTGCATGTGTATGTGGTCAACTGTCCACTGTATGCTTTTATCTATATTTGTTCCACTGTATATTGTATACAGATTGTTAATTTTTGGATTTATTTTCCTTGTGCCCCAGCTGAAAGCGTTTTCAGTACAGTCAGACTTTAATTATATTTACAAAATAAATAATAATAATAAATAAAAAAATAAATATGTAAATATTCCCCACCAACAGTATAACCAGCAGTCATGCTCTGTATTCTTGTGGTATGTATTATTAATGTTTAGTAAATCTGAATTGCATAAGTTTGTTGGGTATCTCTAACTTGAAAGCATATGCTGAAGAAAGGTTAACTATAGTTGACATGATACTTTAGATCTGGATGATAGACAGTTATTCTGATTTAAAATCATGACCAGCACATGACATAACCTTCAGCTTAATGTCCCTGTGTTTTTGTCTCTTTATAAATTAATTTGATTATTAAACAACAACTGTACACTTACAGTATACAACATTTTTTTTGCATCACTACAGTTTACAAGTTAATATTTGCACGACAAACAGGTATTCCAAACATGTAAATATTAAAGAGAAAGCTGAAATTGCAAAATGAAATAAAAGGACTACAGTGGTAAATTATAATAGATACATGCCTTTCTTACTATTGTATTTGAATCTGAAAAGTAATATGAGGTGCGGTGCATTAAAAAACAGCTGGTGTTGAAAAGCTTCCTTCCTGCCTCTCATTTGCATCTAAGTAACTACACATTAGGTACGTGTCTGGCGCCATCATGGGAATTAAGCAGTAGGTAGTGTGAAAACATACCTGCAGGCTAAAAAGTTTGCTTCAAAAATGCATTGCCAGGGACCCAGTAAATTTGCCTTTAGCTGTTGGCTGCATGTGTTTGTGTGTGAAATCCTGTTCGGCCAGGTGCTGTTCCAGACAGAGGCTTAGGGCGGGGCACTGACAGGAATGCACTTAACTCTAATTCAACAAGGCATTGTTTCAAAGTGCAAACATGTCAGAGATTGATCTATCGGCTTTCATTTGGTAACCTGCTGCTGCAGTTAATTTTAATCCTCTGAAATCGTGATATGTTTTTGTAATAGCAAAAATACTCAAGCAAAATAGACATGTGTGAGTACAGTATGTTCTATGGTTAAATATTCTGACTAATTTTGTTTAGACTAAAGAACAATATGCCAAGTTTAACGCTTTCCACCAAAATTCTTGGCATTTTGGCTATTAAAATTGGTATATTTACTAAACAGTTTTACATCTAGGGAACACTGTCATATATATATATATATATATATATATATATATATATATATATATATATATATATATATGTGTATATATATATATATATAATGCAGAAACGTATGTTTTGGCTATATACCCAAGCAGAGCTCCACGTGGTCCTGCAGAGGGGTCCTGGCTACAGAGAACTGAAAGGACCACTTTCCTGATTTAAGTACTTTTTGGCTTTTTATCTGCATTGTCCTCTCTGGCTTTCATTTAATAAGATACAACTGTTTTTGTGTTTTTCTGCTGTATTCTAAAGTATCTGCACTTAAAAGTAGCATTTTGGTCGACTCTGGTCGATTATTACTGTTTTTGCTAATTTAATTGCTGAGGCTGCTCACTAAAGTGTGCTAGCCTGTGTTAATCGATTTTACTGTTTGCCTAACTGCATTTCTGTGTTCTTTTCTAAAACAAAAAAAAAATACTCCTTGTTTTCCACTAGTTAAGACCAGTATACAGGCTTTGCTGTATTCTGGGCTGTGTGTAGTTCCTGTGTTGGCCATTGCCTTACTTGGATAGAAGGAAGTTTCTGAGCTCACCAGTTGGAGTGGGGAGCCTTGAGCAGCCTATCTGTCCCTGAAGTGATCTCAGCACTTGAGCTGTAATTCATTGGTTGCCTTGGACCATTTCCAGCTCTTTTCAAGTTCCCTGTATAAAACCGCCTCAGGGAGCGTTGCGCTTTTTTTGCCGGTCAGGCAACTAAGCGCAACAGCGGTTATACAGGTGTAAACTATTCTATACAGGTTTTAACTTTTCTGGCTCCGCCAAGTCTGCTCTTCAATTTTTCCCTTAGAAGCTCTACTCAGTCTATCTAGCTGTATATATTAGCGCACCACAGGCATCCACTACCCCTGTGAATACCCAAACACTCCTTATAATATTCTAGTATGTCGAGTGGTAGACCACTAGCATCCTCTTGTTGTTCAGTGTTAATCTGGGGAATCTTAAGACAATGTACAACCCTCTCCTCCTTCCTACTAACACATATACTTGTGAGAGATGCAACTATATAGCCAGACTGGAGGCTGAACTCTCTCAACTCAGGACTGGCAAGACCAGTCAGGAAGAGATGGTACCCACACCCAAAGCAAAACCAGTCACACATATAACCACCACCAATGCAAACCAAACACATAAAAACACAAAGACATACTCGGAGGCTCTTGTAAAAAACTTACCAAAACAACAGAGGCCTCCAAAGCAGACACCCAGAAATACACCCCCACAAAACACAACACCTACAACACATACCTCAAGCAACAGGTGTGTCACACAATCACAGCCCCTAAGGCAAAATACTATGCCAGAGACTTTAGTAATAGGTGACTCTATAGTCAGACACACCGATGTTCCACTTACCAGGCTGAATAAGTGAGCTGCCTATCGGGGCTAGAGATCACTCCAAAGCAAGTACAAATATGATTCAGTCATTGTCCATGCAGGTGTGAATGACTGGACTACATGAAAAGAGACATTGAGGAGCTCTCCGATTATGTAGCCCAGACTGGTATGACCCTGACCCTGAGCAGCATCCTGCCTTCGCCAAGAATGATGCCTCAGTACAAAGACAAAATGATCAGTTTTAACAATTGGCTTAATCACTGGTGTCATTCTAGGGGATCCAATGTCTGTCAGCCTGGGATGATATGCTGGACAAGCCACGTTTCGCAAGGGATGGCTTGCACCTGTCACCACTGGGCTTCGGATACTGGCCAAGGCTCAGGCAATGCTCAAAGGACAAATCAACCTCCATAAAAACAAAAATGGAAAAAATTAAGGGTAATGCTGCTCAACGCCAGAAGTCTAAATCTCAAGATGCAGGCACTCAAGCACTCTGAGTATGGAGAACTCGATGTCTGTGCAGTAACTGAAACCTGGTTCAAGGCCTGAGAGCAACTCCAGCGCTACCAGGCTATACCTCATATCATCCTCAAGTTCCAGGCCAAACCCAAAGGGGGTGGGGAGGATTTTTTAAAGGAACACACTACACCCTCTCGATTGGTGGCTACTCATGAAGCATCAGAAACCATACAAGTTTTACTCACCATAGGCAAAACTGCTATACAACTGGTCGCATGTTATAGAACACCATCCCAATCCCAGGAATCCCATCAAGCATTCCTGAAAACACTGGAGGATATGAATGTCACACCAAACACCATCATATTGGGTGACTTCAATTACCCCAACATAGACTGGGCCCACTATTCTAGCCCTAACACCCTGGCCCAAAGATTCTTGGAATTCATAAACTCAAACGCTGCTATGGAGCAGGTCACCTCTCCCACGAGGGAGAGATAATATACTTGACCTGATTATCACAAACATGGGATATAAACCCCTCACTAGTAAGATCAGATCATAAACTGATCATGCTTGGATGTACATATCCCACCCCACCCCCAGATCAAAAAAAAAAAACTCAAAAACTGGACTTTTGCCTCCTTAAGTCAGACAGAAATGATATCCTTGTACTGGGTTAATGGAAACCACATCCCAAAATGCTGAATCCTTCACAAAAGCCTTCACGGACATCTCCAGGAATGCATGGATCAGGCAATCCCAACTAAAACCAAGACCAAACAAACTGTACAACAAAAGAAGGAAGCTACTGCAGGACAGAGGAAAGGCTTCCTGATCAGCACAAGTAAAAAATAAAAACATCTAAAGCAAACTTTGAGAAAAAGATTGCCAAGGATACCAAAGACAATCACAAAGCCTTCTTCAATTATGTCAGAACCTTGGGAGGAAATTCTCAGATATGCTCTGAGCTAGTACACACTGACCCTACTGACATTGCCAACATTCTGGCAGATCCCTCACCCCTAAAGATGAAGTAACTATCCCTGCTGAATGTAACCTACCTGTCATCACAGACACACAGGTGAAATCAGCACTCAACAAGGCAAAAACACAGCATCTATGGGACCCGAACTCAAGATGAACTAAACAGAACTCTATTCAATCTTAGCCTCACTACAGGATATGTACCTGAACACTGGCGCACAGCAACAGTGGTCCCACTCCACAAAGGGGGAAATTCTACTGACCCAGGTAACTATAAGTTTGACCAGCCTGATCTGTAAGGCTATGGAAAGAATCATCATGGAACTCATAAATGGCGACATTGGGGATCTGCAGACCCTTGATCCCACACAGTTCGGTTTTGTAAAGGCAGATCCTGCCTCTTAAACCTGGTTGACTTCTTTGAGACAGTCACTAGTGCCATCGATGAGGGCAAGGCTGTCCACACAGCCTATTTGGACTTGGCTAAGGCCTTTGACACAATACCACACTCTGGCATCATTGACAAGCTCAACAGCCTAAATGTAAATCCATATGTCACAAGATGGGTAGCAAATTGGCTAAAAAACAGAACCCATAAGGTTAAAATTGCTGGAGCCATGTCAGACTCAAAACCTGTCACAAGTGGTGTCCCACAGGGCTCAGTCTTGGGTCCACTCCTATTCGGCATTTATTTCTCAGACGTGAAAGCAAATATGGAAGGATTATGGCTGACAAAGTTTGCAGATGACTGCAAACTGGGTGCCATAGTGGATTCACCTGCCGACACACACATCCTACAGAAAGGTCTCACTGAAACGGACAACTGGTGCCGGAATCATGGCCTCAAACTTAACACCAAAAAATGTATAGTCATCCCCTTTGGGAAAAACAAAGTACCCACAAACTATCACGCCCACTGAATACAGAAGATGTAATCAGAGACCTGGGGACTCAAGTCGATAGTAACCTCTCCTTTGACAACCATGTTGCCAAAGTGGTCAGAAAGACTTTCTACCTTGCCCATCTCATCATGAAGGGATTCTCATCCAGATCAAAGGAGGTCATTGTACCTCTGTATTCCTCCCTTGTCAGGCCCATGATTGAATATAATGCTCCATTTGGGATGTATCTCACCCGCACATGCAACAACTGGAAAGACCCCAGAAGTACCTCACCAAGAGGATCATAGGTCTAAAACATGTGCCTTATCCAGCTAGATTAAAGAAACTCCAGCTTTATTCAGTAGCTTACCGCCTGCTCAGAGGTGATTTGTGCCTAACATACAGGGCCATGTCCAACCAGGAATTGATGGACATGCTCCATCTCAAAAAATCCAAATCCACCAGAACCAAAGATTTCAACCTCTGCACAAATATGAATAGGACATGCTGGAGGGATAGATTGTTCACGGAGACAGAGCCCTTCATTGGCACTGTTCAAGAAAAATCTCGATGCATGGATGGGAGATCGCAGTTTTCCGGAGTGACCTCAGTGTCACTACTAGACAGAGGTATAGTTTACTAAATAATGGGGTTCCACATGTGTCACTACTAGAGAGGCGCAACTATACTATATAGTATGGGGTGGCGTAAAGCCACATCACTGTTGGCTAGGCTTATAAATGCCCCCGGGCAGATAGCCTAGTACACTACTATGAAACTATGAAACTATATAGAAGTGTAGAAGATAAGGGATGTCTTGCCCACCTGTTCTGTTATTACTGGTTTATACATCCTTGATACTCTAGCTTATTTGATACATTTGCTGATGTAGGAACACCCCTACCTCCTGGTCATATTCACTGAATTTTTGAACTCCCATGTAATTGCACATCCTACCTCATGCCCAGCAATTGCTGAAAGGGCCCACTGTACATTCTGTTTTTGAATTTGTTGGGAAGTTGTCAGAGGGACCAGGGTATCTATTTTTTTTCTATTTTATTTGCCTCAGAATGCATTTCCTACCACATGCTGCATACTGTTCATCTTCTTTCATAAAGCTCTGCAAATTAAGTAATCATTGATGATGTCCTACCCGTACGTACGGATGATGTCCTACCCGTACGTACGGATGATGTCCTACCCATACGTATGGATGATGTCCTGCCCATACGTACGGATGATGTCCTACCCATACGTACGGATGATGTCCTACCCGTACGTACGGATGATATCCTACCCATACGTACGGATGATGTCCTACCCATACGTACGGATGATGTCCTGCCCATACGTACGGATGATGTCCTACCCGTACGTCCAGATGATGTCCTACCCGCACGTACGGATGATGTCCTGCCCATACGTACGGATGATGTCCTACCCATACGTATGGATGATGTCCTACCCGTACGTATGGATGATGTCCTGCCCATATGTACAGATGATGTCCTACCTGTACGTACGGATGATGTTCTGCCCGTACGTACGTACGGATGATGTCCTGCCCGTATGTACTGATGATGTCCTACCCGTACGTACGGATGATGTCCTGCCCATACGTATGGATGATGTCCTACCCGTACGTACTGATGATGTTCTGCCCATACGTACGGATGATGTCCTACCCATACGTATGGATGATGTCCTACCCGTATGTATGGATGATGTCCTACCCTTAGGTACGGATGATGTCCTGCCCATATGTACGGATCATGTCCTACCTGTATGTACAGATGATGTTCTGTCCGTACGGATGATGTCCTGCCCGTATGTACTGATGATGTCCTACCTGTACGTACAGATGATGTCCTGCCCGTATGTACGGATGATGTCCTACCCGTACGTATGGATGATGTCCTACCCATACGTACAGATGATGTCCTGCCCATACGTACTGATGATGTCCTACCCATACGTACGGATGATGTCCTACCCATACATACGGATGATGTCCTGCCCATACGTACAGATGATGTCCTGCCCGTACATACGGATGATTTCCTGCCCGTACATACGGATGATGTCCTACCCGTACGTACGGATGATGTCCTACCCATACGTGCGGATGATGTCCTACCCCATACGTATGGATGATGTCCTTCCCATACGTATGGATGATGTCCTACCCGTACGTACGGATGATGTCCTACCCATACGTATGGATGATGTCCTGCCCATACGTACTGATGATGTCCTACCCGTACATACTGATGATGTCCTGCCCGTATGTACGGATGATGTACTACCCGTACATATGGATGATGTCCTACCCATATGTACGGATGATGTCCTACCTGTACGTATGGATGATGTCCTCCCTGTACATACGGATGATGTCCTATCCATACGTATGGATGATGTCCTACCCATACGTATGGATGATGTCCTGCCCATACATATGGATCATGTCCTACCCATACATACGGATGATGTCCTGCCCGTACGTATGTTTGATGTCCTGCCTCTACATACTAATGATGTCCTACCTGTACGTATGGATGATGTCCTGTCCATACGTACGGATGATGTCCTACCCATACGTATGGATGATGTCCTGCCCATACGTACTGATGATGTCCTACACATACGTACGGATGATGTCCTACCTGTACGTACGGATGATGTCCTGCCCGTACGTACGGATGATGTCCTGCCCGTACGTACGGATGATGTCCTGCTCGTATGTACTGATGATGTCCTGCCCGTATGTATTGATGACGTCCTACCCATATGTACGGATGATGTCTTGCCCATACGTACAGATGCTTCTTTACTGACATGCTTACTATTTCCCTATTTTTGCCACTGCACTCTGATTCAGAGTAGGTATGTACCATGAACATTGCTGTTATGGCTTCAGTGGTGCAGTACTTTTCCTGGCCCTTCAGTATTTCATAAGGACAACAAAGCAAGATAAAGGAGTGCTGTGGTGAGGGTTGTTGTCTCACAGTGATGGGTTCTTTGGTTCACTTGTCAGTTGGAGTGTATTCTCTTCATAGTCTGAATATGTGTGTGTGTGTGTGTGTGTGTGTGTGTGTGTGTGTGTGTGTGTGTGTGTGTGTGTGTGTGTGTGTGTGTGTGTGTGTGTGTGTGTATGTGTGTGTGTGAGTGAGAGTTTATGTACATGCATGTGTTTGTGTGCTTGTGTACTTGTGTGCGTGTGTGTGTGTGTGTGTGTGTGTGTGTGTGTGTGCATTTGCGCATGTGTGCATCCCATGATGGACTGGCATACTATGCAATGTTTCCTGCCTTGCACCAGAGGGTCAGAACAGGCTAATCAGAGAGTGAATCAGCAAACAAAGAAGAATAGAACAAGCTCCCACTAAAAACTGTAGGGACGCCCCATCATTCACTTGTTTTGTCTCTGTGATTAATTCTATTCCATTAATGCACACTGTGGTACAAAGTACTGTGCAGACCACACCAACATTTGGCAGCACATGTGCCCATTAAAACTGGTAACATTTACTTTTCCTTCCCTTGTCGGGGATTGAGTACTGAATGTTAAGGTTTTATCACATTATTGCTCTGTTGGCTCTGGAACCTGTATGTGTCCATCCATAATATGTCACCAGCAATTAATCGTTTTTATTCCACAAAACAACAACATGATTTGTTAAGTGTTTTCCTGGGTCACTCTTAAAAGTAGACATAAGATATTGCAGGCTGTATCTAGTATGAATAACAGAATGGAGAGAGATTTGGGGGGGGGGGGGCGCTACTGAATGAAAATCTAAAAGAAAGAAACAAAGAAAGGAAGAAATGTGACTAATTCCATTTCTAGCCTCACTGACAAAGATAAGGACATTATAGTTAGATATCACTTGTTATCTATGCAGCACAATATGCTTGGACATGAGCCTATCATCCCAGGATTAGTTTTCCCTGTAAATCAGGAGGCACAAACAGATACACACCTGCCTTGGATGTGGTCAGCATGCTTAAAAGAATATCATGGTGGTCCTAGCCAGTAAAGTTCTTGTTTATCCTATGACAACCATGAGGTAGTTCGGTTACTAATATGACCTTTTTGTGGGTAGGGGGTAACAACTGGCCTTAGAGCTTCTATTTTGGGAAAATAGGTTCATAGAGTCATAGGTTCATAGGTGTGTACTAAGCTAATGGCCCTGAAGCCTTTATAAGCCTAGCCCCAAAAAATTGCCCAGGCTCCATGCCACCCGATGTTAGTTCACAGTGCCCATATCCAGTAGTGCAACTGGAATGATCCCTGGAGTGAACTTTCTATTACCCATCCACTCGTCAAGATTTCTCTTGAAGAGGGCCAGTGAGTTCCTCTGCTTGACTTGAATGGGAAGCTTATTCCAGAATATGGGCAGTCTTTGGAAGATGAACCTATCCCTCCAGCATGTTCTGTTAATTGTGGTAATGAGGTTGTGATCTCTGGAGCATGTGGCGCGGACGGATTGGGATTTCTTTAGATGTAGCATTTCAAGTAGGGCTGGTTTGGACATGGCTTTGTAAGTCAAGCAGAGATCACCTCTAAGTAGATGATAAAAGACTGAGAACAGCTGATGTTTCTTGAGTCTGTCCATGTAGGACATGTGTTTAAGGCCTAGGATTCTTTTTGTGAGGTACTTTTGTGGCCTCTCCAGCTGTTGCAGGTGTCTGGTCAGGTACATGCCAAATGGGGTGTTATATTCAATGATTGGTCTAATGAGGGATGAGTAGAGAGGGATGATGACCTCTTTCTTCCTGGATGTGAAACCTTTGGCTATAAGATGTGACATGTAGAAGGACTTTCTGACCACAGTGGCAATGTGGTGGTCGAAGGTGAGGTGGCTGTCGACCTGGGTGCCCAGATCTCTTATGGCCCCTTCAGTGTTCATTGGGCTCCCATCAATATGGTAATTTGTGGGAACAGAGTTTTTTCCAAAGGGGATGATAACACATTTTTTCGCATTAATCTTCAGGCCTTGGTTCTGACCCCAGTCATTGGTCTCAGAGAGGCCCTTTTGTAGGATGTTAGCATCACTTGGAGAGTTGATAATGACTCCTAGCTTGCAGTCATCAGCAAACTTGGTCAACCAGAGTCCTTCTGTGTTGGCCTGGACCTCTGAGAAGTACATGCCAAACAGGAGAGGGTCCAGAACTGAGCCCTGTAGGACTCTACTCGTGACTGATTGACAGTCTAACTTGGAATCTGCAACTTTCACTCTGTGGGTCCTATCTGTGAGCCGATTTGCAACCCATCTACTGATGTAAGTATTGATGCCTAGTTTGGGGAGTTTATCAATGATACCTGAGTGGGGAATGGTATCAAAGGCCTTGTCCAGGTCGAGGTAGGGTGTCTGCACTGCCTTACCCTCATCCACAACCTTGGTGACTGCCTCAAAGAAGTCAACCAGGTTCAGCAGGCAGGATCTCCCCTTGACAAAGCCAAACTGTGTAGGGTCAAGAGTTTGGAGATTGCCTATATCTTTAAGCAGGTCCATGATGATGTGCTCCATAGCTTTGCATACCAGACTGGTCAGGGTAGTGGGGCGATAGTTCCCAGGGTCTGTAGTTGCTCCCCCTTTATGGAGCAGAATGACTGTAGCAATGCACCATTTGTTAGGGACATAGCCTGAGGTAAGGCTGTGATTGAACAGGGCACACAGATGTGGTGCCAGTTTGTTTTGTAGCTTATGTAGGATGCAGCCAGCGATATTATCAGGTCCAGTACCTCTGTCAAACAGAATGACTTCATGTTACTCAGTGATTCCTTCTGAGGAGACAGTTGTACTAAAGTCACTCTACATTAAGGAGGCTGTGTTGTTATAGGCTGCCAAAGCAGCAAATGAATTAATTGCATGAAATTTAATTAACTTTATTGTTCTTTATAAAACATTCCTGGAATGACTGTACTTACTCCCTTATAAACCTTTTATCTCACCTAAATTTGTTCTGTCTTTTTCTGTGTGTTCATGGTGGTAGTAAATGGCTGCCGGAAGACAAATAAACTGACTGAACTTTATTTTATCCCTGCTGTTAGTTTCAGAACTATGGTGAGTTTAAATTCTTCTGTTTGAATTGTTTGTTATATGATTATAATCCACTCAAGGTTATAATCTGAGACATTATTGCAGGTTCTCAGCTTCCCAGCTTGTTTGTTCTGAGTTGCTTCCTGTTTTTTCCTGTTCTTCCTGCTGACCTGCTGCTTTATTTTTATAGTTTACCTCCTGTCATTAACTTTGCAAGTTGTAGGCTGTTTTGTGGTTAGTTTGCTGGTCATAGGAGGTAGGATTAGAAAGCCTGTGGTATCACAGAACTGGCCATTTTACTTACTGGTTGGTTTTTGCTGCACTGCTGGATTTGAACCTTTGCAATCTTTCTTCGAACTAGGTTTATTTTCCTTGCAATCCTTTCTGTTCAGTTTGAAGAACTAAGGAATTTTGGCTGATTTGTTTTTAAGGTAATTTAATGCACAGTGGATGTCATTTGATGTGATAGCCTTTATTCTGGGTGATGGAATATTCTAGCATTCTCTGGACTTTAAGGTATAATGGCATTTTGTTAGTCTGAAATCTTCAGTTAAGTTTTAATATTGGAATTAATTCAGCTGAGATTTTGTTTTGCACTGTTTGCCCTTAGTGTCTGTCAATCATCAACTCCCCCTAAGGCTAATTGTCTCATTCATCCCCCATCACTGGAGCAAGGGTCAACTGGGAGGCACCATCATTCAGACAGCCGTTACGGATGATTTCGGGTTTTCTGCTTATTTTCTGTGGTCCTAACTGGCACTCACCAGTGATGTGGTGTGGTGTACAATGGGCAGTCCACAGAGGGAATCCTCTGCAAGCAGTCTTGTCCCTTATCACATGACAAATAGTGGATTCCCTGCTCTCATTCAGGGAAATCAAACAGTTCAACATGTCCCCAAGTGCATGCCAACCCCTCCCTTTCTGTAGATGTGATTAGGCACTACACCTTCCCTCCTGTTTCTCCATGCCTTGCTCCTTCAGAGCTAGTACTGCTAATTGGATCCCAGTAAACTGGGTCACAGTCAGGACTCCAGCCTTCTACAGACAGGACCCAAGCAATTCAGCATTTTACTTTAGTCTGGTTTCAGTGTACTTTATTTTGCTATTTGGATGTTGTTATGTATATAGGTTCATAGGTTCATAGATTAATACTAGGCTAACTGCCCTATTGGACCATTTTAAACCTAGACAATTAGCCCACATGAGAATCAAATCCTGCGCCTTGTGTCTGTAAGGCAAACACCTTAACTATTATGTCAACCTCCCACCCCTATATTCACATATTAATAATTGTGACAAAGTAGGGAAGACATTACCATTGCTGTCAAGCAGTGCTCATTTCTCATTTCATTTTCCATCTAGGGTTCCTTCTTTGCACAGCATATGTACTAGTTCATAGGTTCATAGGTAGGTACTAGGCTATCTACCCGAAGGCATTTATAAGCCTAGCCAGAATGTGTTGGCTTTGGCACCCCCTTAGATTAGTTCCCTGTGCCTCTGTCCAGTAGAGCCACTGAAGTGATCCCCGGAGTAAACTTTCTGTTTCCCATCCACTCGTCAAGGTTTCTTTTGAAGAGTGTTAGTGAGGAGCTCTGCCTAATGTAGATTGGAATCTTGTTCCAAAGCATGGGAAGTCTCTAGGACAGGAATCTATCCCTCCAGCACGTCCTATTTATTGTTGTGGTGAGGTTTAGATCCCTAGAGCGTGTGGCTCGAGGGGATAAGGTTTTAAACAGCACATGTACTAGTTACATAATATATACCGAGTCTACAGCATACATACTGGTTATACAGCATGTCTACCTCTTATACAATGCATGTACCAGTTAGACAGCATATATAATGGTTGTACAACATATATACTGGTCATATAGCACATGTATTGGTTATACAGCACATGTGCCAGTAATATGGTTCATGTACCAGTTGTTCATAGGTTCATAGGTTGGTACTAGGCTGTTGGCCCTAGGGCCTATACAAGCCTAGCCATAACAATTCCCTGGCTATTTCTTCCCACAGTATTTACTTCCCTTGACCCCTGACTAGCAGGGCGATTGACGTGATCCCCGGGATGAATTTCCTATCTCCCATCCAATCTTCAAGGCTCCTTTTGAAGAGGGCCAAAGAGGCACTCTGCTTGACATGCATGGGCAGTCTATTTCAGAGTCTGGGGAGTCTTTGGGCCAGGAACCTATCCCTCCAGCATGTTTTGTTCATTGTGATGACAAGGTTTAGATCCCTGGAGCGTGTGGCTCTGAGGGATTGGGATTTCTTTAAGTGTAGCATGTCCAACAGCTCTGGGTTTGACAAGGCCTTGTATGTTAAGCAGAGATCGCCTCTGAGTAGACGATATGCGATAGAGTATAGGTGGAGTTTCTTTAGACGGTCAGCATAGGGCATCTGTTTTAGGCCTGTGATTCTTGTTTACCGTGCATGTTGTCTTACATGCCCTGCAGTCTACATAAGGAAAACTAAGCATGCATTTTGGAGTGCAATTTATGAACACACTTATGCAATAAAAAAGGATGATGGAAAAACGTCCAAAGTAAACATTCATAGATGTGTACTAACTTTAAAAAATGTTTTTTTTTTTTTTTGGAAAAGGTGCAGATTTCTGAGAGAGGTGGAAGTTGGGTGAAAACACTAGAGTGCTGTGAACTGCTTTGACAGGAGTTAAATGCCTCTCAGACACTAGGATTAAATGAATATATTTCTTTTAAGTGTCTTACAGTTAAATGAGCTAAACCTTTAACTGATTATATATAATTGACTACTTATCAATTGATATTTTTTTTACTATAGTTGTATTGTAATGTCACAAAATGTTTTTTTCATATATATATATATATACTTTTATATGTTTTGAATTTTAACCAGTAAATAGTAAGTTCTGATAGTTTAGCATTTTTTCAGGTGACTGACTCTTTAAGAGTGACTTAAATAGGTTTTCATTAGTCACATGATTTACACTGTTATTTTAAACCAAGATGGAGTCAGTGTATGTAGCTCTGCTGAAGTTCTTAAAAGAGCAGAACAAAAGCAATTAACTTTTGTGATTTATTTATTTATTGCTAATAAATTTCCAGCAGATACAAACTTGAACTGGTTCTTAGAAGGAGCATTTTTAGAAAACATATGTTTGTGCTTCCGGCATAGTACTAATGTAAACAAAGCCAATGTGAGTCCCACAAAGATACATGAAAGGTAAGTGGGGTAATTTACATTTAAATACCTATAAGTCTAATTAGGTTTGTTACTCTGTATAATAGATACACTTGTACTTACAGGGAATTGACCATATAGCAATAATGTATAAACATTCATTTGATGAGGACAGCTGATGGCATAGAGGAGTAAAGTCCTGATTAGTGGCTCAGGCACCTGACACAACTGGCAGGTATGGATGGGGGTGAGTGCTCACTGCTGGCTCACCCATCTGGAAGGGAGAGAGGATAATGTCGTTCACCACTTGACTAACCCCCACCCCGCCAGACAGAAAGCCCAGAAACCCAATGACCTGGGATCAATAACCCATATGGGTGGTTCAAAGTGGCCAACCATAGATCACCCATCTTTGGGTGTGGGCTGCAACAGCCACTGCTGTACTTAAAGACACTGCAGGCTGTGTGCAGTGCAGGTATGCCAGCAGTAATTTACCCATGATGGAGAGAGGGGTGTGCTCATTAGTGCAATGCAGGTATGCCAGCAGTAATTGGTCCATGATGGAGAGAGGGGTGTGCTCATTAGTGCAATGCAAGTATGGCAGCAGTAATTGGTCCATGATGGGGAGAGTGGTGTGCTCATCAGTGCAATGCAGGTATGCCAGCAGTAATTGGCCCATGATGGGGAGAGGGGTGTGCTCATCAGTGCAATGCAGGTGTGCCAGCAGTAATTGGTCCATGATGGAGAGAGGGGTGTGCTCATCAGTGCACTACAGGTATGCCAGCAGTAATTGGTCCATGATGGGGAGAGGGGTGCGCTCATCAAGCTGGAGTTGAGAATGGGAAGCTTACATTGTGGGGTGACTCAGTCAGCTGCTTGGTGGAAGTAAAGATTACAGCTTAATAAGAAATCAGTAATGGCTGCCTGAATGTCTGCTTTCTTTGCCTGACACATGTCATACAACATGCATATGGTTCACTCTGGTCACAGGACGGGTTGTGTTTGTCAGGCAGTGGGAAGGCTAAGGTGGATCCAGTAGACCCAGTGAATAAAAGTGATCTGATTATCAGTTTGTAGTTAATAATAAGTAAATGTAGCAACAACCACTCAGGAAAATGATCACTTCCATACAATGTGTCTGCTAATACTCCTGCTGGCTTCATCTCTCAACCAGTCATGTGCAGATTCTGACCCAGCATTTTCTCAGTGTTCACAGTAGCAGAAGCATGGCTGAGGATCTGCCTTAAATTCCCCTTTCAATGTACTGTGCTTTAAAAGTAGTCATATATAGCTGGGGACAGGACCATAACTAGTGCAGAACCAAGGTGGACACTGTCTCTAGTGCAAGCTGCTAAGGTACAAAATTGGCAATGCAGCCAAATAGCCATTAGGCTGGGTGTGGAATAATGTCATTCATTTAACCAGACAGAGTGGGGCAACATTACAGCTGCTTAAATAAGTGTGTGTGTGTGTGTGTGTGTGTGTGTGTGTGTTTTTACTGGCTGTAACTTTAGCAATGAGCTAGCTTAAAACTATTCTTTATTACAGCTTGGAGGATTCTTGGGCTTTCTTTTTGAGCGCTTTTGGGTTTTTTTGTCCTTATTTTTATTATATTTGGTGGCTTCATTCTGGGGACTGCCCAGTGTGAGTAAGAACACTATGGCTTGTTTTACTGTTAAGCTTACTTGATAAGAGCCTTCCTGCATCTTCTTCAAACTACTATAGATTAACTCTGGGGCCAGGCTTCCCTACTCACTCTTCACTGAGTGTGTCTCTCCAAAATCTTCAACAAATAAAGTGCTATGGGTACAGTCTTGCTGAAATAAAATGATGGAATGTATATCACACTGAAGTACATAGCAGTGTAGGATACTGAGAGAATGTTTTGTAAGACCTAATTATATAGAACATTTAGGTTAACAGGACTATATGGAAGAAGCTCCATTACAAAAAAGTATGTATATGTCAAAAAGGAAAAAATGACAAGGCAGAAAAACGCTAAGGCTGTGTTGTAATTGTGTGTTATCTGTCATTGTCACAGATTAATATGGGTCATGCAAACACAACCTTCTTTGATATAATCTTCATATGTTATGCTGTTAACTGGGAGGTGGAGAGGTCTGAGGGGTTGGGCTCTTTTAATGAATGCAAGAAATGTTTAATAATATATTGACGATGGTAACACACTCCTACTAATTTTTAAAATGTAAATTCTACAGTGTAACTGTCTTACGGTACTTGTGCAGAATACTTAAATTTTTTTATTATTTATATAAAATGGTCTTAGAAAACCAAACAATTTGAGAGTGATGTGTAAAATATTTTTTGGTGCACCTCTAAAATAACCCCCCCCCCCCCATGCTGTTTCACATTTTTGTTGTATCTGGTATTGCTTGCAGATGATATATGGAGCATGTGTGTGTGTTCATTCCTTTCCAACATTATATACTGTAAAATATGGAAATGTGACACTGCGCTCCACCTTTCCAACATTATATACTGTAAAATATGCAAATGTGACACTGTGCTCCACCTTTCCTACATTATATACTGTAAAATATGGAAATGTGACACTGTGCTCCACCTTTCCTACATTATATACTGTAAAATATGGAAATGTGACACTGTGCTCCACCTTTCCTACATTATATACTGTAAAATATGGAAATGTGACACTGTGCTCCACCTTTCCTACATTATATACTGTAAAATATGGAAATGTGACACTGTGCTCCACCTTTCCTACATTATATACTGTAAAATATGGAAATGTGACACTGTGCTCCACCTTTCCTACATTATATACTGTAAAATATTGAAATGTGACACTGTGCTCCACCTTTTTTACATTATATACTGTAAAATATGGAAATGTGACACTGTGCTCCACCTTTCCTACATTATATACTGTAAAATATGGAAATGTGACACTGTGCTCCACCTTTCCTACATTATATACTGCAAAATATGGAAATGTGACACTGTGCTCCACCTTTCCTACATTATATACTGTAAAATATGGAAATGTGACACTGTGCTCCACCTTTCCTACATTATATACTGTAAAATATGGAAATGTGACACTGTGCTCCACCTTTCCTACATTATATACTGTAAAATATGGAAATGTGACACTGTGCTGCACCTTTCCTACATTATATACTGTAAAATATGGAAATGTGACACTGTGCTCCACCTTTCCTACATTATATACTGTAAAATATGGAAATGTGACACTGTGCTCCACCTTTCCTACATTATATACTGTAAAATATGGAAATGTGACACTGTGCTCCACCTTTCCTACATTATATACTGTAAAATATGGAAATGTGACACTGTACTCCACCTTTCCTACATTATATACTGTAAAATATGGAAATGTGACACTGTGCTGCACCTTTCCTACATTATATACTGTAAAATATGGAAATGTGACACTGTGCTCCACCTTTCCTACATTATATACTGTAAAATATGGAAATGTGACACTGTGCTCCACCTTTCCTACATTATATACTGTAAAATATGGAAATGTGACACTGTGCTGCACCTTTCCTACATTATATACTGTAAAATATGGAAATGTGACACTGTGCTGCACCTTTCCTACATTATATACTGTAAAATATGGAAATGTGACACTGTGCTGCACCTTTCCTACATTATATACTGTAAAATATGGAAATGTGACACTGTGCTGCACCTTTCCTACATTATATACTGTAAAATATGGAAATGTGACACTGCGCTCCACCTTTCCTACATTATATACTGTAAAATATGGAAATGTGACACTGTGCTGCACCTTTCCTACATTATATACTGTAAAATATGGAAATGTGACACTGTGCTGCACCTTTCCTACATTATATACTGTAAAATATGGAAATGTGACACTGTGCTGCACCTTTCCTACATTATATACTGTAAAATATGGAAATGTGACACTGTGCTGCACCTTTCCTACATTATATACTGTAAAATATGGAAATGTGGAAAAAACAAACTGCAAACGAATCCAAAAATCACACAAGGAGAGCTGAGAACAAAACACTTTATGACGCAAAGCTTTCGGGAATAACCCTTTCTCAATACTGAATACAAACATGTATTAAGCAACTGCTTTTATACAAGCCAAAAGAACATGTGACTGCAGCCAAAGTCACGTGACATATTCAAAAATACATTTCAGAAAAATAAATTTCAAAGAATATCAAAAAGATATATATACACATTTCATAGAAATACTTTCCTAAAAAATACTTTTCAGAATAATATGCATATGAGTATACACTTCAAAAAAAATTTTGCAAAAACAATGCAAAAGATATACACACATATATACTCAATGAAAAGTTTCTTAAAAGGCCTATATAATTGTATATAAGTGTATAGACACACATATGTATTAAAACCTCAAACATTTAAATACAAAAAAATTTGCACATTAAAACTGTGCAAAACAAATAAATCAGTAAGATTCTCATTTCATACTGCGCTGTAAACCAACAAGGATAGGTTTAATGCTGACTGTACTATTAATGCCAGGATGCCTATCAGCCCCTAAACGTACTATCCACTGATACTCCTTAGTTTCAAGGAAGTTATTAGTATCACCACCTCTATTAGAAGGAACAACCGAATCTATGACTCTAAATTTAAATTTATGTCGGTCTCCCTGAGTCTCAATGTGTTTAAATAGAGCATTCTGAACACACTGCCTCCTGATTTCTGACTTGTGTTCAATAATCCTGTCCTTAAGTCTATGTGTAGTCTTACCAATGTAGTATGCAGGGCATGTAATACATGTTGCCATGTATACCACATTGGTAGAAGTACAAGTAGCTTGTATACGAAAATTATAAGTATAGTGTGTAGTTGTATGCATATATTTACTAGATTCCAAGACAGTAATCAAGTCAGAACAACAGGAGCAGTGATGGCATGGATACGTGCCAAAATAAGATAGAGAACAAATAAGTCTATCAAAAGACGGACTTGAAGGAGAGCAAAAATCTTTATAACACAGCATACTTTTAAGACTTCTCATATTTCTAAAACTGAAAAATGGCTTATCGCCTAACAGTTTCATAAGTTCATGGGATGCCATTAGAATGGACCAATACTTATAGATTGTACGCTTTACAAGGGAGACCTTACATGCAAAACCAGTTACATATGTAAGCCTTTGTATATCAGAGCCTACAGCTGAATTTATTCTAGTTTCAGAGCTTATATAATGTTGGTTCCTAAAATATGGGGCATATAATGAATCTCTATTAATAGACACATAATTCTTTATTTCATTTAATATACTTAATGCATAACCACAGTCAACAAAATCTTCAAAAGTATCATTTAACTGTTCACTAAAAATAGTATCATCTGTATTAAGTCTACTCACTCTGATAAATTGAGACTTAATCACACCTCGAAAAACATGTGGGGCATGCATGCTATCAGCATGTACATATCTACCCACATACGTCTCCTTCTTAAAAACAGAAGTGTTTAAGATTCCATTTTTAGAAAAAATGCTAACATCTAGAAAGGAAGCTTCTTTACTGCTGATGGTTGATTTAAACTTTAAAAAAGGTGTTGTGTTATTCAAATATACAAGATATTGTTCTAAACTGTCCCTAGAGCCATTCCAAATTAAAAAGCAGTCATCAACAAAACGCTGATAGAACACAATATGTGCATCAAAAAAGTTTTTACCATCATGCATATTATCCAATTCCCATTGATATAGTACAAGATTTGCATACGTATTGGCCACGGGGGTGCCCATGGCAACCCCATTGACCTGCAAATATGGTTGTTGATTAAAGATGAACACATTATGACTAAGTACAAAATCCAATAGTTGACATAGGTTTTGGATAGAATTACATGTTAGCGTTTTATCAACAGTCAAAAACTTTCTAATGGACTCCACACCATACAAATTAGGGATAACAGTGAACAAAGACACAATATCTAAGGTAACAAATAGAAAGTCATCTAAGTTCCGTGGTTCGCTGTAATACCAATTCGATAATTTGTGAAGAAAATCACCAGTATCCTTAATAACATAATTGCATTTATCCAAAAAAGGGAACAGTTGTTTCTGAAGGTATACCGAAACAGGTTCGGTTACCCACCCATTGCCAGAGACAATAGGCCTCATAGGAGGGTCTAAAAGACACTTATGTATTTTTGGGAGCCCATATAGCTGAGGTGTGATAGGACATGGTACAGAAAAAAAGTGAAACAGTTCTAAGTTAATATTATTATTGAACTGCATGTCATATATAGATAAATTAACATCAGTAATATGCTTCCTAACATCAAATGAACTAATTTTTTTAAAAGACAAATGGTCCATTAATAGCTTCTCCATTGATGAATTGTAGCTAGCCCTATCCATAATTACAATGGTACCCCCCTTATCTGCCTGTTTAATAATAATTTCATTATTGCTTTTAAGATTCTGTAATGCAAGGTGTTGTTCATATGTTAAGTTATAGGTAAACTTCCTATCATGAGCATTTAATTGTTGTCTAAAATCAACTTCACATACATTAGAAAAAGCAGTAGTAATTGGTGTATTCACAGGTATGAACGTACTACGTTTTTTAAGAGTACTACTGAAATCAGTATTAGCATTGAACAATAATTTCAGATTTAGATTCCTCACAAACATTTTTAAGTCAGTAATAATACCAACTAGATCTAGTTTAGCCATAGGTATAAAACTCAAACCCTTCGAAAGAAGGGACACATGAAAATCATTTAAAACAAAAGATGAGAGGTTCAAAACGCCTCTTACTGTTTGCGGACATTCTTGCCCTGCCTCAGAGAGCTGTCGTGCTTGCGCTTCCACAAGAGAGTCTCTAGCTTCATTGAAGATGGTTCCCTTTTGTTTAGAGAGTCCTAAAATGCTTCTTACTGTTTGCGGACATTCTTGCCCTGCCTCAGAGGGCTGTCGTGCTTGCGTTTCAATGAGAGAGCCTCTTGCTTCATTGAAGATGGCTCCCTTTTGTTTAGAGAGTCCTGCACACGTTCCGGTTTCTCTAATTGAAACCGTTTCTCTATAAAGTTTAAAGTAGACTGATGAGATTTCTTGTTAGCTTGTTGAGCATCCAATATTAAACTCGGAGCAGTAGATGGAATATCCATAGCGGGCGCCATTACAGCGTCAGCATTAGCGTTGTTAGAAGGGGCGGTGGTACTAGCAGCTTCAGTAAAACTTAAAGTGACAGTATCCTTTTGCATAAAATTGGTGCCAACAGTCAGATTTGAATCAGAATGTTGAAAGACATCTAGCGCCCTGATGGAAGAGCCTGCAAAAGATTTTGCAGTATGATTTTTATTATGTACTTCCGAAGATAATTCTCTTGGGTCATTCCTAGGCCAAGAGAAGATGTGACCCAAACGGAAGTCATTAATATCTCGAGAGAGCTTTCTTTTTTTAACTAACTCGAGTTTATCATCCAGTTCACGAAATTTACTGAATAAATGATTGTACTTTATCGACATCTCTGTAAAACATGTAAGAGATTTAAGCTCTTCATCTAGTTTAATAATTTCAGTCTTCAACTCTTGTTCAACAGACATAAAATATTCATTCATTAGTGACATATAGTCTAAGCTTAGCTTCAGGTTCATTTGCTGCCACCTTTTAAGTAACTCGGGATATACATTCCCATAGGATGGCATTTTCAAAATTCTTAGTCCACGAGGGACTATCCCCATTTTAAGATATGCAGAGAAGCTGAATCTCTGCCACTGAAAACCTTTATATGAACCAACTTTACGTTCAAGTAATGCAATTTTATAACTAAAAACATCAATGTCACCTTTAGAAGAATTGTCCAGGTTAACCTGCGTTCCATTTTCAGGAGCCATAACAGGAACAAAATCCAACAAGGGATTCACCTCTTGCATAAACAAAGACTGTAGTGATTCCATGCTTCCAATAATAGGTAACAGGCTGCAAAAAAAGGCTACCAGATGAAGTTACTCAACAATCCAGCAGAGTAGTAGTTATGGGGAAAAAACAAACTGCAAACGAATCCAAAAATCACACAAGGAGAGCTGAGAACAAAACACTTTATGACGCAAAGCTTTCGGGAATAACCCTTTCTCAATACTGAATACAAACATGTATTAAGCAACTGCTTTTATACAAGCCAAAAGAACATGTGACTGCAGCCAAAGTCACGTGACATATTCAAAAATACATTTCAGAAAAATAAATTTCAAAGAATATCAAAAAGATATATATACACATTTCATAGAAATACTTTCCTAAAAAATACTTTTCAGAATAATATGCATATGAGTATACACTTCAAAAAAATTTTTGCAAAAACAATGCAAAAGATATACACACATATATACTCAATGAAAAGTTTCTTAAAAAGCCTATATAATTGTATATAAGTGTATAGACACACATATGTATTAAAACCTCAAACATTTAAATACAAAAAAATTTGCACATTAAAACTGTGTAAAACAAATAAATCAGTAAGATTCTCATTTCATACTGCGCTGTAAACCAACAAGGATAGGTTTAATGCTGACTGTACTATTAATGCCAGGATGCCTATCAGCCCCTAAACGTACTATCCACTGATACTCCTTAGTTTCAAGGAAGTTATTAGTATCACCACCTCTATTAGAAGGAACAACCGAATCTATGACTCTAAATTTAAATTTATGTCGGTCTCCCTGAGTCTCAATGTGTTTAAATAGAGCATTCTGAACACACTGCCTCCTGATTTCTGACTTGTGTTCAATAATCCTGTCCTTAAGTCTACGTGTCGTCTTACCAATGTAGTATGCAGGGCAGGGCAATGTAGTATGCAGGGCAATGTGACACTGCGCTCCACCTTTCCTTCATTATATACTGTAAAATATGGAAATGTGACACTTCGCTCCACCTTTCCTACATTATATACTGTAAAATATGGAAATGTGACACTGTGCTGCACCTTTCCTACATTATATACTGTAAAATATGGAAATGTGACACTGCGCTCCACCTTTCCAACATTATATACTGTAAAATATGGAAATGTGACACTGCGCTCCACCTTTCCTACATTATATACTGCAAAATATGGAAATGTGACACTGCGCTCCACCTTTCCAACATTATATACTGTAAAATATGGAAATGTGACACTGCACTCCACCTTTCCTACATTATATACTGCAAAATATGGAAATGTGACACTGTGCTGCACCTTTCCTACAATATATACTGTAAAATATGGAAATGTGACACTGCGCTCCACCTTTCCAACATTATATACTGTAAAATATGGAAATGTGACACTGCGCTCCACCTTTCCTACATTATATACTGTAAAATATGGAAATATGACACTGCACTGCACCTTTCCTACATTATATACTGTAAAATATGGAAATGTGACACTGTGCTCCACCTTTCCTACATTATATACTGTAAAATATGGAAATGTGACACTGCGCTCCACCTTTCCTACATTATATACTGTAAAATATGGAAATGTGACACTGTGCTGCACCTTTCCTACATTATATACTGTAAAATATGGAAATGTGACACTGCGCTCCACCTTTCCAACATTATATACTGTAAAATATGGAAATGTGACACTGCGCTCCACCTTTCCTTCATTATATACTGTAAAATATGGAAATGTGACACTTCGATCCACCTTTCCTACATTATATACTGTAAAATATGGAAATGTGACACTGTGCTGCACCTTTCCTACATTATATACTGTAAAATATGGAAATGTGACACTGCGCTCCACCTTTCCAACATTATATACTGTAAAATATGGAAATGTGACACTGCGCTCCACCTTTCCTACATTATATACTGTAAAATATGGAAATATGACACTGCACTGCACCTTTCCTACATTATATACTGTAAAATATGGAAATGTGACACTGTGCTCCACCTTTCCTACATTATATACTGTAAAATATGGAAATGTGACACTGCGCTCCACCTTTCCTAAATTATATACTGTAAAATATGGAAATGTGACACTGCGCTCCACCTTTCCTACATTATATACTGTAAAATATGGAAATGTGACACTGTGCTCCACCTTTCCTACATTATATACTGTAAAATATGGAAATGTGACACTACGCTCCACCTTTCCTAAATTATATACTGTAAAATATGGAAATGTGACATGGTGCTGCACCTTTCCTACATTATATACTGTAAAATATGGAAATGTGACACTGCGCTCCACCTTTCCTACACTATATACTGTAAAATATGGAAATGTGGCACTGCGCGCCACCTTTCCTACATTATATACTGTAAAATATGGAAATGTGACACTGTGCTGCACCTTTCCTACATTATATACTGTAAAATATGGAAATATGACACTGCGCTCCACCTTTCCTAAATTATATACTGTAAAATATGGAAATATGACACTGCTCTCCACCTTTCCTACATTATATACTGTAAAATATGGAAATGTGACACTGTGCTGCACCTTTCCAGAGACTTGTGACTTTACACTTTATACTGTAAAATATGGAAATGTGACACTGTGCTGCACCTTTCCAGAGACTTGTGACTTTACACTTTATACTGTAAAATATGAGAATGTGACACTGCGCTCCACCTTTCCTACATTATATACTGTAAAATATGGAAATGTGACACTGTGCTGCACCTTTCCTACATTATATACTGTAAAATATGGAAATGTGACACTGTGCTGCACCTTTCCTACATTATATACTGTAAAATATGGAAATGTGACACTGCACTCCACCTTTCCTAAATTATATACTGTAAAATATGGAAATGTGACACTGCACTCCACCTTTCCTACATTATATACTGTAAAATATGGAAATGTGACACTGTGCTGCACCTTTCCTACATTATATACTGTAAAATATGGAAATGTGACACTGCGCTCCACCTTTCCTACATTATATACTGTAAAATATGGAAATGTGGCACTGCGCGCCACCTTTCCTACATTATATACTGTAAAATATGGAAATGTGACACTGTGCTGCACCTTTCCTACATTATATACTGTAAAATATGGAAATGTGACACTGTGCTCCACCTTTCCTACATTATATACTGTAAAATATGGAAGTGTGACACTGCGCTCCACCTTTCCTAAATTATATACTGTAAAATATGGAAATATGACACTGCTCTCCACCTTTCCTACATTATATAGTGTAAAATATGGAAATGTGACACTGTGCTGCACCTTTCCAGAGATGTGTGACTTTACACTTTATACTGTAAAATATGGAAATGTGACACTGTGCTGCACCTTTCCTACATTATATACTGTAAAATATGGAAATGTGACACTGTGCTGCACCTTTCCTACATTATATACTGTAAAATATGGAAATGTGACACTGTGCTGCACCTTTCCTACATTATATACTGTAAAATATGGAAATGTGACACTGTGCTGCACCTTTCCTACATTATATACTGTAAAATATGGAAATGTGACACTGTGCTGCACCTTTCCTACATTATATACTGTAAAATATGGAAATGTGACACTGTGCTCCACCTTTCCTACATTATATACTGTAAAATATGGAAATGTGACACTGCGCTCCACCTTTCCTAAATTATATACTGTAAAATATGGAAATGTGACACTGTGCTGCACCTTTCCTACATTATATACTGTAAAATATGGAAATGTGACACTGCTCTCCACCTTTCCTACACTATATACTGTAAAATATGGAAATGTGGCACTGCGCGCCACCTTTCCTACATTATATACTGTAAAATATGGAAATGTGACACTGTGCTGCACCTTTCCTACATTATATACTGTAAAATATGGACATGTGACACTGTGCTCCACCTTTCCTACATTATATACTGTAAAATATGGAAGTGTGACACTGCGCTCCACCTTTCCTAAATTATATACTGTAAAATATGGAAATATGACACTGCTCTCCACATTTCCTACATTATATACTGTAAAATATGAAAATGTGACACTGTGCTGCACCTTTCCAGAGACTTTACACTTTATACTGTAAAATATGGAAATGTGACACTGTGCTGCACCTTTCCAGAGACTTGTGACTTTACACTTTATACTGTAAAATATGAAAATGTGACACTGTGCTGCACCTTTCCTACATTATATACTGTAAAATATGGAAATGTGACACTGTGCTGCACCTTTCCTACATTATATACTGTAAAATATGGAAATGTGACACTGTGCACCTTTCCTACATTATATACTGTAAAATATGGAAATGTGACACTGCGCTCCACCTTTCCTACATTATATACTGTAAAATATGGAAATGTGACACTGCACTCCACCTTTCCTAAATTATATACTGTAAAATATGGAAATGTGACACTGTGCTGCACCTTTCCTACATTATATACTGTAAAATATGGAAATGTGACACTGTGCTCCACCTTTCCTACATTATATACTGTAAAATATGGAAATGTGACACTGCACTCCACCTTTCCTACATTATATACTGTAAAATATGGAAATGTGACACTGTGCTGCACCTTTCCTACATTATATACTGTAAAATATGGAAATGTGACACTGTGCTGCACCTTTCCTACATTATATACTGTAAAATATGGAAATGTGACACTGTGCTCCACCTTTCCTACATTATATACTGTAAAATATGGAAATGTGACACTGTGCTCCACCTTTCCTACATTATATACTGTAAAATATGGAAATGTGACACTGCGCTCCACCTTTCCTACATTATATACTGTAAAATATGGAAATGTGACACTGTGCTGCACCTTTCCAGAGACTTGTGACTTTACACTTTATACTGTAAAATATGAAAATGTGACACTGTGCTGCACCTTTCCTACATTATATACTGTAAAATATGGAAATGTGACACTGCGCTCCACCTTTCCTACATTATATACTGTAAAATATGGAAATGTGACACTGCGCTCCACCTTTCCTACATTATATACTGTAAAATATGGAAATGTGACACTGTGCTCCACCTTTCCTACATTATATACTGTAAAATATGGAAATGTGACACTGTGCTCCACCTTTCCTACATTATATACTGTAAAATATGGAAATGTGACACTGTGCTCCACCTTTCCTACATTATATACTGTAAAATATGGAAATGTGACACTGTGCTCCACCTTTCCTACATTATATACTGTAAAATATGGAAATGTGACACTGTGCTCCACCTTTCCTACATTATATACTGGAAAATATGGAAATGTGACACTGTGCTCCACCTTTCCTACATTATATACTGTAAAATATGGAAATGTGACACTGTGCTCCACCTTTCCTACATTATATACTGTAAAATATGGAAATGTGACACTGTGCTCCACCTTTCCTACATTATATACTGTAAAATATGGAAATGTGACACTGTGCTCCACCTTTCCTACATTATATACTGTAAAATATGGAAATGTGACACTGTGCTGCACCTTTCCTACATTATATACTGTAAAATATGGAAATGTGACACTGTGCTGCACCTTTCCTACATTATATACTGTAAAATATGGAAATGTGACACTGTGCTGCACCTTTCCTACATTATATACTGTAAAATATGGAAATGTGACACTGTGCTCCACCTTTCCTACATTATATACTGTAAAATATGGAAATGTGACACTGTGCTCCACCTTTCCTACACTATATACTGTAAAATATGGAAATGTGACACTGTGCTCCACCTTTCCTACATTATATACTGTAAAATATGGAAATGTGACACTGTGCTCTACCTTTCCTACATTATATACTGTAAAATATGGAAATGTGACACTATGCTCCACCTTTCCTACATTATATATTGTAAAATATGGAAATGTGACACTGTGCTCCACCTTTCCTACATTATATACTGTAAAATATGGAAATGTGACACTGTGCTCCACCTTTCCTACATTATATACTGTAAAATATGGAAATGTGACACTGTGCTCCACCTTTCCTACATTATATACTGTAAAATATGGAAATGTGACACTGTGCTCCACCTTTCCTACATTATATACTGTAAAATATGGAAATGTGACACTGTGCTGCACCTTTCCTACATTATATACTGTAAAATATGGAAATGTGACACTGTGCTCCACCTTTCCTACATTATATACTGTAAAATATGGAAATGTGACACTGTGCTCCACCTTTCCTACATTATATACTGTAAAATATGGAAATGTGACACTGTGCTCCACCTTTCCTACATTATATACTGTAAAATATGGAAATGTGACACTGTGCTCCACCTTTCCTACATTATATACTGTAAAATATGGAAATGTGACACTGTGCTGCACCTTTCCTACATTATATACTGTAAAATATGGAAATGTGACACTGTGCTGCACCTTTCCTACATTATATACTGTAAAATATGGAAATGTGACACTGTGCTGCACCTTTCCTACATTATATACTGTAAAATATGGAAATGTGACACTGTGCTGCACCTTTCCTACATTATATACTGTAAAATATGGAAATGTGACACTGTGCTGCACCTTTCCTACATTATATACTGTAAAATATGGAAATGTGACACTGTGCTCCACCTTTCCTACATTATATACTGTAAAATATGGAAATGTGACACTGTGCTGCACCTTTCCTACATTATATACTGTAAAATATGGAAATGTGACACTGTGCTGCACCTTTCCTACATTATATACTGTAAAATATGGAAATGTGACACTGTGCTGCACCTTTCCTACATTATATACTGTAAAATATGGAAATGTGACACTGTGCTGCACCTTTCCTACATTATATACTGTAAAATATGGAAATGTGACACTGTGCTGCACCTTTCCTACATTATATACTGTAAAATATGGAAATGTGACACTGTGCTGCACCTTTCCTACATTATATACTGTAAAATATGGAAATGTGACACTGTGCTCCACCTTTCCTACATTATATACTGTAAAATATGGAAATGTGACACTGTGCTGCACCTTTCCTACATTATATACTGTAAAATATGGAAATGTGACACTGTGCTGCACCTTTCCTACATTATATACTGTAAAATATGGAAATGTGACACTGTGCTCCACCTTTCCTACATTATATACTGTAAAATATGTAAATGTGACACTGTGCTGCACATTTCCTACATTATATACTGTGAAATATGGTAGTGTGACACTGCTCCCTAGCTTTCCTACATTATATACTGTAAAATATGGAAATGTGACACTGTGCTGCACCTTTCCTACATTATATACTGTAAAATATGGAAATGTGACACTGTGCTGCACCTTTCCTACATTATATACTGTAAAATATGGAAATGTGACACTGTGCTCCACCTTTCCTACATTATATACTGTAAAATATGGAAATGTGACACTGCGCTCCACCTTTCCTACATTATATACTGTAAAATATGGAAATGTGACACTGTGCTGCACCTTTCCTACATTATATACTGTAAAATATGGAAATGTGACACTGTGCTGCACCTTTCCTACATTATATACTGTAAAATATGGAAATGTGACACTGTGCTGCACATTTCCTACAACTTTCCTACATTATATACTGTAAATTATGGAAATGTGACACTGTACTCCACCCTTCCTACATTATATACTGTAAAATATGGAAATGCGGCACTGTGCTGCACCTTTCCTACATTATTTACTGTAAAATATGGAAATGTGGCTCTGTGCTGCACCTTTCCTACATTATATACTGTAAAATATGGAAATGTGACACTGTGCCCACCTTTTTTACATTATATAATGTAAAATATGGAAATGTGGCACTGTGCTCCACCTTTCCTACATTATATACTGTAAAATATGGAAATGTGACACTGTGCTGCACCTTTCCTACATTATATACTGTAAAATATGGAAATGTGACACTGTGCTCCACCTTTCCTACATTATATACTGTAAAATATGGAAATGTGACACTGTGCTGCACCTTTCCTACATTATATACTGTAAAATATGGAAATGTGACACTGTGCTCCACCTTTCCTACATTATATACTGTAAAATATGGAAATGTGACACTGTGCTCCACCTTTCCTACATTATATACTGTAAAATATGGAAATATGACACTGCTCTCCACCTTTCCTACATTATATACTGTAAAATATGGAAATGTGACACTGTGCTCCACCTTTCCTACATTATATATTGTAAAATATGGAAATGTGACACTGTGCTGCACCTTTCCTACATTATATACTGTAAAATATGGAAATGTGACACTGTACTCCACCTTTCCTACATTATATACTGTAAAATATGGAAATGTGACACTGTGCTGCACCTTTCCTACATTATATACTGTAAAATATGGAAATGTGACACTGTGCTCCACCTTTCCTACATTATATACTGTAAAATATGGAAATGTGACACTGTGCTCCACCTTTCCTACATTATATACTGTAAAATATGGAAATGTGACACTGTGCTCCACCTTTCCTACATTATATACTGTAAAATATGGAAATGTGACACTGTGCTCCACCTTTCCTACATTATATACTGTAAAATATGGAAATGTGACACTGTGCTCCACCTTTCCTACATTATATACTGTAAAATATGGAAATGTGACACTGTGCTCCACCTTTCCTACATTATATACTGTAAAATATGGAAATGTGACACTGTGCTGCACCTTTCCTACATTATATACTGTAAAATATGGAAATGTGACACTGCGCTCCACCTTTCCAACATTATATACTGGAAAATATGCAAATGTGACACTGTGCTCCACCTTTCCTACATTATATACTGTAAAATATGGAAATGTGACACTGTGCTGCACCTTTCCTACATTATATACTGTAAAATATGGAAATGTGACACTGTGCTCCACCTTTCCTACATTATATACTGTAAAATATGGAAATGTGACACTGTGCTCCACCTTTCCTACATTATATACTGCAAAATATGGAAATGTGACACTGTGCTCCACCTTTCCTACATTATATACTGTAAAATATGGAAATGTGACACTGTGCTGCACCTTTCCTACATTATATACTGTAAAATATGGAAATGTGACACTGTGCTGCACCTTTCCTACATTATATACTGTAAAATATGGAAATGTGACACTGTGCTCCACCTTTCCTACATTATATACTGTAAAATATGGAAATGTGACACTGTGCTCCACCTTTCCTACATTATATACTGTAAAATATGGAAATGTGACACTGTGCTCCACCTTTCCTACATTATATACTGTAAAATATGGAAATGTGACACTGTGCTCCACCTTTCCTACATTATATACTGTAAAATATGGAAATGTGACACTGTGCTGCACCTTTCCTACATTATATACTGTAAAATATGGAAATGTGACACTGTGCTGCACCTTTCCTACATTATATACTGTAAAATATGGAAATGTGACACTGTGCTCCACCTTTCCTACATTATATACTGTAAAATATGGAAATGTGACACTGTGCTGCACCTTTCCTACATTATATACTGTAAAATATGGAAATGTGACACTGTGCTCCACCTTTCCTACATTATATACTGTAAAATATGGAAATGTGACACTGTGCTCCACCTTTCCTACATTATATACTGTAAAATATGGAAATGTGACACTGTGCTCCACCTTTCCTACATTATATACTGTAAAATATTGAAATGTGACACTGTGCTCCACCTTTTTTACAATTTATAATGTAAAATATGGAAATGTGGCACTGTGCTCCACCTTTCCTACATTATATACTGTAAAATATGGAAATGTGACACTGCTCCACCTTTCCTACATTATATACTGTAAAATATGGAAATGTGACACTGTGCTGCACCTTTCCTACATTATATACTGTAAAATATGGAAATGTGACACTGTGCTCCACCTTTCCTACATTATATACTGCAAAATATGGAAATGTGACACTGTGCTGCACCTTTCCTACATTATATATAAAATATGGAAATGTGACACTGCTCCACCTTTCCTACATTATATACTGTAAAATATGGAAATGTGACACTGTGCTGCACCTTTCCTACATTATATACTGTAAAATATGGAAATGTGACACTGTGCTCCACCTTTCCTACATTATATACTGCAAAATATGGAAATGTGACACTGTGCTGCACCTTTCCTACATTATATACTGTAAAATATGGAAATGTGACACTGTGCTGCACCTTTCCTACATTATATACTGTAAAATATGGAAATGTGACACTGTGCTGCACCTTTCCTACATTATATACTGTAAAATATGGAAATGTGACACTGTGCTCCACCTTTCCTACATTATATACTGTAAAATATGGAAATGTGACACTGTGCTCCACCTTTCCTACATTATATACTGTAAAATATGGAAATGTGACACTGTGCTCCACCTTTCCTACATTATATACTGTAAAATATGGAAATGTGACACTGTGCTCCACCTTTCCTACATTATATACTGTAAAATATGGAAATGTGACACTGTGCTCCACCTTTCCTACATTATATACTGTAAAATATGGAAATGTGGCACTGTGCTCCACCTTTCCTACATTATATACTGTAAAATATGGAAATGTGACACTGTGCTCCACCTTTCCTACATTATATACTGTAAAATATGGAAATGTGACACTGTGCTCCACCTTTCCTACATTATATACTGTAAAATATGGAAATGTGACACTGCGCTGCACCTTTCCTACATTATATACTGTAAAATATGGAAATGTGACACTGTGCTGCACCTTTCCTACATTATATACTGTAAAATATGGAAATGTGACACTGTGCTGCACCTTTCCTACATTATATACTGTAAAATATGGAAATGTGACACTGTGCTGCACCTTTCCTACATTATATACTGTAAAATATGGAAATGTGACACTGTGCTCCACCTTTCCTACATTATATACTGTAAAATATGGAAATGTGACACTGTGCTCCACCTTTCCTACATTATATACTGTAAAATATGGAAATGTGACACTGTGCTCTACCTTTCCTACATTATATACTGTAAAATATGGAAATGTGACACTGTGCTCCACCTTTCCTACATTATATACTGTAAAATATGGAAATGTGACACTGTGCTGCACCTTTCCTACATTATATACTGTAAAATATGGAAATGTGACACTGTGCTCCACCTTTCCTCCATTATATACTGTAAAATATGGAAATGTGACACTGTGCTCCACCTTTCCTACATTATATACTGTAAAATATGGAAATGTGACACTGTGCTCCACCTTTCCTACATTATATACTGTAAAATATGGAAATGTGACACTGTGCTCCACCTTTCCTACATTATATACTGTAAAATATGGAAATGTGACACTGTGCTCCACCTTTCCTACATTATATACTGTAAAATATGGAAATGTGACACTGTGCTCCACCTTTCCTACATTATATACTGTAAAATATGGAAATGTGACACTGTGCTGCACCTTTCCTACATTATATACTGTAAAATATGGAAATGTGACACTGTGCTGCACCTTTCCTACATTATATACTGTAAAATATGGAAATGTGACACTGTGCTCCACCTTTCCTACATTATATACTGTAAAATATGGAAATGTGACACTGTGCTCCACCTTTCCTACATTATATACTGTAAAATATGGAAATGTGACACTGTGCTCTACCTTTCCTACATTATATACTGTAAAATATGGAAATGTGACACTATGCTGCACCACCTTTCCTACATTATATACTGTAAAATATGGAAATGTGACACTGTGCTCCACCTTTCCTACATTATATACTGTAAAATATGGAAATGTGACACTGTGCTCCACCTTTCCTACATTATATACTGTAAAATATGGAAATGTGACACTGTGCTGCACCTTTCCTACATTATATACTGTAAAATATGGAAATGTGACACTGTGCTCCACCTTTCCTACATTATATACTGTAAAATATGGAAATGTGACACTGTGCTCCACCTTTCCTACATTATATACTGTAAAATATGGAAATGTGACACTGTGCTGCACCTTTCCTACATTATATACTGTAAAATATGGAAATGTGACACTGTGCTGCACCTTTCCTACATTATATACTGTAAAATATGGAAATGTGACACTGTGCTCCACCTTTCCTACATTATATACTGTAAAATATGGAAATGTGACACTGTGCTGCACCTTTCCTACATTATATACTGTAAAATATGGAAATGTGACACTGTGCTCCACCTTTCCTACATTATATACTGTAAAATATGGAAATGTGACACTGTGCTCCACCTTTCCTACATTATATACTGTAAAATATGGAAATGTGACACTGTGCTGCACCTTTCCTACATTATATACTGTAAAATATGGAAATGTGACACTGTGCTGCACCTTTCCTACATTATATACTGTAAAATATGGAAATGTGACACTGTGCTCCACCTTTCCTACATTATATACTGTAAAATATGGAAATGTGACACTGTGCTTCACCTTTCCTACATTATATACTGTAAAATATGGAAATGTGACACTGTGCTCCACCTTTCCTACATTATATACTGTAAAATATGGAAATGTGACACTGTGCTGCACCTTTCCTACATTATATACTGTAAAATATGGAAATGTGACACTGTGCTGCACCTTTCCTACATTATATACTGTAAAATATGGAAATGTGACACTGTGCTGCACCTTTCCTACATTATATACTGTAAAATATGGAAATGTGACACTGTGCTCCACCTTTCCTACATTATATACTGTAAAATATGGAAATGTGACACTGCGCTCCACCTTTCCTACATTATATACTGTAAAATATGGAAATGTGACACTGTGCTGCACCTTTCCTACATTATATACTGTAAAATATGGAAATGTGACACTGTGCTGCACCTTTCCTACATTATATACTGTAAAATATGGAAATGTGACACTGTGCTGCACCTTTCCTACATTATATACTGTAAAATATGGAAATGTGACACTGTGCTGCACCTTTCCTACATTATATACTGTAAAATATGGAAATGTGACACTGTGCTCCACCTTTCCTACATTATATACTGTAAAATATGGAAATGTGACACTGTGCTCCACCTTTCCTACATTATATACTGTAAAATATTGAAATGTGACACTGTGCTCCACCTTTCCTACATTATATACTGTAAAATATGGAAATGTGACACTGTGCTCCACCTTTCCTACATTATATACTGTAAAATATGGAAATGTGACACTGTGCTCCACCTTTCCTACATTATATACTGTAAAATATGGAAATGTGACACTGTGCTGCACCTTTCCTACATTATATACTGTAAAATATGGAAATGTGACACTGTGCTCCACCTTTCCTACATTATATACTGTAAAATATGGAAATGTGGCACTGCGCTCCACCTTTCCTACATTATATACTGTAAAATATGGAAATGTGACACTGAGCTCCACCTTTCCTACATTATATACTGTAAAATATGGAAATGTGACACTGTGCTCCACCTTTCCTACATTATATACTGTAAAATATGGAAATGTGACACTATGCTCCACCTTTCCTACATTATATACTGTAAAATATGGAAATGTGACACTGTGCTGCACCTTTCCTACATTATATACTGTAAAATATGGAAATGTGACACTGTGCTCCACCTTTCCTACATTATATACTGTAAAATATGGAAATGTGACACTGTGCTCCACCTTTCCTACATTATATACTGTAAAATATGGAAATGTGACACTGTGCTCCACCTTTCCTACATTATATACTGTAAAATATGGAAATGTGACACTGTGCTCCACCTTTCCTACATTATATACTGTAAAATATGGAAATGTGACACTGCGCTCCACCTTTCCTACATTATATACTGTAAAATATGGAAATGTGACACTGTGCTGCACCTTTCCTACATTATATACTGTAAAATATGGAAATGTGACACTGTGCTGCACCTTTCCTACATTATATACTGTAAAATATGGAAATGTGACACTGTGCTCCACCTTTCCTACATTATATACTGTAAAATATGGAAATGTGACACTGTGCTCCACCTTTCCTACATTATATACTGTAAAATATGGAAATGTGACACTGTGCTCCACCTTTCCTACATTATATACTGTAAAATATGGAAATGTGACACTGTGCTGCACCTTTCCTACATTATATACTGTAAAATATGGAAATGTGACACTGTGCTCCACCTTTCCTACATTATATACTGTAAAATATGGAAATGTGACACTGTGCTCCACCTTTCCTACATTATATACTGTAAAATATGGAAATGTGACACTGTGCTGCACCTTTCCTACATTATATACTGTAAAATATGGAAATGTGACACTGTGCTGCACCTTTCCTACATTATATACTGTAAAATATGGAAATGTGACACTGTGCTGCACCTTTCCTACATTATATACTGTAAAATATGGAAATGTGACACTGTGCTCCACCTTTCCTACATTATATACTGTAAAATATGGAAATGTGACACTGTGCTGCACCTTTCCTACATTATATACTGTAAAATATGGAAATGTGACACTGTGCTCCACCTTTCCTACATTATATACTGTAAAATATGGAAATGTGACACTGCGCTCCACCTTTCCTACATTATATACTGTAAAATATGGAAATGTGACACTGTGCTCCACCTTTCCTACATTATATACTGTAAAATATGGAAATGTGACACTGTGCTCCACCTTTCCTACATTATATACTGTAAAATATGGAAATGTGACACTGTGCTCCACCTTTCCTACATTATATACTGTAAAATATGGAAATGTGACACTGTGCTCCACCTTTCCTACATTATATACTGTAAAATATGGAAATGTGACACTGTGCTGCACCTTTCCTACATTATATACTGTAAAATATGGAAATGTGACACTGTGCTGCACCTTTCCTACATTATATACTGTAAAATATGGAAATGTGACACTGTGCTGCACCTTTCCTACATTATATACTGTAAAATATGGAAATGTGACACTGTGCTGCACCTTTCCTACATTATATACTGTAAAATATGGAAATGTGACACTGTGCTCCACCTTTCCTACATTATATACTGTAAAATATGGAAATGTGACACTGTGCTCTACCTTTCCTACATTATATACTGTAAAATATGGAAATGTGACACTGAGCTCCATCTTTCCTACATTATATACTGTAAAATATGGAAATGTGACACTGTGCTCCACCTTTCCTACATTATATACTGTAAAATATGGAAATGTGACACTGTGCTCCACCTTTCCTACATTATATACTGTAAAATATGGAAATGTGACACTGTGCTCCACCTTTCCTACATTATATACTGTAAAATATGGAAATGTGACACTGTGCTCCACCTTTCCTCCATTATATACTGTAAAATATGGAAATGTGACACTGTGCTGCACCTTTCCTACATTATATACTGTAAAATATGGAAATGTGACACTGTGCTCCACCTTTCCTACATTATATACTGTAAAATATGGAAATGTGACACTGTGCTCCACCTTTCCTACATTATATACTGTAAAATATGGAAATGTGACACTGTGCTCCACCTTTCCTACATTATATACTGTAAAATATGGAAATGTGACACTGTGCTGCACCTTTCCTACATTATATACTGTAAAATATGGAAATGTGACACTGTGCTGCACCTTTCCTACATTATATACTGTAAAATATGGAAATGTGACACTGTGCTGCACCTTTCCTACATTATATACTGTAAAATATGGAAATGTGACACTGTGCTCCACCTTTCCTACATTATATACTGTAAAATATGGAAATGTGACACTGTGCTCCACCTTTCCTACATTATATACTGTAAAATATGGAAATGTGACACTGTGCTCCACCTTTCCTACATTATATACTGTAAAATATGGAAATGTGACACTGTGCTGCACCTTTCCTACATTATATACTGTAAAATATGGAAATGTGACACTGTGCTGCACCTTTCCTACATTATATACTGTAAAATATGGAAATGTGACACTGTGCTCCACCTTTCCTACATTATATACTGTAAAATATGGAAATGTGACACTGTGCTGCACCTTTCCTACATTATATACTGTAAAATATGGAAATGTGACACTGTGCTGCACCTTTCCTACATTATATACTGTAAAATATGGAAATGTGACACTGTGCTCCACCTTTCCTACATTATATACTGTAAAATATGGAAATGTGACACTGTGCTGCACCTTTCCTACATTATATATTGTAAAATATGGAAATGTGACACTGTGCTCCACCTTTCCTACATTATATACTGTAAAATATGGAAATGTGACACTGTGCTCCACCTTTCCTACATTATATACTGTAAAATATGGAAATGTGACACTGTGCTCCACCTTTCCTCCATTATATACTGTAAAATATGGAAATGTGACACTGTGCTCCACCTTTCCTACATTATATACTGTAAAATATGGAAATGTGACACTGTGCTCCACCTTTCCTACATTATATACTGTAAAATATGGAAATGTGACACTGTGCTCCACCTTTCCTACATTATATACTGTAAAATATGGAAATGTGACACTGTGCTCCACCTTTCCTACATTATATACTGTAAAATATGGAAATGTGACACTGTGCTCCACCTTTCCTACATTATATACTGTAAAATATGGAAATGTGACACTGTGCTGCACCTTTCCTACATTATATACTGTAAAATATGGAAATGTGACACTGTGCTCCACCTTTCCTACATTATATACTGTAAAATATGGAAATGTGACACTGTGCTGCACCTTTCCTACATTATATACTGTAAAATATGGAAATGTGACACTGTGCTGCACCTTTCCTACATTATATACTGTAAAATATGGAAATGTGACACTGTGCTGCACCTTTCCTACATTATATACTGTAAAATATGGAAATGTGACACTGTGCTCCACCTTTCCTACATTATATACTGTAAAATATGGAAATGTGACACTGTGCTCCACCTTTCCTACATTATATACTGTAAAATATGGAAATGTGACACTGTGCTCCACCTTTCCTACATTATATACTGTAAAATATGGAAATGTGACACTGTGCTCCACCTTTCCTACATTATATACTGTAAAATATGGAAATGTGACACTGTGCTGCACCTTTCCTACATTATATACTGTAAAATATGGAAATGTGACACTGTGCTGCAACTTTCCTACATTATATACTGTAAAATATGGAAATGTGACACTGTGCTCCACCTTTCCTACATTATATACTGTAAAATATGGAAATGTGACACTGTGCTCCACCCTTCCTACATTATATACTGTAAAATATGGAAATGTGACACTGTACTCCACCTTTCCTACATTATATACTGTAAAATATGGAAATGTGACACTGTGCTCCACCTTTCCTACATTATATACTGTAAAATATGGAAATGTGACACTGTGCTGCACCTTTCCTACATTATATACTGTAAAATATGGAAATGTGACACTGTGCTCCACCTTTCCTACATTATATACTGTAAAATATGGAAATGTGACACTGTGCTGCACCTTTCCTACATTATATACTGTAAAATATGGAAATGTGACACTGTGCTCCACCTTTCCTACATTATATACTGTAAAATATGGAAATGTGACACTGTGCTCCACCTTTCCTACATTATATACTGTAAAATATGGAAATGTGACACTGTGCTCCACCTTTCCTACATTATATACTGTAAAATATGGAAATGTGACACTGTGCTGCACCTTTCCTACATTATATACTGTAAAATATGGAAATGTGACACTGTACTCCACCTTTCCTACATTATATACTGTAAAATATGGAAATGTGACACTGTGCTGCACCTTTCCTACATTATATACTGTAAAATATGGAAATGTGACACTGTGCTGCACCTTTCCTACATTATATACTGTAAAATATGGAAATGTGACACTGTGCTCCACCTTTCCTACATTATATACTGTAAAATATGGAAATGTGACACTGTGCTCCACCTTTCCTACATTATATACTGTAAAATATGGAAATGTGACACTGTGCTCCACCTTTCCTACATTATATACTGTAAAATATGGAAATGTGACACTGTGCTCCACCTTTCCTACATTATATACTGTAAAATATGGAAATGTGACACTGTGCTCCACCTTTCCTACATTATATACTGTAAAATATGGAAATGTGACACTGTGCTGCACCTTTCCTACATTATATACTGTAAAATATGGAAATGTGACACTGTGCTCCACCTTTCCTACATTATATACTGTAAAATATGGAAATGTGACACTGTGCTGCACCTTTCCTACATTATATACTGTAAAATATGGAAATGTGACACTGTGCTCCACCTTTCCTACATTATGTACTGTAAAATATGGAAATGTGACACTGTGCTCCACCTTTCCTACATTATATACTGTAAAATATGGAAATGTGACACTGTGCTCCACCTTTCCTACATTATATACTGTAAAATATGGAAATGTGACACTGTGCTCCACCTTTCCTACATTATATACTGTAAAATATGGAAATGTGACACTGTGCTCCACCTTTCCTACATTATATACTGTAAAATATGGAAATGTGACACTGTGCTGCACCTTTCCTACATTATATACTGTAAAATATGGAAATGTGACACTGTGCTCCACCTTTCCTACATTATATACTGTAAAATATGGAAATGTGACACTGTGCTCCACCTTTCCTACATTATATACTGTAAAATATGGAAATGTGACACTGCGCTCCACCTTTCCTACATTATATACTGTAAAATATGGAAATGTGACACTGTGCTGCACCTTTCCAGAGACTTGTGACTTTACACTTTATACTGTAAAATATGGAAATGTGACACTGTGCTCCACCTTTCCTACATTATATACTGTAAAATATGGAAATGTGACACTGTGCTGCACCTTTCCTACATTATATACTGTAAAATATGGAAATGTGACACTGCGCTCCACCTTTCCTACATTATATACTGTAAAATATGGAAATGTGACACTGCGCTCCACCTTTCCTACATTATATACTGTAAAATATGGAAATGTGACACTGTGCTGCACCTTTCCTACATTATATACTGTAAAATATGGAAATGTGACACTGTGCTGCACCTTTCCTACATTATATACTGTAAAATATGGAAATGTGACACTGTGCTCCACCTTTCCTACATTATATACTGTAAAATATGGAAATGTGACACTGTGCTCCACCTTTCCTACATTATATACTGTAAAATATGGAAATGTGACACTGTGCTCCACCTTTCCTACATTATATACTGTAAAATATGGAAATGTGACACTGTGCTCTACCTTTCCTACATTATATACTGTAAAATATGGAAATGTGACACTGTGCTCCACCTTTCCTCCATTATATACTGTAAAATATGGAAATGTGACACTGTGCTCCACCTTTCCTACATTATATACTGTAAAATATGGAAATGTGACACTGTGCTCCACCTTTCCTACATTATATACTGTAAAATATGGAAATGTGACACTGTGCTCCACCTTTCCTACATTATATACTGTAAAATATGGAAATGTGACACTGTGCTCCACCTTTCCTACATTATATACTGTAAAATATGGAAATGTGACACTGTGCTCCACCTTTCCTACATTATATACTGTAAAATATGGAAATGTGACACTGTGCTCCACCTTTCCTACATTATATACTGTAAAATATGGAAATGTGACACTGTGCTCCACCTTTCCTACATTATATACTGTAAAATATGGAAATGTGACACTGTGCTCCACCTTTCCTACATTATATACTGTAAAATATGGAAATGTGACACTGTGCTCCACCTTTCCTACATTATATACTGTAAAATATGGAAATGTGACACTGTGCTCCACCTTTCCTACATTATATAATGTAAAATATGGAAATGTGGCACTGTGCTCCACCTTTCCTCCATTATATACTGTAAAATATGGAAATGTGACACTGTGCTGCACCTTTCCTACATTATATACTGTAAAATATGGAAATGTGACACTGTGCTCCACCTTTCCTACATTATATACTGTAAAATATGGAAATGTGACACTGTGCTGCACCTTTCCTACATTATATACTGTAAAATATGGAAATGTGACACTGTGCTCCACCTTTCCTACATTATATACTGTAAAATATGGAAATGTGACACTGTGCTCCACCTTTCCTACATTATATACTGTAAAATATGGAAATGTGACACTGTGCTCTACCTTTCCTACATTATATACTGTAAAATATGGAAATGTGGCACTGTGCTCCACCTTTCCTCCATTATATACTGTAAAATATGGAAATGTGACACTGTGCTCCACCTTTCCTACATTATATACTGTAAAATATGGAAATGTGACACTGTGCTCCACCTTTCCTACATTATATACTGTAAAATATGGAAATGTGACACTGTGCTCCACCTTTCCTACATTATATACTGTAAAATATGGAAATGTGACACTGTGCTCCACCTTTCCTACATTATATACTGTAAAATATGGAAATGTGACACTGTGCTGCACCTTTCCTACATTATATACTGTAAAATATGGAAATGTGACACTGTGCTCCACCTTTCCTACATTATATACTGTAAAATATGGAAATGTGACACTGTGCTGCACCTTTCCTACATTATATACTGTAAAATATGGAAATGTGACACTGTGCTCCACCTTTCCTACATTATATACTGTAAAATATGGAAATGTGACACTGTGCTCCACCTTTCCTACATTATATACTGTAAAATATGGAAATGTGACACTGTGCTCCACCTATCCTACATTATATACTGTAAAATATGGAAATGTGACACTGTGCTCCACCTTTCCTACATTATATACTGTAAAATATGGAAATGTGACACTGTGCTCCACCTTTCCTACATTATATACTGTAAAATATGGAAATGTGACACTGTGCTCCACCTTTCCTACATTATATACTGTAAAATATGGAAATGTGACACTGTGCTCCACCTTTCCTACATTATATACTGTAAAATATGGAAATGTGACACTGTGCTCCACCTTTCCTACATTATATACTGTAAAATATGGAAATGTGACACTGCGCTCCACCTTTCCTACATTATATACTGTAAAATATGGAAATGTGACACTGTGCTGCACCTTTCCAGAGACTTGTGACTTTACACTTTATACTGTAAAATATGGAAATGTGACACTGTGCTCCACCTTTCCTACATTATATACTGTAAAATATGGAAATGTGACACTGTGCTCCACCTTTCCTACATTATATACTGTAAAATATGGAAATGTGACACTGTGCTGCACCTTTCCTACATTATATACTGTAAAATATGGAAATGTGACACTGTGCTGCACCTTTCCTACATTATATACTGTAAAATATGGAAATGTGACACTGTGCTGCACCTTTCCTACATTATATACTGTAAAATATGGAAATGTGACACTGTGCTCCACCTTTCCTACATTATATACTGTAAAATATGGAAATGTGACACTGTGCTCCACCTTTCCTACATTATATACTGTAAAATATGGAAATGTGACACTGTGCTCCACCTTTCCTACATTATATACTGCAAAATATGGAAATGTGACACTGTGCTCCACCTTTCCTACATTATATACTGTAAAATATGGAAATGTGACACTGTGCTCCACCTTTCCTACATTATATACTGTAAAATATGGAAATGTGACACTGTGCTCCACCTTTCCTACATTATATACTGTAAAATATGGAAATGTGACACTGTGCTCCACCTTTCCTACATTATATACTGTAAAATATGGAAATGTGACACTGTGCTCTACCTTTCCTACATTATATACTGTAAAATATGGAAATGTGACACTGCACTCCACCTTCCACCTTTCCTACATTATATACTGTAAAATATGGAAATGTGACACTGTGCTCCACCTTTCCTACATTATATACTGTAAAATATGGAAATGTGACACTGTGCTCCACCTTTCCTACATTATATACTGTAAAATATGGAAATGTGACACTGTGCTCCACCTTTCCTACATTATATACTGTAAAATATGGAAATGTGACACTGTGCTCCACCTTTCCTACATTATATACTGTAAAATATGGAAATGTGACACTGTGCTCCACCTTTCCTACATTATATACTGTAAAATATGGAAATGTGACACTGTGCTCCACCTTTCCTACATTATATACTGTAAAATATGGAAATGTGACACTGCGCTCCACCTTTCCTACATTATATACTGTAAAATATGGAAATGTGACACTGTGCTGCACCTTTCCAGAGACTTGTGACTTTACACTTTATACTGTAAAATATGGAAATGTGACACTGTGCTCCACCTTTCCTACATTATATACTGTAAAATATGGAAATGTGACACTGTGCTGCACCTTTCCTACATTATATACTGTAAAATATGGAAATGTGACACTGTGCTCCACCTTTCCTACATTATATACTGTAAAATATGGAAATGTGACACTGTGCTCCACCTTTCCTACATTATATACTGTAAAATATGGAAATGTGACACTGTGCTCCACCTTTCCTACATTATATACTGTAAAATATGGAAATGTGACACTGTGCTCCACCTTTCCTACATTATATACTGTAAAATATGGAAATGTGACACTGTGCTGCACCTTTCCTACATTATATACTGTAAAATATGGAAATGTGACACTGTGCTCCACCTTTCCTACATTATATAATGTAAAATATGGAAATGTGGCACTGTGCTCCACCTTTCCTACATTATATACTGTAAAATATGGAAATGTGACACTGTGCTCCACCTTTCCTACATTATATACTGTAAAATATGGAAATGTGACACTGTGCTCCACCTTTCCTACATTATATACTGTAAAATATGGAAATGTGACACTGTGCTCCACCTTTCCTACATTATATACTGCAAAATATGGAAATGTGACACTGTGCTCCACCTTTCCTACATTATATACAGTAACATATGGAAATGTGACACTGCGCTCCACCTTTCCTAAATTATATACTGTAAAATATGGAAATGTGACACTGTATATACTGTAAAATATGGAAATGTGACACTGTGCTGCACCTTTCCTACATTATATACTGTAAAATATGGAAATGTGACACTGTGCTCCACCTTTCCTACATTATATACTGTAAAATATGGAAATGTGACACTGCGCTCCACCTTTCCTACATTATATACTGTAAAATATGGAAATGTGACACTGTGCTCCACCTTTCCTACATTATATACTGTAAAATATGGAAATGTGACACTGTGCTCCACCTTTCCTACATTATATACTGTAAAATATGGAAATGTGACACTGTGCTCCACCTTTCCTACATTATATACTGTAAAATATGGAAATGTGACACTGTGCTCCACCTTTCCTACATTATATACTGTAAAATATGGAAATGTGACACTGCGCTCCACCTTTCCTACATTATATACTGTAAAATATGGAAATGTGACACTGTGCTCCACCTTTCCTACATTATATACTGTAAAATATGGAAATGTGACACTGTACTCCACCTTTCCTACATTATATATTGTAAAATATGGAACTGTGGCACTGTGCTCCACCTTTCCTACATTTTATACTGTAAAATATGGAAATGTGACACTGTGCTCCACCTTTCCTACATTATATACTGTAAAATATGGAAATGTGACACTGTGCTCCACCTTTCCTACATTATATACTGTAAAATATGGAAATGTGACACTGTGCTCCACCTTTCCTACATTATATACTGTAAAATATGGAAATGTGACACTGTGCTCCACCTTTCCACCTTTCCTACATTATATACTGTAAAATATGGAAATGTGACACTGTGCTCCACCTTTCCTACATTATATACTGTAAAATATGGAAATGTGACACTGTGCTCCACCTTTCCTACATTATATATTGTAAAATATGGAAATGTGACACTGTGCTGCACCTTTCCTACATTATATACTGTAAAATATGGAAATGTGACACTGTGCTCCACCTTTCCTACATTATATACTGTAAAATATGGAAATGTGACACTGTGCTGCACCTTTCCTACATTATATACTGTAAAATATGGAAATGTGACACTGTGCTGCACCTTTCCTACATTATATACTGTAAAATATGGAAATGTGACACTGTGCTCCACCTTTCCTACATTATATACTGTAAAATATGGAAATGTGACACTGTGCTCCACCTTTCCTACATTATATACTGTAAAATATGGAAATGTGACACTGTGCTGCACCTTTCCTACATTATATACTGTAAAATATGGAAATGTGACACTGTGCTCCACCTTTCCTACATTATATACTGTAAAATATGGAAATGTGACACTGTGCTCCACCTTTCCAGACTTTACATTATATACTGTAAAATATGGAAATGTGACACTGTGCTGCACCTTTCCTACATTATATACTGTAAAATATGGAAATGTGACACTGTGCTCCACCTTTCCTACATTATATACTGTAAAATATGGAAATGTGACACTGTGCTGCACCTTTCCTACATTATATACTGTAAAATATGGAAATGCGGCACTGCACACCACCTTTCCTACATTATATACTGTAAAATATGTAAATGTGACACTGTGCTGCACCTTTCCTACATTATATACTGTAAAATATGGAAATGTGACACTGTGCTCCACCTTTCCTACATTATATACTGTAAAATATTGAAATGTGACACTGTGCTCCACCTTTCCTACATTATATACTGTAAAATATGGAAACGTGACACTGTGCTCCACCTTTCCTACATTATATACTGTAAAATATGGAAATGTGACACTGTGCTCCACCTTTCCTACATTATATACTGTAAAATATGGAAATGTGACACTGTGCTCCACCTTTCCTACATTATATACTGTAAAATATGGAAATGTGACACTGTGCTCCACCTTTCCTACATTATATACTGTAAAATATGGAAATGTGACACTGTGCTCCACCTTTCCTACATTATATACTGTAAAATATGGAAATGTGACACTGTGCTGCACCTTTCCTACATTATATACTGTAAAATATGGAAATGTGACACTGTGCTCCACCTTTCCTACATTATATACTGTAAAATATGGAAATGTGACACTGTGCTCCACCTTTCCTACATTATATACTGTAAAATATGGAAATGTGACACTGTGCTCCACCTTTCCTACATTATATACTGTAAAATATGGAAATGTGACACTGTGCTGCACCACCTTTCCTACATTATATACTGTAAAATATGGAAATGTGACACTGTGCTCCACCTTTCCTACATTATATACTGTAAAATATGGAAATGTGACACTGTGCTCCACCTTTCCTACATTATATACTGTAAAATATGGAAATGTGACACTGCGCTCCACCTTTCCTACATTATATACTGTAAAATATGGAAATGTGACACTGTGCTCCACCTTTCCTACATTATATACTGTAAAATATGGAAATGTGACACTGTGCTCCACCTTTCCTACATTATATACTGTAAAATATGGAAATGTGACACTGTGCTGCACCTTTCCTACATTATATACTGTAAAATATGGAAATGTGACACTGTGCTCCACCTTTCCTACATTATATACTGTAAAATATGGAAATGTGACACTGTGCTCCACCTTTCCTACATTATATACTGTAAAATATGGAAATGTGACACTGTGCTCCACCTTTCCTACATTATATACTGTAAAATATGGAAATGTGACACTGTGCTCCACCTTTCCTACATTATATACTGTAAAATATGGAAATGTGACACTGTGCTCCACCTTTCCTACATTATATATTGTAAAATATGGAAATGTGACACTGTGCTGCACCTTTCCTACATTATATACTGTAAAATATGGAAATGTGACACTGTGCTGCACCTTTCCTACATTATATACTGTAAAATATGGAAATGTGACACTGTGCTCCACCTTTCCTACATTATATACTGTAAAATATGGAAATGTGACACTGTGCTCCACCTTTCCTACATTATATATTGTAAAATATGGAAATGTGACACTGTGCTGCACCTTTCCTACATTATATACTGTAAAATATGTAAATGTGACACTGTGCTCCACCTTTCCTACATTATATACTGTAAAATATGGAAATGTGACACTGTGCTCCACCTTTCCTACATTATATATTGTAAAATATGGAAATGTGACACTGTGCTCCACCTTTCCTACATTATATACTGTAAAATATGTAAATGTGACACTGTGCTGCACCTTTCCTACATTATATACTGTAAAATATGGAAATGTGGCTCTGTGCTCCACCTTTTTTACATTATATACTGTAAAATATGGAAATGTGGCTCTGTGCTCCACCTTTTTTACATTATATACTGTAAAATATGGAAATGTGACACTGCGCTCCACCTTTCCTACATTTTATACTGTAAAATATGGAAATGTGACACTGTGCTCCACCTTTCCTAAATTATATACTGTAAAATATGGAAATGTGACACTGCGCTCCACCTTTCCAGAGGCTTGTGACTTTACACTTTCCTTGTCTGTGCACATCTACATTCTTCATCAACATAAATAACTATAATACAGGAAAATGTGATAGCGGTATTTAATTTTCCAAAGTATCAGACACTATTAAGTATATGACAGTGTGATGCCAGGGTTCTGCAGAAAGGAGTACTGTACCAACATGAATTCCTGGGCATAAAAAAAGGCTGAAGTGCTTTAATTCTCCAATTTAGACAAGAGAGTTCATAAAAATAATGTCCAGCAGACTGCCTGATGCTCTATTTACATGTACATAAGTGTGATCATGCTTTGTGATGGGTAAGGGATGCCTGTGATGTTATAGTGGTCAAAATTTAAACGGCAGTGTAACTTGAATACAACAGATTTGCTTTAAAAGGTCACAAAGCTCAGTAACAGTTACATGCGCATAAAGGTTGTATTGTCCAACCTCCAGAAACTCATTTTTTTCTGAGATTTTCATCTAAACATGTATTTTAGGTAGTCAGAGATGCCCAAGGTCACACACACACACACACACACATATATATATATATATATATATATATATATATATATTTGTTATTTTTTGTTTTTTGTGGGTTTTTTTTAGGGTCTGGGAGTTCCTTGGAGCATAGGACTCCTTTGATTTACAATTCTTTCTTATTTAGCTGAAGTAGACCTCATATAATTATCTTTAGATAATTCTTAATGTCCATAGCTTGCCTATTTATTACTTTTACTTATTATATGCAGCAGCTGACAGGTACCAATAAGTCAGAGGCAAGAGACATCTACTTAGGCTAGGCATTGTGTTTCTCTAGATTTTAATGTCAAGTTTATTTCTACACGCAGAAGACCATGTAAGTAAATGACATTTCTTTGCTGTGTTTCCTCCTTAAAAATAGAACTTCATAAACTCTGCTAGATGGTTTAATCAGACAGACAGATGTCGGATGTGTCACAGTAAGTGTTCGTGAGAGGACTGGTAATATCCAGGTGTGACAAATCAAAGTCATTCCATTATCAGTAAAATCCAGCATGGTGTTTGTTTTTATTGTTTACACAGCTGTCGAAGTTAATACGGTTATGTCTGGCTTTTGCAATGCACACGCTAAGCCCTGCATAGTAATGCAGGGTTTTTTTTTACAGTCGAGTTTATTGGATTTTAAACTTAGTATCCAGTAAATGAAAATGACAGTTTTGTGGCAGGTGCAAAATCTATATATGCACACAGATGATATTTGCATATCAGCTGTTGTGTTAGTGCATACCTATGCACACATGGTGAAGGGACATGGAACATTATATTCTTTCTATGTCTGTGCATTGCTAGACACCATAATAACCTGGCACCATGAAAAAGAATGTACTTCTTTCCAGCTGTTAAGCACACATAAAGGAAATGAGCACCAGAACCAGTTATATAGACATTATATTATGGATATCTTGTCACGGTTATGTTGCCGTCTAAATGTGATGTATCCCCTCTACTGGATTTGTAATACTTCCATTACATTTTGCAGTGCATGGAACATTTATTGTTTCTGTTCTGGTCAGTTGACAAGATTTATATTTATTTATTTATATCTATGGTATACTGCTGGTGTTTCTAATCTTTATAAACCAATCGTAGTCTGTGTGACTTTGGTGTTCGCATGTACAGGCTCAAGTTCACGACATTTGTTTTTACAGAAAAGTCAAAACTTTGTCACACAGCTGCAGGGCCTTTGTTTAAAGTATTTTAAAAGACAAACAGGAAGAAAACAAATAAAAAAAAAAACATGGAATAGTCAGAAATTTCCCATGTATCCAAGAGCTGAATTTAATGTTCCCATCTCATATAAACAACTAAGAGACAAAAATCAGGCAGCAAGTGAATACGCCAATAGAAAGGACATAAGGAGAAGGAACAGATGAGAAGGCAAGAAATTTGGAAAAGGCATAAATATACTTGCAAGTACAGAAAACTCCTGGAACAACCTCATGTCATCAGGAACTGGAGCAGGAATGATTTAGGAGAAGCAAATTTAAACCAAAAGATGAAAGGTAAGTATTGACAACTCAGTACATTGGATTACATACACTTTGGTTTACAAAGTCCATTGAACATGTAGGAGAAACAGACAAATAGAGGTTCTGCAAACTAGAACCAGAAACAGTTGCCCATCTTGTTGTTGGGTGTAATCTATTAATGGCAGAGGGCCTGTATACTGAAAGGCATAATAATGTGGCAAGACTGTTACAATGAAACAGAGTATAAAGGATTCATCCAGAAACAATCACTTTACCCAGCAGATCTAGGAGAATCTCTCTCTGATACCCTCACTGTGGGAGGAATAAAGACACATTGCTGAAGTTTCCAGTAGTTTATTCAGTTAAGTAACAAGAACAAGAACACTCGCCCATCTACCTACTTAACTGAATTTATTACAGTGTCTTACATATGTAGAGACATAAAGTCATAAAATAACATGATTTGTAGGCAGAAATGAGGGCAGTGTGGAAGGATACCCAGACAGTTCCAATAGTAGTAGGAACAATGGGTCTTATAAAAAAGAATTTACAGTCATATTTTGTTATGCTACCAATACATGAAACCCCATGTCACTTACAGAAGGAATCAGTTTGTGGCACATTGTGGGTGCTGCAAAAAGCACTTTTGACTAACATCTAAGGTTAAAACAATACTAATTTCATTATCTTTAATTATACTTTGCCTTAGGAATGGGGTCCATTCCCTCCATAGTGCTAGAAATCTGAAAGACGTAGAGAAATTAAACCCAAAGAAACCATACATATTTTGTTGAGCAATTCCTAATGAGTTGAATCCATCCACAACCCCTTTTCCCCATTTTTTGCAAATGAGTTGGGGTGTCACTTCAACAGTGATAATCATCTAGAGACAATGTTCACATTTCCAGGTGGCTAGGCCTGTTGTGGTTGTTCTTCCTTACCCCTGCCCCACACACACATACCATACACACACTCACACCTACAGCCAAGTTAAGAGTTTCCAGTCCAACTAATGACAATAACTAATGACTGTTTGTTTTTGCTGTTTTACAAATTAGTACTATTGTACAAATTAGTAGTATAGCTACAATTGTATACTTTGTATGTTCATTGTTTAGATACATTAGGGTTTGTGCACTCACCCAATTAATGACACTTAAGTAAGCCAACTAGCCTCTGTACCATGATCATGTCATGGTGCACAGCAGATCCAAGAATTTTTAAAGGAGATGAGGTGTGCTGTGGGGATTTAAAGAGGATCATATGAAGGGCAAAGTCACGGTCCTACATAAAGTCATGAATGCACATATATTGGCACAATAGTTAAGGTGTAAAAAGTACAAGGTTTGATTTTTACCTTTGAGGGAAATAGGCTAGGCTTAAAATTGTCTGAAAGGGCCGCTAGCCTAGTATTAACCTGTATACCTATGAATCTACTAGTTCCACAAAGATGTAGTATAAAACAGTTAAAATGCTAGTGTTCATGTGTTTTGCATGCTTGGGAGGTTGGCATAATGGTTAAAGCTTTTACCTTACAGACATAAGGTGCAGGGTTTGAATCTTACATGGGATAATTGACTAAGGTTTAAAATGGCCCACAAGGGCAGTTAACGTAGTACTAATTTATGAAGCTATATGGTTATGCTTATGATTTTACTAGGTAAAAAATTGGGAAGTATAAAAGCTGACCTTATTCAGTCTGAAAAATACATCAGCAGAGCAAACTGAGATAAAATTGTTTTCATTTTGTTGACATTACTCCATATTTAAAAACACAAGTAGATTAGTGTGAAAGAAAAAAATTAATTTTAGTGACATTGTCCCATATGATAAAGGACATTAGAACAACAAACTGAAAGAAATCTGTTCTCATTTAATTGACACTACCTCATGTAAAAAGACATTTTATTGCTAAGAGCTGAGTAGCCAAAACAGGTAATTCATTATTATGAAATTGGATATTATTGGGCGCATTTCAGTAGAGAAACCATCTGCAGATTATAGCTCACAGAGAACAAAAGAATAAATCACAGTATAACATTTATTACCAGCATCTGTGTGCACTGTATGTCTTTTTAACAATCTGTCTTCACAGGCAAGATCTGATCATCAAAGCGAGTTTGCCCTTTCTACTCCAGCACTGGTAAAATAAGAGTTCGTAAAAGAACGTTCATTATAAATATTATGTTTGGAAAGCTATATGGATCTGTGTATGAAAATATGATCTTTAAATCAAGTAAAAGAGGTGAAGCTGTCCATGTCCTTTTGCACCACGTATAAGCTTTTGCTGGGAAGTTGATGCTGAAGACGGGTCAGCAGCAAAGAATCTTGCAAATTCTTGTGTTTTTCTTCATTCAAGTCTGTAAGGTTTGCTTGAGTTATAGAGAGACCCGTAATTATTCAAGTAGTGGATAAAAGGCCGCTTCCATCTGATATACCTGTGGATTATCAGCTACCAGATTACTGTTCACTGTCTCCCTCTTGCAGGGCCACGGAATGAACAACACTGCCATGTCAGACACTCTGGCCACTTTTAACATTTGCACAATTATGCATAAGAACTGTGTCTCGACAGTTGCTTGAATGGACTTTAGTCCACGTGGCAGACTCCTCATTTTTCTCAGTCTACGCCCAATGTCCTGTGATGATTCTTGCAGTAATTGACTCAGGGAACTAGTAAATTCAAACAGATAGCTCACTGAGTAAAATGTAATAATGGAATTTGACTTATTGATGGGAGTTTGCAGTTCATCTGCTTCTTTAGTAGCTTATGCATCATGAAGATTTTTAAAGTTGGTGTGGGCTTTGGCGCTAGATGATTGCCACTGTTGAAGTGACATCATAACCCCATGTGCAAAAATGTGAAAAAGGATTGTAGATGGATGGATAGGTCTGTCCACCCATCTTGTTTTACAGAACAGTGACTGTTTTTGTTTTCTTATAGGCTTTTGTCCCTTCTTGAGTCTGTCCATGTTGTTGTAGTGAAGTGAAAATTCTAGGTGCCTTTGCTATTTTGGAGTGTATGTGAGAGCAGTCCAAACTGTTTTACACCATCTGACAGAGTTTTGAAATAATAATGTTTAAAGTTTATTGTTACACTTCTCATGCATCTGTCTTTCATAGTTAAATTTAATTTCTGGATACACTCATATTAAAGCTGCATGCAGTTTGAAAATAAAGCAAAGATTGTGACATGTTTTTGTTGTTATAGTTTCACTGCGAACTCACTTTTTTCTTATAACCACACCCACAAAATTATGTTAGTTTAGGTATTGGAAATTATTTACATACACCAGCAAAGCATTCTGGATAAATGAAAGCACCACACTTTTTTAGAGGAACAGCTGCCTATCTACATCATGATTTCACTAAAAAATCATCACATGTTAATTTTCAACATAGGGGCTTTTTCTTATTATGGTATAAAACTCCCCGGTTGCTGCATTTAGCATGGAATATTAATAGTCTATACAATAATGTAGGTAGTGAGGTATTTGGTGTTCATTCTTTCATCATGTTATGTCAGGACTTTTCAACTTCACAGAAGTTTTCAAAGAGCCATCCTTATCAACAAAATTAAATGCAAAAATGATATGCTTGCATCAAACACTGTAAAACGTGATATTGTATATGGTAGGGATATTATTTCCATTTCTAAAGGTTTATTTATATTTGCTGTAGAAAGTATGAGAGTACATTTTAACTGCTGTCTGGCATAATTGTAGTATGTTGCATGTGGTACTCTGGTTAGTGGAACAATGTATATGAGACGAGGTACTCCAGTGGCTGGTACAGTGGCAGTATGTATGGCGTGGGCTGACCTGGTGAGTAGTGTAATTGCTGTACGTGGCACAGCGGTAGCATGAGGTACTCTGACAGCACATACAATGATACTGTGTTGTATGATGTACTTTTGTTTGTTTTTCTTTTTTTTCGGAAAAGACAGCATATTCTTTTTGTGTCCCTGCCACACTGCCATGTTTGCATCACCATCCGACCTCTGAGTTCTGTAGTTTTAGATTTTAGAATTCAAACTTATTACTTTGCCACAGATATACTGTCTAGTGATAGATTTACATGTTATATGTTTGGTGAATTTCTCTTCACTATTTTTACGTTTTTGACATCCATGTAATTGTACCTATTTTCCAATGTCTGTAGTCTTTTCCACTTGAATATCATGGAAGCATAAGCTGCTGCTTGACTTAATGTATCATTTAGTCTTGATTTTACTGCCTGACATAGATCTGTGCATCACTGTGGACAGTACTGAAATGTATGAAGTGTTCATTTTTGTTTGGCCCCCTGTCCCTTTGTTGTAGCCATCTGCCCTTATTCCCTATGGTCCCAATCATTGCCTAAACAGAGCAGATGTGAAATCCTGCCATAAACCTTGTGACAGGACACCCTCCCCCTCTGCAGGAAAAGCTCATCTTTACTGAGCCCCTGTATGGTGAGACCACAGCCCACCATTAATCAAGGCAAGAGCTGGGTGATCTTATGTACAGCTTGAGGGCAGGGGTAATTACCCACTGTATTAAATCCTCTACTGTACACTTTGCACAACAAGTTGTAGTTCAGTATAAGTCCCAGAGTGTTGTTACACTGACTGTTTACTACCATGCATGAGTATGTGCAACCCTCCAAGGCAGTCAAAGAAACATTACAGTATGTACTAACAGAAGAAGTTGTACATACAGAGAATGATATATCTAGATAGTTTTATATGAGACCTCTTTGTGATTTTACCACATTCAACAAAACAGAACAAACCCTAAGATGTAAAAGTGTTGCATTCCTAGATTATACATAGTTTGTGTGAGCTATTTTTATTCCTTGTTGCCTGGTGTTATTCTTGACTCAACATGGATATAGGTGATCAAATCATTTCCCCAAAAATAATAATATTACTAGACAGGAGCTTTCTTTTTCAAATACAATAATGTATTGTGAATAATTGCAAAAAAGTGTAATGTACAACTAAACGTCTTCCTACAGTGAACTCTAGTGCTTAAGTTATTTAAGCAAAAATATTGCTGAAACTTAGAATTAACTTATAGTACCATAGTCTCAACTATAACCTAGAGTTCATTCTGACAACTAAAATGTACAGTTATAGCAACTTCCTACACTAAATATATATATAAATTATATATACATATATATATATATATATATATATATATATATATATATATATATATATATATACATACATTTCAGTAGCCAACAACTCCTTTCTGTCTGTAAACCTAGCAAATCTGCTGGGCATTGTCTATACTCTGGGCATTGTCTGTACCCATACAAGGTTGCTAATACCTGGAACTCCTTAACTGTTTCCGTCAGGTCTATACCCTCCCTCCCATCTTTCAAAACCACTCTGAAAGATGTTTAGCTAACATCTGGCTCTGTTCTTGCTGAAAACCAGGATAACTTATATTGCTAAATGTGAATAAAGTACATTTTCATTCCTTATACCTCCTTACTCTCCCTTCTTCACTTACATCCTTACTGCTATCTAATCCTCTTCCCTGACTTTCTCTCTAATATACCATAAGCCTGACTTCCCTCACTTCATATTGCAATTCCTATTTGTATTACACTAACTTACCTTTAATTTCTCTACAGACTGTCAAATTTCTCTAAATATTAAATGATTGTTATATACCTTATATCAGTTCTTAACCAATGCTTTTTTTATTATGTGTAATTTGTTATAATTATTTAAACTGCAAATGTTTTTGTTTTATTTTTGAAAATTGTAAGATTATTGTTCTTAAAATGTTTTGTAATAATTTGG